>NC_143578.1:126795896-127404281 GCF_048544385.1 Mastigoproctus giganteus
TCGAGTGGCATTAAAGTGAGGCAAGAAGGTGAGGTCTTTGTCCCAGATGATACCCAAATCTTTATGTTGGGTGACTTTTTTAACTGGAGAATTCGCAATAATGATGTCCACATCGTTGGTATTTTTCTTCTTGGTGATAGAGAGTTGTGCAGTTTTCTCTTTATTAATGGAGAGCCCAATCGCATGAAGGTAGTTTTCCAGTTCATGTAGCTGTCGGTTGGAGCTCACAGTAATAGACTGGAGAGACTGGGGGCATTTTGTGATGACGAAGAACTTAATATCATCTGCGTAGGTGGTAAAATTAGTACGGTTTGATAGGAAGGGTTCTAAAGATGCGGCGAAGAGGGCGGCAGAGAGAACGCCCCCTTGGGGAAGCCCTCTGGAGCAGAGAATGTGGTGATTATGGTTTTGATTTCTGATCCATAGGATCCTGGACTGAAGGAGTTTCCTAAGGAGAACTAAGATGTTGCCAGAGATTTTGAAATAGTTGCACAGTATGGTACATAATGCATGGGTGGACAGATTGTCAAAGGCCGCCTTAATGTCGAGAAACACAATATCCAGTTGCTCTTTGTTGCTTAAGGTACTTTCAATTCTGAACAGTGTGTCCAAGAGGTTGGTGATCGTGGAACGTCCAGGTAGTACACTATGGAGGTATGGAGGTTTGTGGCCGAACATGTGATGGATGAGAGCAGGAAGTATGGCTTTTTCCAAGATTTTGAGAAAAGTGCATCCTACAGAAATTGGTCTGTAGTCATTAGGCAATTTTGGGTTAGACTTTTTTGGAACTGGAGAAACATAATATGTGTTCCAGATAGCAGGGTAAACTCCTGTTACGAGGACGGAATTGAATGCATCAAGCAAGAGATCAATGATATATACACTGCACAGTTTAACCATGAAAATAGGGAATCCATTCGGGCCAGTGGTAGACTTGTTGGGAAGACTGTTGATGACCTCAGTAAGGCGTTCCTTTGTGATGGCTATTTTATCCAGTGATGTCTGGTTAGCTGGTGGATTAACCCGAATAAAGGGGTTTGGGGCAGATAGGGGCTTAGTTGCGAGCGAGTTAGCCCATGCAAGGAAGGTGTCAGTGGACATGGGGGACTGTTGATTCTTGTTGGTGAAGATTCTTTTCCCAAGTTTCATTCTGTGTGCAATCTAGTCATTCTGCGCCTTCCTCCGAATGCGTAGGAAGCGTGCCCGATGTTTTTTATAGAGTTGGTAGTCGGCTAGATCCAGTGTTTTTTGCCATTTCCTGTATAGTTTCTGTTTCATGATGAAGGCGAGTTTTGCGTCGCTGGTAAACCAGTTCTTGGTCCTGGGAGACAGGCGTACAGATTTGGAGGCCCCTTCACAGGCGATTTCTTTTAACAAGTTTGCTAAATTGGTAAGCGTTTGATCAGGATGGCTAGCAGCAATTTTTTTCCAGTCTGTAGCTTTTAGTCTTTGTAGGATGATTTGAGGTTGCATATATTTTAATGAAAAGATCTTGAGTTGGGATTCTTTATGGTCATGTTGTTCAAGTTGTCGGGGAGAACATAGACATTCACTATCAAAGGAAATTGGGAGGTGATCTGATGCAAACTTAAAAATCGGCGTTGTGAGAGTAAGATGGTCAAGGTTATGAAAGAAGAGGTCTAGGTTTTGATGTCGTCTTGTAGGTTGCGTATGGGTTAGTCTAAGGCCTAGAGATGAGAAGGAGCGTACGACGTCCTTCAAAGCAGCTTCGTGTCTTGGGGAGGGCATGTTGAAATCTCCTAAAACAAAGGTGAGCATGTGAGGCTTGAGGTGGGTTATAATCCAGGTAGTTAGCTCATCCCTTGTGTCGGGATTATGGTCAGGAGGTAAATATACCGCTAAAACTTGAGTTCTCACTTCTTTAACTGTAAAAATTGCAGAAATGGCTTCAAATGCAGGGGAGTCGCTGAGTTGTGCACACACAAGGTGATGGATGTCTTTGTAAATGATGGAGACGTCACCTCCACGTTTGTGGTCCCTGCCGTTGCAAACATTTTTGTAATGGTGAGGAGTGGCCAAGTGGGTGAGTTGTCTTCCATGGTTAAGCCAAGTTTCCTGGATACAGATGAAATCATATTCGTCGAGCAGTAGGAGAGATTGCAGAGGGGCCAATTTGTTAACAATGCTGCGCACATTTTGCGAGAAGACCCTGATTGTGTGGCATGGATGGAGGTTTTTTGGAATAGATGATTGCTATTGTAGAGGACGAGTAAGCAGGGATTGCTGAGGGGATGGCCTTTTTTCGTCAGAGAAGGGTCTGATAAGTATACCTGGAGGCCAGAAGTCGGGATCCAGAACTTTTTCGTAGGCAGAGGGTGAACATCTTACTAGAAATGAGGCGTAGCCAGTTTGCCTAGTTTTAAGCTGTTTTACTTCGATGCGGACATTGTGTTCCACAAGAAACATTCTCTTTATGGAATCGGGGCTTGTTGAGGGTCCAAACCGGGAGACAAATATCTTGGTTCTGGGCAAAGCGACAGAGATGTCATATTTCTCTGCGAGCGTCTGTTTACTAGGGTGAGTCTTTGATAATCGCTTGTTGACTAATGTTGTTGGAATTCTTTGTTTGCCTTCTAGTGGGGGAGAAAATGGGGCGGGGCTCTTGCTTCTCGAAACACATCTCTGGTCAGCGATTCTCGGTTCAGTAGCTTGGTCATGTCTGTCGTGTGGTACAATATGATCATTTCTTTCGTGAAACAGAGTCAACTTATTAGTGTGGTTCACTACACGGGTGGCTTTGTTTACTTCCTGTGGACGTTTGCCGCTTTTCTTCTTCTGATCCCGATTCTCAAGTGATTTAAGGAACTTGCAGTAATCTGATTTGATTAGAAGAGTTTGTTTGTGGGATGAAGTGGAACGCAGAATTCGCCAGTCCACACCAATGCCTCGCTCACCGTTACCGAACTCCGGGACGTCGTTCTGTCCCAGCTAGTCTAGAACTGTATCTGAGGGCACCTTCTGTGGTCTCGTGGAGTCGATGCCAAGCCAGATGTGAGCAGTTATCACGCGACAGGTGGCCTAACACGCTATTAGGTAGGTGGTCATAAATGCTAAATTATTTGGCTCGTGAGTATAATGTAATATGTGTACTTATCTTCTGTCTGGCAGTTTTAATTATTTGATATGTAACTTTTTGTAATGTTGTCTTTATCGAAACTCCATTCAGAACTGTATATCTATGTATTTTTATTACTCCTACTACATAAAAGTATTCCTTCTTTATTAAAAAGAAATTTTTAGATTGCAAGCGGAATGATAGGAACTGAAAAGGACAAAGAAGATAAAAGTGTTTTTTTTTTCGTATCTTAGTGAATGGTTCTCATAATAGTGACCAGGTGAAGAATTCATTAATTACTGGATGCTTTGTAGTCAAGTAAAGCGCCATCTACACTGAGGAGGCCATATTTTCTTCATCTCTCTCTCTCTCTCTCACACACACACACGCACTTATGCAATAACGTCGTACCGATGCCCAAGACAGTATCCGTTTGTGTCACTGCCGCTAATAAATCTGCTGTGAATATATCATAACATCCTCCCATTGTTTAACCGATTTTTTGTTCTCATCAAAATTGGAAGAAACTGCCACAGTTTCTTCCAGAACTATAGGGAGAATAAGTTTAGAGTTGCATTGACAGCGATTAATCATGCTCAGTTTGCGGTCTTACCGTCGTTGAATACCTCATTCAACGACGATGTGCCATTGATAAGGAAAAAGAAACAGGGGACCGAACGAGATGAAGCATAATGTTTTACAAAGAACAGATACAAATTTACATTCTTCACTTCTTTAATTATTTGAAACTTTTCTGTGGGTATTCCATTCGATTTGCATTTTCTCATAAGTTAATCTTTAAACCAATGCAAACAGAAAGTGATAGATGTTAAAGAAATTGCACTGGATTGAATTTTGATACTCTTCGGTATGCCGTTCTGACACAGTTTGAAACTCCCTTTTGGAAAGATCAGCGTTAAAATTTCGTTAAGGATGGGAGGAAGAGAATGCAGTAAACCATCTCAGGCGGAGGTGGATCGAGATTTCAACCTGGACACTTCAGATTTGCATTTAATAAAGTTTAGAGAAAACTCATTATTTAGAGAATCTCCAAGTTTTACGTCTAGTAAGAATTATATAATTACAAGAAAGCAAAGTGATTAATTCGACCCAATCGTATAATCACGTTGAAACAACTATCGAATAAAAAAAAAAAAAAAAAAGGTAAACTGCAGCCATTATCAACCCACTGCAGGATGGAAGCCTCCTCAACAATTCATGCTGAGGGATATGGACCATAATCTACCACGCTGGTCCGGTGCGGGTTGGCAGATCGACTGTATTTAGCAGTCAGGGGCTTGAAGCCCGGTCTACTCAAAGAGCGTGTGCTACTGCACTCCCGCTCCTGACCACTCGGCTACGGAGGCTAGCCGACTCGTACAGAAAGGAACCGCTACAAGCTGACCTCTCCCCCCCCCAAATTCGAAGAATCACAAAGGGATAAATTTTTGGTTATGATTTAGCCATCCTTCTATTGCCGATCGGTAGCTACCACAAAGTGATGTGTGTGTGTGTGTGGGGTACCCTTGACCTGTTTGAGTCACTGATACGTATTCCTAAATATGTTTCGTATGTAGTTAAGTTCCACTAAAACCTTGCCTGTCCTGCCTTTGACACTAGTATATCAACGATATCGCAGACATAGCGGAAGAACTTTTAAGAGAGCTTTTCTCGACTAGTAATAACCATAAAAATTATAATAATTATAATATATTATTGTGAATTAGTAAATAATATTAATCATTATTTCCCAGCGTCAAAACGTCTATCCATTCCTCCTTCAATTTTGAAAAAAACTGTCCGTCTTGCTCATCCTTTCTGACGTTCCACAATGCGCTATCCAAAGATAAACTTCATGAGGTGTAGTCTATCTACTTTTCTTTCTTAATATTTTATAGTTATATTCTTTGGTTTTTGTTTCACTTACCAGTGAGAATATGCTTCTCTAATTTATTTTTCTAATCCCCCATTCGCTTCAATTAAATCCCTCCTATGGTATCTAGTTGCTAAGCTCTGAAGACCACATCTTTTAAGCTGTTCATAGGAAACATACTTCTTGATTAACACCTTTCATCAATTTAGTCGCTCTTCTTTGCACCTTCTCCCGAAGTTGTATATCTTTCTTTGGATGCAGCTTTAGACCTGGTTGTAATATTCCATGTTTGTTCGTAGTATTATCTTATACAGGGGGATAATGACCTTCTCTCTACGATAAACCATTAACAGAACATAACCTTTTCGCTGCCTGTTATACTGCATGTTGAACTTCATGTCTCTCAGAACCGTAATCCTGAAATCTCTCACATCCAGTAGATCCTTTAATTCCTCTCCACCTACTCAAAAAACTACTCCTGGTTTTTCCGAAATGCAGTACTTTACGTTTGGTATCATTAAATTTCAGCTGATATTTTTCAGCCCGTATTTGCAGTCGGTACAAATCCTTTTGTAGGAGCCACAGCCTGGCTCTGATCGTTAACCACCCTCCCAACCTTTAAGTCATCGGCAAGCTTTGCAGCTTCCTTTGTATTCGCTCATACTTAAGGGTCCTCACTTACCATTCCATTTCACTCTGATGAATACCCACGCATGACACATCACCCTTTCTCTAATCCATCAACGAAACTTCGAACTTCGTTGTTATCCCGATCTGCTCTAATTTACACAATAACTTGTCGGAAGAATTATGTCAAAATCTGTACGAAAATTCAGATATATAATTTCAAAATTGTTGCTTATACAACTGCTTTATAACCTCGTCATAGCAACTTACGAGATCAGTCAGGCAAGATTTACCCTTTACGAAACAATGTTGAGAATCATTTAGGATTTCATTCTTCCTGTCTTGTATTTCGTCTTTAACCGTAGATTCGTAATCTTACCCACCACAGAAATCTAACTCATGTGTACGATTATAATTAGGCATTGCTTCTTTGGCTCTTCCTGATTTCAGGATACATTAGCACTTCTCCAGTGTAAGGGAATAATCCCCGAATCTAATTACACGATCTCATTATCATTACTGATGGTTGGACGCAATCACTTGCAGCCTTTTTCACTAAAATTGTTTCACTACGTTATCCATCCCTGCGGCTTTGCACCCTCTCTTTCAATTTCAGTAGTTCTTTTCTGATATCATCAAGTCGCTTATTTTACAATAGTTCCACTTGTCTTCACTAATGTTGTCTCAATAGTAAAGATCGTTGCAAAATACCTATTCAGTTGGCCCTCATTTAAGCTGGTTGTTGATTATACCCCACTGTGATCTTTCAAGGGGCCTATCGAATTTACCTTCTGTTTCTGCGCCTTCTATTCCCTTTTCTTAGCATTCGCTAATTATTTTTCATACTTAACTTTTACAAGTGTTATCCCGTCAGCCCCTTTTTTATATACATATTTGCTTGTAATTATCCTGAGAATGGTTGGTTGGGTTTTATTGGCGCATTAGCAACTAAGGCTATGCGCCTATCCTGAGAATCAGTGTCGTGCAATAGACTATAATTTTCCCATGGTTTTTCTTTTTCTCAAGTTTTTCAGCCCTCTTGTCACCGTTTGGCGCATTTTTTGCGGCGATTCTTAGTTGGAAGGAATGTTTATGTATAAAGCTCTGACCTTTCACTCTGACCATCGAAATTTTATTGGATATTATGACACTTTGACATTATGATCACTCCTCACTATCGGCTTCTGAACTGCAATATTTTTGATATTGCTTGGACCCTTTATGAGAACTGAGTCAAGGTTATTTAACCCCTTGTGCTTTTTATAACTTGTTGAAATAAATAGTAGTTATCTAGTCGATTCAAGAAACTATTCCCGCCACGTTTATTGCATGTCCTCGATATAAAGTCTGTAACTGGAGAAATTAAAGTCGCCCATAATAACTCACTCGCTCTTCTTTGCCCGTCCAATTTGTCTGAGGAGATTACACTTCGGACGCGTTTGGCCCGTGACACTCCCCCCCTAGGCGCCTCCGTAGCCAGATGGGAAGAAGCAGCAGTGCTTCTTCCCAGCACACTCTTCTTGATTAGACCGGGGCTCGAGCCCGTCACCACCAAATACGGAAGATGCGGAAAGGTCAGGGAATGATCACCGCATATCCCGGAGCAATATGGCCTTAGTTGCTAATGCTCCTAAAAACCAAATAACAAACAAACAAACAAACAGACACTCCCCCCCCACCAATATCCCACTATCATATTTCTATACTCACCATCTACCGACTTGATCAGACTCTAGAAATCGCCTTGTTGCTTTCAAGCAGTATTTCATAAGCAACATAACTGCCCGCCACTTCGCTTCTCCCTATTTCTTCCAAACGCACTACTCACTAATGAAATTCACCATCACCTATCCTTGAATGGGGCCGTGTTCCAACAATTTCTGCAACATCAATATTAGTTGATCTGTCCAGTAGCCCAAGTTCATTGATAGCCTGGTCAATTTTTTTTTTTTATTTTTCTTTCGTAATGTATCCTTTATATTTACTTACCCAATCCTTTCTATGTGGCGTGCAACTACGGGAGATGGTTGTGTCTAATTCATTGGGTCTTTCCATTCATTATAGATTTCGAAGTATCCCACAAGTACTCTTGAGGATGGTTCAAATGTAACTTTGGTCGATACACTTAATCTTAGTCTTATTAGAGACGTTCCTATCTTCCTCATTTATTAATTCCCTTGAATCCTTAAGACCTTCTCCTCTATGGCATTAGCAAAGACTCTTGCATCTCGCCTGTCCAAGTGAATTCCATCCTTGAAAATAAATGACGTAATAGGAGGGACTATATAATAACAGTCTACAAGACTGTTATTATATTTTTACTCCTATTATGTCTAGATAGAATTGCAAACATACATGAATAATTCTTGACTGCTCTGACGAACTTTCTGATTATTTACTTATTATTAGAAATACACAAATAATCCTCCCCTTCTTTCTAGTGGTTCACGAGTGTCTGGAGATTACGCTAACCTCACGACAGTCTGGAATTTCACTTTCCTTTCCTTCCCCCCCCCAGGTATTTATGCTCACTGCTACCGTGCAAATATTAACAGTTGATAAAGGCAACATACAATTGCCTAAAGCTCCTATGTTTTAGAGTTTCATTATATTTTTAACGCTTTTAATTCAGTATATTTTAAACACTTTATAGCAATATTTTATTGTGCTTATTGTACATTTTAATCGAAGTTAATATATTTTATTTGCATATTTTTAACAATATATAAATAATCTGGAAATTCGTAGGAGCAGTCAAGAATTATTCATGTATTCTGTTCCAGGCCTCCGAGGGTTTTTCTATTGTCAAATTCTAAATATAATAACATCTTGGCCTATATCGGGACATTTTTCTAACATCACCTTATATTTCTTGTCAGATCGTTTTTGTTTCAAGTCATCAGTTCTCACATGTATAACCATATGAATCCATATCCCTTAAGAAATGGGAGTAATATTATCAATTTTAGCATGTGGTAGACACATCTCGTTCTGTTCACCTATCTCGATTATAGAATACATTCCCAGTTTCCGTAACAAATGAATGGACCACTGACATTACCTTATTTGATACAAGAGTATTCTCCATCTGATGATCCATTCTCAATACCAGATCCTTTGTGAGAGCGTCCCTTGGTTTAGTGCTCGACACACTTGAGTAACTGCCTGCCCCCAGATTTGTAACTATTCGCTGTCTTAGAAACTCAGTCTCGTCCATTAATAAGCCAAATATCAATGAAATAAAATTAATAATAAATTATTATTATAAATTAGAATTTATGTGCAATTTAAAATATTATTGTAACATGCATAGGAATCGCGAAAAGTCAAAATGTGTAATTTCTTTCAACTGTTGGTGATTAGAACAAAATCAGCAGCATTAAAATTTGTGCTCAGCCATATAAATTAGGACAAAAATAGAAAAATCAGCGAGATTACTCATAGCCCGATGCAGTGTGTACTCTTTCGCAGCTATAATTTGATCTCAATAATCACAAGTCTTCGTATTCGTCCATCTCATTGCTATGTAGAATTTCACAAGTGATTGGTTTTTATGCTTAACAATCGTGGCTTTTGTTGTTCTTGTAAGCGGCAGAGAGAGAGAGAGAGAGAGAGAGAGAGAGAGAGAGAGAGAGAGAGAGAGAGGAGCAATACTAATAATAAGGCCATGAACATATCATGGCCTTATCAGTGTTAATTATGAGTATATTAATTGCATGTTTTAGAGATGGGAAATGATTATGTATACCTTTCCTGGTCCCTAGCCCTCGGCCCCAGTGTGAAAAGAATCCTTTATATAGTAGAAAATTCTTATAGGATGCTACACCTCATTGCCTTCATATTAGAAAATGTAATCAGTGTTCACTGACTAATCCAGACCTTCAATTTTGTTTACTTCTAGCACTGTTCTCTTATGGGTAGGACGAGAGAACGTAATCAACACTTTGAGAGGAGCATTTTCAGAGCCCGGAATCTCCTGGTATGGGGGTGAATTTCTGTGGTTTGATCAGGTGCAAAGAAGAATATCCCCTTGTAGTTTGTGAGATGATCTATGCTGGTGCTATTGGATAAACTCACGTGTTAATGGACGCTATTTTGTTATATTTCTCGTTGTCGAAGGCTTTGACCTAAGTTTGCTTCAGCATTAAATTTCCTATTCCGCAAAACATCTCGCATAATGTGAATATATCTTATCACTGGGTTGTTACGCCTTTCACTGTGCCTATTTTCCCTGTGATGAGGCTTTAATATGCTCCAAAGCTGGCCGTATGGATAACGGCACTTTTCAGACAAATAATAATATACTTCTCCTATGTAGCAATTGGATGATTTTATTTGAACTGCTAGTTCAATTCCGAAGTGACTAATGTTGATTTGTTTCACAATATTGATGCATTTCTTAGCAAGCTTAGTTTGCTTATAGCTATGTACAAAATTGAGGCTGTTACCCTAAATGTGCAGCAAATTTTAATAGCTCTTGTACGCCTGAAGTTTTGCTTTAAATTTACTTTAATTCTCATGGATGATAATGTTCTTGCACTTAAACTGATGTTGAAAATTACATGCAGTAGCAAGGAATTTTCGCAAGGTTTAGTACTTATGTGCCGTACTTAGCAGCAATAAAGCAGTTTATTAGTGAGTTTCGGCAAATTTAAATTCCTATTGAGCTATATTAAGGATGCCCTGAGGAAATTAGCTGCAGCTCTTCCAGGCACCAGCATTTTTGAACAGAGTATATGGGAGTATTCAATCGCATGAGGAGTTCTTGTTACTTATCCACCTTATAAATTCACTTATTGGTACTATTTACGGACGCTGCGAGGCTTGCAATTAGATGTTGTGAATAATGAAGGCTTTTCTACTACTCTGTTTATATGCAGGAAATCGCTTATTGTTTAAACTGATTTTGTTGAAATTCATCACTTCGGGTCCTTAAATAAAAACTTTTCTACCAAATTTGATTTTGGTACACTTTGAATAATCGGAATACATTCATTACTTCCTTGTACAGTGGGATACTACCTTATCTGGACTTCCCGTAATCATGCGTTTTGTCGGTTGATTTATCTCTCAAATCATGGGGTAGGGTATATTTAAAAAAGTACTTGTAGATAAATCTCACAGTTTAACGTTTTCTGCTATTTAATAAATATTATTCTCTGTTTCTGCACTGCCGTTTTTGGTATACATCATGCAAGTTCTAGCTTCGTCAAATACTAGTTACTAGAGCAACTCGGAAAAATAGTCCGATACGAAATTCAAATGAAGTGATTTGGCGCTACTCGTTCTGAATTTTTTAATCATCTTAAAGTCGATGTAAATACTACATTTGTAAATATTAATCATTTATCAACATTTTTTTTTTTTTGTTTTTATATACGAGTACATGTACAAAAAAAGGGCGCCGTAGCCAATTAGTCAATATAAAGGGTAGAGTAGTACACGCCTTTGAGTTGACCGTGGTTCAGGCCCGTGTGACTGTTAAATATGGTGATGTTATTGCATTGTTTATATTGCTCCGTTTGATCGTTTTGGGGTATAAAGAGAAAACTGTTTATTTCAATAAAAGCTTTGTTATCGCCCGCAAGGGAATTTTCGGTTATCTAAATTTTTTGGTTTTAGCCAGAAAACTTTAGATCAGATAACAATCTAAGCGTAGCATCATTCCAGGAAATCTCAATGGATTAAAATAGTAAAACTAAAATTTTTGATTTGAACCAATGTAAACCTTACTGTAAGCATCAAAAAAGTATGTAGGAGAATCGAAAAAAAAAAAAAAAAAAAAGTAAAATTTAATGTTATTTTATTAACAAATAACTAATTATTTCACTGTACCGTAACATCACTTCAAACTAAATATTGGTTAATTTTCTTGATCGACATCGATGCCTTTATTCTTAGTTGAGTTGAACTTAAAATGTAAATAACTACAATATTCGATTTTAACAAGATTTAACTTTTTATATAGGAGGGTCCACCAAGCAGTACATAATTATTTCAGTTTTGCATTTTGGTAGTTTCCTGTAATTTGACGTGTGACATTTAAAAACTGAATCGAATGATAAGTTACATTTTTATAATATGGACCGCAAAGAAAACTATTGGCCACCCTCTTCATGTTTTAAAATGTAAATACGAAGTAAAGTAGCTGTGAATCAAAATGCAATAAAAGCTCTTTTATTGTATTTTGATTCGTAATTACTTTTAATAGCTCTTGTTCTTTTCCTAGATGTGTTAATAAAATATCAACTGCGTTTGAACACTTTTGTGTGGTGTTATTATGGATGATATATTGTCCTATTAATAATAACTGTCCCACTAATAATACAGTCAGAACAAAAATGCAGTGAAATGCATCTGCTTGCTCGGTCGTATCTTACTTGTCTCGCCTTGTATGGAATTGATTTTTCGAGTTTTGATACATTTCTCAGTGTTTTTAAGGGGCTATTATTGGTGTAATTCATTGTAAAATTGAGTTTCTGAATAAGTTTTTCAATAGTTACATAAAGATCTTCTTTAGGTGTGCCTGCCAGCAGATCTTCGTCGAACTGAAAGGTTGATCTGAACGCGGTTCATTGGCTAAGCAGTAGTCGTCAGATACAAACTTCTGAAACTGTTGTTGACATTTCCTTGCATTTAGACCTTCCTCACAGTATACATTTTTAATGTTTTCTTGGCTGCAGTCACGTTATTCTCTTTCTTATTTTCATAAATTATGATATGCCTAATGATTTCTGACACTTCCATCTTGCATGAAGGTATGCGGTTGCGTGAATTTTTCAAGGAAAACTGTTTCATGAATGTTTGGAATCTAGAACAAATATCCATTCGACAGTTCTTCATCAGTGTAAATAGTAACTGACATTGCCCTCCATTCTCCTTGTTGCGATAGGATTCTGTATCCACCCCAAAAATCTCCGCATGCAGGTGGTGCTCAGTGATTCTTAGAACAGGTATTTCTCTTTCATAGAATCGCCTTTCAGGTACCGAGCATACAAAAGAAATTGTGCAAAGAGGCAATATCATTCAGTTCATGTAACTGTAGTGCGAAGTATAGACTTGGATTTATTACTACACGTACTTAATATAGAATAAAATGTCTTCCCTCATAAATGCATCTTACCACAGTGCTTTCATTGACATCTGGTTCAGCTTGCCTAAGACAAATGCAACTGATTCTACTAGATATGGATTGCTCTTCTCGCAGTTTTCAATAATGGAGAGCAGTGCGAGAAGAGGCTGCAAGAACAGCTTAATTTGCTTAATGTGGCCAATGGAAATCACACGGATGGATTTCAGAATGCAATCCTTTTTAAAGAATTCACGGTGTTTTCTTGAAATTCTGCATGACTTCTTTCGAAACGGTGCTTCAATTAGATGAGTTTCATGCATTCTGTACCTGTGACTTTGCCGCAACGAATGCATTGAGGCTTTTTAGTTGACTTATCGACAGTACTAGTGAACTCCAGTTTATAAATACAAACACTTCTTTATATGCCTTTATCATTCTTGAAGTTATGTTTCACCAATTAAACAAATTAAAGAAATGGCAGGGCAATTATTTACTAACATCAAAACTCTGACAAAATAATTTTATATAGCTGTACAGTTTCACTGATAGTACTTTTGTAAAACTCAGAATACTTTTGAATCATAAAAAACTAGACGTACGATTATATTTCAAAAATTGAATGAAAAAAATTACTATTCTTATTAATGTTAATATATTAATTAAATAATTATACATCAGTAATTAATTATTAATTATCTATAGTAATTAAAGAATAATATAGCTTACGAAGCTGAAAATCGAACGCTCTGTGCACCTTACGCTTTATCAGGAAAAGCTGAGCCATAGTTGTTCTTTGGTTTGCAAGTATTTTATGTGATATTTTCGGAAACTAGGAGGAATGAACATTTTTCTTCAGATGTTAAGACAAGTTACTTAAAATCGTAACTTGAAGTTGTAAAGTGTTCCAGCTTCGGCTCGAGATAAAAATGTTGTCTCGGACGAAGCATACTTTCAGCGCCTCCATACTATTGGTACAGTAATATGGGAATATAAGATAAATATAACATAAAAACATAAAATATATTTTTTAAATTTATTTTAAGAATGCGAATTAAAAAATATATAAAGAATAAATACATAATAAAATAAAATAAAAATAAACAAAGGTGTTCAAATAAACCTTTTTATATATTTTTATTTCTTCGAGCACTTGGCACACTTTGAATCGTGGCGTCTTTGCCAATCCTTCAGTCAGCGAGTGTACCTCGAGCCGACTCTGTTGCTGCACGTCTCACGCAGGATCAGTAGTTGTTTGCAATATACTTGCCAGTTTCTCAACCCACACTCGGGTTTCGCCTCTTTGGTAGTTAATAAAGTTAAGAAATGTCTTTTGAAGTTGTGTTATTATTAACGCAACCTCAAAACTCACATCGGCCTTTTAGCTCCGGTTTGATAAGTCTACCCAAACCCGGATTTATACTTTGGAGTGACATCGGTGGAATGAAGGCATGGTGAAGATCTGAGCAACTCAGCGATGAAATATATCCACAATATTGAGATGTTAGAAGGTGCGTAAGTAAAGTACACATAGTTAAGGGCTTTTGCCTTAGTTAAGTCTAGGACAAAAGTCACAAGCAATGAAAGGCTGTATAAAATCACTGTACATATCGCGCATAGCCTCTTTCGATTCTGAAGTTCGTTTGGACTGATTCGCATAAACTGTGAGTAACTGCTATCAGAGCTAATCGATGCGCTCCCAAGATATCCATCGATTTGATTTGACAGAGTGATTGTGCATTTTCTTCATAGAAAAAATTTATCGAGGTTACCATACCCATTTATTAGTACGATTATCAATAATAGTAATAACAGTTTATTCGAGATGCATGTAGAACCCTTCCACTAATACAGACTATGAAAGCCAAGTCAGCTTATCGATTAGTTTTGTTAGCTGCTGCTGGAACACTTTAGCGCTTACGATTATCATATCTTCAATTTGCCTATGGTTTATCGAGAATATGATTACATTCGCAGCTAGGAAGAGCCACACCAGCACTTGACCTCTCACTCTCTTTTTATTAATGAACAGTGCCTAACCAACTATAGCAGAATTGTTCTAAGGGTACTGAGAAAACTTGTGTTCGAGTGACGTAAATGACATATATAAGTTTTAAGGTATGTAAAAAAAAAGAAGAAACAATAGTCAAAAAAAGTTTTGTTTTAGTTTTAGATGATTGTTATAATTGTTCTTGCGTTAAATTTTATTTATCAAATTGGAGTTTATTTTCTGTTCTTTGCTTTGATTCCTTTTTCTTTACTTCTCAGTGCGGTTTCGTATTAAATTGAAGTGAAATTTCTCTGTACAGATTGAAGTTCTTATTTAAGTTTATTTGGTCTCAATTAGCAGTAATGATTATCACAATTACTGTAAACTAAACAGAAAGTACGAACGGATGATTTTTATTTAGGTGTTCTTTGCCTACCACAAACTAAGAACTTCATTTGAACGGACATGCATTCCCTTAGCAGTGTCTTATTATAGTCTTGAATAGTTTATTGCAAATGGCCTTTCCAGTTTCTCCCGTGTCTTAAGTCTAAACAGCAGATATAAAAAGGAATGCTAAGTATCCCAGGTGACACGTTTCCATGGCAATGTTAAAACTCTATCAGCATTTTCCTCCCGCCTAACCCCCCACCTCCTCACTTGTACTGCCAACTGTCTTGCCTTAGCAACCGTTCTCCTAAGGAGAACAGGAGTCATTATTCAGTGACTGTAGCAGTCGACTGTTGAACAAAGGGTGCTCATAAAACCTGATACGGACCATAAATAAAGTTCTATTGAAGCACATCTAGCTAATCTGCCTCCTACCGATCGCTTTCTTGAATTGCAGAGAGCACGGATTGCAACGGTGGGCGTCGACATGAAACAAATGGCTTCGCTTTTGTTTGCTGTGTTTATTGCTTTTGTAGGTCTGAAGACAATGCCCCTAGCTGACTCTCTGAACTGTCGATTATTAAATGTAACAGAGCCATACATTTATGTGTTGCTTATCGCAGGCTTTGGGATGCTACACAATAGTCAGCCTGTGGAGTCGAATGAAAGCTTTACAGTGCCCTCTATTGTCACAGTAAATAAGAAAGATATTGAGAAATTAAGAAATTCGTCGAAATATAGGAAATTTGGTATAGTTCGATGTATACTTATTTATGGCTCATTGTGAAATCCTGGAAATAGAATGTTAATTGGTATATAGATCCTAGCTTGGTGAAATTAATTTTATGAAACCTGCCTTTTGTATAGTTGTTCCTTTTAAACTTTGTCGATTAGATGTAGCTTGGCGATAGAAACATATTTTCTGTTTGTATCAGAAATATTAAACACATTTAGTACACGTTAAATATATTCGATTTAGGAATATGGATTTCTCAATTAATTTATAGAAAATCTGATTTTAATTCTTCATTTTAAGGAGGAATCAACATCTTAATAAAACGACAAAATATTTTTCAGAAATGAGGGCGTTTTGAGGGCTGTTTGTTTTTAACAAGTTGACCTAACCATTTGCATACGTCTCGAACATCTTTCAATAAAGTCAAATTTTCAAAAATATTGTATTATCAAATTAAATGATATGAGTAATTATTTTTAAACAATAGCGGAAAATAAACAGTTATTTAAAATGATAATGATACGTTTATGCACAATACACTACTCGAATTTTAGTTTAGTTATTATCAAATTCTTTCATTAGCATGCATTTCTTTATAAAACATCATACACAATATTTGCGGTGCAGAATTTCCTTGATTGATATCTGAGTCTGCCCTGTCTGTGAATATTTGGGATTCAAACAGGTAAAAAAGGAAACTTTTACAATACGGAATTCTCGTTAATAAAATATTTTATTTTTAATAATAAGGTGTGAACATGACATTAGAGATACTTGTAACAAATCGCGACGGCTTCCAGTACACTCTTGTCCATTCCGATCCTTGTATCTAAGTGTATTGCAGAATGTTCCACTTGACATCGATGGTTCGACTGTTGATGATCCTGCTCAGATAGCAAACAAACTGAGTGAGTATTTTGCATCTACATTCACACGTGAGGAATTATTACAATTTGAAAATGGAAGAAGGTTATCAAATTGTAGCAGCGTGCTTAATGATTTTGTAATAACTGAGAGCAAAGTGGAGGAGAAATTGTTGAAGTTAAACACAAGAAAGGCACCTGGGGTGGATGAGATCTATCCAGTTATTTTAAAGGAGGCGGCAAAGCAACTAAGCAAACCCTTAGCCATAATTATGAGAGCATCCTTGGACTCAGGGGAGGTTCCCACGGACTGGAGATGTGCAAATGTGTCCCCAATTCACAAAGGTGGATCGAAGGGTGACACGAGTAATTACAGACCAGTTAGTTTAACTTCTGTTCCGGGTAAAATAATGGAGTCGCTGGTTAAAGATGCATTGCAGGATCATCTAGACAAGACTGCAGCAATAATTCAAACACAGCATGGGTTTGTTAAGGGAAAGTCTTGTCTGACAAATTTGATTGGTTATTATGATGTGGTCACAAAGGAACTGGATGCAAAAAATAATTTTGATATCATATACTTGGATTTCAGGAAAGCTTTTGACACTGTTGCGCATGGAAGACTACTGTACAAATTGGAGCAGAATGGTATTAAGGGTAAGTTGCTACAATGGATAAAAGGATGGTTAAGTGGGAGAAGACAGAGGGTGGTAATCAATGGGTGCTGCTCTTCGTGGACTAATGTTATTAGTGGAGTCCCACAGGGTTCGGTGTTGGGTCCACTGTTGTTTTGTGTATTTATCAATGATATTGATGAAGGTATATCAGGCTTAATGTCGAAGTTTGTAGATGACACAAAGGTTGGCAGGGTTGTTAATGACAGTAATGGCAGTGTGCTACTGCAACAGGATCTAGATAATTTGGGCAGATGGGCTAAGAAGTGGCAACTGAAGTTCAACCTTGACAAATGCAAAGTGCTGCACATGGGTAGAAGTAACCCCAGAGAAACGTACTAACTGTGTGGTACTACACTTAAGGTGGTAGAAAATGAAAAAGACCTGGGAGTAATTGTGCAGTCAGATATGAAGTTTTCTGAGCAGTGCAGACAGGCTGCTAGGGCGGGTAATGGGGTTTTGTCAATGATATATAGGAATTTTGCTAGCAGGGAAAAGGAGGTGATTGTCCCTCTGTATAAGGCGATGGTCAGGCCACGCCTTGAGTACTGCGTACAGGTCTGGAGGCCTCATTTTAGGAAGGATGTAGATTTGCTTGAGCGTGTACAGAGAAGAGCAACACGATTGGTGAGGGGAATGAAGGGATTCTCTTACCAAGAGAGGCTTAAGTTCTGCAAATTGCAGTGGCTGGAGACTAGGCACCTGCGCGGTGATCTGATTGAGGTCTATAAGGCCTTGAATGGGTTGAGCACGCTGAATTCTGATGGGATCCTTCCACTTGTTCAGATTACCAACCTACGGGGACATAAGTTCAAATTAAGAAAGGACAGGTGTAGAATAGATGTGCGGAAATTTTCCTTTAGCCAGCGGGAACAAACTTCCATCTGTCGTTGTGGAAGTTGATAGGTTAAATAAATTTAAGGAGGAACTGGACAGGCATTTGGAGGGAATGGTGTGATTTTTTTTTTTTTTTTTTTTGGCTGATGCTGCATAAGCTCCTACACTTGCTTTCTTGCATCATGTGCCACTACTACTACTACTACTAATGTCGAGATTGGTTATGAAGGTCAAAAATTAGATTTCTGCTTAATGCTCAGTGATTAATTTACTTAATCATTAAATTCTCTTCCTAGTGAGATGCTTTTTTATTGATATTTCTTATTAATATCACTTCGTTAATTTTTCTGTCAAAAGAATCAAGGAATAGTTAATAGTGAAGTGGGGCGAACCTGGGTTGAGATTTGATCGTATATACTCTACGTTATACTAGCTTACGTGAAACTGTTTTATCTCTTGATATCTGTTTTTCTTGAAACTGTTTTATTGAACATTACTAGTTCAGCTGTTACCGTTGTTTATATAATATCCTGATTTGCAATGTAAACTTAATTTCGTATTTAAAAATTAACTAATTGAATTTTGTTTAATATTACAAACTCAGTGCCTCGTTGAGACTCTTTGAATGATATACTATATGATTTATCTTTGCAGATGAAAACAATATTGCACACCAACATATATTCAAGAACAGTATAATATACTCAGTATATTATACTGTATAATAGCTAGGTTCAGTTAACTGG
Source organism: Mastigoproctus giganteus (assembly GCF_048544385.1). Classification (NCBI taxonomy): domain Eukaryota; kingdom Metazoa; phylum Arthropoda; class Arachnida; order Uropygi; family Thelyphonidae; genus Mastigoproctus; species Mastigoproctus giganteus. Next base: position 126,814,775 of record NC_143578.1, read on the forward strand.
ATTATTTTTTTGTATAGTTCTTTATCCATCCCGAATTTATAACGTACTCTGCTGAAACAAGAAATTCCATAAATGACGTTGGATTTTGTAACAAGCTACAAAAATTGCAGTATTTTTTTTTTCTTATCCAGTTCTGCTTCTTTTTTTTTCCCCCAAATTGCAGTACTTCTACTACTGAGCTCGATGTTTAGCTTCTTGGTGTCTTTTAATGATACACAAAAGGGCAAGAGATGCAATAAAAATATTAGATCTTGCCTCATGTTTATTCTCAAGGAAGGCTCGTGAACGAAACACACTTGCTTAATGTAATAATCGTTGTTAAAAGAGATTGGTATGCCTTCATCATTTCAAGTTGGCATGGTCCAGTCAAACGCGTATGCTAGAGCACTCTCGCTCTTGATCACTCGGCTGAGTCATACAGACGATGAACTGCTAATGGCAGAAAATAAAAATATTTTGCAATGATGCTATATAATTATATAAAGGCAAAATAATATAATATGGAAATATCCACAGGGAAAACAAAAAAAGCTTAACAATAGCAAAAGAACCATTGAGATGTGAATTAGAATTAAATAGAAAATTGAAGAACAATTTTGAAGTTTAAATCTAAAAATACAGATAAGTAGTTTAGAAATAATTAAAAAATAGAAGAACAAACATTGAAATCAAGTAGAATCTCGGGGGCATTAAATAATATAATTTGAAACAATCCAGTTATTTGATCAAGACGCTAATTTAATATATATATATATACATATATATATATATATATATATAAAACTAGAGTAACACCTATAATAATGTAAGAAGCTGAGACATGGATTGCAGCAGAAAAAATAAAACAAATAAATGAAACTAAAGGAATGGAAACATTAAAAGAAAATAACTCACAAAACATTATGAGATAAAGTTAAAAGTGAGGAAATCAGGAAATAATTTAAAATGCAATCTGTTAACCAGCATATATATAATAGGAAAAAAATACTTGGAAAATAGATAGATAGAACGGAGAACGACAGGTGGTAAAAATATTTAAGAATTGGACACCCATAAGCAATTAAAGTAGTATTAGTATTAGTAATGACCACATGGTGTAAGGAACCTATGGCTTATGCTCCGCCAGCAAAAAAAAAAAAAAAAAAAATAATAATAATAAAAACAAAATAACAAAAAATGCATAAAATAAAATAATAATAATAACAAATTAATAATAATAAGAAGAAAATTAAAAAATAATAAAAATAAAAATTAATAAGAGAAAAGGACAACCTATGCATTTCCCACCTCCCTTAGATAATTATCCAGCTGAACTTTGAATTTCCCCAGACTGTCAGCCTCTACCAACCATGCAGGTAACTTATTCCAGTAATTTATAACTAACTGGCTAAAATAAAACTTTCTGCAATCCAGTCTAAACAACTCCCCTCGTAACTTGAAATTATGGGCTCCATTTCTAGAATCATTTATAACCGTGAAAATTTCGCCCTTATTCATTTTGCTTATGCCTCTCAGAGCCTTAAGCACCTCAGTTAAGTCTCCTCTAAGGTGTCTAGTTTCCAGGCTCTGCAACCCATATATTCAAAGTATTTCCTCATATGGACCCCCTTTTGCCGATCTCACCAGGCGAGTTACCCGTCTTTGTACCCTTTCAAGAAGAACAATGTCTTTCTTTAGATGCGGTCTCTATACTCGAACACAGTATTCCAAGTGTGGTCTAACAATAGCCTTATATAATAGGATTATGACGTCCTTATCTCTACTAGTGATTGTTCGATAAATCATCGATAGGACACTATAGGCCCTCCTTCCAACCAGTCTACAAGGCTCGGAGAACTTCATATCTGACCGTATCGTAACACCCAAGTCCCTTTCCTCCACTACCGGCTTAAGTTCAACTCCGCCAAGTGTATAAGTTATTTTGGGGTTACTGTTCCTCAGGTGCAATACCTTACACTTTGCAGAATTAAAGCATAGCTGTCATTTTTCAGACCATCCGTGAAATCTATCTAGGTCATTCTGAAAAAACTCTGCTTGGCCGCGATCATTAACTACTCTACCAATCTTTACATCATCTGCAAATTTAGACATCACGCCCTCTATCCCTTCATCGATGTCATTTATGAAAATCAAAAACAACAATGGTCCTAATACTGATCCTTGGGGAACCCCACTTCTTACATCAACCCAATCTGAGGAATAGCCATTTATCACAACTCTCTGCCTCCTGCCCTGAAGCCATCCAGCTATCCATCTAAGAATTTTCCCTGTGATTCCAACCTGTTACAGCTTATAAAGTAACTGCTTGTGTGGGACTGAGTCAAATGATTTTCTGAAATCCAAATAAACAACGTCGAAATTATTCCCTAAGTCTAGCTCTTGAGTGACCCTGTTAAAAGAGCTAACCAGATTAGTTAAACACAATTTTCCCTTTACAAAACCATGCTGAGTATCCTTCAGAATTCATTTCTCTCTAAGTGATCCTGAACTTCACCCTTGATCATTGTCTCCACGATTTTCCCTACTACTGAAGTTAGACTAACCGGCCGGTAGTTTCCCATTTAATTCTTAGAACCGCCCTTATGTATTGGAGATACATTGGCACTTTTGCAATCCAACGGAATCACTCCTGAGTCCAGTGATGCTCTCATAATTAGCCTCAATGGTTCAGTGCACTCACCTGACGCCTCCTTTAAGATTATAGGGTAAATGCTATCAACTCCAGGAGCCTTACTGGCCTGTAGGCTCGAAAGTTTTTTCATTAAAGAAACGTGTGAAATTTCAACATCATTAATTACATTTTTTAAACTTCACTCCCAGAATTTCTCATTTAGTAGAGAAAGATCAAGAAGATGGAAATATGATCCGTCTTCAAATCAACAAGTAGAATGCTTGATGGGGAAGAAGAAGAAGAAAACAAAAAGAATGAACACTGCCGGATTAAGGTACGAGCTAGCATGGCCCTTGGCCAGGACGCCATTCTTCATAAGGGGCGTTAAATTTTACAAATCATGAAAAAAAATTATATATATATATATCCTTAATAAAGTGGCGCCGAAAAATATTTTTGTTGGGGTGCGGAAATACCTTGGACCGGGACTGAGAAATAATAAATAAAAATATTTATTTATTTATCTAGTTGGGCCGTGCTATATGTCTTTGTGTGTACCAATATAATTTAGACCGTTGGTTAGAACTAATTTCGCTGCGAGAGCTTCTATGCTATCTAAATTTAATAAGTTGCTATTTCTTGTGAGATATATACCATTAGTTATACATTTTATGTATAATTAAGCGATTGTTGTCTCTGCCTATCTACTGATAAGATTATAACTTTTAAACAGTATCGAATTGATTCGTTTCTAAGGAATGCAGTAGTGTCAATTTTTTGTTTTGTTTTTCTAACTGAGATAGAGAGAGGATAAGAAAACAAAAAATGAAAATCAATTTACTAGCAAAATTAATTAATTATAATTAATTGTCTTTTTCTGAAGACCCTCTCTTTTGTGTTTGTATTTCAAAATTGTTGTTAATGTTTTTTTCCGTCATGTTAGGAATCCCTCTGTGTAGCCTTTTCTAATGCTCCTAAAAACCAAATAACAACAACGTGTAGCATTTATCAGAAATTAGAGAGAGAGAGCTACAAGGGTAGCACTTTCTTCGGTGTATTTTAAAGATGACATAGTGAGGGGAACTGAACAGATCAGAGCTTGTAATGAGCACACACACGACATAAAATGTAAAGAACGAAAGATGCTTGTCTTTATTTAAATAACCATCTATTGGAGTCCTCGTCGTAACCACAAAAGAGAAGTCAGCAAGTGATGACTCCAGCTCACCCTGTACCTCAAAAATGCTTTCATTTGGTGGGCATGTTATAAGAATAACCGGTCAACCCGTCTTTCAAGCTATAAATGCTTCATAAAGGCGACAAGTGGAATTCTGTAATCCTGTCAGGTGAGATTGAAACAGCCATTTAACATATTTCAATTTCAACCGACTTATTGAATATGTGTATGTGTGTTTTGAATTTTAGCTAAATAACAGACTGGTCAACTAAAAATGTACCCCAGTGTCGATTTGCATTTACCAGTTCTGTGCTTAAGTGAAAATCTACAAATTTTCTTACTGTTTGAAAAGCTGTGCATTGCATGCACTTAACGTATATTTCATCTTTTTCTTTCTGTATTTTCTGCTGCCCTCTCGCTCCTGTGAGCACGACTGTGCATATGTATAGCCCACTCACTCGCTGACTGTTTCTTTCCCTTATTCGCCAAAGCATCGCCCCCCCACCTTCACTCGTACAAAATGAACTCCGTCTTGCCTATAGCCGTGGCTACTGTCGCTCTTGCCGACATAGAAACGGAGTTAGTAACTGAAGGTCATTTTTCACTCTGGATTGTCGCAAAGTTGCCGGAATGGTCGGGTGAGTGTCAACGATGAAAAATGAGAGACAGCTCGAGAGTTTTAATATATATAAAAAAGCTCCGCCATTTGCAACAGACAGTTACATTGGCCGACGTTCCTAATGCTGTTTTCATAGGGAACAGCTAAGTCGGCACCAAATTCTGTTTGCAACACAGAGTACGTCGGCCAGAAGGGAAAAAAAAGACCTACCTTCTCCTTCGTTTATCTTTTCCCCGCCCGCCACGTTACCTCATATCCAAGTCAACGACGGCAGTAGTACGGTGATTGCATGCCCGATTACCCCTGCATCGGAAACAAGTGGCGTTCGTCTGCCTAATAATCAAGCATTGAATACGGGAAGGTAGAGTCATCTGCTGCTTAACTGGTATTAAAAACATACATTGTTGTTGGACAGAGACGGAAAAAGTACTGCCGACACCGGTTGTGATGAGGGGGATGTTGGAGGAAAGAGGAGATGAGAGGGTGGACGTGTGGGGGGGGAAGAGGAGGAGTTGGTTAGACTAGACTGAGTTGGCAGGAAGATTTGCTTGTTGTCAGTCGATTTTTTGCTCGAGCTAAAATGGAAATGGAAGGGAGGGAAAAAATGCGGAAATGGCAAAAGCCAACACTAGTAGGCTCGGTGTAGGGGAGATCTCTCCATTACTACTTGGATCACCAAGTTTTTTTGTTCTTTCTTTTAAGGAGAGATATCCGCTTCCTGCCAAGATCAAGTAAAAAAAAAATAGAACAGTAACCGAAGACGAAAAGATCGGTTGGCTGCAACGTGTGGTGGGGAAAAAAAGAGAGAAAAAAGAAATGAAAGCTGTTATCTCCCAACCTGTATTAGCCTCTCAAGTTCCCTTTTTTTTCGTTCTTATACTGTTTTATATTTACATAGGAGGTCAGAAAGAGTAAAGATTCGAGCATCATTTGGACTGTCATATGTGAAACATTCCTATATTAACTTATAAAGACCGCCAATTGAAGTCGATTTCAAAACATAAATGACATTACACTAATAAAATTTACATTTAATCTTTCTTTTTGTAGTTAGCCGCTTACTAAAAACAACTAATTCAATTCTTCGGTAAAAGAATATTTAAAAAACCTAAAAACCTTTAAGGTTTTTTAAATATTCTTTCAGCGGCATGGTGTGCAGGTATATCAAGAAATGGAAATAGGTAATAACTAGCACTTCAGAATAAGGAGTACAGGAAGTACCACGAAACGTCTGAGAATAATCTGTAATTCTTTAAGAAATTAAAGGCATATTAAACTCCATGGCAGGTTGAAGTGCACAATTTAAATTTCATTTTAATTTTACCGAATGTTACTCCTTGGGCTGTTTGGCTTTATCGTGTACTTTCTTATACAATGTAATTAAATTTATAATTCTTCTGTAATAAGTAATAAAAAGTTAATTATCAAACGTCTCAAGTTCATTGATTATAATCAAGTTATGCCAGGTTCGAATACGTGTGATTCGGTCTATGTCCAAAGCAGTGATTAAATATTACTTTTCAAAAACTTTTACCATATATTCTATTAGCACCCACTAGATATAATAAAAATCTTAAAGGATTTTGATTGCTTGTTTTTGGGTATAGGAATTATGATGTTATATTTTCAGATAAGGGAGAGTAATTCAACTGTAGAATTCCGTTGAAGGCTTTGAAGTGTAGATTTAAGAAGATAATGGGAATTTCTCTGATCTTAGAGTTGCTGTGTTGGATAGTTTGTTGATTCCAGGTTTAATTGTTATTTATTAGTTGAGGGGAGTTCGTTCCTGCTCTTGGCTCAGGAGAAAAGGGTATTTGGGTTGACTGAGTCCGCATTAAGATCTTGAAGGGTGTGGCTGGCACGATTAAGCGTATCGATTGTTCTGTCTTAGCGGATATTTACAACCTCGTGACACACTTTTGCTCAGTGGTGCGTTTATGACTAGATACATTAGGCCCAATATTTAGGGGCCCAGACAGTTGATTACATACAAATTCACAAATGTTTCTATCGGGGGGGGGGGATCCCAAATTTCCGTAGCGCCGTGGGACTCAACTGATTAAAAATATGCTGTTGTTTTTACGTTGTTCAAAATTAGTCTTGCGTCAAGTGAAACAACAACTATAATGGTAAATAACATGTAAAAATTAAAATAACATAAGGATAGAACTTCAGCTGAACAGTAAAATGTTTTCACATCTAAGAAATGCATCATGCGGCGTGAAATGCAAATAATACGATCTAGGATTGTCAAGATGTGAATATTTACATTATTCTAAAGATATTTTATTTAGTAACAACCTTGTCAAAATTGGCAAATATTGAACATTTTGTAGATAAATACTACTTAAAAGTAGCAGGGAAGAATTATATTTTGTGGTGTGGACAATAACATTATGAAAATTAGTTACATAGGTTGAGTAGCGGAACCGTTTTCATCTTGTTTCTTCGGGTTCAGTATTAAAGATGGAAATTTAGTGATTTTTTGATAAAATACTAATACAATTGAAATTATAATATTTGATATTTCCCAATGAATTTAACAGACTTTGCTCCTGGCTTGAATAAAGCTGCATACAAAAAGCATGGTAATGATGAACGGAAATCAATACACTAAAAACGAAATTGTAAGCGAAAAAAAGCTTATTTTTTGCAAAAAAAAAAAAAAAAAAAAAAGAGAAAATTTTTATACCGTATTTTGTTTAAGAGATTTTCTCTTAAACAAAATACGGTATAGAAAAATGTAAAATAAAATCGACAAATTATTTGAAGAAAAATCAGAAAAATTAATTAAACCTGAGAACTTATTCATATTCTTAAAATGAATGGGAATCGTATAATATATTTAAAAAGTGGCTAAAGATTATTTTTAGTAAACAAGAATCAGTTGGTTTTCTTTCTCGAGAAAAAAGATTCGTATTTTATTTCTTTCGTGAACTTATTGATAAACAATAACCTTAAAGATTTTGGTTGTACTGAACAATTTTATAACAGACATGTAAGTTGGAGGATATAACATATAAAATTCAATTTCTAAAATTCCTTGCGAAATATCAATTCAGTGCAAATGCCCTAACAACTGTGGCAAAACTATAATAAATATAATAAATGCCCTAACTTCAGTGGCAAAACTATAATAAATACTTTATTAAGAAAGTCGGGCTTCTAAAATATTGCATGATCATAACCACTGTGCCAGCTGCGAGAGATTTTTTTTTGAGCCACCAGCCAACTTAGCATCAGAAAGATAAACATTGTTAAGTTGGAAAAGCTTGCACCATCCTTGTCCTATCTTGAAAATCCTCGGTCAGTACGAGACACGATGAAGTTCAAATTTAAAATAAATATATAGCAGCTAATCAACATGCGAAAGTAGTGTTTGTCTATCAGGTTCTATAAATCTCTGGTGAAACAGTTTAAAAAAGTATTGTTAGTAACAAAAGGGTGCCACTGTGAAATTCAGGAATAGCAGTAATATCAGATTTCTGTAATAAAATATCAAATTTCATATCATATTTCTAATATTAAGGCACCAAAGTTTTGGGCATTCTGTGTCCAGAAAACAGTAACATATTCTTTTCACAGTCGTTATACTAACTGCTTAACTCATTTAATGGACCAGTAACTATGAAGTGTTGTCTTAGTTTTATCTGTGAACATAGAAGATATTTGCATTTACCGCCTGCTCTCTTACAACGTATAGTAATCACTTTTTGACCAATTGTTAAATGTATTATTTTGGCCGAATCTGTTTATTAGCTGTCATGATTTCTTATGTTTACCAGGTTAACCTATATTAGTACACTAGTAAATACTCAATAGTACGTTGAATGAACTGTCACCCGTTATAAACTATCTATGCATAACTAGCCTACGATCACTTCGTTACTTGATTTTTTGGCTTATATTACTATTCCCTTTTTCAATACATGGATAAATAAACAATTATTATTACAATATTTGAAACATGAAAATGAAAAATAAATGCAAAAAAAAAAAAAAAAAGATAACGGTGACAACAACATCGAAAGAAGCGATGAAAACAGATTACGATAATTAAAAACACTTCGACTGTCTCACTGGGTTTCTAACAAAGACTCCTGCAGCCCGATTCCTCTCGTTAGCAACTGCCTCACTACTTGATAAGGACGACTGTTTGTCTGCGTGCTTCTCCTTCCCGCGAGGTGACAAGCTGTTACTCCGGATTCCCACCCCTAGGGTAGCGCGAGAAGCCATTGGTGCGACGGCGACAGCTCATAGAAAACTGCTTACACGTTGACACGTGAGCCGAGACAGCTGGAGGTGACGGCGCGAAAGATATCCGCACACTTACTTTTGTGATGAATGAAGTTCCACGGTCAGCACCACACAGAGTTGAAAGGACAACAGCAAAGATGGTGGAGAGGATGGGAAAGAATGGACACGGAGGCGGGGGAGAAGGTGCGAACCAGAACGTGGACATTTTTTTTTTTAGTTAGAATAAAAAAGAGACCGCTGGACACCTGTGTATCGCCGAAATCCATCAGTACTCCCGAGCACCACATGCCGTTAATGTGGTGATTTCTTTATCTCTCTCTCTCTTTTTTATTTTTCCCCAGACCTGGAAGGTGAATTCTGACGCTTCACCTTTTATGGCTTCTAATATTAGGTTGCCTTGACGACCGTTTGTCGACACATCATTCTAGTGAAACGAGAGATGCTATTTTTTCCCCCTTCAGCTTAAAGTGGGCACTGTCTTAAAATAGTTTTTCTCAGTTTACTTATGAAAGGAATGAATTCAGGGAGACAGATGTCTTGTTTTCTTTGACTCGCTTTGCTCTAGCAGACCTATACTTATTCCATAGAACTACGAATTTAAAGCTACACCATTTTGAAGTATGGCTGCACCATTTTGAACATTACTAACAGTTACTCACATCGCGCTTCACTAGGCGTTAGATTAATAAAATATTGGTTCTCTAATGCAGGGTGGCCAGAACCTCTCTTTGCATGGAATGTTTTGTTCTCAATATATTTTTATGTTAAAGAGAAGAACAAATCTTTACTGGATACCTAATAAGGACATGCTAGTACACTAGTAGGACTCCCTTAACGAATACCAGCCAGGCGTTTGCATGATATAGGTGATTGTTGTAGTGTAGGTAAACGCTAAAAGTAATAAAAATATTTAACAAATATATTATTAAAAGATTAGAAAGCAATAAATTAATAAATTAGCAATAAATTAAGAGAATTAGAATACTGTGCATCAGAAAATATATTAAGAGGCAAAGAAAAATATTCGAGAACATAAAATATGATTGTTTGAGGACAAAACACTCCATGCAAAGGAGTCTTGTAGCTTCTGTGTAAAATCGTAACTTTTGTGGTTCTCGAACTGTAGGGCTCGAATGTACAGTGTACACTGTTTATTGCGATCAAGAATAATGTTATTTTTATGAAATCCCGATCAAACATATACCGAAACAGAAAAAAAAACGACGTTTATTGTAATCAGAGCTTCGGTTTTTGTTATCAATTTTCTGCTTTATTGCGGTTAATGAATTGTACAGTGGAGGTGATTATGATTTGTCCTTGATCTCTGACACGCTGCGTGTAGTTACAGCTGTTGCCTCGTGGAGTTCGACGTTGTTACTCCGTGAAAGTACGTACTGTTTTACCAGTCACTGTTTTACAGTGGCGCTTTAACCCTTTTCTAATTCTTGATGTTAATATTTTCTCTATTTGTTTTTAACGGTTTGAATGGATTTCCAGAAACATTACTGTAACTTTCTCCAAGAAGTAATGGACAGCCAAATTAAAGTATTTTATATTGTTCAATTTTAATGTTTTATTTCTGTCCACTTCCACCTTTTTAAGTACACATTTCCGCTCTACATCAATAAACAACGCTGAACAGCTGCTTTTTTTGTTTCTTTGGTTATTGTTATCACTTTAGCTGATTTCTTAAGTGATCACAACAAACTGTATTTCAAGTGAGGCGCAGAATAAATATATACTTTATTTTAATTTTCATGAGAAATTTTTTTAGTAAACATTTCAACATCGCTAATTTCCCACTGCCCAGCGTCACTCTCACAGCCTCTGCTCACTATAGAAGGTTTTTCATCTGTAAAAATCGATGCGAAGTACTTGCTCAATTCATCAGCAACATCAGCTGGGTTGTCTAAGACTTGACCACGCCAATTATTCTAAGGTCTGATTTGATCTGATTCGTTTTCTCTTCTTTGTGTTCATATACAGGGAAAATACATTGTCCAGTTATTTGCTCTCTTAGCTGGTGCTTTCTCTTAGGGTGAAAGGTGTGAAGTGTATTTAGTGTCAGACGGCACCAGGGGTTTCCGCCATCTCCGCGTAGTTTTCATTGTGGGTGTACCACTTCGCTGTAAATGCCAGTCTGCTTTCTCATAGTCAGATTTTCCTAACCGAACCTTTTTTTTTTGTGGTTCTATTTCATATTAACTTTGCGCTCTGTAGTTTTCTCCATGCCATCCCTTTCTATTCTGTATTTATATCTATCTTGGCATCCTTCTTGTGCTATATTTTTAACAGTATACTAGGGGGCTTCACCACCTGCTCGCTGTGCTCAGCCACCCCCGTGCACGCTTTTCTACGTAAAATGTAGACGTATATGGAGTAAATCAAATCTTTTCTACGTAAAAGACACACCTGTCGAAACTCACTGGTCGATATCTTGTCAGAAAATGACATATGTAATTATTTACCTATGCCTTTGTAGTGCGCGGTATTCTCGCGGTCGAATAAATATTACGGTAAAAGTCCAGAACGGTGTATATCCTCTAACATGGCGGCAAGCAAAGTAGTGGGAAAGCAGTGATTGACAAGTTGTGACTCGCATATTTCGACAAACGGACAGGAACAAAGCAGTGATTGGCAGGCGCCACTGCTTTCTCCGTCCACTGTCCTCCTTGGTTGATATGCCTAGGGTGTTTATCCCCACATTTGCCGCTGTTTTGAAATAGGGAACTCGTTTTCCCATTCTAAAGCAGCGGGATAGAGGGAGCAACACCCTATCTAAGCTAAACCCTTCCCCCCTCGACGACACAAAACAATCAGTAAAGGAAGGTGCCTTCACCTGTCAATTATCGCTGTCTTCCTCGCTTTCATCGAAGTACCTGCCGGTGTATACTATACTCGACTTCAGCCAATATCACCATGTAATTACCTGCATTTACATAGGTCACTTAGAAAAAGGCCTTTTGCTTCGGGTTCCATAGTACATGAGGAATATTGTTACATCCCAAAGAGCAGGACTAAAATATTTAATTGAAATATTTACAAACTATACAAATATTTAAAATATTTACAAAATACCAACACTACGGTATTTACAAATATACAATATCCATTAATATACAAAAAACGTTACAATGGAGCATCAAATGGATGACAGTGAATCACGTGCACGATGTTGGTTTACGTTATGGAGGCAGTTGTCAATAATTAATTGCATTTGTAGTGACGTAATTGCCTCGCCCTCTTCTCCCATTGGCTCTAATAAATAACACTAGGAGGAAAACGTTTTTAATGTATAGATAGATAGATATGCATTCATGGCTTCTGTGACTATAACTTTAAATATACACTGTGCTGCCACTTTGTTAGGTACACCTACCTAGTACCGTGTTGAGCCTCCTTTAGCCTTCAAAACAGCCTGAATTCGTCTAGGCATGGATTGAACAATATGCTGAAAACGTTATGAAGGAATGGAGTACCATACAGACATGAGTGTGTCACGCAGTTCCTTGAGATTTGACGGAGGTGTATGCCTGCAGCGAACAGCTCTTTCCAGCTCATCCCAAAGATGTTTAATAGGATTGAGATCCGTACTGAGCGAGCCACTGTAGCAAAGAAAAGTCATTGTTATGTTCCTGGAACCATTCCATAGTGATTCAGGCTTTGTTCACCGGCGCATTATCCTGTTGGAAGTAACCATCTCACTGAGGATAAACTGTCAACATGAACGGATGCACTTGGTTGGCAACGATGTTTAGGTACAATGTGGCATTCAGACGTGAATCTATGGGTATCAATGGACCCAACGTGTACCAAGAAAACATTCCCTACACCATAACACTGCCCCCACCACCTTGCACAGTAGTTGTCAGACATGACGGGTCCATGGATTCATGTTGTTTTCGCCAAATTCTGAGTCTTCCATCAACATGATGCACCAGGAACGTCGACTCGTCAGACCAAGCAACTGTTTTCCAATCCTCGATAGTCCAGTGCTAGTGTTGCTGTGCCCACAGGAGGCGTGCTCTCTTGTTCTTCATTGATAACAAAGGTACGCGATGTGGCCGTAGGCTGTTATAGCCCATTCGCCACAAAGTGCGACTAGTGGTTCTTTGCGATATTTTGTTCTGCGTACCAAGGTTGTATTCTGACGTGATGTGTGACATTGTGGCCCGTCTGTTTGCTTGCACAATTCTAGCCATCCTTCTCCGACCTCTCTCATCAATATGCGATTTGATTTTCTTCCACAGGAGTGCCGTTGAGAGGATGTTTTCTATCGTTGCACCATTCTCGATACACCGTTGAAACTGTGGTGCGTAAAAAGTTCAGGAGAACTGCCGTTTCAGAGATGCTTTGTCCAGCACGTCTTGCACCTACTACCATACCACGTTCGAAGTCCGTTAGATCACTCCTTTCTCCTTTTCCCCATTCTTGATACGGTTTGTACGCTTAACTGATACTAGAAAGGTTGTTATGCTGTATTCATATCCACAACTGTGATCATGTGAATTGCAACGTTGTGGGACAAACCATTTGTGTCCACAGCAAGGGGTGTACCTAATAAAGTGTCAGCACAGTGTATTTCATAATTCTAATGTACTGGCCTTCCGTGTGGTATCTGCCAAGTTTATCGAAGCTATGTAGCGTCTCGAACTGTCATAGGCCATTTTATATAAACCTTTGCATTTACCTTTAACAACTGCAGCCTCTTTCTTCTTATTGCAACTAAGGACTGCATGATCACGCCCTGCTGATGGTTCCTGTACTGTGAGCTCTGTGATGTCATTTAGTTCGTAGACCATGATAATCAAGTCAAGAATATACTTACCGGAAGTGTTTTCTCTAGCATTCTGAAACAAATAATAATCACCTAGTTTATTTGAAAATTTTGTCCCAATGATGAGTTTTCCTCCCATTTACTCCAGTAAAAAAAATTCTGTTTATACTCCGGCATGACAACCAAGTCAGTAGAGTTTACGATAAATCGTCAATACAAATATTTATCGTATTTAGTAGTCACGGGTTTAAACCCCAGTCCATTCAAAGAACGCGTGCTATGTACTTTAGTTCCTGACCACTCGACTACGTTAGGCCTCTGGGGTCACATTGAAATCACCCATAAATTCATATTTGCTCATTCCATCTGTATGTAGAAACTTTAGTAGAAATTCTTCACAATCTTCTGATCTATAGAATATCACTACTCTCATTTTACCTTTGCATCCGACTACATCACACCACACAGATTCTATTCTGGCATGTGTAGGTTCTGAAATGCTCAGGCTGTTTTTGATAAGAAACATACTCCCTGCTCCTTTTATCTTGCCTGTCCTTTCTAATTATATTATACATGCTGTAGTAAAACTAATCATCTCCTATTTCCGGTTAACACCACATTTCCATTAGCCTTATTATGTCAGCATTATTTGTCCTAATCGGGAGTTCAAATTCACTCACTTTATTGACAGCATTCCTGATATTACTGTAGACACAGTTAAGGCTAGGTGTTCTTGTATAGTTACTACACTGGCACATCCCTTAAAGTTTATTAAAGCTTATTTGCCTAGTATTACCTTCCCGTTTGTTTTAATAATCTCTATAATCTCTATAGGATGTGTTTAATAATTTCTATAGGATGTGTGCAAGCGTTACTTTGACGCACCGTTTATCTTACCATTTATAAAAGCAGTTCTATCCCTGTCCACGCTAACTAGCAAGTTACCTTAACTCTTAAAACCTCCTCTGATATTGGCAATGACTTTTGCACCATTTTTATACAAATACATTTCATCTCTACAAAATAATTTTTTCTACATACCACGGTGATAAAAAAAATCTCTTCAAAAGCTTTGTAGATTTCCTCAAGTCTTGATTTAATCTACAACACTTTCATTACTTAGTTCTATCGTGGCTGCGCAGTATTGCAGACATACCTTTTGGCTTAGCTCGCAGCATATTTTCCAACTTGTCTGGTCTTACTTGTGCATACCCAGGAGGATTTATATTACTCACATCTTATCTTTTATTTTTGTATATGTGAGTCAGACGATTCTAAAATTCTGTTCACAAAATTAGTAGGAGCGTTTGATTAGAACATGGCTATTTTTAATAATATCTCAGTGGGGTGTGATTTTAATAAAATTGAGCCAATGCTTACGGTAACTCGAACGATAATTTTATTGGAAACACACAAACAGTTGTTCTTTATTATATTTTGAATCCTTGATGTACGCATTTCTATTAGTTGTATCTGAAATATCAAGTACCATACTTATTTTATTAATGAATTTTGCCCTAAATTACTTGAGAGTAAAATGTCCCTTAAGAGAATGGTGAATATTCAAAATAAAGGTTTAAGGTTTAACTGTGTAAATTACACATCGAAGGGCTTAATTTCTCTGTGTTGTTTCAACTTTTAGTGTAATTGCAAAATTGTTCGATTAATTGTAATAATAATGCCCCCTCCCCCGAGTTATCCTGCCTTTTCAGGGGGAAATGGACTTTTCGGATTGATTTACACTTAAAAAAATCAAAATATCTTACACATAGCGATATCGAGAGAGAGAGAGAGAGAGAGAGATTCATAGTTTAATGTCACTTATTTGATCATTAGTATTTTTAACTATGCACTCTTTGAAAGTGCTTTTGGTCACGAGATATCATATCAGTCCTAGAGAAAACTCTGTGATTGGTAATAATAATAAGTCAGGCCTAACAGGGATTTAATTGTAAAGCATGACTTAGCTGATATATTGCCGTGAAAGTCTTAGACATTTGTGATTACAGATCTTTGTTCTCAAACTTATCGCATTTAACGAAATTATCACGTGTTCGTTCGAAGGGATGATCTATTTCATCAATGAGTCACACAAAAAATTGCTCATCTATCGAAAAGGCTGCCTTTTGCTCATGTAGTGTACTTACCAATCACACCAGGCGAACTATCTTATCTGAGGCAATGACTTAATGAGACGTCACTATTGATTACCATCCTCGTTAAGCTTTGAATGTCCTCGCTTAATAAAACATCCGCAGGGGAAAACATGCCGACCGCATTCTTCGGTATACCGGTGCATCTCCGTAGAAGTTTAATCCTTTCTGAGACCAGTAGGAACTTCAGGGGGGGAAGATACTGCACTCGTGGGAGAAACCTTTGGTAATTAATGGCTGGTTACAACTTCATTGGATGCTGGTAAATCCGCCACTTAGAGTAAATGAGTTGAGCGTATGATGACGACTATCTCGAAAAGAGACACATCTTTGGAGAAATAGAGCCCATCGGCTATTTGTATTTCAGTCACCTGCTCCACGTGCTCAAGACAAACATATCCACTCATCATATCTATATAATGTTTTAAATATGAAGTTGAAATCTCGAAGAAGTGGATTAGTAGAAGTCTAATACTGACAAATGGATTAATTTGTCAGTATTAGATGAGTTTAGAGCAAACTCATCTAAAGTGAGTTTGCTCTAAACTCACTTTAGATGTACGTGAAACCACAGATGCGATATATCTTATTACTCTGTGCGTGAAATCTCTGAGTTACCTGATATATATCACGAGCCAACTGTAACTATTACGCTCCAGAAATGGCTGGTGGTGAACACGTAGATGAATCACAGTTTAATGTTAACCCCTGGCACCACCATGCCGTGACGGGACTAATTGTATGTCTATCATTGCTGCAATTAAAGATTAAAGATTAAAGATAATTGCTTTAAATGAAGGTATGTAATTTACCCACCTCCATTTGAGAAGGCTATCTTTCCGAGTCCTCTTTTGGATAATCGTTTTTTTCCGAAAACAGCGTGGGGAACAAGGTGAATATGTACAGAACTTTTCATACGTTTCTACGGTGGAATTCCTGCATGAGCATACGCATTAAAAAGAAGTACAGAAATAGCAAATTCTCCTCTAATAGCTGCGCACAATGATCGCATAAGGCTGTGCAGAGACAAAATTCTGAATTTGTAAGATTATGTATAATTATTTGGAGATTGGATATTTATTTTTAACATATAATATACACAGCAGGCATGCGCCCAGTTAAAGTGTATAACAGAGTAGAAAAAAGATAACAGAACAAAGCTTTTATCACTTCAAGCGTATCATATACGCATTGTATCATAATGCGTATATCACTTCAAGCATCTGAAATAAATACTGTATTAAGAAAATTGCGGTAGCTCTCGTTCGACTTGAGGTATTTCAGCATGTACAAATCGAGAAGTTGCTTTGAAAACATTTTACACCAAATTCAATCAGATATTTTTGTAAATCAAGATCGACTGCTTGAGTTGGTTCAAAAATTTCCACGAATTTTTCCTATAGGTATAGATGGAATAACTAATAAGTATATTATTTGTTGAGTAACGGAATCCCTAATTAAAATTAAATTTTACAAAAGGTTTAAATATGAGTTTGGTGTTAATGAAATTCTTCGTTACTTTAGCAAATAGGAGAGAGTTAGAGGACGATTGAATAATGAACAGCCTTTTATTGAGACCTGAATTTTAGAAATCTGCCAGAAAATGTTTCCACACACAGGATGAGGGCCGCGTGTCTAGATTGATCCAAATGTCTAGAAGATCCGAATGACTAGACTGTCAGTAATCAGAACAATTATTTTTCCGATTGATGATAGCCTTATTATTGAAAGTCTAGTCATTTAGATCTTCTCTGCCTTTCCGTACAGATTTTAGTGGGTCTGTGGTAATGAAAACATTTTTGCTATTTTCTTAATTCTGCTGAAGAATGCTAAAAAGAGGAGAGTTTAAGACAGGTTGATAAGTTCTACATTGCTCATAAATATAACGAATAAAATGTAATTAGTAAAGCACAGCAGTTTATGGACGGTGTTCGTTTCACAACTGCTATGTTTTTTTTTTGTTTTTTTTCAAAAATAGATTTTTCCACCCTTTTCATTTATTACCTTACTGAATTTAAAAATCCCAAAACGGCTAATGATAAAAATCTTACTTAATTTTACGAGAAGTAAATTTATTTATTTTCTCTGTACTCTAAAAGTTTTTATCATATTTTCAAATCCTCTCCTCCTTGTTTAGAGCCCTGTAGTTTGGTTCAAGAAACTTTTAAGGAATAAAATTTATTTATTCATCAATTTATTCATAAATTGATGAACCTATATAATATTAAAAAAACTATCTTTGTCTGCATTTATTTTATTTCTTTGAACTTGGGTATGCTGATTCCGAATATGACCTTCGTTTTTGTAAAGAACGAATTGTTTGCCAGAAGTGAAAAGAAGAATAAATATGCAATAATAATATTATCAGTTTTATTAATAGTATTAACGTCTGTACAGAATCGAATTTTAATCTTTGCCACAAGTAAACAAGAAACTGAAAAATCACAAATAAAAAGTAGAAACCCTCTTCTGTTTAATTTTCAGTCACAAATCGGAAATACACTATGCTAAGACATTTTGCAACAAGCTATATGATTGCTATTCATCACAGTATATTCTAGAGAGGAGAGTACAAGGGTTCTAAGGGCCAAATTGCATAAAAAACTTGACAGTGGGGAACCAAGAGTAGGCAGTGACTAAAGCGCCATAAAATGGGTTTTATCTAAAGAAACTTATGTAGTCAAAGGAAAAGGCGAGAGTTTCAAAAGAGAGGATTATAAAGAAATGAGATATTTCTTGGGCTCGATGAACTGGAAAGGCTGCTGTGTTGTGTCAGATACAAATATGCAATGGGAAATATGGGAAAGATTTATGCTTGAAGCCACAAACTCATTCGTACCACTGGTCAAGTCTGGTAAACGTAATTTATTTAAATGGATGATAGGTGAGGTTAAGAGTTCAATTGGGCAAAACAAATAAGCATGGAACAGTTAGAGACACACATGATTCTGATGTGTATGAGCATTAAAGAGCATACGTAACAAAACCACTGATGGGGTCATGGCCGGCGCTAGCGTTTGTGGCGCCTTAGGCAAAACCTTGTAATGGCGCCTAATTCATGTCGTATCTTAACACACATATGCGTATGCAGTAGCGCATCTATTTATATGTATATTTGTATAATTATAAAATGTGCTATATTTGTATAATTTTAAAATGTGGTATATTTGTATAATTGTAGATAGTGAAAACTAACAGTACAATAAATAAGAAAAGATATTTTATATTTAGGGTAGAGAGAAAGTAGAAATTTGATATTGAATGTTATATGTAAAACATATTTTATTGACGGGGCGGTGCCTATGGCAAGTGCCTCTCTTGCTAGCTCCGGACCTAGCTGGGGTAAGATGGACGAAACCTGATTATGAGAAATCACTAGCAAAGAGCGCAGTAACCCAGTAACCACAGTAATCCACTTAAAGTGACTCTGAACTGGACAACCAAAAAAACCACGACTGTAACCTTTTGGCGATCTGGGTTGGACACCTTGTCTGGCCCACTTTCTCTCCCTATCCTGGCGGGGGGAGGGGACGGTCCCCCCGTTTATTTCTCCTGATGCGGCATGGGCATGCCGCACTGACATCTGGGGTCATCTTCCCTATTGACCCCATACTTCTATCTTTCCCCTCCAGTCTTCAATCTTTTCCCCCACTCTCTCTATACATTACAGTGTACGCCCCACACGACAAAAACTTAAATAAACTTCCAAATTCTAACAGCCAAATCGCGCATCAATTCCGAAATTTAACCTCATTAGCGAACCACCTCTTAAAATCGCGTTATTATTATTATTTATTTATTTATTTTTTTTTTTTTTAAGGCCCTAGCCACTGAAATCTCAGGAAATTAGGTGGCAGGGCCTACCAGAGGAAATAACTATAATACTGGTGTACCTGGTCTGCCTCCACGGCGCTGAGTGTGGACAAAGTTGGGGGTCCCAGCAGGGGTCTAGCGGCTAAATGGCCAGAGGAACAACGATACACAACACAATATTTCCAAATCCCATACACTTTTAAATCCCTGGCCTTAACAGTAATCTGTTACACCCACAAAGAAAACCACGCGGAGATGGGGGTGAACCCCTTGTGCCGTTTGACATGAATACACTTTCCACTTTTTAGCAAAGAGCGCTAAGAACTAGGATAGGGAGTTTTCATGTGAATATATATATTTGTATATAAAGCAACTCAAATAGGCCCATTAATTAGTTGCCGTGAAAGGTCTATAGAAATCCTAGAAGAAATGGCAATGAGTTGAACGGATAATTCTCAATGATATTTACACTCCAAAGCAAGTTGGAGCCGCTGTTAAGGGTCATATCGTCGTAAAATAAGTGATCTCAGAGAAGTATTTCTTAGAAAAGCTAATGAGGAGGTTAAAGGAAGTCAAGGCTGCAGGAGAGAATGGTATACAGAATGGTCCAAAGTAAGGAAACTGAAAGCTATTTTGAATAACTCCTGATGTAAATATGTCTAATCTAATCATTTTTCATTGTTTCAGAATAATTTGAGCATAAGAAAAGTACTATGAACCTTACAATGAAAGAGAGGATTGAAACTGTAGAGTGATATTCAAAATACGAAAATGCAGAAGTTGCACGCCAGTTCAAGAAGGTTGTTTGGCATGACCCACCCACAAAATAGACCATAAAGCAAATTGTGAAGAAGTTTAATGAAGGGGTAACGGTGTACAATTGAAACGTAGTAGATCATGTATCTCCAAAACATCTGAAATTTTGAGCTTGTAAGAGGGAGGTATCGAAAGAAGTACGAAAAACTTTAAGGAAAGCGAAGTTGTTTGGAATTGAAAATACTTAAAACAAGCTAAAATATAAAGGAACGTGACTACAAGGTCTATCCTGTTGCTACAACGTTATAATGAAGAGTATCCAGACAAAATACAGTATTGGAATTTTCCGAACGGTTTTTGACCATGTATTATAAACCAAGATATACTTGACAGTGTTTTGTGGTCTGATGAAGTCTCGCTAAATGGAATTGTTAATATGAATAGCTTGTTTATTATGAATGACAATTTTATTCTTTCCTGTTTCCTTTATTTCATTTTTTATTCTGTTTAATCCTGTTTCCTTTATTTAATTTTTATTCTGTTTAATCCTGTTTATCTCTATTTCTAATTTTATTCTTTATCCTGTTTATTCTTTAACAAGGATTTAAACGTTTCTACCTAGGTAGTCTAGAATTTTGACAGCAGTTGTTCTCGAACCTTTTTTTTTTTTTTTGAAGGAGCCTTGACAGTAGAAAGCGACCTGAGACTGCTAAAAGATAAAATCATTCCATTAATGTAGTTCAGAATCAGTTTTTTATAATTTTTTTTATTCAGGATGGAGCACCAGCTCACTATTCAAAAATTCTCAGCTAATTCTTACATGAAAAGTTTGTAAGTCGATGGATCGGATTCAGTGGAATGGCTACCACGCTCCTCAAATTGAACACCTGCGTTTACATTTTTTTGGAGGATTTTTAAAGGATAAAGTATTTAGTAATAAGCACAGGTCTCTTCTGGAACTTTAGCTGTCAATAATTACAGAATTTGAGAATATTTCATAGGAATTATGCCTTGCTGTTTGTCGTCCTGTGACCAAAAGACTACAGTTTTGTAAAGACCAAAATGGCAGCCATATTGAACGGGTGTAATTTTTTTAATCTATTTGTGCCCTTCTTATTGTGCTATGTTTAAAATATATATTTAAAATAATGTTATTTACAGTCAAATATGTTTCCTTACTTATGAACCACCCTGCATATTTAGTTATAATTAAAAAGGTTGCCTTATGAATGTATCAAAACATTTGGTATGTTAATGAGAGGACCGTTGGACTCTCAAGGTGAGAAGGATGATTGATAATTCGAGCCAGTCCATTTAAAAGACTTGGATCGATTGCATACACTCATGAATCAAACGTTTCATCCCACAGCATCTAGTTGCGACGTCACCGATCGGCACAGCATATATAGTGATGACACGGATAGTATTTATCTGTTCTTCAGTAAAAAGCCCGTGCAATGGGGAAAGAGAAGGACCTGAACCGTTTCTCCTTCAAACTCAGGTTGAAGGAGAAACGATTTGCAGTGTTAGGAAGGCAGGTCCAACATCTGAACAACCGCACGCATTGCCTACTGTTCAAGGGGCCCCGTAGGGAAGGTGTGGTGGGAATGGTCCGAAGAGGGACTCAAAAACTCAACAAATCGGGAAGAGGAGACCACCACTGTTGACAGTCGAGGTAAATGGCGGTTGGCACTTGCTTTCTGGAATAACAAACGGCTCACAATCTCTCAGTTAATGACGCCTACAACCAGGGTGCACAGAGAACCGTTTCAAGCACACCATCCAAGAATACTCTCTGGCGGATAGGCTCAAGGAGTAGGCGACCTGTTCATATGCCCATGTAGACAGACCGTCATCAACACTTCCGCCTGCAGTGCTCACGACAGCACTGTTCCTGAATACTGAACGACTGGAAAAGAGTTGCCTAGTCTGATAAATCAAGGTTCCAGCTCCATTGTGTTGATGGACCAGTGCGTATATTCGATGGCGAGCAGGCCTGTAACCAAACTGCACGGATAGATGAAATCAGGCCAGCGGCAATTGTATCATGGTTTGGGGGATATTTTCGTGGACATTACTGGGTCCCCTCTTACCCATTTAACGCACCCACACTGGCAGATCCTACCTCGGAATTGCTTCAGACCAAGTTTTTCCCTACTACAAAATTTCAGTGAATAACGGAAGAGTGGATCTCATGAAGTTCACCTATGGTAACCATGTAACTAGATGACACTGGACTCTTTGAACAAAACAACGCCCCTTGTGAGAAGGCCAGCATTGTGCAGGAATGGTTCGAGGATCCTGTTCGAGTTCATTCCACAGATGTTCACTACATCAAACATTTGTTAGATGCGGAGGAACACAGCATTCGCCAGTCCACGCCAGGGCCTCGTCCGGTTGCGAAATTCGGGACGTCCTCCTGTCCATCTAGTCCGTGATGCTTCAGGGCATCTTCCGCGGTCTAGTGGGGTAAAAACCAGGCAGGCGGAAGTGGTTATCACAGTGAAAGGCGATTCGACACACTATTAGGTAGGTAGTCCTAATATTTTGGCTCATGAGTGTAAATGGTCCAAAAAATAGCAGCTAAACTTTAATGCTTCTATAAATGTAAGGTATGCATATATATATATATATAAAGCATCCATAAAATTACTGAGTTTAGGTTGTAAAGATGTAAAATTATAGTTAAAGTGTAATATATAGAACACCCAATTAATGCCATCAAACGATCGAACATTACATCGGACGTTATGTATATACTAAATAGATACGTTATAGTGTAAAGTTAATATCTTTAAAGTTTGAAAATCCATATAGCCATAGTCCTGCCATATCTCCAGTATACATGAAAACCAAAATATAAATCATATTAAGTAAATTAATAAAATAATAAAATAATAAGCCCAACACAGGAAAATTATTTTGCAAGGAACTTTGTCGAGGGCTAAACCCTTACAAAATAACCAACCCATGCTAGACTGAGCCATCGGTTTCTGTTATCATGGGGCTAAATATCATATGGGGCTAAATGTCATCCAGCCTGTATCATTTATAAATTGTTGTTATGTATTACGGTACGACACTTGTTGTTTTGGCATTCTAGACTTACATTTGTCTCAAATCTTACGTTAATGTTATACTAAATTATTCCACATTTCCACTATTATATTATTTTGGCTTTAGTATACAGGCAGATGATAACAGAAACCGATGGCTCAGTCTAGCATGGGTTGGTTATTTTGTAAGGGTTTAGCCCTCGACAAAGTTCCTTGCAAAATAATTTTCCTGTGTTGGGCTTATTATTTTATTATTTTATTAATTTACTTAATATGATTTATATTTTGGTTTTCATGTATACTGGAGATATGGCAGGACTATGGCTATATGGATTTTCAAACTTTAAAGATATTAACTTTACACTATAACGTATCTATTTAGTATATATATATATATATATGCATACCTTATATATATATATGCATACCTTATATATATATAATATATAATATATATATTTATTTTTTTTTTTTTTTTTCATGTGAAAAAGTCTTATAAAGTGTGAACTGCCAAGTTTTACAACTAGATATTTAAGAGAGATCTGAATGAGGTGTTTAAAATTGCTGAAGATTTTGAGAAAAATGAACGAGGAAGGTCCGTTCTTCCTTGTAGGCGAGACAACAAGGCTGCACAAATATAAAATTTCAGTGAATAACAGAAGACTAGATCTCATGAAGTACACATATGGGCAGTCGTTCGTCGAACACTGGAATAAGTTGCCTTCAAAAGTGGCAGAAGCAAATTCAAAATAGAATGGGATGGCTACCTTATGGGAATAGAATAGTTTAAATATTATTTTATTTTTGGCTGATTCATAAAACGTTCACTTCTTGCATCATTTTGATTTATTAATACTAAGGATAATAATAATAAAAATATATCTGAAAAGGTACATTTGAACATCTTTGTCTTTGTAGTCATTGGGATTATCCAGAACCAAGAACCAGATATAGTCGCCCATCTTAGTCTCATCCCGCCTTCCTTGGTACCTCTTCTCCATTGACTATATGCCCTATTGGAATCTCTCTCCGTACTCCACTAACATCGTCCCATTTTTGTCTGAAAATATCCATACGAAATTGCACATAGTGGAACTTAATTGACATTCTGCATTCAATTTTTTTTAAAATTTCAATCACTTTTTCAACTACTTTTTTGTAATTTTAACTCTGAATATTACTAAGAAAGCCGTTCACTACAAGATGAAAAGACTGTGACATTTTGCTCATCATCAGTCATTTTATCTATTTTTGTGAAGTTTTGTAGATCAGTCATTTTATCTATTTTTATCTACTTTTACCAATTCACAAGTTAGCAGATGTCAACATCTGCTAACTTGTGAATTGGTAAAAGTGACATCTTGTACTTCTGCATCAGTTTTGAAAACATGCTTGACGGTTTCGTTTTGAGCACACCATCCAAGTTGTTGGCCCAGTCCCAGCGTGATATGGAGTGGTGGAAGAAAGATTGTTTCATGGAATCAAGGGAGTGTTTGCTAAATTGTATGCACCGGGTTGTAACTCATTTATGGTAGACTCTTTGTTCTCTTCTCTTGTAGAGAGATCTATTACCCTTCTGTCCCAGAGGCAGAGAAAGCAAGAGAACATAGTGAAACCACCTTATAAATCCAGAATGAACTCCAGTATTTTGAAAGTCTCAGAGACATCCCATTTATGTTAGTCATACTTGGTCTTCTGAATACATTCTCCACATGCTCATAGATTTCTTCATAAAGATAATCAAATCGAAACAGTCAAATCAAAGGAACAGCACAGCGATTATACACTATTAAGAGCGAATATTTCTTTTTCAGTATTGTGGAAATCTTGCAGCTGGGATTCGGTATATTTTACTCTGTTATACGATACCTTAGGAATCCTGCGCTGAATTTGGTTAAACCCAATCTTCAGTTATTCATCCAATTCTTTTGCTGATTAGGGAAGTGTGGTACTTTACGTCAACACTTCTGATCTGTAATCTCAAATCCCGTTCACCAGATTCATCATCCAGTTCTGAATAATCTTCTCTGGAAGGTGGAATTAGCGAGTCCTAATTTTGTGTCCCTCGAGCAATAGAAGATAATATGTTGGGGTAAACCGTAGCTTTTCGATCAGCAGACATTTTAAACTTTGATATATCCATGCAAAAGTAGCAGTCGGTTTTTTGGGCTCTCTCCATATTTTAAATATTGTATAGCAAAAGTGTGTGCTTGATCTGCAAGACGACATCAGAAATGAGGTGCTTACAACTTGTCTTAATCACCCATAGGAATTTAAAAATAGACTTCCCATGCAGTCCAAAAATTGGTGCCACCAACGATGTTATGCCTCATCTGTTTCAGAGGAGTTAAATAATACCCACATGCAGCAGAACGAGTTTGGAGATAACTTACACCTTCGTTCGGTAGTCTTAGCAAAAAAAAAAAAAAAAAAAAAAGAAAAGAAAAAAAGGAGGGGGGCAATTGGGGGGTGGAAACGACACCATTGGATTCACCTCACGATACATATAAGAAATAGTGTTGTATGAGTATATGTAAATAAATATAAAGAATGAAATCTGCCGCTGCTGTACTGTTCCGTAACCTCTGATTTCTATGTGCAATAGCTACTCTTTAGAATATAATTCCGGACATTAGAAACTGTTAGAGACGTTAGTTGTTATGTGTTGATATTAAAATATCATGAAAGTGCTTCAAGTATATAATTATCCGTTCAGTATCCAGCATGCAATATGTCCCACCATATTCGAAACGAAATTATTTATACCAGCTGCACAACATAACCTAATGAAGCTACTGATAACTTTTGGAAATCGCTGTAATATTGGGGAGCGAAAGTAAAACATTCGTTTACTATTCTCAAAACGAAGTCTTTCCCCCACCCTTCATTATTTTCATCCATTATCCAGAACAGATCTCGAGGGAAAACTAGCATTGATCACTCTATACATAGAGCTACAGTGGGGTGGGGTGCTGGGGGGAACTGATACGTTGCTAGTGAAAAAGGAGTTATAACAGATCTGTATCGTTACTGTGACGTCTTGTTTACTCGCGGCAGCGTTCACGTGTCTCCTACCTGACTCTAGACACGCGGTTCAATGACACGATGTGTTGCCTCCTGCTCGTCGAGATGTTCGATACCGTTGAAGAGAAAACTTCGGATTGTACTCGACAGATTAACCTTTCAGCCGTGACTTTGCCTGCGGTGGTAGAGACTGGGGGATTCTATTGTGGTAATCTTTTAGTTGGTGTATGTAATGGTTAAAAGAGATATATAAGGCACGAATTGAAAATGGTAATCATAATTATGTGCTTGTAATAGGTTGTCGCTGCAGTGAATGTGGTACAGTACTCGTAAATCCAGTACCTTAGCTAGCTGTTATGAACTGCTTACATTTGGTAGGAAACTCCAGTTATGTGTTGGTTGCTTAAAGGGAAGATTATAACTGACTGTTACCTTGGCATTAGTATACTAAAGATTACCATACAGTTAAAACATTTATTTGATATTCCTAAGTACAGTTCAGAAATTCATAAGATAAAATTTCTTTTGTTTTCTTAAATGCGAACGATACTACAGAAATGAATTTGGAATTCTTTCTGCGGCCAGAACGTAAGGCAAAGCTGAAACAAGCACAGGAAAGTAACATTCAAAGAAAAAGAAAAGGAAAAGCAATCAAGTTTTATCCTCTCTCTCTCTCTCTCTCTCTCTCTCTCTCTCTCTCTCTCTCTCTCTCTCTCTCTCTAATAGAAATAAAGTTTATCCTGTGTGAGATTCCACTCTAGCAGTAAAGCCAGTACCTTTAACAAAGACAACCAAGAAGCAATTACCGAACACTTTCCGAGCCTATTAATTTGACTATTAAGCTCGCTTATATCTGGATTAATTATCAGACCATTCATCTTCCTTCAACAATCCAATTAACTGTTTACACGGCTAGCAAAGGCCATTTACCAACGTACATTGGCTAAGAACATTTCATTGCTGGCTGGAAGATGAGTTGACGCACGGAATGAAACTGTTAATTAGACTACTAGCACATGGTAACTGGAGACGCTTGCTCTGAGAAAAATCGCCCTACAATATATGTTTATTCCTATCATTTAAATACTGAAGGTAGGGAGAAGAAAAGAATAAATGCTTCTCCTGCGCAGAAAATAAACAAATAACAACAAACGTAGGCAAGTTATAGATGATCTGATTCTCTCTTATTCGCAAATCAAAAAGAATACTGAGTGCAGTGGCGTAAGTAGAAAAAGTGGGCCCCAATGCAAAGTTTAGTGTGGCCCCCCTGAAAATATTTGTTTTGGTTAAAATTAAAACAAAATAACGATACAACGGTAAACGTGTATTTAAAATCTTTATCAATGCAATATAAAAACAAAATTAATATTAAATTCTGTGAATATAAAAATGAAAAATAAATTCTGAAAATTAAATGAAGTAATATATTGACTTACGTAATTTAGAATGGTTTTTGTCTAGATTTGGCATTGGCAAAATCATTAATTAATTTAAAAACGTCCAGTCTTTCAGCTTCTTGTTCTTTTACGCTAAGCAGTGCTAGCACTCATAGATGTTGTTGTTGTTGTCCCATGGTATTTCTCAAATAATTCTTAATTAATTTTAATTTCGAGAAAAAGCCTTCCGCGGTTGATACAATAACCGGATTTGTCAAAAATAATATCAACAAGCGCACACTTCCGAAAAATTAGCACTCATATCGTAGTATTTTACTATGACTAGTTCTGCAAATTCACGAATAGTTTTAATTTTTGCAATTTCACTTTTAGGGACTTTACCCAAAGTAGTAATTGCATTGAAAATGATTCTGAAAAGTCACTTGAAAATTTCTTTTGCACGTTTTCTGCGTTTTTTATAATGGAATTTTCATCCCTTTGGATTAATTGAGTTGGAGTAGAAATGCAAACAAGTCAGAAAATGTATTTAGTCCTTGAAATCTTGTGCTAGAGTTCAGAGTTGCGTTGTTTTCTACGATGGCTGAATAAGCTCCTATGAAACAGCAACTGCGAAGCAGCCAGGGCCTTTTTTGATATATAAACTGAGAGGACAAAAGACCCCGCAGGCCCAACCGCATGGTCCTCCCAGTAATACTCAGAAATATTATAGATGCAATAGTAATACTATACCCAATAATAATGATCCCAATAAATGGGCCCCTACTCCCAATAAGTGGGCCCAATTTGACTTTGCCCCACCCGCAGTCACAAATCCTTAAAAATTTACCTGGAAGCAGCAGCTATGCTAATACCATTTCACCTCAATTCACTGCAGTTTCGCTTGTGCTGTGCTGTTAGCTAACAATAAACAAGCTTCTTGCGAAAAATTATTGTTCTTAAACATAGCAAATTTATCATAAACATAACTAAAAAACTTACATTTTTACTCGATTAAATTTTTTTCGCTTTCAGGCAGGAGGGCAGTGTGCCCCCTTTCGATCGTAGGCCCCAGTGCACCGCACTGGCTGCATTGGCATGGTTACGCCACTGACTGAGAGAAACAGTCAACTGAAAAAAAATGTATACATTCAGCAGACAGTTTACTAGTCACAATATCTAGTATTGTGTACAACGACTATACGTGCCAGGATATCAGCGTTTTCCCCTTATCATAGGCTCTTTAAAATGATGTAATGGTCTGGTGACTGACTGACCACTTTATTAAATCTTCTTCTTTATCTTCGCCTTCTTCCCACGTTTATATGGGGGTCGGCATTTCCATCCTTAATTTTTTCCTCCATTCCTCCTATCCTGGGCTTCCTCTCTCCTCCATCCTCTCTCTTTTAAATCCTCTGCCACCTTGTCCTTCCATCTCAGCTTAGGTCTCCCCCTCTTCCTCTTCCCTAACACCTCTTCCCCACGTACTCCTCACTTCTTCGTTCGACATGTCCAAGCCACCTCAAACTAGATTCCTGCATTTTTTTTACTCAGAGGCCCCACCTCTGATGTAGTCATTTCTTATCCTGTCCTTCCTCGTCACACCACACATCCATCTTAGTATCCTCATCTCCGCCACTTCCATCTTTTTTTCCTGGGCCCTTGTAATCGCCCATATCTCAGCACCGTACACCAATGCGGGTCTGACTACAGTTTATACGATCTTCCCTTCATTCGGCAATTTACTTTCTTATTACATAGCACCCCACCCATCTTTCTCCAGTTCAACCATCCACATTGCACTCTGTGCTGTATTTCTGCACTCAATCCTCTACCCCTCTCTTAAATTTCGAAACTGATGATAGCTTTTCTTCCTGCAGTTTTATAGAACTCTCATCTCATTCAATGCCATGTATTCTGTCTTTGTTCTACTTATCCTCATGCGTCTCTCTTCCAACGCTTTCTCCATTCCTCTAATTTCTTCTCTACCTTTCCATGGGATGGTTCGCACAATACGATATCGTCCACGAAGAGCATACTCCATGGTGCTCTACTCTTCACGTCTCTCACCAACACATCCATTACCAGATCGAACAGACATAGGCTGAGAGCTGATCCCTGGTGCAGTCCAACTACTACAGAGACCCCCCCCCCCTCAGTCATACCTACACTACTCTTAACCTGTCACCGCTCCCTCGTACATTTCCTATACAAGCCTTACGTACTTTTCTGATGCACCCTTCTCCCTCATGCATTTCCATACCTCTTGTTTGGGCACTCTATCATATGCTTTTTTCAGGTCTATGAACACCATATGCAACTCTACTTGCATCTCCCTGTACCTTTCCATCATCTGCCTTAAAGCAAAGATCGCATCTGTTGTTCCTCTTCTCGGCATGAAACCGAACTGTTCCTCTCCAATTTCCGTCTCCTACCTTATCCTTCCTTCCACATTCCTTCCCAGATCTTCATCGAATGAGACATTAGCTTTATTCACCTGTACTTCCCACATTCTTGCACATCACCCTTTCCTTTATAGATTGGCACAAGTATACTTTCCCTCCACTCATCTGGTATCCTCTCTTGCTGCCACAGTTTTTCCATAAGGTCTCATAAGATATCGATCCCTTCTTCGCCCATACTTCTCCATACCTCTACTGGTATCTGATTAGCACCTACTGCTTTCCCCCTCTTCATTTTTCTGAGTGCACTTTCCACTTCTTTCCTGCTTATGCCCTCCACTACACTTTCATTCGTCTCTCCATCCTCGCATAATTCTCTTGGGTTTTCCTCATTTAATAACTTCTTAAAATAGTCTTTCCACCTTTCCTTAACCTTCTCCTGGTCCTGCATCACCACTCTTCTCTCATCTTTTATCTGTTTTATTGATGAGAAGTCCTTTGATGCCTTGTCTTTCGCGTTGGCTATTCTCATCAACTGCCTGGCACAAGTATACTTTCCCTCCACTCATCTGGTATCCTCTCCTGCTGCCACAGTTTTTCCATAAGGTCCCATAAGGTATCGATCCCTTCTTCGCCCATACTTCTCCATACCTCTACTAGTATATAAATAATTAATAATTTTTTCTGTTTATACTCCGGGACGACCAAACGGCCAGAGGAGTTCACAAGATAGGCACCGTATTCAGCAGGCACGGGCTTGAACCCCGGTCACTCAAGGCACGTGTACTTATGCACCCGCGCGCCTGACCACTAGGCTACGGCTAGCCAATTTAAAGTACCTTTTCTTGTACTCATTCAAAGGAACATAGAATGAGCAAGTTAAGCTTTTTGTTAACTGATATAATATGATCAGCACCTACTGCTTTCCCCCTTTATTGATCACTATATTGACCTCTTTATTAAATACACCTATCTAATAGTGAGTTGGGTCTCCTTTAGCTTTCAGAATAGTCCAGATTCATACTGGCATGGACTCAACTAGGTGGTGAAAGCGTGCGTTCCACAGGGATATTGGTGCAATGTAATTTAGTTTCCTCCCATAGTTTTTTCAGATTGGATCTCTACTCGCTCTATCCCATCTCACAGGTTCTGAATTAGATTGACATAGGTAACTGAGGAGGTCACCTAGTAAAATGAATTCACTGTCACGTTCCTGGAACCAGTTCTGTACAATTCTAAACCTTGTGACATTATCTTGTTGGAAGATCTCATTCGAAGATGGATATATTTTAGCCATGAAGAGATTACCTGGTCGGAAAAAAATTCCAAATAATCTTTTGTATTCATATATTACTCCAAAGGACCCAATGCACCAGAAAAACTCTCCCCAACCGTTACACCACCACTATTAGCCCACATAGTTGATATCTGGCGGAATGGGTCCTTGAAATAACGCTGTTTTCCATATTCGGGTTTTGCCATCAGCTGGAAACATCAGAAACCGGATTCTTCAGACCTGGCAGCGTTTTTTCAATCCTAAACCGTATAGAGCATTGGTTGTTCCTGAGCTCACTTTTGCTGACAGGAGTGGAACTCAGTTTCGTCATTAGCTACGATCCCTATCCGTGACAAGGTAAGACGGATTGGGCATTCTGAAATGTCTCATTCGTCATCATCATCATCATCATTCTACTCTTCCGTTTGGCACGGTTGAGCCCCTATTTAAATATCGTCCTCCATTGTTGTCGATCTCTTGAATCTTGTATCATTTGTTGATAGCTTTGAAAGTCTGTGTTTTCCTTTAGGCATTGGAACCATTCTCTTTTGTTTCTTCGTGGTGGTCTCTTATCTCCAATTCTTCCTGGTGGTCTCTTATCTCCAATTCTTCCTGTCAGTACTACGTTAGGCAGCTGTGTTGTTTCATCCGGTTCACATGTCCAAACCACTGAAGTTGTTTTTTGTAGATCTGCTCTATTATTCTGCGTTCAAAATTTAGATATCGCCTTACTTGTTCATTAGTTTTATGTTCTCTCCAATTTGTTTTATTGATTTTCCTTAGACATCTCATTTCAAATACCATTATTTTTTGCGTTTCTTTCTTATTTATTCTCCAATTCTGTGATCCATAAGTTTCTGTGGATATGATGACAGTTTCATATAGTTTAAGTTTTAGACTATGTGAGATTTTATTGCTCTTCCATATGTTTTTGAGTTTGTTCATGTTTGTCCATCCGATGTTCAGTCTGTGATTAATTTGGTCAATATTACTTAAATTTCCGGTTATTAGAGAGCCCCGGTGTACAAATTTTTGTACTTGTTCTATTTGTTGATTTTGGATGTTTATGTTTATGTCTTCTATGTTTTTTTCCCATTTGCATTACTTTGGTTTTATTTATATTAGTATTAATTCCATAATTGTTGCTTGCTTTATCGATGTTTGTTAATATTTCTTTTAGTTCTTCTTTGGTTTCTGTTAAAATCACAGTATCATCTGCATATTTTCTGTGGTTTATATTTTTTCCATTTATTATTGTGCCTCTTTTTTCTTCAATTGATTTCATTAGTTATTCTAGATAGATATTAAATAGATATGGAGATAAAGGGCATCCCTGCATGACTCCTTTCTCTATTTCAAATTTCTCTGTTTTAAGGTTGTTGAATTTTAATATTGCTCTTGTATTTTTGTAGAAATTTTTTACAAACATGGTTATTTCATGATAAAGTGGGATATTTTGTAGCTGCTTCATTAAATTTTCTCTATTTACAGAGTCAAATGCCTGCTTGAAAACGATGAAGCACATATCATGAGGTTTCTTCTTATATTACAATATTTTTCTGCAGTGATGTTTAGTGTGAATATTTGATCTGTTGTTGATCTGTCTTTTCTAAATCCTACTTGTTGCTCCCCTATTGTTTCTTCATATATTTTAAGTATCCTATTTTGTAAGATCCTTATAAAGATTTTATATATATGGTTTAAAAGGGTAATGGGTCTATAATTCTGACAATTTTCAATAGTTTGTATCTTTTAATTTTTCTTGTAGTGTTTTTTCCATAAATTTCCTTTATTTTGTCTTCTTCAAATCGTGATATATTTAATATTGCTCTAATGTTCTTTGGCTTCGTATTTTTAAGTTTCCATTTAATTGTTGCTGCTAGCAGTTCATGGTCGGTGTCAAATCTGTACTTCTAAGAGTTTTAACATGTTGAATGGATGATTTCCAGTTATTATTTATTAAAATGTAGTTAATGCACTTTTTTGTATTTCCATCTGGTGATGTCCATATATATTTATGTTGAGATCTGTGGTAGACCAATGTGTTGGTGATAAATTGTTTATTTTCTTTGCAAAAGTTCAAGAGTTCTTCTCCTCGCTCATTCCTATTTCCTATCCCGAACTTTCCTAATACGTCGCTAAAGTCTGTCGAAAAGCCTCCAACTTTTGCGTTAAAGTCTCCCATTATTATTAAAATATCTTTTTGTTTATGTTATCTATGGTTTCTTGTAGGTCTGAATATAAGGCAGCTGTCTCTGTATCATCATGTGAGGAGTCTGGGGCATATACCTGGATTATTTTTATGAAGATTCCTTTTTCTTTACCTTTTATTCTTAAACTTATCATTCTTGGGCTGCGTGGGTGAATTTCTATTATTAAATTTAATAGATATTTCTTTACTATGAAAGCGACTCCTTCTCTATGTATGTTTTCATATCCAATGTTCCTTCTGTCATATCCAATGCTCCTTCTTCTGTACGATGTGTCTCTGACATTCGTGCGATATCCCATTTGATCTTTTTTAATTCTTCTTCTACCAGTTTTATTTTTCCGGGCTTGTAAAGCGATCTTACGTTTAGCGTTGAGAGATACATTTGAGTTTTGGCTGACCATATAGCTTTCTTTACAGCTGTTCTCCATGGTACAAGAACAGCCGCGTCGGTTACCCCGGACGGGGTAGCATGAAAGTTTATCTTACAATGACTGAGATCCATAGAGTTTAACGCAGATAATGCAGCCGGCTTGCCATTCCTCTGGTGTATAATCCCCAATTTAGATGAGACCAGTATCTTGGAAGAGTGGCAGACTTCCACTGTTGCTGAAGATAGATCCTCCATCTTCACCTGTAACCCAGGCAGGGGCTCATCCCAGGTACTGTCGGCCGGAGCCAGCCAAGCCCAGGGGTTTTTTTATATGAGGTATGCTCCACTCCCTCCTCCTTTCTCATTCGGGCTTGGGACCGGCAATGGCGGCAATGTCTCATTGGTTACCACTATCGTACCGGGTATTGTTATTTGACTGACGGAACTTTTCTGTTATTCTTTACGCCTTTCCCCCGTTTGCCTCTCGCATTAATGAGCTGCTCCGACAACAGGATCACTGTTGATACACCCGAGACATAGTCGTATATCAAACACTTCAAGGTTGCAGGTGCTGGTGCTCACTGCTATGTCACATTCAAAGTCAGTCATTTAAATCTTTCTTATCTGTTTCTCTAACTGAATTGTGCATATACAACGTCTATATGTATCTGCATACCTGCTTTATATCTTATGGTATGAATATGCGATGCTGTTACTAAAGGAAACCCCCATCGAATGAAAAGGGCAGGAATACCTAATAAAGTGACCTACTCAGTTCCATACGACTGATTTTCTCCATTCGATATTATCCCACAAATGCTATTTTGGTTCATGATCTGGCGGCCCTGCAGTACAGAGAAGATGGGTGAAGTCACTACTATGCTACTACAAATATTTGCGAGCAGTAAGAACCCAATAGTACAGCGCATTATTTTGCTGGCGGTGTGGATCGAAGTAATGGGATACATGTACCCTGCTTCGATTTATAAGTGTGCTCTATCGTGTTTGGAGTTGTCTACAGGTATCGGAGATCAGTGTCAGGAAAGTTATCGTTCAGATGCGTTTACGGTTGCGGATATAGTAACCGTTAACACGCAGTCGTTTTCAGTACATTCACAATGAAATAATGAAGACTGACATAACCGATTTTGAAAGTGGAATGATAACAATTCGTATAATTGTGCTGGTGTCACCAGAACAGCACTATGCTAACATGTTTCCTCTACAATGGTATCAAAAGAATACTAGGAATGGCTCATTATATATGAAGATATATTAAAAACAGTGGAGTAGAATGAGCAGACGAAACGGCTAGTCAATGCGCCAGGCACTTGAAACGTGTTATGTGTAGTTGTCATAATGATGTTTCGGCCGTGTTTCGGCGATTTGCTGTTGCCCAAGTCCTTTTCATGTACTTTCCAGTGTTCAGGTAAATCCATTCATTCCAGGGCCAGCCCTAAGCCGATTCAGCCGATTGAATCCAAACCAGCCCCGCTCCTACCCTTTTTATTATTTTCTTTTTTTAAGGACTTATTTGGTGTTGAATTTGCTGACTATTTGAAAAACAGCATTATGCGTCAAATTTTTCTGCTTGTTCTGAGCCTACCATTCAATGTGGTGTAGCAAAGACCTTGGATTTTAACAAAGCAATAAAGGGATTTGCAGAGAGAAAAGCAAGGAGGAATAGGCTTTAAGTATAAATAGAAACTCTACAGTTACCTAAACGCTCATTTGCGCAAGACGACAAGAGCATGACTACGTACAGACCTATGTGTGTTTAGCAGTAATTTTCTATTGCAAAATAGTCCTTTGTCATGTGCATTGTAAGAACAAAATAACACAAATTGCACACACGTTTTCACTAATAATAAAAACGTGTGTGAAATTTGTGTTATTTTATGTCCATACTAGAAGGAACTGCAAAACCACCCTAAATAGAGCCCCACACTTTCTGTGGCTCATTCTGATTCATTATTTCTATATGTGGCAATTTGAATTACGAAAAGTGTTCTATTTAAACAATAAGACAAATTTAGTATCTATTAGTAGAGCTCAAATTAATTTTGTTGTTTTAACCATAGTGTTTTGCCATGTCTTGAATGGAAAAGGAAAATGGAAAACAGTCTTGGTTTTCCAATGAAAAAATCAAGACTGTTTTCCATTTTGTCTTGTAAAGGT
This sequence comes from Mastigoproctus giganteus, assembly GCF_048544385.1. Classification (NCBI taxonomy): domain Eukaryota; kingdom Metazoa; phylum Arthropoda; class Arachnida; order Uropygi; family Thelyphonidae; genus Mastigoproctus; species Mastigoproctus giganteus. The sequence goes on from NC_143578.1 coordinate 126,850,829, forward strand.
GATCAATTACAATATATTTTAGTTATGTGCGAGTTGTATATAATGCAGTTCTGAAGTAATTAAACAGTTTTCACGCAATAACTTTTATTCGTTTTCCTTCATTAGTATTGAAGTATTGTGAGTTCATAGACCAAAACAACGCCTCAGGAGAGTGATTTAATCAAATTAAAATCATTATTAGAAGTAAAAGGTAAATGAATTATCCAGATTTTCTACAAAGTGAAATAATTTACGGTTAACATTTTTTTTTTTTTACCACATTAAAAGAATATTTTTTTTTTGTTTTTTTTTTGTCTGATTTGGAATAATATGAGTTATTTTTCTCCACCCTCAGTAGTTAAAGTCACCGAGCTCAACTAAATAGATGAATAAGTGTTTGGACGATGCTGAACACCTTGTTAAAAACAAGATGGAAATCGTTAGACATTTTTAAAAATGTGCTTGAAATAGGAATAGTAGCAGCTAATGTCTTCTACTTTTTTATAAAAAAGATTGATGCGTACTCCACCTGTGTATGTATGCGCAGTTTCAGCAGGCAGGTGAATGATAATTTCCATCGGGATTAAACTATGGGAAAAAATAGAAGCAAGACAATAAAAGTAGTTCAGTTTGTCAGGCATTATAACATTACATGAACACCAACAGATATCGTAGTGATATTACACGTTTAAGACTTTTACCTCAGTGCTTTTCAACCTTTTTCAAATACAGACCACTTTTGTATTTGATGCAGAAGTCACGGACCGCTTTTATATTTAATGGCCATAGACCACAAAAATATTAAACTATGCTTGCAAATTTATTTATAACTATTTTTTAAATATAGTGATATGTACTCATGCTTATCAAATGTATACGTTAGGTTTTTAAGACATACCTGTATCGCTGACCACATAATGGCTCTGTTTTATTGTCAAGTCAGCGGACCACTTGGCCCGCGAATGGAAAACGTTACACTAGATATTTAACTTTTAGGCACTTTTAAGCCATCGTGATCTGGGCGTTGTATTCGACTCCAAACTTCGATTCAACGCCCACATAGACATGCTCCTCACACGTGCTTCAAGACTCCGGTGGATAGTAAAAGAGCATCTCCTTCATATCAGAGATAAAAAGACAACCGTGAGGTACATAAGAACAATTATCTTTCCACTTTTACTCTATGCTGCTGAAATTTGGGCGTCATCGGCACCGTCAATAAAGAAACCACTCTTTGCCACAGAATTCTGGCTCCTAAAGTGGGCCAACAGGAAGCACAACCTTCCTTTCAACATTCGTACCACGCAGCTTGCCAACTCTCTCGGGATTCCACGGCTTCCCACTTTAGTCGACGACCAACGCCTCCTAGCAACAGTCAAGATGTAACAGGCATAATTGCAACACCTTCATTCTGGGATACCTGTGGCTGGAGGATCCCCCCCCCCCTGCTGCCCTTAGGGCCAATCCAGAGCTCTACTCGCATTCAGCATGACTCCATCTCTCGGACAGGTTCCTCCCTCAGCAAATGCTCAAGCAAACCCAGGCACTTGACGCCGACTTGAACAAATTCGCTGTTGACCGGACTTACCCGAAAAAAATTATGACTAGTAGGACTAATCAGCAATGACGGATGTGTACCTTGCATCTGTTCCTGTCTGATTGAGCTGGTGCTCTTATCTCGATGTTAAGTCAGTTAAATCAAACTTAACTCTCGTAAGAATTTCTCTCCTTTGTATCAAAATATATTTCCATTGTGTTTTGGCCGTGAAGGGCATTAAAGATTCTCTCTCTCTCTCTCTCTCTCTCTCTCTCTCTCTCTTAATATAACTTCAGTATAACACGTATGGACAAAAGAAGACTTCATTTTCGATTATATAAGTAAATTGAAGTAATTATGTGCACAGAATTGATTACATTTAGTTTTTTATCATTTATTTGAGAAAAGTATTTAATATGCCTTATTAATGAAAAATTATATAGTAACATATCCACGAAAAGAAGTAACAGTTAATGGATCAGGGCTTTCACCAAAATACTCCATTTTAATCTGATTATTTATGTAGTTATGGTGAAGTTCTTTCCCAAGCATAGTAGTTACGATCACTTTTCCTTCTATATTTTGTGGAAAAGGAAAACGCATTGGATTCTAAAAACGGATTCAAATTAAGTTCCAATTTCAATGAAAACTAATCAGGTAATGAAAACCACGATAATCTGAAAGTATAGGCTATCCTGCCAAAGTTGATGGGACAATCCGCTGATTGCAGGAAATGGTATGTAACTACGAAATATGCACATATTTTGTCTTATAAAAGTGATGAGGGGTTAGTTCGGAATTCATTTTGGACTTTTTTTCTTTTGACAGTTCCACTTCGTCTCCTAAATGTGCACAAGAATGCGTGCCAAATATTTATTACCTGTCAAGAATGTAATAATAAATCTCTATTGAGACACAAAACAGCAACATATTGTTCAGTAATAAATTGTTCATAAATTGTTAGTAATGCGATTTATTACAAATAATCAGAAGCACAATTCCCTGATCCTTTAAAAGCAAAGGGAACCAGCTGATAACGCGCTTTTACACAAATAATTTACTCCACAATTTTTAATACTGCTAATATTGAATGTACAGTATGCTTTTATATTTTAAGTGTAGTGTAGAGTATAAAATGACATGCTGGGGTTTTAAATAGAAATTTTTTGGGCCTTTAATAGGGAAAGTTTTAATATCGTGGCTGAGTTAGTCGGTCTTGGAAATGGGCCTCATGGTTAAATAACTTAATATTAAATCCTCCACAATGACTTAATTAAATCTGCATAGTTATTGTCGCTATAACACCCAGTTACACGTGTAAACGTATGTTATAACCGTAAGAGTTTACAAATATAAAGAAGAATAGTTTATGCAATTGGGTCCTTAATATCTGCGAGAGAGAGAGAGAGAGAGAGAGAGAGAGAGAGAGAGAGAGAGAGAGAGTGCGCGGATACATGGTTGTTGAACGGTACTGCTTCAACAGCCTTTTTTTCGTATCTAAATTAGTTGTTTTATGTTACTTTTACCTCATTTTTAAGCGTTATAATTCTGTTTTGGAATAATTCATTTGAACTTGCAGTACTTCATATACTAAACTGGTATAGTACTTCATATACTAAACATTGCATTCCTAGATAACCACTGGTATTATCTTTTAAGAAAAATACATTCCTTAAATATATATCTCTATTTAGACTATGTATATAAAGTGCTTAGCATCATAATACACAGCCATTTCTGAATAAACAGAAAATTTTTTAAGGTGGCATCGTTTTAGGTTATATCTCATATTGTGAATACCTTCACAATGATGCTAAGCACTTTATATACATAGTCTAAATTTGTTCGCAGCTTGAGGCTCTAGCCCTAAATGCGCCTTAGTCTAAATACATCATACACCATCAGGCATCTCTCATATTGTGGAGTTATACTTCATAACTGTTTTTGCCATCATTGCATCACTTGGGTACCTACCCACTCACTGACGAAGGGCCAAATAGCCCTGAAACAGTGCTGTCTGGGTGGTGGTACCTATCTGAGAATAAGTAACACTAGTCTTCTCCTTAGGTGAAGCGTTACTTATTCGAAGTAGTGCAATATCATGGCAACTCGTTGTGAAGGTATTCACAATATGAGATATAACCTAAAACGATGCCACCTTAAAAAAATTTCTGTTTATTCAGAAATGGCTGTGTATTATGATGCTAAGCACTTTATATACATAGTCTAAATTTGTTCGCAGCTTGAGGCTCTAGCCCTAAATGCGCCTTATATCTCTATTTTTATGATAATATCCTTCTTGAAGTCTGGGTTAGAATTCCATCAGTGACTGAAAGAATTTTTAAACGTTTTGATGTAGTTTACACCACTCCGGCGGTTGGAGTATTAATTCCCCCCTCCCTCCTGACCTCTTACTTGCTTAGCCTTCATAACATGCACACTGCTTGATAAATTCACACTTCATACGAGCATAAATACAGGGAATAAATGCGAAATAATCGAGGCGACAACAATTCCCAAGGATATAACTAAGCGATCGTTGTCCTTTTATACCTGTCGTTTTATTTATTTATTATTTTTTTGTATGAAAAACATTTAAAAAATGGTACTTAGTACTGTGTTTATGGGTTGAAGGCTGACAAGATACTTGTTGACATTAGACTAATTTCTATAGAAATTAAAAGTAGAAAAATTGTGAAGGAAGGTTGCTCTATAGAACACGAATTAGAAGGGATAAATGAGGAAAACTTAGTTCAGTGAGTTTGGATTTGGACAATAAATGGATCTTGACTGGTTGGAGCACCTGTTCGGTTCGGAAGAAGACAGTTGGGGAATTAGAGACTAATTCAGAACAGTACCCATGGACGTATCTATAGATATAGCATGCAGCAAACGTTAAACGTCTGAGACAGACAGACAGTGTGGAGACTTTGCAAGGGTGGGTCATTACTTAACCTCATGCCTACTTTTCAACAGAGTCTAGGAGATTGAGAGAGATTTTGCGGCACTAGTCCAGATATAGGGACAGAATACCATGGTAGAACTGATTTGAAAATTGTGCAGTGAATAGCCTTTTGGAAGAAAAGTAGAGTAGCCAAAAGCAAAAAATAAAAGTTTCTTTGATGCAGAGGAAGCAGTAATTATGAAGTGCTTATACCAGCTTGGAAGTCAGGTTAATCCCTAATAGAGGTATACAATCTTTTCTAGATATCTGAGTGTCATAGAAGATGAGCATAGAACTGTATTTTGCAAGAAATGTAAGAAGACAGGACTGGGTTTTTAGAAGGATTTAAGTTAGTTTTTCTGGTCCCAATAGAGAATCTCCCGAAGGTTGGCACCTTAGAAATTGGTGGTGGATATTTAAGAAATTGAAGCTATTTGTGCAGGGCAAGGTTTCTCAAACTGGACGGTGGGATGTGGTGTGCTATCATTAGCAAAACTCTGGATAGAATTTAGAATCAATGAAAGAAAGTCATTAATATACAAGAGGAAAACAGCAGGAGAAAGAAGTGAATCGTGGAAAACACCAACATTAGTGAAGAAGTTAGGAAACAGTCATTCGCTATAGCTCGCAGTGAGCAATCAGAGAGAAACTGGGTAGCACAGTTGGTACAATCACCGTCCTTTCCACATCGGATGGAAAAGACCTGAGTTCGAATCCCTTCGGTTACATGAAGAATTTTCATGCGCCTTTTTTTGACAGTTATCGGTTTCAGGTGAGGGTAGCAGGTTTTGTCTTCTGGAAACTCAGGTTTTTTGTCCAGCAAACACAAGAAATTTATAGGCATAATATATATGGCGCACTATGACCTGTCATTGATGCGCCTAAAACTCCACAACAAACAAGGTTTACTTACAGTTCTAACATCGTGAAGGTGCATGCAGAGGATCTGATTATTACTGAACGAATGGACTTTACCGAAATTCTGTCCAGTGGACTCACAAGTGGGATTTGAATATCAGTTCAATCAACAATATAGGTGGCAAGCCCTAACTATCACACCTCGAAGATTGTCTGTGACAAACTTCAGTTTTGGAGTAATGCGAGTTCTAGCTCATTCTAGATGGGAGGATATTTATGGGTTTCGTGTCGTGGTCACGTTAGTTGGTGTCGATTGACCATTACACCGTTCGCTCTCCCGGACACTGAGTTTTTTTGCAGTAAAACCGGCCATCGGATATAATCAATTTACAGACATAATTAACTAACACATCATTGCCTAAGTTATCTCGTCAGAAAAGAAGCCATACTTTAGAATGTACCCTTTTTTTTTTCTTTTAACAAATTAACTTACTTATTCCTTAATCAATATCAACTCTAACGTTTTAATGAAATTAAAACCGGAAGTGCCACTCTTTTCAAATAAATAGCTAGGAATTCCACTTTACATGACTGAGTGAGCGTGTAAATGATCTAAATTTTTTTGTCAGGCATCTTCATCTTATATATAGCTAAACTCAGTGCTCATGGCATCCTTCCTCTTGATCAGACTACACTGATGAAGGCATAAATTCAAATTGGGGAAGGATCGTTTCAGGATAGATGTGCGGAATTTGCCTTCAGCAAGCGGGTAGTTCATTATTGGAAAAACTTCCATCTGGTATTATAGAAATGTGTAGTTTGAATAAATTCAAGGAAGAACGAGACACTATTAGAGAGGATGGACAAGTGATATAGGAAGCGGTGGTTTGGCTAATGCTATTGCTAATACGTACAGTGGTGTTTTGGAGAGCACCTAAGGCTCCAGTAATTGGGCTCTAGCCTTAGGTACTCAATCGTTTCAAGCCAAAATGCTATGAAAATAATGATGAGGGAATTTGTTTTCCCTTTTTATTTATCATTAAAGCTAGAATTTTTTTATCTCTCGAGATTTCTTATATAAAGGTATTAGTAAAATAATAAGAGGAGCTTACCTCAATATAGTGCGTAGAACACTTCCGTATGATACCCTCCAGAAATTAAAACGGAAAAAACGAAAAAATCGACAACTTACCGGTACATTAGAGTAAAATATAAATAATTAAAAAAAATCAATTTAACACAATTCAAATCAATTTAAAACAATTAAAAATCAAATTAACGCAATTAAAAGAATCTAACGAAAATATTCAAAACGATTATTATTTTACTAATATTATTATCAACGTAGAACATATTGAGTAGTACAGCTCTGATTCATACTATCTAATATTATTATCAACGTAGAACATATTGAGTAGTACAGCTCTGATTCATACTATCTATATTAAGGTATAAAGGTGAACGTTGGCAGCTCGTGTTAAATGCTAAAAACATACTCCTTTCATTTCAAAGGAGGAGTATAACTTAAAATGAATCAGCATATTTATTTAAACGATTAAATAAAAATGTCGGCTTCGTAAAGTCCAACCTACTCTGCCTTTAGATTAACTAAATTACTCGCACTTCTTATATCTACTGAAGAACCATTATCAGTGATAATAATTCCAAAACTGCCGTGTGTTTAAACTGTGATCACCATGGCAACCGGAATACATAAACAAACAGCCTATTTCCAACCGGTGATGAATGTTATAAATCTTGCGTAAGTCTTTTCAAAGAAGCCATTTCCAGCTGCCTCACAAATTGCATCATTTGAATCAGTCGAGTACAATGTAAAAGGGAACAAATCAGTACAAGTAGTACGGTGTACGTAGATCTATTGTGGAAAAACAACGTCTACTTTATGAAAGGAAGAAGCTTCATTTTGAAATTGTGGAAGCTTCTTCCACTAAATAATACTTCATAAAGCGTCGATTAAAGAGAGAGAGAGAGAGAGAGAGAGAGAGAGAGAGAGAGAGAGAGAGAGAGAGAGAGAGAGAGAGAGAGAGATTTCTGCACTTCTCCAACTCGTTCCTAGCCTCTCTAAGTAACGGTCCTTCCTCTACCGTCATCTCTTTGTGGCAGCCTCCCAGACAGCCCATAAATCACCGGGAACATAGGATACGAAGCAGAGTTCCATTAAATCGCTTGACGGGGAAGGGTCAGTGTTTTCAATAACGTTGGTCTTCTCATCAGCGTGGACAGTTATAAGGCAGCAGAACGCCAGATTTGTCACTGTCATGTCATTGGTCACTCTAGACAGAAACCCCCGCCAACATCTGGCAAATGGAATCGCGTGCGACGTGCTCCGGGACAATTTTCTGCCGAAAAACATTTCCTGTTCGTAATCGTTCTGTACGTTTCAATCTGAAGTCAAATTCCACAAAAAATAGACTGCCCACGCTCTGTCCTCTTTCTGACTACACCAGACCCCCTAGCTAGCAATCATTATTCGTTCCGACCACGTCAGAGTACGATTGTCAATTTAGAGCACACGTGCGACTGTAGACGGAGAACGGGTCGCCACTTTTAATAACATCTACAGAGTACCCGACTACAAAAGAGCGGTAAACCATATTGTCCAACACACACACACACAATCCGTAGCAGCCTTTCAGATGAGCCCTATTTAGAACAGGAAGAGGTGCACTGGAACAGACCACTGCTGGTATGTTTTCCACATAATGCTAAAGAATACCTGGGCGATTGCAAGTCCTTCCTTGCGATAAAAAGTCCAGGTTCACATGACTGATAGGATGACTTACCGTTCCTTCATCATTCACCAGAAAGTACTTCGATTTTCTGTGACAAACTAAATAACACATCACCATAGTGAGCAGCAATAATAGTAATCCCTCCTGAACAGGAGGGATTACTATTAAGTTTAAGTTTAAGTTTAAGTTTAAGGAGGAACTGGACAGGCATTTGGAGGGTATGGTGTGATTTTTTTTTTTTTTTTTGGCTGATGCTGCATAAGCTCCTACACTTGCTTTCTTGCATCAAGTGCCACTACTACTACTACTACTACCTCCTGTCAGAGGTATGTGTACGTTGTGTGGAACTCAGTGTGATGACTAGCTTCTAGTATATGCGTGATGATTTAAAAAGTCTTGGGCTTAGCTGTAAAATGTTAAATACATGCACTAAATATAAATTCGCGTAAATTATACATTAATTTATAATAAAATCTTTTTTACATGCATGACTATAATGTTTTATTTCAGCAATAATGTATTCGAACTTTGGATTCATATAGTTTTATGTCATGTATTGAAACATTCTTTTGACACTTGGGCACATTAGGAAACAAAAGATTATAAAATCTATATCCTTTTGGATGTAAATCATCCCAAATGATTTATATCAGAAAGGCGGGAATCTGGAGCATACCTTTAACTTGGCCCATAACTGAGAGAAGTATTCTTAAGTTTTAATGGACTGAGCACATGAAAGATATGCTAACCCCATATACTTCGCCTGGTGAGGCATGGGGCATGGCTTACTGACCACCTGGGGTTGCCTTCCCTAATACCCCCATGCTTCTGTCTTTTCTCCCAGTCTTCAATACCTCCCCCCTACTCTAACTAATACGCCAGCGTAAACCCCACACAACTAATCAAAATTAACGATTTCTAATTTGAAACCTCAACCACATCGCTTTTCTAAAGTTGTGTCCCCCGTTTTTTTGTTATTATTATTTTATTTATTTATTTATTTATTTATTATTATTTTTTATTTATTTATTATTATTATTTTTTATTTATTTATTATTTATTATTTATTTTTTTATTTATTTTATTTTATTTTTTATTTTTATTTATTTATTTTTTAGGTCCTTGCCACTGAAATCTCAGGAAATTAGGTGGCAGGACCTGACAGAGTGAAAACTTAAAATTACTTTGTACCTGATCTGCTTCCACGAGGCATAGCGTGGACAACGTTGGGCTCCAGCAGGGGTCCAGCGGCTAAATGGCCGGAGGAACAACGATACAGAACACTACACTTACAAAATCCATACACTTTTAAATCTCTGGCCTATACAGTGAACTGTTACACCTACATAGTGTGCATAGTGTTAGAGTCAGGCGCCACCTGTGGTTTCCCACATCTGCGCCATATGTACACTGTGAAGAAATACAGTACTACTGTAGATGCCAGAAAAGTGTTGTGTGTTGGATGTGTAGTATTGTGTTGGGTTCTGTTGTGTGTCCTGGCATTTGGCTGCAGGGCTCCTGGTGGAACCCCACGTTGCCCGCACACACCACTAGGAGGTAGCCAGGCTGTCCATAATTCTCTGGCTAGTCTCAGTCAGGGTCGCCTCAGCTTCCTGAGCGGAGACCAAGTTAAAAAAAAAAAATACCAATACAAATAATAATAAAAAATAAATAATAAAATAAATAAATTAATTAAAAAAAGCGATTACAGGGTGTACAGAAGAAGAAGGGGAATGAAAGTAAGAGTAAGAGGATATAGGCGAAGCATCCCCAACCAATCAGTGGACACTCATCAGGCGAAGGCGAAGAAAAGGGAAGGAATGGGGTCGAAAGTGACTGTACAATACAAGAGAGCACAGATAGGATCGCCATTTGGCGCCTCTGTCATTGACATCGGGTGGTGTCCATCCAGGGGTTTAATTCAATCCAATGGTAGCTTTCAAACTCCAATCGTCGGAGAGTTGTCCGTTTGATGGTGTGACAGTCAAGTTCATGACTGTCTAGTCTGGATGAAAGTCCATCATGGTCTCAAACCGACTGTTGTCTTCCTTGAGACCGTTGTGGTGCCTGTACAGGAACTGTAGATAAGGATTTCCTTCGGCTGAAGAGCTCTTGTGCGAAACGCGTAAAAGCTGTATATTCCTTCCTACTATCAAGCAGGTGTGTTACACCTACAATGAAAGCAACGCGGAGATGGGGGAACCCCTGGTGCGGTTAGACACGAACACACTATATACTATGCTAAATACACTATGCACGAAGTGTTTCGCCGATTTAAGCCATTTAATGCGAATCATCTTGTTCAGGATGTTAAACAGCACTGCTCTAAGTATATCGTTTAAGATCGAGATCGTATAAAAATGGCATTCTTATACGATCTCGCGTTTTTCGTATCTACATTAGTTGTTTTGTGTTACTTTTACCCTCATTTTTAAGTGTTATAATTTTGTTTTGGAATAATTCATTTGAACTTGCAGTACTTCATATACTAAACTGGTATAGTACTTCATAAACTAAATATTGCATTCCTAGATAACCACTGGTATTATCTTTTAAGAAAAGTACATTCCTTAAATATATATATCTCCATTTTTATGATAATATCCTTCTTGAGGTCTGGGTTCGAATTCCGTCGGTGACTGGAAGAATTTTTGAAAGTTTTGATGCAGTTTGCATCACTCCGGCGGTTGGAGTATTAATCCCCCCCCCCCCGACCTCTTACTGCTTAGCCTTCATAACATGTACACTGCTTGATAAATGCACACTTCATACCATGTACACTGCTTGATAAATACACACTTCATACGAGCATAAATACAGGGAATAACTGCGAAATAACAGAAAATACAAAAGACATTCTGTATATTCTGTTAGGACGTCTTCATTTATTATAGAATTATGACTGAAAGAGAGAGAAGTAGAGTGCGGAGAGTGTTTTCCAAAATTCTGCAAAAGAATATGTTAGACTATCCTATTAACTTGTTGATCTGAAGATGACCATTATAAGAAGAAGAACAACAACAATAAGGTTTATACAGAGTAAATTCATCATCTTTTCGGTGAAGACCTTTTTCCATTCCAGAACACGATAGACTTTATGCAAAAGTTTTTATTTTGTATACCTGCAAAATAAATATGGAAGGCTGAGTGTAAATTCAGAGCTGTATTAGTTAATTTACTGGTCTGGAGAACTATTTAAACTGCTTCTCTTTCATCTTTAATCCCCCTTTCCGTAGATCGGATCAGTTTTCATAAGCAAGTTATTACCGCAAAAAAAAAAAAAAAAAAAAAACAGAGTAAAACTCTATAGAATTTTGAATAGCCATATTTATCTTGCGTCCTCAATTCATAGAGAGGATGGCACACACGTACACAACGCACTGCATAACTGAAAGATCTTCCCCCCATCTTTTTCTAGTTCTTTCCTTCCCCCTTCCCATCTCCGATAAGACCTCGACAACAGAGAGACTATGAGCAATAGGATGAGTTCTCTTTGAAAGTCACGGCGTATTTTCAAAAGAGACTGCAGTACAGTTGGAGGGATATGCCATGCGGTTATTGCGCCCGAGTGAATTGCCATGGCAACAGCAGACATTTTTTGGTTGCTTGGGTAACAACACATATCAAGCTAAACGGATTACACTGCAAGCTCCGGCAATAATTATGTTACACCACCACAAGTCAACAAAGCCTCGATTTGTAATCAGGTTAGAAGTTGAGAACAAATATAGAACGCTAAGAGCCTTACAACCTGTTCTAAGTTCTGGGGGAAGAGTGGGTTAAAAATTGTATTGCAACCAGATCGTTTTTTTTCCCCTTATAATTCGAAATAATAAATAGATATGCTTTAGATTGATAATTGCTTAAATTCTACATAACAAAATTAAAAAAAAAAAAAAAAGAGTGTAGTAACCGATACACATTTTATAATTTATTTCGTATGATGTGAGCACGAAGGAACCAGTTTTTCCCTGCTTCCTTCGTGGACTTGAAATCCAACCGTAACCGGAGGTGCAGCACCATCGTGATATTTAAGCCCGAGGCGGGATTCGAACCCGCGACTTTTGGGGTTGCCAGGCAGGCACTTAACCCACCTGGCTAGCCCGGTCGGCACATTTCATGATCATTATTGGGAATAAATATAGTATTAGTATTACTTGTATGGTTCAAGGAAGCCCTGGACTTTTGATGCACCGGCCAAAAAAATAAATAAATAAAATACAAATAAATAAAACATAAAACAAAATAATAAACAACCTATTTCTCTCTTCCTTTATGTTGATGTGTATGGTATTAGTCGTATAGTGTGTGCTTTTGCCTGTGCTTTTGCTGAACTTGGCCAAAGAAATAATAATTATGAATAAAAAAAAGTAAATAAAAGGAACCACCTATTCGGCTCCGTCTGCTTCCGTACATATCTTTGCCATGCTATCCAGCTATGCTTTGAATTCCCCAAACTGTCAGCCTCAACCACCCATGGAGGTAACTTATTCCAATAGTGTACAACTCGCTGGATTAAAAAAAAAAAAACTTCCTGCAATCCAGTCTAAAACCTCTTTCCCCGTAATTTTATGTTTTATACTTCTGAAATCATTTATAACAGTGAAAAATTTCACGCTTGTTCACCTCTCAGAGCCTTATACACTTCACTCAAATCTCTTATAAGGTGTCATATTTCTAACTTCTGCAGCCACATATTTGAAGTCTTTCTTCATATAGTCGCCCTTTTGATGATCTCTCCAAGGCACATTACTCGTCTTTGGACCCATTCATGATTCTCGTTTTTTTTAAAGTGCAGTCTCCATATCTGGACACAGTGTTTCAAGTGTGATCTCACAATTGCCTTATGCAATGGAATTATAACTTCCCTATCTCTACAAGAAAATGTTCGATAAATTATTGATAGGACTCCATAGGTTTTTAGTTGAACTCCGCCAAATGTGTAAGTTATTTTGGGGATGCTATTGTTAATCACAATCCTCTGCAGTGCAGAAGATTGTGATTAACAGTTGACGTTATTAAAAGCCTTCACCGCAGCCATCCTGCAGTCCATCTAAGGACTTAAGGATAACTTGAGGATAGTAGCACTCTTAGTCAACTTTATAAATGCAACTGTTACAATCATTTTAGTTTCAGTTACATTTTATAGATGTTAACTATACTCATAGTCCATTTTACTCTTCGGGAAGAGAATATAAAACACTTTTTTAATGTTTTTTTAAGAATTGCTTATGCCATCTTTTTTAATTGTTATTTTTATTTCACTTTATTTTTACTCCAACTCATATTCTCCTCGCTGTAGTACAGTAGTTATAATCATCCTCCCACTTTATTGGAAAAGGCCACAGGTGGATTCTCGTCTATGACACGAGGAATTTTTTGTTTTTCCTTTTTTTTTCACAGCGTGGCTGAGTTAGTCAATCTCAGGCGAGAGTTGCATGCTTTCTCCTCCCTGAAACGTATTTATCGCCCATCAAACGGCAAACCGATACCAAAAATACCACAGTTATAGACATAATATGCCCTCGCTGTAGCACAGTTGATATAATCTCCATCCTCCCCACATCGGGTGGAAAAGACCTAAGTTCGAATTCCGTCGATGACGTAAGGAATTTTTATGGGCCTTTTTCACAATGTGGCTGAGTTGGGGTCTTAGGCGATGGTTGCGCGGATTTTCGTCCAGTAAACAGGCAAATCGGCCTAAGTCGTTAAAGCGCCTAAAAATCCTGTAACAAAAAAAAACAAAAACAGACAAAATATACTTACGCTTTATTGCTTTAGTTTCATTGGTACTTAACACACACACCCTAAGAATAATGCTAGAAGGATATATATATATATAAGGCTGCCATAGCCGAGTGTTCAGGCAAAAAGGGTGCATTAGTACACTTGCCTTGAGTGATCGCGGTTCAAGCCCGAGACTGCTAAATACGGTGCCGTTTCTTGTATTCTCTCTATGTTGTGAACTACTCTGACCGTGTGGTCGTCTCGGAGTATAAAGAGAAAATTTATTTCTATATATATACATGTATATATATATATATATATATATATATATATACACACCCAAGGGTGCAGTATATACACTCAAGGATACAAAATTCAAATTATTATATTAGGACCACCCGTAATTTCTTACATATACCTGTACTATGGCGGACAAAAAAACTGTATCACGTTAAAAAAAGTAACATTTGTAGTGAAATGTATAAGATATTGTTTGATTACAGTTATTTTGTTTGTCGCAAAGCAAAGGTATTGCGTCATATAACGCTTCTATTGCATCAGACAGTAATTGCAAGGTATTGCGTCATATAATGCTTCTATTGCATCAAACAGTAATTGCAAGGTATTGCATCAGTCGTTTCTATAAATACAGCGTCGGAAGGGTATACACACTCATTAGTATCCTGTTTTGCGGAGGTGCAAGCTTGGCTTGCACCTCCGCAAAACATAACACCAAGAAAAAAAAGTGTAGCTATTTCTCTGTACCAGGAAGGGCTTTCTACGCTTCCTCTCGCTGATAAAATAGGCTGCTACCAGTCAACAGTATCCCGGGTGCTGAAATTAAAGCGTGAAAACGGTGATGTGAAGAGAAGAGCTGGATCAGGCCGTAAGGGATTGACTACGCCTTCCTAAGATTGATATTTGAAACGGCTATGCCTTCGTAACCGCCATGCTAGTGCTCCTGATCTTAAAGTGGACTTTGAGATGGCCTCTGGTCCAAAGACTGCTTTCGGAATGTAGTCTGCATGCCTATTGCCCCAAGAAGCAGCCTTTGTTGACCTAACAAATGAGGAAGAAGCAACTTACTTGGGCTAAAACGCACGTTTCATAGACAAAAGAGCAATGGGACACTGTCATCTTTTCTGACGAATCGAAATTCAACATGCATGGCTCGGATGTGAGGCGATATGTCAGAAGACGAAAATCGGAGGCATACTATCCTGACTGCATAACACCGACTGTAAAGTTCCCCACTGGTCAGATGGTCTGGGGATGCATAACAAGCAAAGGGGAGGGTCGAATTAAGTTTATTTTTTACAACAGGTCTCAGCACCTTGCCACACAGCAAAATTGGTATGTTTTATGTTATTTAGATTTAATGATGAGTTTGTCTTCTTGTCTCACGAGGCTTAAAACATACACCAAAGTTTTCCCTCGTTTTTCTCCCTTAAGTCATACCTCAGAAATGCTGGCATTATAGTGTTGGACTGGCCCGGCAACAGTACAAATTTGAACCCTATTGAAAATTTCTGGTACTTAATGTCGGCTAAAATTGCTCAGAAGAAGCCAACAAGTAAGATTCAGCTGTAGGAGAGCATTGTAAGGGTGTGGTACCACGAAATTGAGCAACTGTATATCCAGAAGTTGATTAACTCTAATAGTAGTATATACTGTAAATCAGCTTATTTTGCTGATTTACAGTATATAATACTATTACGTTAGCTTGTCATTTCAGTTTGTACACGTAAATTCAATAAAATGTATGTTTGGTTGTTACGATTGCCATTTGCATGATTTCTCATATTTCCATTAATTACGCATTTTATCCTCTAAGGAAGATATTTATGGCAATTAGGTATATCAGGTGGAGTCCTTTTTATTATATTTCATTCACAGAGATATATATCGCATCTAACAAATGCATTTCGAACATTTCTGCAACCCACAATGCAGCCCAAAACATATTATTTGCGAAATTCACAAGTGATGCAGTTTTTTTTGTCTGCCACTGTATATGCATTGTGTTTGTAAATTGCGTGTGTTCTCTGGTCGATTTTCCTGTTTTGCTGGACGAAAAAATGCCAGTTTCTGGGGGTAGGGAAACCTTATTATCTATGCCTGATACCGGCTAACTCAGCCACGGAATTAAAAAAGCCCATCAAAGTTCCGCGCGCCATGAACGGGATTCGAACCCAGGCCTTTTCCACCCGGTGTGCGAGGGACGGTGACGATACCACTGCGCTACCCGGGCAGACACCCAAGGGTTCAGTATATGTACCTGAGCCCGTGTATATCAAGGGTACAGAAATACACAGTGGTAGCACAGTTACTAGGATCGCTGTCCTCCCCACACCGTATGGAAAAGACCTGAGTTCAGTTCCGTCGATGACGGGAGGAATTTTTATGGGATTTTTTCAGAACGTGGATAAGTTAGCCGGTCTCAGGCGAAGATAGCACAGTTTTTTCTCCCGGAGACTCGAGTGTTTCGTTTAAAAAAAAAAAACAGAAAATAAACCTCAGAACACACTCTATTTAGAGATAATATACACGGAGCAATATGGCCTTAGTCGCTGATGCCCCTAAAATTCTACTACTGCTACGACAACAGAAGTACACGCGCGTTGAGTAACTGTGGTTCAAGCTCGCGCGACTACTAAATACGGGAATGTTCTTGTATCTTTCTGCCTTGTGAACTCTTCTGACATAATGTGGTTGTCTCGGGGTATAAACAGAATATGTATAATAAATATAAATGCAACAAGGCATAATACTATAAGAGCTTAAAGTTATCTATTAAATATTGGTGTAGAACACCATCATCATCATCATCAACCATTTTCAATCCACTGCAGGATGAGGGCCTCTCCAGCAACTTTCCAGTTCCTTCTGTTTTGAGCACTGGCCATCCATTTACTACTCAAAAACTCATGAATTTCATCTATCCATCTCCGCCTTTGTCTTCCAGGTTTTCTTCTAGCTCCTCTTGGGTACAATTCTGTTATTTTCTTAGTCCATCTGTCATCATGTCTTCGAGCTATATGTCCTGCCCAAGACCATTTTAGTTCTTTAGTTTTGATAAGAATGTCCTTTACTTGAGTTTGCTGCCTAATCCATGTGTTTCTCTTCTTAAATAACAGTCTGATTCCCAATATAATTCGTTCCATTCTTCGCTGTGTAGTTCTTAGCTTCTCTTCCATTCTTTTGGTGAGTGCCCAAGTTTCACTTCCATAAGTCATGGTGAGGAGTATACATTGATTCATTATTTTACGTTTCAGACAAACTGGGATATTGCTCTTCAGTATGTGACTATATTTCCTGAATGCTATCCATCCAAAATTTATTCTTCTCTTGACTTCCAGCCATTTATCATTATTACAGCTAATAACTTGTCCCAGATAAGTATATGACTCAACCTTTTCAATTACTGCTCCTTCAATCATTATTTCCCTTTCCGTGGCATACTTGTTCATCATTACTTTTGTTTTAGCCATATTCATCTTTAGTCCAAAATCCTTACTAACTGTGCATAACTGATTAAGATTTTCCTCTAATTCTTTGGGATCGTGGCTTATGACCACAATGTCATCTGCAAATCGTAAATGGTTTAGGTACTCTCCGTTCACATTGACTCCTTTCTGCGACCAGTCTAATCTTCTGAAAGCTCTTCAAGGGCAGCAGTAAACAGCTTCGGAGATATTGTGTCTCCTTGTCGAACTCCTTTCTCGATTTTAAATTTGCTACTGTCTTTGTCTAGTCTAATAAAGGATGTAGCACTATCATATATTTTCTCAAAATCATAATATATGGAGTATCTATGCCTTGTCTTTCCAGTGCCCGAAACATTGCCTTATGCTGTATGGAGTCAAATGCCTTTTCATAATCCACAAATGCCAGGAATAATGGTGTTTTATATTCATTTGCTTTCTCCATTAGCTGTGATATTACGTGAAGGTGATCCATAGTTGAGAATCCTGTCCTAAAGCCAGCTTGCTCTTTCGGTTGATTCTCATCAGGTATTCTTTCTAATCTGTTAGTGATGACCCTTGTGAACAACTTGTAGATATGGGATAACAGGCTGATTGGTCTATAATTTCCAATTTCTGATTTATATCCTTTCTTATGCAGCAAAACTATGATTGCATTATTCCACTGCTTAGGCATCACACCTTTTCTAATGCACTTTGTGAAGAGCCTTGCCAGTTTTTGTGTTATGTCTCTTCCTCCCAATTTTAACAACTCTAAAGTAACTTCATCATCCCCCGGGGCTTTCCGATTCTTCATTTTCTTCAATGCATGTTCTTCATTTTCTTCAATGCATGTTCTTCATTTTCTTCAATGCAGAACACTATAGATAGCTGTTAAACGAAAACTACGTTTGTAGTGTCCAAGGCATCGTTTTAGTGGTATCTCATATTGTAATCATCCTTCACAACGAGTTTTTTTTTTTTTTTTTATTTGAACCCCAAACACGGGAGGTATTAGAACCTATAGTACTTAGTACCATGCTTGGGTTGGAGGTTGAGAAGACGAAAGAAGATATTTGTTGACATTGCACTTGAACTTCTGTAGATTGTAATTTTAAGGAAATACGTATGAAGGAAGGTTGTTCCAGAAAACGGCAGTTGAATGAATAAATGAGGAAGATGAAAAGTTGGTTCTGTGGGTTTGACGTTGGACAGTAAATGGATGTTGGCTGGTGGCGGCACGTGTTCGGACCGTTTTGAAAGAGAGAGCGGGAATTATTGAAGCCAATTCAGACGAACAGTGCCCATGGAAGTATCTGTAGAAGAGGCATGCAGCAGAAACAGTACGTCTATGAGAAAGCGAGTGGAGAGACTCTGTTAGAGATGAATCATCAATTAACCTAACTGCCCTCTTCTGAATGGAATCAAGAAGCCGGAGAGAGGTTTGGGCACCATCCCAGATGTGGGAACAATATTCCATGGCAGGGCGGATTTGCGATTTATACAGAGTGAGCAACTGTTTGGAAGAAAAGTAACGCCGAGAGCGAAACGGAAAACCAAGTTTTTTAGATGCAGAGGAAGCAATATTTGTGATGTGCTTGTGCCAAGAGAGATTAGAAGTCAGGGTAATCCCCAAAAGAGATATATCATTTTGCCTAGAAATCGGAGTGTCACTAAAGATAAGCATAGGAGCAGAAGAATCCTTTTTGAGAGATATAAGACAAGACTGAGTTTTAGAAGGTTTGAAATCAACTAAGTTGTCTTTTCCCCACTGGAGAATTACCTGAAGATCGGCATTTAAGGAATTGGTAGCAGATTTTCGAGAAGTTGAAGCTGATTGAGCAGGACAAGGTTTTCTAAAATGGAAAGTGGAATGCAATGCGCTATCATCGGCAAAACTATGGATAGGATTTCCAGTCAATGGAAGAAGGTCATTAATATACAAGAGGAAAAGAGTGGGGAAAGAACTGAACCTTGGGGGACACCAGCATTAGTAGAGAAGTTAGAAGACAGAGCGCCATCTACCATCACCCTCAGTGAGCGATCAGAGAGAAAACTGGATAATCAATTACTAAAAACAGTTGGCAAACCATAAGATGGAAGCTTGTTTAGAAGACCTTTATGCCAAACACGATCAAAAGCCTTTGAGATGTCAAGACAAACTACTTGTGTTTCACCGAACCTTTCCATTGAATTACTCCATAAATGGGTAACATAAGCCAGAATATCACCAGTGGATCGATACTGACGGAATCCATACTGGCGATCGTTGATCAGACGGAAGGTTTCCAGGTAGTTTAAGAGTTGGCAGTTAATTGAGTTCTCCATTACTTTATAAAGAGTAGAAGTAATTGCAATAGGACGATAATTGGATGGGAGGGATTTGTCGCCCTTTTTAGGAACTGCTGGACATGAGCAAATTTCCAAGCAGAAGAAAAACACCTTTGGAATAAGAAAGTGAAAAAAGGCGGCAAAGAATAGGAGTAAGTTCAGGAGCACAGGTTTTGAGAATAAGCGGAGAAATACCATCAGGACCTGGAGCTTTCTTAGCATCAAGTTTCATCAAAATCCTCCTGATATCCTTTTGACGGAAGACCACAGGAGGCATTGAATGGAGCGTGTTGGGAATGGTGGGAGGTGTTTTGCCAATATCATTAATACATGAGCTGGAAGAAAAATGGGATGCTAGCAGGTCAGCTTTATCCTTGGCTGAAGTGACAACAGAACCATCTGGTTTGGACAGAGGTTGGAGCAGAGATGGACAAAAGTTGCGGCCAATAGCTTTGGCAAAAGACCAGAATGCTCGGCTACCATTAGGGCACGAAGCAAGTTTTCTACTCTTAGCCTGTTCAAACTCTAGTTTGTACTGATTAATAACTGCTTTACAATTGTTGCGAGCTTTGGTGTAGGCAGAAAATGAAACTGAAGAATTAGAAACAAGCCAATTACGATATGCAACATTCTTCTCTTGAACAGCCTTAGCACATTTATTGGAAAACCAAGGTTTAGATAAAGGACGAGATTTTAAAATGGAGTGTGGGATAAAGGATTCCATTCCTGCAAGAATAATTTCACTGACACGATCTGAGCAAACGTTGACATCAGAAGTTTTGAAACAGTAATCCGACCATGGAAAAGAAGAAAAGAAATCTCGCAGGTCATCCCATTTTGCATTCTTGTAATGCCAAACAACACAAGGTTGGGAATAGCCATGAGATAAAGGTTCCATTGAAGAAGAGACAATCACCAAGTTGTGATCTCAAGTGCCTAAAGGACCTCTCACTTCGACTGTGTACTTAGAAGGGTTGTTTGTGAGAAAAAGATCAAGCGTGTTGGCTGTATGATTAGGATTGTCCGGTATTCTTGTAGTTAAAGGAACAATCTGTGCTTAGTCATTAGTAATTGCAAAAGCCTCGGCATCTCGACCTGCTGGGTCGATGTGACTAAAAAACGGAAGCCAGCTGGAGTTGTGAACATTAAAATCACCAAGGAAAATTACCCCACTGTTAGAAACGTTGGACTGGAGAAAGTCAAGTTTCAAAGAGAGGAAGTCAAAGAGCTCCAAGTGATTAGTGGAGTTGGGAGAACGGTAGAGACAACAAATGAATTTGACACAATGAGGTAGAGAGATTTTAAGCCAGAGAAGATCAAAGAGAGAAGATTCCAAATTGCCAAGTGTCTGACAGGGAATATCAGAACGGACATAAGCACAAGTACTACCTTTGAGGCGAAAGGAATGATACAGCGAATAATTTAAGCATCTGAGATGAGCAGTAGTTGAATCTACCGATAACTGAGATTCTATCAGAAAGAGTACATGGGGTTTGGCAGACTGCAAGTGGAAATGGACATCATTGAGATTAGAATTGAAACCACGTATATTTGTGAAATGAATTAGGAAGTGCTTGGGAGGTTTAGATCTTTTCGCAGATAAGCTTGCTCTATTAGTTTGACAATTCATGGTGATTCAATAGTAAGAAAAAAGTGGGTGGGACATGCTGTATGAAGTAATGAAATTTTTGGATATGGCGTACATGTGGTAAGAATATACCCAATCCTTGACATAACGTGGCCTCTACAATGCTCCCCGCGTACACACTACTCGGACTCCCTCCAGTCACTATTTGGCAGAGTAGAGGTAGCAAGATTATACACTATCTGATCCGAAAGCGTCCTAGAGAGTTACCAATAGGTTCGGTCCGGTGTACTAACTAGCGGCTGGCCTGCGAACACCGTTTTAGAGCTGTACCCTGAAATGTAAGGAATATTGGATCTCCCCCCGACGTTCAGCGTAACTTCAAAAGTCATCAATCATACTGCATGATGGAAGACATAGGGAAGGGTTGACCTGAACTTAGCTCTAGAGACTAAACATGGGTTCGACCACTTCAAGCCTCCAATAAGCAAAGTGGTGGCATTTCACCGGTTAATGAGAGTAATCTACTACCTAGTACTGCCTGGTAACATAGAGGGCCGGCGTTCCTCCATGTGGTGTGGGCGCCACACCTCGACCCCCTGCTTACGTTGGTTCACACCTGGGTGTTCACCCACCATGTACTTGTGCATGGAGGTTATACCCAGGATTACTAACAATCCCACCATCATGAAGGTGCAAGCAGAGGATTTGGCTGTCACAGACCGTCCGGACTTCGGCGAAATTGGGTCCACTTGACTTGAGTGTCACCCGTATATCAGTTCCATCAGCGTTTTAGACTCCCCAGGTAGCAAGTACAGCTTGGCTGACATATCTGAGAGAATGTCTGTGACAATCTCAAGGAGTTACCATTTATTGCACTACCTCGAATAAGTAACGCTTCTCTAATAGAGAACACTATTGTTACTTACTCTCGGTGAGCATCACCACCCAGAAGGCACCGTTTCAAGGCTAGTTGGCCTTTCATCGGTGGGTGGGCAGGTACTCTGAGATACAACTAAAACGATGCCTTTGACACTACAAACGTAGTGTTCTTTTAAAAGATAACTATTGTGTATCTACACCAATATTTAACAGAATATTTATTTATTATCATCTTTTCTGGGTAAATTTCCTGCTGCTATGATTCTCTCACATCTGAGAGTGTGTATATATATATATATATATATACTAGCATATCTGAAGTGGGATTTTGTCGAGATATATTATAGAAATATAAAAAGATGCAGAAGGTATTTGTCATTTACAATCGAAATATCACACCGAAACGAAATCGGCTAATCTGAATGTGGAAAACAGATAGAGAGAAAAGCCTTTTGTCAGCACTTAGTGGACTACGGATTTCGAAGCGTCCTACCTTTTCCAAGTAATCAAGTGTACGGCAGTTAACCGTACCAAAGTTGAACATCGACCAGTGAGAATGCACATTTTCAGAAGCTCGAAAATATAATTTTTTTGAGAAATAGCGACAAATGGTGCTCATCAAGAAATACCTGTTGAATGCAGTTTTATGTGTATACCGCATTCAAAGAATTGCAATAAACAGGGATTCCTTGAAT
Organism: Mastigoproctus giganteus; assembly: GCF_048544385.1. Taxonomy (NCBI): domain Eukaryota; kingdom Metazoa; phylum Arthropoda; class Arachnida; order Uropygi; family Thelyphonidae; genus Mastigoproctus; species Mastigoproctus giganteus. The sequence goes on from NC_143578.1 coordinate 126,873,584, forward strand.
GAGTTGTCGCTCAAGTATGTTTCACTACTTTCTTGATGAAGGTGATGAAAGGTTTGTGAGCGACATAAAGATAAGTTCAGTGGTATCAAAATTGGAGGAGTGGCAATGAACGACGAATCTCGAAATACATATTTTGACCGATTGCAAGAATTTTTATTTGGTATCAGTCCGGGAGACGTTTCGAAAAGCATTGCATCGTCTCAGCTATATAATGCATTTGTGTTAGGCAAGTTGGACTGATGGATTTTGCAGACACCGTTGTAGAAGTGATCCTCTAACATCCTCGATAGTGTTGTTCTTCCGACACTGACTCAGTTTTATGGTTTAGTAGCTTAGTTTCTTCAACAGGATAATGGCCCGTGTCACAAAGTTTGTTGTGTAACGGTTTGGTCTGATGTGGCTATTAGGCTCAGACTGTGTTTTTCTGAGATGTTTCTTTACTGGTTTCTGAGCCTAATAGAAATGCCGTGAAACATATCGGAAACAAAACAAAGGGGAAGAAGTTGTTCACAGCTGAGAAAACGTTATAGTCAATTAAAAGTTTTTGTTTAATTTATTCCTCTTTATTCCTCCGGCAGAGGAATGGCGAAATTTTTCATTCGACTCGTGTCATAAATGGATGAAAATTGTTCCACCTAATATGGCCTATATTAGCTGATATAGGCCAAATTAATATTTCCACCTAATATTCCTAAGATTCCACCTAATATGGCCTATATTAGCTGATATTGTTCCACCTAATATGGCCTATACAGCTGATATTATAGATCACAAGAAACTTTATGTAGAGTTTAATACGTATGTATATTACATAGACATTCATGTTCCTGTTACTTGTCTCTTCGCCCATTTAAGTTAGGACGTGTTTATTTACTAATTTTTCTTCTTTATTTTGTTATGTTGTTAACCTTCTACTGGATGTTTGTCCGAAGTTTGTTTTGGAAACCACCAACTTCAGCTATTATTGTTATTACGAGAATTTATTCAATCGAAGTAATTAAGTTCAAGTATCTCCAAAGAAAGATATCGGGGGGGGGGGGATTGAGGATTACCAGTGGCTACTGAATTGCATCACCACTTCCTTTTTTATCTGTCTTATTATGCTTTAACCAAACTACGTTCGGACGACCCATGCAAAATGAGGGGCTCACTGTCCCCACACTGTAATCCTCGAAGCAGTTTGAGAGTAGGCATTTTCCATTGACGAGTGTTACATTGCTCCGATCCTAGTAACTAAGCTTCTTAGCAATTCATTCAACGGGAAGCTCCTTTCATCATGGAGTACGTATTGAAGAATAGATGGACCCTCTACCTGCATTTATGGAAATATTTATGGAAAATATTACACATAGCAGGTGAGTTGGTTCTCGGATGGTCCTAACATTTTAGTTAGTTATTTTTCTAACGTATAGATTTGTGCTATAGCATCATGTTTATAGCCAACTACTAAGTAGTTACAAAATTGGTATAATTTAAGTATATCTTATATTGTGAATGCCTTCACAGCGAGTTGCCATGGTATTACCCTACCTTGAATAACTAACGTTTCTCTAATAGAGGACTACTGTTATTTAATCTCAGCGGATACTACCACCCAGATGGCGGCACCGTTTCAGAGCTTATTGGCTTTTCATCGGTGGGTGGGCAGGTACCCTGGTGTTGCAGTGATGACAACTCAGTTGCGAAGTATAACTCCACAATATGAGAGATGCCTGATGGTGTATAGTAATTGAAAATTGCATGGTTACTAGCGTGGTTTAGGGCAATAGCCTCAGGTTCTGAAGAAGTTATTGCCCTAAAAAAACCATGTAACTTTCAATTATTGTACACCATCAGGAATCTCTCATATTGTGGAGTTATACTTCGCAACTGGGTTGTCATTATTGCAACACTAGGGTACCTGCCAATCCACCGACGAAGAGCCAATAATTTCTGAAACGGTCATCGGGGGTATTGATGCTGCCCGGAGTTTCCGAGAATAGGTAAGAATAGACAACAGTCTTCTCTACTGGGGAAGCGTTGTCTATTCGAGGAGTTTTTGAGTGATGTGAGTTGAAGAAGTTATTGTCCCTTTCATTCTTTTACATAGTTTCTTTTATTCTTCCACTCCTACTATTACTTTCCCTCTACTTTTTGCTTTTCTAAGTCTAATAGGGACAAGTGGATAGTAAAGTTATTATCCCACATATATACAATAAGCTCTGGAACGGTGCCGTTTGGATGGTGGTGTTGGTATCCACCGAGATTAAGTAACAGTAGTCTTCTCTGTTAGAGAAACGTTACTTATTCGAGGTAGGGCAATACCATGGCAACTCGTTGTGAAGGCATTCACAATATGAGATATACTTAAATGATGCCAATTTTGTAACTACTTATTAGTTGGCTACGTATAAACACGAGCTACACAAAAAATATACGTTAATTAACTTCTTCGTAACCTGAGGCTATTGCCCTAAACTACCCATGTAATTTTTAGTTATTTATTTATTATTATTATTTTTATTTTTGTACACAAATCCCTAATTCTCGCCTCTTGAATAACTTTGTGAACAGATCGGGCCTGGTTGTTAAAAATATTTAGCTAAAATTCCATTCATTCATTTTTCGTGCATTTTGCATTTTCCAGGATGTCCAGAGCAAGCCTTGTTTGAAACGCTGCTCTTGACTTTAAAACATCGCAGTATGGTTCGTTCCGAGCAAACATATGACTTCGCTTTGGCGTTTGTCGTCGATGGAATTCATCACCGGCTTCCCACTGACTTCTACCAACAACATGCAGTAATGTAATAACAGCTGTGTTACTGCTGGTTGGTTGCTGCATGTTGCTACCAACTATATTAACAATATGCACAACTGAAATTCCCTTGCGTTTTGTAGACTGAAAATTGGTTCTACCGATATTTTTTCGTCGGAATAAAGAATGTTAATTAATGATTAATTAACATTAATTAATAAATTTATTAATGTATTGTTCTATCAATGGTTAGAGAAGTTTCTAAATAAGAAAAAAATCGTATTAAAATTTCCTGTATATTATATCCGAAAATTACCTTATCTACCAGTGTGTATTATGTCTGTAAATTGTGTGAATTCTCTGGTCGGTTTACCTGTTTTTGCCGGACGAAAAACTCGAGTTTCCATGGGGAGAGAAACTTTGCTGTCTTCTCCTGAGACCGACTAACTCAGCTTACAGAATGAAAAACAACCATAAAAGTTCCTCCCGTCATTGACGGGATTCGAACCTGAGCCTTTACCACTGGGTGTGGGGTGGACGGTGATTAAAACCACTGTTATATTTCGAATACTTATAAGAACATAACACATATAGAATAAAAAATTATAACAATTAAAGAACTTCAGTAAAAAAAAAAAAAACTAATGCACAGCATATAATGATTCGCGCAAAGCAGTAGAGACAAATATCACTACTATATAAAGAAATATGCAAAATAACTGAAGGAAGGAATGAGAAGAGTAGTAAAGAAGATAACGTAAAATTGGAACAGCAAAGTAAACCTGTAACATTACTATTATTAGTGACCGTGTCTTCAGTTGCATTTCATATATTTTACGTTGATTATATAAGAACAAGTTCAGATATCTAATCAATCATTTTCATAGAAATTTGGAACCGTATGGCTAAAGGGACTCCCATTTTCCTTATTATCTATTGAGTGACTGGTTTATTAAGTAAACCAATCTGATAGCGACTATCACCTCCTTTAGAGATGCCTATTTGCTATCAGACATTGGCGCCTCCGTAGCCAGGTAGGCAGGAGCAACAGTGCGTAGCACACGCTTCCTGATTACACTGGGGTTCGAGCCCATGACCACCAAATACAGAGCATGCGGAAGGTCAGGAAATGATCACCGCATTTCCCCAGCCGGGATAATGGGTGAGGGGTGACGTCAGGAAGGGCATCCGGCCTTAAAAAATTTCATGCCAAAACAGTAAAAAAACCGCTGACCTCATATATATAATGGGAAAAAGGCGAGGACAAAAAAAAAATTGCAATCAGACATTGAGTCACTCCACGAGATATCAGAAGCTTTCTATAGCATTTGTTCAGCCAGACTCGAAGGTATTCAGACTCAGTCTGAATGTTTCTGGATCGCTACCGCCAACTTCTGGTGTCACCTCATCAAAAAATTGCTCTATATGGTTTGAAATTTGTCAACAGGCCAATAAATATGATAGTTATGCTCCTATTGCAGTTCTGAACGATTCGCGTCTTGTGACATGGAACTATTCTGTCGGAAATAACAATTTCTAGAAGGATAAACTACTTATCTATCTGGTAATGGTTATCAAGAAGGCTGCGGTATTCAGAAGTTACTCTTCCAGTATCAGGGAATATAACGTACACCATGTAAGCATTCTCCATATCATCGCAATTATGCCACCAATGTGGAGTGTTAACACACCGCAAGATGTCCATTGATTTGTACCTCTATCGCCATATTGTAGTCTTACATCAGTATTGACAATTAGAACCGGTACTCGACGGACCATCTGGCGGCCTTTTCCCTCTTCTAAAATATCCAATGTAGGTGTTCTTCCGCCCAGTTTGCTTATAGCTACTAATTTTTAACTAAAAGAGTTTATTCGCTGCTACATCCCATCCATAGCAGGATCCTGCGTATTATGCGTTCTTTTTACTCCTTTGTACGCCGTTGTTGCACTGCGCTGTCATTTGACCGATTTTGGCCAGTTTGTTAGGCTGTGATTTTTTTCATCATCCGTCAAGATATTTTGACGGATGATGAAAAATATTTTGCAAGATATTTTGTTGTTTACCATTCTCGGTTCATTATAGACACTCTTATACGTGAATACCCCAGCAGAACAGCGGTGTCCTTACTACTTTGTAGGGACACTGGTGCGATTATCATACTACGCTCAAAATCACATATCTCGCTGAGAGTCTATTCTCTTGTTGATTTGTGCGCGCGCGCGCGCACACACACACACACACACACACACACACACACACACACACACACACACACACACACACACACACACACACACACACATTTCAGCTTCACGTGTTCGAACCAATCTATCTTATATACGTGACACTGTCTCTGATGGAGCAGTGGATGAGGCCAGTTTATTGGTTTACCGAATAAACTGGCCACTAAATATATATCTATATATATTTGTTTGAAAAGTTATGAAAATATAAATAAAGTCTGCGAACTCTTGGTTAAGATAAATACACAGTATTAAAAAGTTAAAACAGTTTTTAATATATAGAAATATTATTGTTAATCGTCAAAGTTTTTATATTTTTTGTGGCTGAATTGTATTCTCATTTTCATCGACGATATTTACAACTATTTTGAAGTATTACAACTATTATAATTTCGAAGTTAGATTTCATTTAGTACGCAAATTAGAAAGGAAGGACACAGAGAGCAAGATCTGTTTAGGAACTCACACTCATGATATTCACATGGAGATTTATCACACATTTCTGTGTGTGCGTTTGTATATTGTCCAGCATAAAAATTATGTCGATGCTAAGAAGCCTGTTCCAACATATTTAGTTTTCTGATTTGATGAAAAAATGCCTCTAGTTTTCTGTGCTCACTGTAGGAAGTGTTTTGATAAACAGTGTACGATCTCGAGGACTGATGTCTCCATGATCTAGTGTGCCCTGTTCATGTACAAAAGACGTTGTATATGTGTCGGAGAGTAGAAAGGGCACTTCGGGAATATCTGAAAAGAGGCCGTTTAAGAAATGAAGTGAAAGATAGTTGAGCCTCTTCAACTCGCACAAGGAAAAGTATTCCTTCCTTGCCTTATCTGGTGCCGAGAACAGTCGTCCGTAACGCTTTTATAAAATTTTCATGGCTCGCGGTAGTGTGGGGGTGAAATCGTGTGGAACTCGGCAGTGCAAGGCAATGTTATCGCACTTCTGCCGCTCTTTAATGGCAGGATAATCACGTGCGGCCTAATGTGCCAAGGCAATGTGGTCTTCTTCAAGGGGGTGGGAGACAAGTTCTGCTTCTGGGTGTTTGGTCTGCGTTTTCTTTCTTTGCTCCCCTGGACAAAATGAAGCGTAACAGTGATTGCCGAAATGTAGGTTTAAAGATTTTTCCCAGTAGCTAAACGAGAATAGCATGCATCACCCTTTAATAATCTCCAGCCTTAAAAAATGTACAGGGCCATCTTCTCATCCAATTAGACAAGTAAAATACACTGATGAAAAAAAAAATTGAAATTAAAAATTTCTCTTTGCCGTTACCCCTTTGTTTAGATTTCAATTTTATTAAAAGTTATCTTAAGATCCATCTATTCTGAACGCATATGGGTAAACTGAAATTTTATGACTGTTTGTGATACGGATGTGGTGAGATCAGTGATAGCACATTTGAAACTGAAATTTCAAAAATATATATAAAAAAAATAAAAATAATAAATTAAATAAATAAAAATGACAATAAGACTTTGTAAGGCGCTTAAGTATGCGGCTAACTTGTTAAAATGTGCTCGTTTTGATTTGTCTTACTTTTTTTAAATTGCTTTATTATCTTGTTTTAGATTGTTTTTATTATTTATGTTAAACTGTCTTAAATTAGCAGTAACTCCGCCTATCTTGCAAGAATTAAATGGGTTATCTGCATTTCTCACACTGTTAGCATTGGTGCATTAGTTATATTTTACAGATTGTGCTAACGAATGCAACAATGAAATGAAAAGCAAATATTCGGCCAGAAGAAGATACTCGATACTCCACCACAGGGAATGCATTATATACATATATATATATATACAAAGAAATCCGAATATAGCATTGCAATCACCGAAACCTTCAGTACCAGACAACAGGAACTAATTTCCACCAGAAAACGCGCAGAGAGAGAGAGAGGATGTATCTGAACGTTGTTGCGAACCAGATTCATCCCATAATGCTGGCATATACGGACCTCGACAGGCTGTTCCAATATGATTGTAGTGTTACCCTGCTCAAGGCGTGAATTGTACGTGAATAGTATGCAACCACTCACGTACCAGCGAGATGCAACATCTACGATGATCTGCAGATATGAATCCTGTCAAAAATTTGTGAGATTATCTAGAATGCCGCATCAGATTATCGGACTCAGTAATCAAGGAATCTGACTAACTGAATTAGGTCATTCTCAAATTCTCAAATAGGAATTGTGTGACCACAATGAGAGGAATAAAAGAGAAGAAAGAATTACCGCTGGCATTGCCACTGTTTGTAGCCCTATGTGCTGTTACACATGTTCCCTAATATTTTGGTAGGATGTGTATTATTAGTAACAATTATTAGTTTTTCACAATGAAAATTCATGGTGATACCCAAACACAAGTGCATTTGACAAGAGGGAGCAAATGTGTTAAATGTGTTTCTCCCCCCCCTCCCACATACACACACTTATTCGCGTTGCGCTTTAAGAGCTAGGATGAGATCCTTTAAACTCAAAATAACTAGCTAACTACGGATCTACTGTTAGCGTATGAAATTAGATTTTGGTTCCCGTGAAATTAATACCACACCCAAAATGTATGCTGCCCTAGATTATTTTGCAGAACTTAATAAGTTTGAGACTTGTTTCACTGAAATCCCCTATAGAAATTAAATAAGGCATCATGCGATCTCAGTTAGATTGATTAAGCTAACCACCGAGGCAACTAATCCACATACTTCCTAAATCGCATATGTTTTAGGAAAGATCAGAGTTTCTCGGGGGGCAGAGGGAGGGACCCTGAACCTCCACATAAGAGCGGCTTACTGTTATCGAACATGGGCAAAAGATAAGCATTTGCTCCCCTAACAAAGCCATTGCCAGGACCCTTTAGTTCAGTTGATGTGCGTTGTGCTAACAAAGCCAGTGTCATATTTTACGCCTGTAATATGTTTTCCACTTTATTAATTGGCCTTCTTTTAATAAATATATTTTATCCTTTGTTTATTCATCTCATTCCTCAATGGAGCCTTTCCTGAACTGAAGTCATTTCCCAGTATGTCGCCCTACCATTGGTGCATTTTATCTGCCATAAAACCTTCCATTAAACGTGTACTTTCTTTAACATCCGTGATGCATTTCTCAGAATTCATCCCTAAGCTGTCCCACTTTCTTCCATTCCTCTGAATGTCGCACTTCACGCACCTTGTGATAGAAGCCCGTGCTATCAGGCGGACAACCAGACCACCATCGGCCGACAATTGTCAAGTTACTGTAGTGTTTGTTGTTCTGCCGTCGCCATACGATTTCACCCGTCAGTGGAGGTGGCCGTTTTAGCTTAACACAACGGAAATAACGGCGACTAGGGACCATCATTGATCTCGTGAAACGCATCCTGATACGAACCTGTTGACTGATTAGTACCATGGTAACCGGAGCAACGGAAACTACCTTAAGAAAAAAAAAAAAAAAAACATCTAAGAAGATGTGTTTCGATTTGGTTGATGGCAGGTTGGAGTGTAGGGATATTTCAAGAACTGTGGCTGTAATTGCGACCATTGTGCTTTCACTATATGTGATTTGCATCTCTAACTGCGAGTGTTATTCATTTCTGGGGGGGGGGGGGGGAACAGCTCTCTCTGATCTTTCGCGGACAACTTTTAAATACCAAATGAATCTACTGATTCATATGTCGCTCCATGATTTTTTAAGAAATGACCGCTCCGCTCCGATCACCAAGGTCAACATTTCTGGGCTTCACTGAATTACGTCATTCATTAGTTGACATTAATAAGTATTAATTTACCGTTGCATGGTAATTGTTAACGAAACGAAATGGAAATAGTAATTTTGCATTAATTGAATAATTTAAGTAATTTTAGGAACTTTTGAATGAAAATATATTATTCAAAAACGTGATTGTTTATTAATTATGTTTTAAAATAATGTCTATCCCCAAAGGAATAAAAAGGAACACGCTTTAATTACATCAGCGCGTGTATTCATATTCCTGAACCGACCTAGACCTTGACTTGAACCTATTGATTTAGTACTCGTATTGATTCAGACCACTGTCATCTTTTGGATGCGAAGAGACTTGGATGAAGCCTTTCGCTTAGCAGTGGTGATCTCACAATTAAAAACCGCCTGACTGTCAGTTGTCAGTAATTCGTTTCAGGTGTCAGAAGCGCACAACCACAACACCTTATTAGAAATTGAGTTCAGACATTGTGTACTGAGGTTTTTTAACTGAGGTAATTGGTATTTTCTTTTGTGCGAACACGGATAAAGGATATACAGCCGTCTCCTAATAATAGGTATGTGCCCAATTCTTTTTATATATAGACTGGAAGAACTTCATAAAAACCCTTTTCAGTTTTGATTGTCATTAGACGACCTCAGGTGGAGGGGTACAAGGCTTTTTCTCATGAGTATTCCAGTTGTTTCCCTGTTCGGTTGGTAAACTACTGTGCTAATTAAACACGTTGTAGCCCGATGCTTTTGCGTATATGTTGTTTATATCACTTTGTTTTGTGTGAAATACTAAATAAATAATAAATATGTGGTGATCATGTTAATCATACGTTACTTTAGTAAATTTGTCCAGTTTTACGTAATCAGCTAAAAAGCAGATAGTTTTCGGAACTTCTGCATTTTGTTCAACGCTCGCACAGTTGACTTCAACATAATTACCATTGTGAAAATGGCAGGCACCATTTGATTAATTCTTTGTGGTGAAGAGCGATAGGGAAAAAAGAAGGCAGCACAAAGTCAAGCCAAGTTCAAGTTTAAGTCATGTTCAAGTGGTTGAATACGGTTAGTATTTGTAAGTAGCCTATGGCACTATTTCCAGAATAGAAGACCATTTTGAGGCCCTTCTCATGTTTAGCCAGCAGATATGAATTTGGATACCCATCTTAGATACTAAGGAAAACGTACAAATTGCGTGCTTCAACTCATTAGAAATGATGCTCAGGAACCTACCTTGTAGGACATTACTGCTCACATACTATTTAAGTATTATTTCATTGGTAAATGTTACCGCTATTGCAAAAATATCTCTTACTGTTATCGAAGGCCTACTCTTTCAATGTACTTATTGTTCTGACGTGCTCATTCCTTCAAAAATCCTGATTTTCCGGGGTGGGGAGGGAAATGTCAACTTCTACTTCACGTGAATAAAAAATTTTAAATAATTTTATATCATAATTTTATTTTATTTTCTTGATATTTGTTTTTGAAGATACAGCCTTTCTGGGTTATATTTCTATACTTATAATGATTGGTTGCAGTTCATATATTTGATTAGGATCCTCTTGTGATGGATTTATAACGCGCTCACAAGGTCTATGCACTGAATTCTGATTATATATTTCAACATTGTGCATAAACTCTTCCAGTGTTGAAGCAACAATCGGTAGAAAACATAAACTAATTATTATAATGAATTACGAAAATCAAAATTAAATTCTGCGTAAAATAGAAGCACTTTCAACACAGTATCAGCAATCCAGTTGTTAGAAATTAGTGGGCAGTATAACTATATATTTATGATAGTCTTTCTCTGTAATGGCAACAGTAACCTCAGTCCACAAGTCAGGATTTCAGTGATGAATTAAAAAATAGCCTTTTTGTCACATAAAATTTAAACATTTCATATTTTCATTTTTAAATATTTTAATAAATTTTAAGGAAACTAATATAATGATTAAAACTGTAACAGGAAAGTCAAAAAAGATGCCATTATCAAATTTTCCATGAGAGTCACCTCAAACTTTTTTCGTGAACCACATTTTGGAAACACTGCAGGGGTATCCCAAAATTGGTTTATTTAAGTGTTTATATTTGCCCCTTAATATCTGAGAACCGGTGTATTTAGAAAGGATTTTTTCTGGATCATGATATATCGGAAAAAAATCCTTCTTTATTTATCCGAAATACGTTCAGCGTTTTCCGGCATCGTGTAGTGGTAACTTAATCAAATATAAACAGATTCCAGTCGTTAACAAATTCTCACACTACTAGTAGAATTATCTTAATGTCTATTCCCCCCCCCCATTCACAAATATTTTCCTATTTATGCACTTTATTACATATGAGTCACTATAGAAATGTGTCCATTCTCGAATGCTGTGGTAATATAGAAGGCCGATGGCAATTTTCTCTGATACTGGAGAGGGAATAACTTTTCGTTTGCTTTTGGATATGAAGAGTTTCTGAAACGCCTGTTAGCCAATGGACTATTCATGTGTAGGGCTTTTACGATTTAGCATCTTTACTACTAAATTACAACTGAGTGTACTTTATAATATTATTAGGATGAACTTTTAATTCGAATAAAATACATACTTAGGACAAAAGATGCTGGCTAGTGCGAGTAATGTTTTATTCTGTTTGTTATTGAATATGTTTCCACCCACAGTATTAAATGAATCCATATCTGTTAGACATTCGGAAACTTCGCTTGCCTAACAACCTGTAAGGCAGCTCCGCCAGCTGCCAAAATACTTTTTTTTTTTCTCTCTCTCTTTTTTTTTTTTTTTTTTTGTTCAGGTCTTATTACACACAGAGAAAATGGCGAATGCGCTCAAGAAAAGAAACTGTTTCGGTGGCTAATCAAATTGCAGGTCACGTGGAGGACAGCCAGGAAGCTTCAGCCATCTCTCGGGAATTATCCCACGGGAAATCTCGATATGTCATTTTCGAAATGACGGTAAGTCCGTGAGCTCTCGACCTAGAGATCACCGCTCCTTGTGTCCATCCATCCGTGAACACTGCATTCTTTTGTTTTCGAATGCTCTCCTAGGGAGCGCTCCAAAGTCAAGACAGAGACAAGCTCATAAGAAACTCACAGGCTACACCTGGGAAGCGTGAGCCATTGCGAAGCGAAAGGAAAGTATTGCTTTTTTCGCAGACACTAAATTAGAGCTAGATATACAGGCCGAAAGGTTAAGGTGTTAAGCTCTATTTGTCACTTCGAGTGGGTGAACCCACGTGCCCCTCGGAAATGACCGTGTACACCGATTATGAGTGATCTTTATTGTAAATCGTTAATAATCTATCGACAACAAAGACGATATCTCGTAACACAATAATGAAAGCTTTATGTGTCGAAGGGACTTGTCATTTGAGATTTTACAGAATTTGATCTTAAATTCTTAGCTTTGGATGACAGTTGCTTTTAGGGTCAGTTCACCTTTGTTGTCTATTGACATTAGGTATCCGAATTTATGAAAGTAATCCAGAGATATAAAATAATATTCTGGTTTCGTTATGTCATTAACTGCAAACAAATTTTAATGAGTTTTGTTATTGGTTATGCCGTTAATATTAAATTTTTACTATATATATAGTTATATATTTTACATATTTAATTTTCAACTGTATTTACGCAAATATAATTAAATTTTCCTTTTATTTCTTAGAAAATCATAAATTATATTTTAAATATAAAAAAAAAAAAAATAAATAAATGTATACAATATAACTGTATACAGATATGTATGTATATGCAACCCCATAGTCAATGGCCGTAACCGGGTCTCTCTTAGGAGAAAATAAAGATAATAATTTAATGAACTTACCTTTTTAATAAGCATTACATTTCTTAAACTTTCTCATAATTTCTGCAAGCTAACTAGCATTTATTTTTGAGAATTGTTCCCTCGACTTTGTTCGAAATTCCTTGTGATTTCAATGGTAAACCCTGAGCACTATTTTTATTCAGGTTGATGGATTCATTTCGTTTATCTCTTGAGAAAACATTCCTTAAGGTTATCTTAATATTTCAGAAATTTTCATCTAAGGCTTGCCTTGTCTGCTGAGTTACCTCTTAATTGCCACTTTTAACATCCATTTAATATTCCTTCGCTTATGGTATACCCATAAGTGGTTCGCCATAAGTGGCGAACGCACTGATACTCTCCTTTGTGACAGTATCAGTGGGTTGACCACTTGTTACTCGTTTGAATGCGGGGAAAATTCTTATTGGCCTCTTCAATCGAGGGGGTTTGTATTTAGCCGATATCAGTTGCCTGGAGTAAGGATTTCCTCTTGTGAGTTAATCCGATTTTTTTGACCGACGCATCATGTATGGGCCCTGCGAACGTACACCTGTACAAGCATAATACACAAGAGAAACTACAGCACGATCACAAGGCCCAGATATCTTTTTCCAGCTACATTGTAAGTAATTGGAAACATGTAATTTACTTATTCTCAAGAGAAAAGATGAAACATGCGCTACTATGAACAAGACTTTATTCATTTTCTCTTGCTTTAATTAATTTCTTAATTAGGAAATGGCCATTTACTATCGGATATCAGTATTTAATCTTCAAAATTACAGATGCATCCTTTCATCATCACATCTTTATGATTTTTGATGCACTGACATCATTAATTGCTTATTTTCTATTCACAGAACTTCCTCGCAGTTTCTTTAAAATCACTGGTTGCTGGAGTCCAGTCTCTGTTCGTTGAATGCCTGTTCTTAAGTCATTTATGTATTAAGCTAAAGTCAAATACAACTCATTTTGATGCAGGGAACAAATTATTTATAGGTAAGTGAACTTCAGAATATTTTTTTCCATGTACAGACAGTTTGTGTAAATATGTCGAAACAGAAATATAGAATATAAAAAAGGAGAAAACAAAACAAAGTGGAATGAACAGATTAGGATATAAAGTTTCCGTGAAGCGAATACAGATTAAGAGAGAGAGAGAGAGAGAGAGAGAGAGGGAGAGAGGGGGGGGGGGGGTAATAAGAAACAAAGAACAGAACTGGTGAATATAAAATTAAGAGAATAAAACTTGAGGCCATTTTATTTTTCTTAAACTTTTATTTAAGAGAAAATTTTGTCCTCAAGATGTGGATGTTAATTGTGCAAATTAACTTATCTGCACAGGCCGTTTATAATGAGAACTCGAGACAGCACAGCAGAAAGTTTAATTTGTTCCGGAAGAATAAACAAGTTATCAGCTATTTAAGTGTACTGCAAACAGACCAGGCCATCTTACAAACGAAAAGGATGTTTGTTTTTATCCAGAACCAAAGAAAAGTAAAATATACCTCTTCATTTCCATTGTTATTGTATATAAGTTATTTGCATCACTAATTCGGTTAGGAATATGTAATGCGATGGAGGTCCAGAGCATTTAAATGTGACCTTGGTGGGGGAGGGAAGGAGGAGAAACGGACCTAGAGGTAAAATATGCACACAGAAAAAGGAAGAAAGACAGCAAAAAATAAGGATTGGCTAAATGATAAGATCATTTAACAAACATCTGTATAAAAACCTCAAATGATGCAAGGCGACCAAGCTGGGAAGTCGGCAAATAACCTAATTATGGGAAAACAAGGAACAAAGAATGCGCACAGGAAAACATTAACTAACGACCTAAATGGAAGTCAAGCGCTGGAAACAAAAAAAAAAAAAAAAAAAGAACCCGACCGACAAAGCAGTCAATAATGGCGAGGAAAAAAGGCATACGAAGACGATTTAAAAATATTAAGGATTTTTAAATTAAATTTTGCTTCGTATTTATTCGCCGTCTAATAGAAAACTATTGTTGAATTTATGTATTTAAGCGCAAAAATACATGAAAATTAGAACATGCTTTGTTGCTAAGAAATTCTTATAATGAATATTTTACTCATTAAGTCATATATTCTTACATATTCTTTTATCAAGCAAAATTACTTCAGATGTTGGACAAAAATTTTGACCATCACTTAGTAGAGTAAATAATGTAATTTATGCCATTTGCTCTAAGTATCTCGAAAAGTGATAGTCTTTATGCCATACTAGAACGTGGGCGTGCTGACATTTACATTTTATATAATGCGCAGTGCGCGCCAAACTTGAAAGTTAGCTGCCAATTTCCTTCCAATGAAAAAGAACCGCTGAATGCTACGTGTTTTGTCAGATTTGAACCATCAATCCGCTTATGCTGCATGCAAGAAACGCTATTAATTTGCCACATGCAATCAACTGTTCTGATTTTTAAACCAAATTTATTTTATTTGAGATTAATACAAGTGGTTACGCTAAGTGGATGCATGTAGGGCAATTTGATTAACTCACTTTTTTCCGTTTTAGCTGCCATGACTTATTTTTGTTATAAAAATTCTCTACAGTATGGTAGAGAACTACCATACTGTAGAGAATTGTTTATGATAAAAGGATTCGTTTGTTAATACCAAAGCTCATAAATTCATTTATTGCGCTTTTTTTTGGTATATTGGATGTGTTTCCAGATTTTCAGCGAAAAACTGATAACCGAGAGATGAAATTCTTCACTCGAATTTGGATCACTGAAAAAAAAAAAAAACATTCTACAACAAGGGTTGGTCAGCTATGGCGCTGGTGCCATGGCAGCATCCGCGACTACCATGAATGGATCTGTAGATGGTTTCATGTAATCACTCCAACGTGCATTGTCACGTAACTAACACTAAACAGAGGGCAAGCGTGCCCCTGTTCCAGTTTAAACAAAGTGAAGCCCACTCCCCCACCAACCTTAGTGCATTTCAGATATCTTCATTCCCATTTTAATAATAACAAAAGATAATTTTCTTGCACATATAGTACAATCCCTGACTTCAACAATTCGTTATTGGCACCAGAGATTCCACAATATAGAGAAACCAACGCATGCGGTCTCAGACATCTAGGAAGCTTGTAATGTACCGGCTTCCTAGATGTCGGAAATGCTTTGAGATATGAGTCAAGACTGAAACACTAATTATTAAGTCTAAAATTAACAGGTTTTAATAGTGATTCGTTGTTTCTCATCTTATTGAGTAATCACACATGAAATGACAATAAATTAAATGCCCACCACCATTTTTTTTTTTTTTTCATCATCTTCTTCTTCTTCTTCTTCTTCCTTTATGTGCAGGTTCCACTGTCTTTGCCATATATGAAACATTGCTGCAACTAATCATCTGCAGGTCCATTTTAATAGTGTTTTCTCATTTCTTTGAATCTCTTCAGCTCATTCATTCAAAATAATATTCTTTAAGTTTTCATTTGCGAACAAGTTGTATAGGGAAATATCAGGCGATATTACTGTGGGTATTCTAACACTTTTTGAGGAGAGGGGAATTTCCTTATCGAAAGAAATGTGAGAAGCGCGTTGTCGTGATTCAAAACATGTTTCTCCTTTTTTGACCGTTTTCAACGAATAAATTGTTGTAAACATTTCATAACTTTAAGGTAGATTGTCTGGTGACTGTTTGTTGTGGAGGAACAAATTCGTAATGGATACTTCCTTCATTATCGAAACAAATAAATCAGCACCTTTTTCAAAATAATGTGGCGATACTATTGAAAGAACTTCCATAATGAAAAATTGAAAATGATTTTCAGGCGTTTTAGAGAAGTTGGATATACGTCAAGGTCAGAAAGAGAGTACTTTGAAGTTGACCAAACCCAAAAGGTTAGTAAAA
Organism: Mastigoproctus giganteus; assembly: GCF_048544385.1. Lineage (NCBI taxonomy): Eukaryota > Metazoa > Arthropoda > Arachnida > Uropygi > Thelyphonidae > Mastigoproctus > Mastigoproctus giganteus. Next base: position 126,889,980 of record NC_143578.1, read on the forward strand.
AGAAATTATTTGCAGATTTTCGATTAATCATATTGTAGTGGAGAACGTAGTTTAAAAAAGTAATGTGGTCCATGGTGCTTATGATAAACAATAATTAAAACTGCTGGTAAACAATTATTAAACCCCTATTATTAGTCATTATTCCGACTCTTTAAAAGCAAGAAGTTTAAAAGCAAATAACTTATTAAAATTCCCATTTTTCACTCAGTGTTTTGAAATATTCTATGTTGTTCTTTTCTCGAAAAGGTTTTTTAAAGATGCTTGTTGCAAACATCTAACGGACATGTGTGTTCGTCTTGAAAAACGCACCGATTCTATCTGTTTATCTATCATATATCAATATTGTTTTTGAGTATGTTTGTTCAGGATATTGGCTTCAGGTTTTGCATCTACAGAGATAAATCATAATATCATTCGAAAAATTTCAACCAGGAATTGAGTTTATGATTTTAACCAAAATTTAATAATTTATGTGTTTAATAATTTATAATTGATGATTTATATAATTCATGCATTTTGCAAACGTAATTAACTGACTTCGTAAATCAGAATATTATAAGCACATCACAGTAGTGTAATTGTTAAAAGGGTTTAATATATATATATATATACAGTGGTGGGATTCAGCCGGTTCGCACCGGTTGGGCAGAATCGATACCTAATTTTTTGTTGAGTTCGGCGAACCGGTTGTTAAAATGGCACTTGTGATCAGGGTTCTCTCTAAGGTGGGCGCCTGGTAGTCTATGCCATTTATTAATTCAGCAAGAAATTTTCGTTTAGTATCGATAAAATGAAGAAAATGCATGTTCTGACTGATGTTTATCAATGGTATAAGCATAGTGCTTTGTTTATAAAAGTTTATGATATGACCACACGTGGACAGAACCAGTAAAAATATTCAAATATATTGGCACATATCCGCTCCTACTCTATAATATATTAAAATAAAATATTTTTAAATTTTTTTTGCAGTAGCCCTTAAAAGGATGAAAAGGCAACAGAGTTTGACAGATTTTTTTCAATAACAAACCAAAATCAGAATTTGTTGTATTAGAATTGGCCTTGGATTCAGTTACATCACCAACAATTTTCGTTGAACTAGTTGAATTGGAAAAACAAGATGCAGAGACAATATGTTTTTCAGTTATGGAAAGTTTAAATAATGTTGGGCTTACTAAGAACTACCTAGAAAAAAATTAATAGGATTTTGCTCCGATGGTGCCAGCGTTATGCTTGGGAGAAAATCTGGAGTGAGCACTAGGATTGTAAAAGAGTTTCCAAACATAATAATATGGCACTGTTTAAATCATCGCCTCCATCTTGTTTTAGATGATTCGATAAAGGAAACAAAGCAAGTAAATCATTTTGAAATATTTATTGATAAGATATATACTATTTTTCATCAATCCAATAAGAACCAAACTGAACTTTCCAAAATATCCGAACAACTTGGAATTGAAATTATAAAGATTGGTAGAGTTTTGGGACCAAGATGGGCTGCCTGAAGTTTAAGGTCAACCCTAGCTGTGTGGCGCGCTTATCCAGCGCTACATCACTATTTTTATTCAAATAAAAAGTACTTAGGTATGGCTGCCCGTCTTGAAAAATATATATTTTATAACTGATTTGGCATTGATGATTGATATTTTAAACGAAATTTCTCTTCTTTCAAATGTACTGCAAGCAAGAAATGTAGACATAATAAAGGCTGAAAAACTCGTGATAAGATCTATTAAAGCATTTCAAATGCTTGGAAAGGAAAAGGTTCCATACGAAAAAAAAGTTGATGAATTAATTACTTCAGAAACCTTCAAAACTATAAAATTTGTAGAAAATCATCGATTTGTCTCGGGCTTTCTCGAGAAAGACTTTTAGAAAACATCATAACGAATTTGAAAAAAAAAAAAAGACTAATGGATTGTGAACATTTAAAAGCAAGTTGTAGCCAATTTCAAGAGAGGAATAAATTACAATTTCTCAATTTTTTGGAGCCAGATTACTGGAATATTGAAGAAGTACTAGTTCCATGGAAAGCAGCTGAAGAACAATTGCTCGTATTTAATGACATTTTAATTACCAAATTGATATTAATGATTATCGGGATTTCTTGGAAAACGTTTTAAAAAATTCCCAGAATTATGCAATTCCTGAAAGTGTTCAAAGAGCTAAAAATATTGTCAGAACAATTGCTATAAGTTCAGCAGAAGAGGAAAGGGGTTTTTCAAAGATGAACATAATATGTTCAGAGAAGAGAAGTCGCCTAACTGTTTCTAATATATCAAACACAATGACTATTAGTCTAATCAGCCTACCTCTAAAGGAATGGGATCCTACTCCTACAGTGGTTAAGGATAGATCACTCAGCCGATGATGCTCGGATAAAAGCTCGGATAAAATTGCAAGCGAGGACGCCAATCAAGAAGCAATATGGAAATATCTTAAATAACAGTTTTAGTTTTTTGTCAGGTATTATTTAATATTTTTTCATTAATATTTTAAAACTCTTTCTTATAGAGGTCCACAAAACATAATCTAGTTTTGTGGACCTCTTTTATTGTTCTTATTTAAGTATTAACTGCATGAAATAATAAACTACCTTTCGGTACATAGTTTTTTTATACTTAGAACGGTCATTAGGGCAGCGAACCGGTTGTTAAATTATTTCAGTCCCACCACTGTATATATATATATATATATATATATATATATATGTGTGTGTGTGTGTGTTTTCATTACTTCGGGTATACGTGATGAAATCTAGAGACACTTTTTTTTTTCTAGTATTCTTTGCTTATTTTGACAGAAGAAACGAAGTGAGATAAATGAAAGATATAAATAAATAATCATGTCACCGGGAAGTGAATTTACTATTAAATAAAATAACCAATTACTGAACGTTAATATGGAACCTTGGAACCTATTTTTCACCTAAAACAGCCCCCACAGTATTTTTCGATTCACTGGAACACAAACGTTACAGAATCAATCACAGAAAAATGGCATACCTCCTGGTAAAATAAAACGAAATGACTATTTTGAATATGTGTTGTAGAAGTGCAGTATACTAAATATGTAATCATAGTATTAATTCTTAACATTAAAAAATGCTCTCTTCAAATATTTGAGAATGTGTGCTGGTAAATGTTAGGCCTTAGTGCTATAGTTATCAGTTTAATATTCTTTAAAAAAATCCGCATAGAAGACAGTACTTTAAATCTTACCCGGCTATACGCTTGGTTAGATCAACTTATTATTTATTAAAGCGTTATTAAGAGGCACACGTATTCCTTCTTAGCATAACGCTTTTATAACTATTCCTTAAACAGTTCACCCGTTTAATGATAAACATTTAAGAAATACAGAACACAGACTGAAAATTTGAACTGTCGCTTTCCTAAGTACTGTACATTAATTTCCTACCGAAGTCTACACTTTCTACTCCCTTGTTTTCTTAATAACAACTACTGGGAGGAGATATTCTGTTGCTATTTTGAAAACCACTAAAATCTGTCTGTCTGTCTGTCTCTCTCTCTCTCTCTCTCTCATCAAAATAACATTTCCCTTACTAATACAGCGCACTATTAATAAACTGAACCTCTCTCCCTCTCTCGGTTTCTCTCTATATACATTTCTCCACACTATGATCTATGCTACTCATTACTCCGGACCGTGTTCCTGCGCGGTGCTTTACCCTACTTCTGGCGCTTGCAACCATCTGTATCAGTCGTTGCTATGGTAACTGCTCGCTGTCCATTACCACCCTTATGGCAACCATTATCGTGGAGGTGTTAAGCGTAAAGGTACCCTTTTGACGGAATGAGGTGATATTTCTTTTTGTTACCCTCGTGGCAGTTTCGCGAAATATAAGTAATTTTGTTATATAATTCCGTCTCTGCGTCACTAGTCATGTCTTGGTGCTTCGAAATGTCTCGAGAATTTACACTATGCAGAACCACATTTGACCAATATATATATATCTGTGCATGAAGTTGTATTAGGGACGGATTCACAATTGTAGAGAAGACGATGCTCCTTATGAACGTTCACAATAATACTGTCTTTACTGTGGTTCGGAATTTTACCTTAATAGTAGAAACAATATCAATTTCATATGGAAAAAATAATAGTATCGTTGGTTTTGCATAAGAAAAATCCTGATAAGCTTTTGAAACATAAATGTTATGGGGTTACAGTAATGATAAAAGTGATGAATATTTGGACTTATAAATTCAGTTGTCATTTATGATTATATCACTACATAATCATTTTTAAATACCGAGCTTTAAATACTACTTGTGATATTAATACTTATTTTGATAATAAGTATTTAATATTTCAAGAACTTATCAGGACTTTTCATATGCAAAACTAATGATATTATTATTTATATTAGTAAATGTTAGCAAAAAATATATGAAATTTTTATATCGTGTTAGTTAGCTATTAATAGTGGTCTTAAAATTATATATGATATAGTAACGCACGAGTTACTATTGATTTTATTGTCTTAGATCTATGGTCCAAGAGAAAGTAACAAAAAAGAGAATAAATTTGCGCGATCATTATGGTTGTGGCTTTCTAGGTATAGGTTTCACAGCTCTCTCTCTCTTTCTCATCCCCTTCCCTCTCACATCGAACTATAGTAACAAACATTGCACATTTAGTATTCTCTTAATATTTTTCTTATGATTTTTTACTGAACAGAAGACCTAGCTGTTCCTTTGATGATATGTTTCTCTAATGTTCGTAAATTAAAAAAAATTGTTTAGTTTTAATCTGTTGTCGGCGTGTTTGTGTACTGAATCACAAAAACAAAATCTATTTATTTCATTCTCTTTCATTGAAACTGTACATTTTTACAGCTTTAGATTAAATAAGATGACAGATCTGCAAGTTCTGTGTCCTTATTGAAAGATTTAGCGACAAAATTAATCCATAAATCATTGCCATTTTTTACTCACGTGATTTGTTTGTCTTTCTTCGAGCGTAATGTTTAGACTGTAAATTATATCTCGTTTTTCTGGCACATAGTCAGATGAAACTATTTATTTGGCATGGCTTTGTTGTTTAAATACTGACACACGTTTTTTGTCTTATCCTCTCTAACAACCGTTATTTAACGCTTTCGTCTTATTAAGTATATCATTCCTTCTGAAGTACTTTCCAGCAGAAAACTATGAAGGATGGAAACAAAATGGACAGAAAGAGAGGAAGTATCAGTAAACCTCTTTGGTTTTCGGATTACAAGTAAGTCCTAGTACTACGAGCTGTTTCTTTGGTGTTCGGAGGACCACCTGAGCCCCAGCTCGGTGTGCTGCACCGAGGAGGGAAAGCGCACTCGATGGGTAGATTACAGGGCGGGAGTATGTAATGAAATGAAAGAGATTTTTTCCTGTCTCTTTCTCTCACAGAACAACGAAAGAATATTCTTCGCTCTGTAGAACATCCCAACTAACCTCAACATTATTGTAATCATACAAATTGAGTTCTATATAGTTCAGCTGACTACTTAATTTTTTAAATTCCTGTTAAACACGTCTTCGCTATTAAGCACATTATACATGTTGAATTCATAAATTTTATGATAATCGCTGATTTTTCTAGAACAGGTTTCTAGAAAAATCAGCGATTCTCGACTTATTATAATGGAATATATCGTATCTTAAAAATCTAAGAAACCGTTATTTCATCTGTGTGATGGAGAATGCCATGAGCGAGCTACTTAGCGCATCGATCTCATATTGTGGAGGCACTTCGCCACGAGTTGCCTTTTTATTGCACTGCTTTAAATAAAAGCAAGTGATCCAATGGAGAAGTATGTTGTTTTTTTATTTAAAGTGTATTCACTACCCAGACTCGGGTTGGGACCGTAAAGTCTCATCAGTGGGTAGATAGGCATTGTGCAATGCGGACCTTGCCATCGATGAGTTTGCTGCTTATCTCCAAGACAGGTAACCGAACAGAGAAGAACAGATGAGACAGATTTATTACAAAAATTCGTTAGTACTGGCTGTCTAAATAGTTTTCTTTTGCTATTAGAACTGCCCATGTGAGGAATTTGTAATATCTTTTTCGAAAAAATTCCAACAAACCTATTTTAAAGTGGAAAAGTGTTTTTTGTTTTATTTTATTTACTTATTAGGACGTATTTACTATGTAATGAAGTGGTGAAACCCATGTTTAGTCTCTAGAGCAAAGTTTCCGGCATCCCCCTCCCCCCATACTTCTCCTTCAACCCATGCACGGTACTAAGTACTATATGTTTTGATACCTTTCGTGTTTGGGGTTTTCATAAAAAAAAAAAAAAAATTAAATTAAATAAAATTAAGTTTTGTGCATTTTCTCTTGTAAGGTGAAATATAATTATAACACGTAAAGTCCCGAACCCCCACCTCCTCTCTACGGGAAGGTTGATTGATTGTTATACAATTTGTTTTGATAATCTTGGTATTCTTGTATTCAAAGAGCTGAACCTCACTTTATGAAAGCTTGTATTCAAAGCACTAAGCCTTTATGAAAGCTATATAAAGCCGTAATATATCGGGCATAGCCTCTTTCTATATATCATTTATTCTGAAGATAAAATAACTTGTTGATAAAATAATTTATATCTTTAACAGGTTGCCCGTAAATTTTGATTTGATGAGGCTAATAAATTGTATTATTGTTAAATATTATTTACAATCCAAAGAACTTCTTAACGCCTTAACAAGTTTTTTGGATTGTAAAATTTATTGCCTGGTATTTGAAAAAATGCCCGACAAAATAGATAACGATTTTAAAATCTTTAATATCTAGACTAAGGCGCATTTAGGGCTAGAGCCTCAAGCTGCGAACAAATTTAGACTATGTATATAAAGTGCTTAGCATCATAATACACAGCCATTTCTGAATAAACAGAAAATTTTTAAGGTGGCATCGTTTTAGGTTATATCTCATATTGTGAATGCCTTCATAACGAGTTGCCATGATATTGCACTACTTCGAATAAGTAACGCTTCACCTAAGGAGAAGACTAGTGTTACTTATTCTCAGATAGGTACCACCACCCAGACAGCACTGTTTCAGGGCTATTTGGCCCTTCGTCAGTGAGTGGGTAGGTACCCAAGTGATGCAATGATGGCAAAAACAGTTATGAAGTATAACTCCACAATATGAGAGATGCCTGATGGTGTATGATGTATTTAGACTAAGGCGCATTTAGGGCTAGAGCCTCAAGCTGCGAACAAATTTAGACTATGTATATAAAGTGCTTAGCATCATAATACACAGCCATTTCTGAATAAACAGAAAATTTTTAAGGTGGCATCGTTTTAGGTTATATCTCATATTGTGAATACCTTCAACACCTTAAAAATTTTCTGTTTATTCAGAAATGGCTGTGTATTATGATGCTAAGCACTTTATATACATAGTCTAAATTTGTTCGCAGCTTGAGGCTCTAGCCCTAAATGCGCCTTAGTCTAAATACATCATACACCATCAGGCATGCATCTCTCATATTGTGGAGTTATACTTCATAACTGTTTTTGCCATCATTGCATCACTTGGGTACCTACCCACTCACTGACGAAGGGCCAAATAGCCCTGAAACAGTGCTGTCTGGGTGGTGGTACCTATCTGAGAATAAGTAACACTAGTCTTCTCCTTAGGTGAAGCGTTACTTATTCGAAGTAGTGCAATATCATGGCAACTCGTTGTGAAGGTATTCACAATATGAGATATAACCTAAAACGATGCCACCTTAAAAATTTTCTGTTTATTCAGAAATGGCTGTGTATTATGATGCTAAGCACTTTATATACATAATCTTTAATATCTTTAATGAGTTTTTGTGTAAAGGAGCCTACTTGTGAGTAATAAACGCTGCATTGTATTGTATTGTATGTACACGACAAACTTGTGAAATTTGTAAAAACATATTTAGATATAAATTATTATAAATAAACAAAGCACTTGTTGTTAGGGCTAATCCTAAAAGGTCTGCAATGCATTTGAAATATAGTAATAAAATTATTATTATTATTATTATTATTTTATTATTATTATTATTCTATAACAAAACTTGGTATATCGAAGAATAGATCAAGAAGAACGCGTTCTATTTCAATTGCCTAATTATTTCCGAAATTTAAATGTGACTTTGTTCATAGCTGAAATGACAACACGTTTATTTCCACTGAAACTGTATTTAAGCTTTTCTTTTGCGGTTAGGAATGGATTTATAATCATGTATGTAGAAACATGAACTACATTAATACTTTGAAAAAGTCTTTGGAAAAGTAGTTACGAACATGAATATTAAATATCGTGGTGATGTCATGTTAAACACAGTAATAGAATCGTGATTAGTAAAGAATGGTTAATAAAAACATTAGTAGTTTAGAGAAAATGTTTTATAAAGTTGTCCACGAATCAATAAAATATATAGTTTTTTAAAAAATAAGGTAGACGTTTATACAAATGGATTTCAACTTTAGTATTGTCCCATCTCATAAGAGCCTTAAAGAGTGTTTCGCGCGATGCTCCTCCGTTTTGCTGGGAAGCAGCCTCCACCGGTGTAACATCAGCCCTTTCTTACGCGTGTTGGAAGAGTTCAACTAATGTTTATCTGTATTCAGAAGTAGCACATAAGACGCCTAAGTCGTTAATCATTTAGGAAGAGGACGTGTCTGACAACTCGCTCCTTGAATCGAAGAATCTGAAGATTAAGGAGACGTTCTTGGAAAATTCCATTATTTTAAAAGGGGAGGCGTATTTTAAACTATGCAAATAAAGAGCAATTACTTTCTTGTTTTTCTTTCCCCCAAATAAATTATTTGATTTCGGAGAACGGCAGTACTAAATAACGTTTTGTTTTGTTAATTATTTTTTTAATTTTAGAATTAAAAATTCAAGGTAATTATTTACACACGCGTATTAACATAAATATGAAAATAAAAAATACTGCAACAACAAAATTTCTTGTTCATTCAAAAGTGTAAACGATAATAAATTATATAAAATATATAATAATAGCAGTTTCACTACAATTGCGATGCTAAATCAAGTTGTAAATGAAACCAAACATTTATGCATACATAAAAGTAACAGAAAAGTATTCAAATTTACATTCTCAAAAAATTTTAAATGGTATTTTGATTTTTTAAGGGTTATCGAATAAGTAGGTGATAATCCTAGAAAAACAAAGAACTTGAAGTACTGACTTGGAACAACAGTCGACCAAGTACATGATTGTCATTTGTGTTGTTCGTCATAAGAACAAATTCTTAAGAAAGCGTGCTGTATTTTAACTTCAATGTCAGGAATCAGATACGCATTTCATAGTGAAATATATCTGGTTATAACATAAATGTTTATTGCCACCAAAACTCAAATCTCAGAATGTTGCTCCCTGTGAGATTCGTGTTCTCTGCTTGAGTAAATTGTGCCTGTTTGCACTTTGCGAACCAATATCACTAGCATCGTCTGTTCCTCTTTGCCTTTTATTTTACTTCTGTTTTCCAAATCTCCTTTGATTTTCAGCTTGTAATATTTTTACATAAACCAAATTCCTTACTCCTACTCCTGGAAAAAAAATCAAAGCTGTCGTTTTTCATACGGTTATTAATTATGTATATAAAACAGTGTACGCATTACTTTTATTCCACTTTTCCTACAGCCAGGCAGTATTTCTTCTTCATACAGAAGATAATAAATGGGGGGAAAAAAAACGTTATAGCAATGACACATTCGCTACCCTACTATTTCACAAAATTTTGGCGTACACTCTACATTGGATTCTTACAACGAATACTGAATATGAGAGCAATATCTCGTACGTTGCTTTCTTAAAAAATTCAATTCAGACGTTTCTGAATTTTGGGTTTTAAATATTGAAATCATGTATAAGTGACTGTTTCAAATAAATGATGCTGATATATCCGAAATTAAGTTATATTAAATCAGCATTCGTATTGCTATTAAAAGTAAATAGACTTTTACGAGAACAAACGAAGATCGGATCAGAACTCGGAATTATTTTATTGAAACATACTTAAGCTTACCGAAACACTAAACTCATAACACATCAACCACGCTCAATATATATATATAAAACTTTCATCCAATATCTATTTTCCATTAGAGTGATATGTAGAATTTACCACATATGAAGAAAATCTTACCAAAATGTAGTGTAATTAGATGAATTTCTTGTCCCATGACAGTTTTCAAAGTTATTTTCACAGATAATGGAGAATAATTAAAATTGTCTGGTTAATTAATTCTGCGGCCTCTTAAAAGTTAAGCAGGGCAAACGGGAACAGCCATCCTGTGTAAACATCTCTTTATTTAGCATCCGTCCGCATCCCATTTCTTCAAAAGATACGTGGAGTTTCTCAGGTATACTTGCAATGTTATCGCCATCGAGACAGTGTACTAGCGAGCCCTTTACGGAAACCGCTAATCTCGTCGGTTGCTAGGCAACCGAATTTCTTTCTGCGCCAGCGAAGACATAATTACGAAAGATTTCTTTTAGCCCAGAGTCAAACAAGCCTAGTTAAGCCTTCTGTTGCGTCACACGTAATGTAGCCCGCCCCCCAACACACACACACACACACACACACACACACACACACACACACACACACACACACACACACACACACACACACACACACACACACACACACACACAGAGCGCATTCCCTAAACTGTCAAAGAAACGTTGTCGCTAATGGGTACTGCTTTATTTTCAAACAAATCTTGTATATTTCGTTTGCAACCACCTGACCTATCTCGTTTGATCTCGAAACACCTCGGGATTTTAAAGGAGCGCATCATTTTATACCTAATTTAGGAACGTTCTCCCTCTTAAGTGTAAAGGGGGTTCGGCATCTTGATATAATCAAGCTCGAATTTTGGTTTGTTGATGGCACAGATTCTACTTACATGTGTCTTTGTGGAATTAGACATTGCCGATTTTAGTTTTTTTTTCGAATCAAAGTGTACTAAACATAGGCATGCATTTCGAAATCATTACCTGTCTTTCCTTTTTAATGATTATAGTACGCTTTTATTGTGAACGTATTCTAACAGGGATCTCTTTTTTTTAAAAAAATCTGTAAATATCAGTTTTTTTTTTTTTTCATTTTACTAAAGTAAAACTTTTTTAAAAATACTTTTCTATGGAATTAAAAATTATAACGGAATAAATTATAATAGACTCGTCTTCTAATAACGAAATTTGTGAAACACATTTGTAAACAGCTCTTTTTATCCGAGGTAAACTTTGTAGGTGGTTATTTAATAGTCATAATTACGATGGGTCAATGACTTAATGTAAATACAAAGATTCAATTATTTCTTCGTACTCTTTTGTTTTTAGCAGCAGTGTCTATACGTAATGCCAAATTGTCAGTTTCTTAAAAACTGACTGAAAGTAAAAAAAGGTTCATAGCGATATTAAGCTGTTATGGTCATCAGCAGTTTATTATGCTACTCTCGTCAGAGCGTTATCCACCTGCATTAAAACAATACCAATCATTGTTTTAACTAAAATTTTTCTATATTCGCGAGTCATTGCTATCCGCATTGATTTCGCTTAATTTTAGCAAATTAAGCAGTATTCCAAATATAGACATCGGCTTTTTGCGAGCATTGAGAAATATTGGGGGAAAAACCTGCATTAAATAACATGTGCCATTGTTGCTATTTTTCACTTTAAAACCACCGATCAGAAGGAAAACTTACTCAGTGAAATCTGTCAAAATAAGCCACGTTTGACTTATTTAAATATTGAGGATTCAGATTGAAGAGTCACTCATGTTATTAATAACCACCCAATTGATATTTGCATGTTGAGGTGATAATAGCAATGACTGGAAAAAATTAGTTTTTAACAGCTGTTTGTTTTTTTATTGTTTATATGGTTACCACAACCACAAAAGCTTGTACAGGTTAAAAAAAGGAATGCTGGGAGAAAGCCGTTGACACTGAACGGTTTTCATGAAACTCAGTTTTCAGGAAATTCGCTTGATAGCAAGGATGTTTCAAAATACGGTGAGCTCGGTAAGGTAATATTGAACTACGAACAGGTTTACTGTTTTTGTGGGCGTGTTGTAACTTATTTAGAAGAAAGTAACAGAGTCAAATAACAGTTTATAAGAACAATACGCTTGGCAGAAGAAGAAAAATGCAGAACTTGAACATTTGTATGATAGTGAATAGGACGAATTTGTGTGGGTGTGTCATTGATTAATCTCTCCTTTACGCTCCCCTTTTGAACAGAGTCCGCAGTTTTTGGAGAGACTTGAGGGAAACCTCGCGAGATGTTGGAGCAGTATTCTATACTAAGGTGAATTTCGATTTAGGCATTTTTTTCTCCATTTAAAATGCTTTTTTATTATTTTTTAGAAGAAAATACAATTACGATTTTCTCTACCAAACAAAAAAACAATCAATGATTTTATATTAAGGGTTCCTCGAACTTATGGTCAGTTTCCCTCTTTCCTGGACGAAAAACCTCTAATTTCCAGGAAAAGATTGAAACTTTGTAATCTTCCCCCGAATGTGGCCGATTATCTCGGCCAAATTGTGCAAAAAGGCCATGCGAATTCCTCGAGTCTTTGACTGGATTAGAACTCAGGAATTTTCCACATGGTGTGGGAGGAAAGAAATCATAACAACTGTGCTACCCACAAGGGCAGCTTGTAGGGCAGTCAGATTATTCGCTAGCTGACTGTAATACTCGTGAAGTATTACTATTAGATTTTGTGTCTTCTGACCTTCTGTAGATCTACTTTTAGTATTGTTTTAGTATTAGAATAGAATCTCATAATGATGCAATTAAAGATTCTATTCTAGAATGGACAAAAACCTATGAAAGTATTGAATCTCGCTATCAATTTTGCAAGTTTTTGCAATATAAACATTTTACATCATATCAGGTTCGAGCTTTTATATTTAATAATCAATGACTTCCAGTTTATTGAAATAAAAGATGCTTTAATAGTTTCTTGTTACGTATTCTTATTATGTCTTTTTTTTTCGTGTAAAGTACTTTAAATTACAACACAAATTTAGGACTGTAGTACACTAACTTGTACGTCTTTTTCTTCGTTATTCTTGCAGTCTTTTTTGAAGTGAGCAGGCTTTTTAAAGGATTCGGAAGATTATTAATTATTCGGCTTTACCTTTTTTTTGCGATTTGTTTTCTTCTCATTCTGTTTTCTTAGCGATGAGACTATCCAAGGACAACAATTTATTTTGAGTATGATTTTAAGCAAGATTCATTCATTTCACATTGTTGTACAGTGTACATTTTTCGTCGACTTGGTGACGCTTTTCATTCGTTATCACAAAGAAATTTCACTGCTTACTTTTTTTCATATTGCTATTTACTCATTTAGCATCCTACTACTAAATTTCTTCCTCCTGTTACACCGTTTTAAACAGTGACGTACACTCCCACTACATACGATTATATTGCGCACATGAAATATGGTTCAAGCATATTTCTCTAATTTTCATAATTAACGAGCTGCAAAATTTTAATTGAAATCGGAGATCCATCCCATACATTAAACTGTTTTTCACTGTGGTTAATTAAGCAGAGATTGTCATAAATATTTTATGAGTTGGATGAAAGAAATCTTTTATGGTTGCAGGTTAATTTTTGCTGTAGGAAATATTCTTAAATTTATAGTAGCATACAGAATTCACTTTAAAAATTCATTCTCTTTCTATACTGTATGTTGTGTATATACCAGAATACGGATACAGATCGTGTAATCTTTTCTACACAGCAAACAATATTGTGCTAACACTTATTTTGTACTTTTTCCCCCCATCTGTTTGATTTTTATTAGTTTTGATTGCCTTTTGAGTTTTCTTAATAAGTGCCAAACAGCGAGTAATTCCGTCCTTATTATTTATTGAATAATTTAATTATAACAGCATTTTTTGGAATCATTAGCATGTTTAACTAGAAAATACTTTCCATTTTTCCTAAAGTGATATTTTTGTACGGCTCCTTTTCAGTTTTACTTGTGATACTTGCTGTTTCTTCGGTAACTCAGCAGAAGGAGCAGTGTCGAGAACCGTTAGAATATGAGAGAGAAAAACTGTTTTCGTGATATCTGCGCGAATTTTTTTACATCTTTCGCGTGTTGATTATCGCTACAGTCAAGGTTTTGCAAAATTGGCAGGGTGGGGTTGCACTAGATGCGAAAACGCGTGGGCTACGACATACAAAAGGATCCCTAAAACGCTTGTTAAATGTTTGTTTTTAGAGGGGGAACCCCCAAAAGTATATTATCTTTTTGTATTAAATATTCAGAAAGTATTTATAATAAATCTATTCTTTGCGAAGACATGCGCATAAAGAAGTACATATATCAGGCAAAAGTCTCTAATAACAACAAAAATACAATTCAGCTAAATAGAATTCATGTAATTTCTGCAGCACCGTTATCATGAACATTGGTCTTGTCATCAGTAAAATACACTTTTATTTTGAGATGTATTATTGCATTTTCTTAGTACATCGATGCTATTATCTTGACTGATGTTTCAATGATACTTCCGTCTCGTCTGAGTACTAGCAGGTGGCAAGCCATTGGCAGGCGTGTCACACTGTAACACGCGAAGGCATTTTTGGTGATAGTGCAAAGCGTCGGCGACCAGCAATGGTTGATGGTTATTAAACTGATATTATGTAACATTAAAAATTGAAGCTTCTTCTGTTTCTAAGAATATTATTGCTCTGTATTTTATTGCGTTGTATGAAATAAGTTGTAAAATATATTTTTAATCCATTTTGACCTTTTACTTCCTTGTTGATCAGGTTTTTTTGTAAATGAAGGGTTTTCCTTTCTGCTCTTAATATTGTCATCGATCGCCGTACCCCTAATGTGCGATGAAGTGGATCATTGAGATAATGTTAAAAGAAGCAATGCGCACCCATAAACGAGTAGGCCTATGAAAAATAGCTTATTTGATTTATCTGAAAGAGGAGGGAACGTGATTTGACAACTTAATAGATAATAAATTAAATAAATACATACCGTTACACCACGTGAAATTGATTTAAGATATGTATTGAAATGTGTCTACCTTAGTACACGCTTAAAACAGTTTGGAGACGTTATAAGTTAATGGATGGAGCTATCGCGAGCAATTCAGGTTTAAAGTTAATCGATATGAAATTAGATTCCTACTCCCTTAGTTCAGCATTCTGAATAATGGTCAGAAACTGAAATTGAGAACGAAAGTGAGGCAATATAAATACATGACCAAGGTAGGCCTATCTATTATTACTTGAGTAGAACCGGCGATCATCCCGAAACTCGACTCTCCTTTTGAAACAATACCTGAAGCTTTTTGGACAACCAAAGAAAACCAATAGATTAAAAGTAATAAGCTAAATTACTATATAATTCAGAAACTGAAAGGGTAAAAGATTATAAACTTACAAAAGGGTAGGAGTGAACAGAGAAACTTATCAAGGGAAAATGAATTCTCTAGGTAAAATTTATATGATATATATTTAAATAAAAATAAATATATATCCTGAAATACAACAGAAATACTTTTTTTTGTTAGCGCATCGGCTTCTGTTGCCATAATGCACCTCCTAAAGTTTTTTTTTTTTTTTTTTTCATTTTATTGTGATCCAAACCCGAGGCGGAATTCGATCCCACGACGTTTGTGTTGCCACGCAAGCACTTTACCCGCCTGGTTAGCCCGGTCGGCAACAGAAATACTAAATCTTGCCAAAAACAGTAAAAACTCACATAATACGATATAAACTGCTGATAATCAGATTAGATGGTTCTTAATATTTCATACAAGTGGGTAGGGGGATTAAAAATTCACTTATAGCCTAATTACCTATAACCAAAAGAGATGATTAAATATCATTGTGTATTATTTTATCAATGTATTTTTGTTGATTTCCCTAGCCTACCTATTTGAAAGCGAAACTCTAAATAGATATTAAGTTTCGCACGAAACTGAATAAGTTTCTATCAGTGAAACTCAATAAATTCAAATGCATCATGTACGTTAGGATTCGATTCGACAAGGTTTGCTTTTGTATATGTTTTTTTTTTTTTTTTCAGTCTGTGCCTTCGTCATGTTACTTGAATTCTCAAGAGAAACATATAATTTGGAGTTTTACCTTATCTTGTCTGCATTTGAGTGAATAGCTTCTATCCACTCGCTCTCTTGGCAACCCTACATTAATATTTCGAGGTCCTCACGGAAATTTACTTGCTAGGACACGTTTCACATTCTGAGAAATCGCGCCCAAGGGAAGATCGATTATGAAACCAACATCCGCTTGAGTGATCTTTCATATATGGGCGAACGAGAATACGTTGAGGAAGGTCAGATAAGTGATGAGAGAAGAAAAACTTAAACCTTTTTTGTTGCACTACCCTTGGCAGTGACATACAAATATTGCCTGAAAGTTAAATGAAAATGTGTTATTAATTCTGCATAATTTTCGAACGAAAGTAGAAATTAATAAAGTTAAGTTGCAATACTTATTTTGAAATAATGTAGTCGATAATACCGCTGAATTTACAGTAGCCAAAATATTCTTACTAATCGGATTAGTAATGAATGATGATTTTGAATATTTGTTGCTTGTTATTGCATAGTTCTGATCTAATTTAAGCAATGGTGCCCATTTTTATATCACTGTATATTTCTTTTATAGAGAAGTCAGTATCTAATTTATTCGTTTATTTATGTATAAAATAAACAAATTTACGTATAATTTATTTGTTTATTTACGTATAGAATGGTCTCCAAGTATGCTTCCCTGAATACTATGGAGACCATTCTTTTATTTTAATGTATAATTAAATTTGATGAAAATAATTAAATTAAATGACTGATAAAATTAATAATAAACAGAAACAAGTATACACATATTTTTCCAGTATTTACTTTGTTAGAAAAGAAAAACACGTAATGATAAACATATGGGATTAAAATATTTAAAAGGATTGGAAAATTTATGTAATGAGAATAACCTCAAAATAAACCCATAGACATTCATCGCATGAAAGGAACCTTAAAACTAACATTATAATGAAAGGAAGTAATGGATTTAATCTAATAAATAAAAGATAAAAATATAAGTAATAAAACATAACTAATATTAATAGTGTAGTAATAATAATAATAGTAATAATAAAATGCTATTTTGAAAGGGTCACTCACGAGCTGGCTTTAGGGAATAATTTCGACATTGTTTATTTCGATTTCAGCAAAGCTTTTGACTCAGTCCGACATGAGCGGTTGCTCTATAAGCTGGAACAGGTTGGAAACACTGGGAAAATCCTTAGATGGATAGCAGGATGACTGCAGGGCAGGAGGCAGAGTGTTGTGATAAATGGCTATTCCTCAGATTGTGTTGATGTAAGAAGTGGGGTTCCCCAAGGATCAATATTAGGACCACTGTTGTTTTTAATTTTCATAAACGACATCGATGAAGGGATAGAGGGCGTGATGTCTAAATTTGCAGATGATGTTAAAATTGGTAGAGTAGTCAATGATCACTGTCATGCTGAGCTTCTTCAGAGAGACCTAGATAGACTTCAGGAATGGTCAGAAAAATGGCAGCTATGCTTTAATCCAACAAAGTGTAAGGTATTACACCTGGGAAACAGTAATCCCAAAATAACTTATTCACTTGGTGGAGTTCGACTAAACCCAGTACTGGAGAAAAGGAATTTGTGTGTTTCGATACGGTCAGACATGAAATTCTCTGAGCATTGTAAACAGGTTGCAAAGAAGGCCCATGGTGTCTTATCGATGATTTATCCAACTTTTGAAAGTAGAGATAGGGACGTGATAATCCCATTATATAAGGCTTTTGTTAGACCACACTTGTAATACTGTGTTCAAGTATGGAGACCGCACCTAAAGAAAGACATCGAGCTTCTTGAAAGGGTGCAAAGACGGGTAACTCGCCTGGTGAGATCGGCAAAAGGGCGTCCTTATGAAGAAAGATTTCGAATATGTGGGTTGCAGAGTTTGGAAACTAGACAACTTAGAGGAGATTTGATTGAGGTGTTTAAGGCTCTGAGAGGCATCAGTAAAATGAATGAGGACGAAATTTTCAAGATTATAAATGATGCTAGAACTAGGGGACATAAATTCATATTACGGGGGGAAATGTTTAGATTGGACTGCAGGAAGTTTTATTTTAGCCAGTGAGTTATAAATTACTGGAATAAGTTGCCTACATGGCTGGTAGAGGCTGACAGTTTGGGGAAATTCAAAGGTCATCTGGATAGTACCTTCGGGTGAGGGAAGCGCATAGGATGGTAAGTTTAATTTCCTTTTCTATTATTAATTATTATTATTTATTTATTTTTTTATCATTGTTTTGTTTGTTTTTTTTTTTTTTTTTTGGCTGGTGCAGCATAAGCCATAGGCTTTCTTGCATCATGCGGCCATTACTAATACTAATACTAATACTAATAAAATAAATAACAAATTAAAACTAATTAGTACCTATTATAAAGATACATCCCTTAAAATGTAATATTACTTTCAAATATTTTAAGGGATAAAAATGTCATATTAGGGCCACCCGAGAATCACCTCTCCTAGCTGTGTGAATTATGTTTGTAAATTGTGTACTGTATGTGTGTTTTCTCTGGTTGGATTACCTGTTTTGCAGGAAGAAAAACCTTTGTTATTTTCACCTGAGACAGAAATTCATTCACTGAATGAAAAAAGCCATAAAAATTCCTCACGTCATTGTCGGGATCCGAATTTATGCCTTTTCTACCCGGCGATGGGAGGTTGATGATTATGACCACTGTGCTATCCAGAACTATTTAAACGGTAAAAATGAAATAAAAAAGAAGATATTTAAAATATATGTGAAATATAGTAATAATTATTATTATTAGTAGTAGCAGTAGTGGTGGTTTCTCGTAGGTAGCACAATTAGTATAACCACCGCCCTCCCCACACCGGGTGGAAAAGACCTCAGTTCGAATCTCGTCAATGACGCAATGAAATTTTATGGGCCTTTTTCACAACGTGACTGAGTTAGTCGGTCTCAGGTTAAAGGCTTGCTTAACCTCTTTTTCTGTCTCCTGTAATATAACTGGATAGATCCCATCTATCTCAGGTTCCCTTTTTATGTTTACCTTCAACAATTTGCTGTTGGTAACTTCATCAGTTGGTCCCACGACATAGAATTGAAAAACTGGCTAAGACTGCTCTAGTCACCTTGCTGAAAGCAAAAGCCCTGTTTCTTGCCATTGACAGTAACTACATGTTTAAGTAGATCCCACATTAATACGTAGTTATCAGTGCCATCTAGCGGGTATTTTGTCTGCAGATTCTTAATACATGAAGGCTCACTGTTGATAATTATATCAAGAGTGTTGCTTTCTCTTGGTGCTTCGCTAACATTCTAGTGTAGGAAACAATCATCCAATAAATCCACAACAGTCTGGCTACCATTTAAGTGTCCAACCGATAAGGCAGTCACTAACTGGAAAATTAGTTTCCCATTATAAGACATGTTGATTTATTGGCTTACTTTATATGCTGTACAGGTGTTTTTTATGTTCATCATCATTAGGCCTATAGCACACTCCTACCTTAATTTTTGTTTTTCAGTACTTATTTCACACCAAACTGACTCAACATTGCACTGGTCACCCATGTCAACTGGATGCATTGCCTTAGACTTTATGTGCTTCTTGACTAAGAGCATATCCCCTGTCTTGTCTATTCTTTCTGTACAGTTTTAGGGGTAACACAGTGGTTATAATCACCGTCCTTCCCACACCGGGTGGAAAAGGCCCGGATTCTAATCTCGTCAGTGACGCAAGGAACGTTTATGTACCTTAACTCCGAGGCCGAGTTAGTCGGTCTCAGCTGTGGACAGCAAGTTTTTTTACCTGAAACTTCGGTTTCTTGTCCAACAAAACAGGCTAATTGACTAGAGAATACATGAAATTTTTGGACATATTACACATGGGCAGATGAGTTGGTTCAAGGGTAACTGAGAACCAACTCATCTGCTCAACTCATCATACTGTATGATTGTTTTTGTCCTTTCTGTACACATTGTACTCATACTCAAATTCAGAATATTTTATTTTATTTGAGTGACACCATGTCTGATATCCCCACAATGTCTGCATTTGATGATTTGTCAGCATTCCAAATTCATCAGATTTGTTTATTTTGCTCCTAGCATTAGCGTACATACACATATACCTGCGACTGTATTTACTCTTAATAACTCTAGCACAACCCATCTATTTGCTTGTTCCACGAGGCCTTGAAAGGTCCCAACAGGCCTTGAAATTCCCGACACCTTTCTTTTCAAGCTTCTGAATTTTTAATAGAAGCGGTGCAAGAACCACCTTTAACTCTGCCTGCTGTTACTGTTAATCTATTAGTCCCAGGCTACTGTTTTCCGGCCCACCTAACTGCCTCGATAACATATCAGATATTCTTATACCCCTTCTGTTTAAGTGTCTCCAATATCTGTAGAAACGTCGCCCGTGTTAACGTGCCTAAACTAATTTAAAATTTCTTTTATCGGGGATAATCTGACGCTATTTATCGTACTCATTTCTTATTTCACTGTAAGGTGTTATAAAATATTTTAGAGAAAAATAAATTTCTCTACAATAATGAGATTCATGCAGTTATAAAAACAACAAGATATTTATTGAGTGCACTCAATAAATATCTTGTTGTTTTTATAACTGCAGTCTTTATAACTAGCGGTCGGCCTGCGAACACCGGTTTAGAGCTGTACCCTCGAAATGTAAGGAATAATGGATCTCCCCACGATGTTCATCATAACCTCAAAAGTCATCAATCATACTGCATGATGTAAGAGATGGGAAAGGGCTGACCGGAACTTAGCTCTAGAGACTAAACATGGGTTCCACCAATTCAAGCCTCCAATAAGCAAAGTGGTGGTATTGCACCGGTTAATGAGAGTCATCTACCACCTAGTACTGCCTTGTAACATAGAGGGGCGGCATTCCTCCATGTGGTGTGGGCGCCACACCTCGACCCCTGCTTACGTTAATTCACACCTGGGTGGTCACCCACCATGTACTTGTGCATGGAGGTTATACCCAGGATTACTAACAGTTCCACCATCGTGAAGGTGCAAGCCGAGGATTTGGCTGTCACAGACCGTTCGGACTTGGCCATAATTGGTTCCATTTGACTTGAGTGTCACCCGAATATCAGTTCCATCAGCGTTTTAGACTCCCAGGTAGCAAGTACAGCTTGTCTGGCATATCTGAGAGAATGTCTCTTCAACCTCAAGGACCTGAGGACCTATGCACCAGTTTAAATAAAAACAACGGCTACATGCCCAATTCAAGAGATCACCCGCAGAAAGTTCATACTCAGCGTACTCAATAGCCAGATACAATTTCCAGAAAACAAGAAGCAGGCTATAAACTCGTTCATAGAGAAGCGGATAGCGTGTGGCCAGCGATCCTGGTCGGTCAATCACATCTGGTCAGCAGAATCATTAGAGCTGGCCGAATGGTGCGATCGTGTCACCCGGTTCGTCAAAACAGACAGTGCATCTGCGGACTCCCCCTGGGAACAGTGCACACTACGACATAACTAATCTCACTAACGTGACAATTGGCGAAGAGAAGCTAATCAAAGCCATCAACGCTCTGTCCAATAAGAAGTCAATGGAAAGTGACTCTGTTCCCACCTTTTGCCTTAAAGTTGCCTCTTACTTCATCAGCGATGATCTGACAAAGTTGTTTAACAGAATTTTACAACAGGGAGTCGTTCCAAACGCTTCGCTAAATTATAGAGTCATCCCAATTCCAAAGGTGCAGAATCCGACCTCTTCTGCTGACTATAGGCCTATTTCAATCTCCTCCCCTTTTCCCAAATGCCTGGAGAAGTGCTTGTTTAAAGTGTTTGCCAATCAGATCCTTTCCCAGAGACCTCAGCATACACATTACGCCCTCTCATAAAGATCGCCAATAACATGCATACAGGCTCTGAATTTGAAAACCCTTCAAGCCTGCATTCTGTTTTTCTTGATCTGAAAGTGGCCTTTGATTCAGTGCAAGTTAAGCCACTTATGTGCCTCCTGGAGAAATACTACGGTTTCACGGGTAATGTCTCGAAGGTCCTCAGAAATTTTCTGACCAAGAGGTGTACCGACTCTCACAATACAGGTGGAAGTCGGTATACCCCAAGGTGGATCGTTGTCGGCACTACCTTTTTCAGCAATATTTATTCCACTAATGAATGAAATATCTGCGTTTATGGCCTACGCCGACGACATACCGGGCAGAGGAATAATCGAATTCTGTCACCCTGAACAAATATCTCTCCTCTTTCTGTGAGTACGCTAACGATTTTGGGCTTAAAATAAACCATGAAAAATCCAGATATATCATCTTCTCACCTAGAGCACAAGCAGACCTCAATCCAGCAGCCTCTCTGCAGCCCTCCATTGCGGGGCATGTTCTCGTCGCCACTCATTCCGTAAAATTCCTAGGAGTGGTAATGGACGAAAACCTAACGTATAAGTAACAAATCCAGCAACTGCGTTCAAGAGCATTACGGGCTTTCTGGGGTATGAAACTTGATCTCTGTAGAGTGCACAACAAGGAAACAGTCAGAAAATTTCTCCTCTACTACTTTAGTTCTATCATCAATTATGGTATTGAAGTTTGGTCGGCTGCTCCTGTGTCCAGTCTGAAGACGCTCTGGGGTCTGGAATTCTGGGTCCTAAAGTGGGCCAACAGTTGGGCTCACCTACCCCATACAACATCAAAATCACAGCTCTGCATAAATCTGAGATACACCCCGGCCCAGCACTTGGCATATGCGAGGAAGCTCACAATGGCGATTAATCTGTGCTCCGCTGCTCTCGACTTCGTTAATATCTGGGAAATCGTAGGCTGGAAAATCCCTAGTAGAGCCCTCAGAAACCGTCCAGTGCTCTTTTCTGACCTGCAGAAGCTCTCGACCTTCAAGCGGCACTTTCCGAACAGCATCATCGGTGCGCTGAACTCCGCAAACATTGATTTGGATGTGTGGTCCAGAGATTCTGTCTACAGAGAAGAAAAGCGCAAATTCATAGTCAAGTGCAGTCAGCATTCCTGCAATTGTCAGCGGAATAACTTCCAGTGAAAGTCTCCAGACTGCCTCAATGTGGTGCAGCTTGTATATAATAACTATAAAATCTATGTACTATAAGGGAATATAAGTCTGTATAATCAATCTATTATAATAACTATAAAATACATTTATTGCAATGTTAGATGTGTGTATAGTGCACTGTCTATGTATTTGCTGTGTACCCACGTAGTTTTTATGTACTGAATGTAATGTATCCAGTTAATTGTAAGATTCATCTGGTTGCCTGTAGCGGGAATCGTGTCCTACATTTCTATGAATAAAGAATTTTATTATTATCTGGCGCCCGACTACCATGCCACTTTCAAAGTCTCTTACATGTTTGACTTGCCTATTCTCGCCGAATTGCACATGTACAGCCTGGTGCCAACACGTGATGCTGTTATTGAAAGTGCCAGCTTAGTATATAGACTACAATGAAAAAAAATTTCGACGACCTAATTTTTAGGTGTCCTCCCTGTGACCAAAGTTAAAATGCATGTAATGCAGGATAGTAACATAGAATGAATACTTATACTATGAAAAATATTACCAGAGAGCATATACAGTAGTGCATAATAATAACAGTGTAAGCACAACTAAAAATGAAATTTATGAAATGGGGCAAATTTACTATCACTCCTTTGATTATTAAGAATTTTATCAGAAACTTCTCAGATGGAGAAGCGATTAAAACATATAAATGAACATAACTGACTATTTTGAGTGGTATGTAATGGAATCGTAGTAAGAGAGTCCTACTACAACGTGGAACATTTAAAATTCAGTGCCTACGGGCAGAGATGGGGTACAAGAAAGTGAAGCATAAATAGAAAAGAGGGTAATTCTTGGAGAATGAATTAGGGTTGTAAACTTGAGTGCAATCAGTCCTTTGTGTGTTGAGTGGTTTATTAACAGTCAACCCACAAGGACTCGCAAATCTTTAATATTGCATATTGCTTAATATTCTGAGTATTCTCTGAGATGATAAAGGATACTTTTCCGGTAACATGAAAAAGCGAATGAGTATAACCTGTACTGAGAATGAGAAAACCTGTATAGACTCCAACCTGTTCACTAAAGCCTGTTGATGGTTTTAGTGAACAGGTTTGCACTTATCTATATTTGGTGTTCCCCGTCTTGTAATCCAAGATAGAGAGTGACAAAACTATTTACAAGCTATATCAAGCTGGTTATTAAAGCTTCTGTGTGGACGATATCGTTATTCAAAACGAATTTAGGCCATATAATACATCTGAAAAGCCTCAGATAGGGTTCAAGGTATCTTTCTCAAAAATGTGAAGATCGGCATGACCATTCATCGTAATGCTCCTCCACACCACTGCGATGATCTGACCACTGCGATAGTGTTCCCTCTATCTAAAGAAACAGGGCGTGTTTCACGTTCTCTCCGTATACGGACATTTTAAGAATCAGTGTCATTATTTAATCTTAATTTATCTGTAAAGGGAAAATTGGTCTTGACTTCAAAGACCGTATTGGTCTTGACTTCAAAGACCGTATTGGTCTTGACTTCAAAGACCGTATTGTATTTTCAAATCAGAAGGGTTTTGATGTGACGAATGCCAAGTGGAATATTTTTCAAATTATGGGCCGTCTCGCATAGAGTTCTCATTTCCCGACGCCTTCTGTATATATATTTTGTCTTGAAGTGTCATTCCTGTAGTTACCAAGCGCTCAAAGAGAACTACTTGGCTATCCTCCCTTTCCTATGCGACCCCTGCTTTCGACTAGTGAGCTGGAATAATGTCATCCTGGAATATTGCAACTCTTTATCTTAAACGCGTCTTCGAAATATCTCTTCTGATGTCGTAATACTCTTTAATTATCATTGTTTACGTTTAAGGCTCTGGCTGTGGCTTCTTGCGATCCTATCACTAGCTGTCCGAATCTTCTAAACATTGCGTTGTAGAGAAGGAAACCTAATAGGATGCACCTGTATCGTGTTAGATAGGTTTATAGGCGGTCTATAGATGTGCGCTGTTTTAATGGAACTTCTCTAAGTTACCCATTTTAATATTTCGAAACTTAAAGCGCCTGATGACGCCGCATTCAGATTTATCATATTAATTACATCAGGGCGTGAAATTTCATTTAAAAATTTAGGAAAATACTTGAAAAACTTTTGCACACGCTTGTATGGTTTTTTTTTTTCCAGATTTTTTTTTCACTG
The DNA here is from genome assembly GCF_048544385.1 of Mastigoproctus giganteus. Lineage (NCBI taxonomy): Eukaryota > Metazoa > Arthropoda > Arachnida > Uropygi > Thelyphonidae > Mastigoproctus > Mastigoproctus giganteus. The sequence goes on from NC_143578.1 coordinate 126,915,325, forward strand.
GAACAGAATATCTTACAGTATTGTAGAGGACATCACTATTAAAGAAAAATATTTATTAGAGAAATCCTTTATGTCTGAAGAGATGTGGAGGCTTCATACAATGTTACCGCAATCAGACTCCAGAGATTTTACAACAATGAATATGAAGTACGTATTAAAAGTTATTGTGAGGCGCAGCTCAACTCACTGTTGTTCGAACACTGAGAACTCGGTTTTGTGTGGCGCTATGGTAATGCTATCTTACTGAAGTGCTAATGCTATCTTACTGAAGTCTGTGCAGTGGTTATAATCATTGTCCTCCCTGCACCGGATGGAAAAGGCCCGGGTTCGAATCCTGTAAATAGAACTGTTACGAGCATTTTTCACTCCGTGGCTGAGTTAGCCGGTCTCAGGTGTGGACAGCAAGGTTCCTCCCCTACCCCCCACCCGCACATACAGAAACTTGTGTTTTCGGATTTTTCGTCCAGCGAAACAGGCATATCAACCAGGGAATACACCCAATTTATGGACATAATACACATGGACATATAAATTAGTTCTTGGGTGGCCCTAATATGTCAGTTTTTTACTGAAATATAGGAGAAAGAAAGAAAACAGCGTTTTTTGATAGACAGTAGATAGATAGTAGAAATTTAAATGAGTGTGTTTTATGGAACATTTGGTGTAACGTTGTAGAGATCTTTCAGATAAAAATTTTCTCGTTGTAGCTATTTATCATTCTTTTAACGGTTCAGAAGTTTATAGGTAGAATTAAGGCTGCGTTTGTGATCAAATATTTAAGTAATTATGTTCCAGAGAAATTCTCGGTTCAATAATTAATACTATGGTAGCCAGCTGAATTTCTTTAGGTTTGGTGATTGATGTAATTATCGATTTTTATTATAATTAACTGCTACATCTGTTTATTCTATTATCATTTTTATTATCTTAATATACTTAGGATTAGTATATATAATAATAATAATAATAATAATAATAATAATAATCTTTATTAATAAATCATATACATTAGTGATTCCTTATACAGAAAACCAGAGGAATCTTACAATACTTTGTCTATACAAGTGAGCAAACAGAGATACAGAGTTAAGCTACATTAAGGAGTTACATAAAATAACGAATAAAGATAAAAAAAGTAATAATAGTAATTAAAAAAACTGTGAGATACTGTTGACAGGAAGTGGGATGTTTTCATAGTTTTATGCTATGCTATTCTTTTGTCTACTACTGGAATCACAAGTAGCTTTCAAATGTTCGTTCTCTTTACTGATGTTATCCTATTCTCGTATAGTGTGTATGCGTGTGTGAGACCGAGAGAGAGAGAGAGAGAGAGAGAGAGCTATGAAGCGGACGAAAGGAGGACGCCAACTGCTTCGGCGCCAGTCGGTCGTTGTCATCTGTAAAAATGTCGGGGTGGTCAACCAAAAGTTATAGGTCTTGCATTCCTTACTGCCTGCTATGAGGACATAAAAGTAACTATTTCTTTAGTTCTTCAGGTAATATCTTAAATAGCTCTACATAAACTTTCGGTAGAGTGTATCACATTGATGCCTTCCCTCACATTACTTTTAAGGTTAAGTTCCAAAAATGTCATGCGTACAGTTTAGAATTTGTAATATTATTTTTTAGCTTTAGTTCAAGATCATTAACAGCTTTGGTTTTTTACACTCGATCATCACTGTGGAACATATTGCAATGGACTTTTTTAAAGTAAAAGTATTAAAAGAACAGGGTTTTTCCTTTTATTATTGTAATGTATAAGGGAACATGCACGTTTCTTGCCTTTAGTTTCAAGTTTTTATTCTTGAAATTAAACTTACTCATGCCAGTCCCCCCATCAGTTTTTTATTTAGCCATCTTGCTTGCATTATTAGGGCACGAAAGTGTTCCTAAATATTATATTTTGAATTTTATTTCCCAGGTAAATTTGAATGCCTTAAATTAAGTTTCATGATTATATATTGTTTATTTTGATTGGATGTGGCAAGTAAAAATTCATTCAGGAATTTAATGTCAATGTTAACGTGGCATAATGAATTTGTTTTGGTTACTAAACAATGCTTGGTTTTGCTTTCAGATAAAAGTTTGAAGAGCATCTGAATGCGCACGAAATTATATTTTGTATGCATTCAAAAAACATTGATTATTGAAAAAATATTTCAGTAACTTCATTGGATTTAAAATTTGTTCTTTTTTCAACTTGTAGTGTTTTTTTTTTTTTTTTTTTTGTTTTTTTTGTAAGTTCAGTGAGAAACATTTTTCGTTTCTCCTCTGATAGTCACTTGGAAGTCGCTTCTTATTGTGGCTCATCGAAGATCATGTGAGGTTTCAGCAACCACATAAACTCAATAGAAAGCTATTACAGAAATATGATAGTTTGGGAAGATGGAAAAACAGAAAAACGATTTATTTACTCTCCTACAGTTTATACAATTTTATTGGTATGGGATATTAATTTTTATTTATTGTTCTGCAAGTAGCTCATGAAATTCCGGACTGCAAGATCTGTTATACACCATTCATCTGATGACCTTGTTGCTGAATTAACCACGTGTTTTTTAATGATACGTATACAAGGGAAAAAAACGTAATTTTCGGGTGTATAAAGCAAGAATCTTGTGCAGCATGTGCAGCTGAAATAAAATTTATTCTATTTTAGGTTAGTAATGTATCCCTGGTAATGAACACTTTTTTCAAGAAAAGGGTGAACAGAAAGTGGACATGGAAGAGTCCAAATGGATTAACAACTAATGAAATCGACTTCATCCTCACTAACAGAAGGTATATTGTGAATGATGTTACCATCCTGAATAAGGTAAATGTTGGAAGCGATCACAGGATGGTAAGATGTACACTTGATATAGATGTAGGAAAGGAAAGGAAAAAACTGACTCGAGTAAATAATACAAAGGTCTTTGAAATAACAGAGGAGGAGAAAAAGCAGTATGTACTGGAACTTAAGAACAAGTTTGAGCTTCTGCAGACTGCTCAGGACCAAGATATCGACGAGGAATATTACAACTTTCTGAAAGTGATAAAGCCCAAGAAACCTATAGGGAAACAGAAATCCAAAGAAGAAAAAATTAGTCAAGAAACACTTGTCATGATGAACCAAAGACGACAAATGAAGAGCAAGAAAAACACTGACAGGGAGAAAATTGAGTATACTGAGTTATGCAAAGCCATTAGAAAGAGACTCAGAGAGGACATAAGAAGATTTAACACAAGAAAAGTAGAACAAGCATTAAGGGAAAACAAAGGACTTAAATCAGCAGCCAAGAGCAGTAATACAGAAAGACAAATGATACTGAAACTGAAGAATAGCGATGGTGTACTTATAAACAGCAGAGAAGGCATAATTCAAATAGCAGAAGACTACTATAGAGAATTATACAAGGAGCGAGGGAATGATACCAGCAGTGGGGAAGATGGATTGCAAAGTAGCAACACATACGACATACCCGCTATTCTTCCTGATGAGGTAGAACATGCATTGAAGAAAATGAAGAATCGGAAAGCCCCGGGGGAAGATGAAGTTACTGTAGAGTTGTTAAAATTGGGAGGAAGAGACCTAACACAAAAAATGGCAAGGCTCTTCACAAAGTGCATTAGAAAAGGTGTGATGCCTAAGCAGTGGAATAATGCAATCATAGTTTTGCTGCATAAGAAAGGAGATAAATCAGAAATTGGAAATTATAGACCAATTAGCTTGTTATCCCATATCTACAAGTTGTTCACAAGGGTCATTACTAACAGATTAGAAAGAATACTTGATGAGAATCAACCGAAAGAGCAAGCTGGCTTTAGGACAGGATTCTCAACTATGGACCACCTTCACGTAATATCACAGCTAATGGAGAAAGCAAATGAATATAAAACACCATTATGCCTGGCATTTGTGGATTATGAAAAGGCATTTGACTCCATACAGCATAAGGCAATGTTTCGGGCACTGGAAAGACAAGGCATAGATACTCCATATATTATGATTTTGAAGAAAATATATGAGAGTGCTACATCCTTTATTAGACTAGACAAAGACAGTAGCAAATTTAAAATCGAGAAAGGAGTTCGACAAGGAGACACAATATCTCCGAAGTTGTTTACTGCTGCCCTTGAGGAAGCTTTCAGAAGATTAGACTGGTCGCAGAAAGGAGTCAATGTGAACGGAGAGTACCTAAACCATTTACGATTTGCAGATGACATTGTGGTCATAAGCCACGATCCCAAAGAATTAGAGGAAAATCTTAATCAGTTATGCACAGTTAGTAAGGATTTTGGACTAAAGATGAATATGGCTAAAACAAAAGTAATGATGAACAAGTATGCCACGGAAAGGGAAATAATGATTGAAGGAGCAGTAATTGAAAAGGTGGAGTCATATACTTATCTGGGACAAGTTATTAGCTGTAATAATGATAAATGGCTGGAAGTCAAGAGAAGAATAAATTTTGGATGGATAGCATTCAGGAAATATAGTCACATACTGAAGAGCAATATCCCAGTTTGTCTGAAACGTAAAATAATGAATCAATGTATACTCCCCACCATGACTTATGGAAGTGAAACTTGGGCACTCACCAAAAGAATGGAAGAGAAGCTGAGAACTACACAGCGAAGAATGGAACGAATTATATTGGGAATCAGACTGTTAGATAAGAAGAGAAACACATGGATTAGGCAGCAAACTCAAGTAAAGGACATTCTTATCAAAACTAAAGAACTAAAATGGTCTTGGGCAGGACACATAGCTCGAAGACATGATGACAGATGGACTAAGAAAATAACAGAATGGTATCCAAGAGGAGCTAGAAGAAAACCTGGAAGACAAAGGCGGAGATGGATAGATGAAATTCATGAGTTTTTGAGTAGTAAATGGATGGCCAGTGCTCAAAACAGAAGGAACTGGAAAGTTGCTGGAGAGGCCTTCATCCTGCAGTGGATTTAAAATGGCTGATGATGATGATGATGAATGTATCCCTTCCCCTGTAATGTGATTTCAGAATTATAGATCCATAATGGAAAAGTTTTTTCGTCAAAAAGGCTTAAAATCTTTCCGAAGGAATGATATTCTGGTACACACTACATCTTACTTTACGTACCCATAAATAAAACTTTTACTCTTGCATGTCCATAATTCTGAGATACCCTGTATATAAAATTACCAACTGAGATTTTCTGCTTTCAATATCTGTGATTTAGCATGAACCGTTCATTGAGGAAGTGATGGTGTAAGCAGGTGAAAGTAATGCACATTTACTGATATCGTTCTGTACTGCTGCATAATGGTTAAAAAAATAATCAAAACTTACGTGTAATTGTTATTCTGTTTAACATTAAATCGTTGCGGAGTTTATTATCGTAAGAAGGGCACTCATTGAAAACAGAATTGTTCGTCGGCCATTGTATTAAACATGTGGTAAAATTCTGTATTCGAAATTTAATCTTCCTTCTTTCTTTTGACCGGTTTTCAAATGATATCAGAAGGTGAAGAGCTATCTTGCTGAGGCTATTCGAAAAATACTTGAATGTTAAGTAAGTGCCATTTCATTTTTTTTTTTTCGTCTTTAGGGAAAAACGTTAACTTCTATGGATAAGATAAGATCGGAAAGCTCGCCGGTCCACTCAACGATTAGGGAGAGAGAGAGAGAGAGAGGAAACTGATGCCACCGATCCAATAAACAAAGGACTTCGATATACGCTCCTCCCGCGAGACACCAGGAAGTACTCTTGACTGTCTCGTGCCTCCCGTGCCAACATTCCACGCGACCTCAGATACCACTTTATCAAGGTTTTATGAATCCAATTACAACGACCAAAATCAATAGGGTCGTACTGCTCCACGAACGACACCGCTACAGGTGAGGCTGAGCGGGGGGTGCTACCAGAGATACCGGAGATGTGCTGTTTAAAGCAACGAACGAAAGCATTACGACAGGAAGTACTCCTTGACAATCGAATTTTGGAAAAGATTAAAGCTTATTGACTTCTTGGGTGCTACATAATGCTGTTTTGTGCTAAGTAGCATCACTGACAATGTGATCTGAAATATCAGATAGGCATGTCAGCCTTTCTGCTATTGCCCATTTTTACAAAGCCTTTTTACATCGTCTGGTTTTTTAACCTTTTTTGCTTGCATCACTTAACCTTAACAATAATTTTCTCTCCGGAAGAACATAAGAAAAAAAAAAAAAGAACAGAATTTACATACCCTGGTATTATGTAATGAATGCGAAGATGTAATTATTGAAGTTCGTTAACAGTGCGCATCTTCTCATGAATACAGTACTATATTTGAATTCTCCGGGAATGATTTTTTTTTGGTTATTCTTTATCTGTTTTTTCCCATTTTTCATCGTGAATATTCTCGCTGCTTATGGATTATTGTTTAATTGGCTTCGATTCCTGTTGAAATTATAGCATTTAATCTTTCAGGTTGTTCGTAAAAACAGACTTTCTCTGGATTTGTGTGATTTCTATTGAATCATGCATAATTTTAGTAGTAATTTATGATGGCCTAATTCTGTTGGTACGAGTCGAACCGTTCAAGTTATCTACCATAAAATATTTATTTATAGGAAATAAATAATTCTGTTGCTCATTAAAACAAAACTACTGTAATGTAATTTGATCAGCTATTATAAATGAAGGACTGTGATTGTTGCACATTTTTACAGAACATGTTTTTTATATTACAGCGCTAAATTGCACTGCCTGCAGTGAAAGTATCATTTTCATACTTTCACAGAACATGTTTTTTTTATATTTCAGCGCTAAATTCCACTATCCACACTTATCCGCAGCGAAAGTAACATTTGCTTAGAAAAGTACCTACACGTACCAGAGATACTAAGCTTCTAGTAAATCAGTTGTATTGTATTTCTAAATCATCAGCGTAATTTTTGCTTTATACGAAAGATCGTGTAAAGAAAAAAATTGATATTTATATGTTTTCTACTAAATATATTGGCAACTATATACAGAAAAAGCTGTCGCAACTTTTTTTTTCTGTAGATATCGTAGATATTTACTTAGCTTGTGCTTCCGCCCCATTTATAAAGTTTTTTTTTTTCATTTGTAAATGTGCCTCTAAGTGTTTGCATTATAGTTGTTCCCAGTTCTCCGTTATTATTTTGTCATCTTTTTGTAGATTTGTCGTTACAAATGGATCCAGTTTGCAGGATTAAGTAATTTCTTAAATAATAATATTTATAGTGTAGCTCTTCAATTTTCGTAATAATAATTAACTAGATAATTAGCAATATCATTTTTTTTTATTCAAAGCTCGCTTGTGAATTCAGTTTGGTTTAATGAATTTGGAACAGTAAATTGAAATGAAAGAGGGATGAAATTAATTTTAATTTTACAAGTTTCGCAACTGCTTCATTACTCATTCGTCGCTGGACAGTCATGGTCTTGTGGTTGCGTGCAGATAAGAAGTTTTATACATTGCAAGTTCCATCCTATACTACGTCACAAATTCGTGTTTAGCGCTTACTGTTGGTGGACACGTCATAATAACGATGAATGAAAATCGTTATTCTGTTTACAAAGAGCATCGGGTACCACTGACAGTTTGCTCCCCTTGCGATCTCAGATTCTAAATTAAGGACAACAAACCTTGAATTTTTGTGATTTACTAATGTTTTTGAGTAGCAAGTAGCGTCGGTCAAGTATAAGCAGTCATCTATTATTCCTTAAAATGTGGTCATCTCTGAGACGAATTAGTGCAAGCTGTTAGTTTATTTGTTTTAGATTAAGATTAAGTCAAGTTAGCTAAGTCTTTGAGGTATCAGTACATGACGTCTGAAAAAGTGTGGATGCTAAGGTCGGTTTACTTGTTTTTTGGAAAAAAATATACAAATAAAATTTCCAGGATTTTTTCCTTTAAACTGAGAAGAATCATGTAACTTTCGCTTTAAACTGAGAAGTTGGCCACAGTGTGAACTAGTTCATAAAAAAATTATTCCCGTGACGAATGAAATTGAACTGAGGCTATTTTCTGCACGATGTGGAAAAACAGCTATCATAACCAGTATGCTGACCGCAAGGACGAAGTAGTTTAAGTAAATAATTCTCCGATTTATTTTAAGTACATTATTTAAAATTTATCTGCGATGACTACCTTACAGTAGAGGATTTTCATCTTGCTATTTGCATTTAATTCATACTGTTTTTCCACATATTGTGGAAAGGCCTGAATTCTAATCCCATCGTGAGGGAAAGGAAATGGGTTTTAATGGGGGTCTTTCGGGTTGCCAAATTAGTCGGTATCGGAGGGTTCAGTTTTCTTTCAGGAAATCCGAGTTCTTTTGTCTAGGAAAAACGACGTTTAGACTAACACGCAGCTTAGAGGTTTTGTATGTATACTGAAGTTTACATTTATATAAATGTTCCGGCGTATCAAGGCCTTAGTTGCTTAGGTTCAAATACTGAACAAACGACGGCACTATTTAATATCGACTGATGATTTAATATTGACTGAGTTCATTGGAAAGTTAGTCTAAGAATAAGATTATACCATTACCAGAGTTTATCTGCTCGGTCTGATATCAGAAATATGAAGAATACTGTTATTAATTACATCCCAAAAGAAAAGCAAATAATATCTGTGTAAAGAATTTTGGCTTTCCAGGAGTAAATTTTATTTTTGTCTACAAAACGAAGCACCTTCTACGAAAACAGAGCAGGTCTTGGGTCAAGTTTTCTGGTTAAAAAGAAGTTGCCTTTTTTTATAAAACAAAAAGCCATACAAAATATGGAGAAGATTGGGTTTAGGCACACTCGGTACATGTAAGAAAGGGCCAGTTTCATTAGATTCAAAAACATTTACACTATTCAACAGTCTATGAAATATTGAACAATTAAAATTTAAAAAGAATACATGCAAAACAGCTCAATCACTTTGATCTCAAAAGCGAACACGTCTTGTTCCAGGTGTGTAGAACAGAGCAAGAAAACACCGTTGTGACAAATTGAAATAACAAAGAAACACTTGATTTCTGCAATAAACAATTTTCGCATAAACTGACAGTCGGTTTCAATGGATTTCCTATTTCCATTGAAAACATATGCAGCGTATACATTTTAGAACTCACTGCTATATATAAATAATGAATATCTAAGTTTCCTTTACTTATCTTACATTTGGAACTAACTCTTCCTAAAACCAGTTTTAAAAATAAAATAACTGAAATATCCAGAAGATCTTTGACCAATAAATATGATGTGTACGTTCCCAAAAAATCTTTTAAAAAGCGAATAAAATGAATTGTAGGCCACCACAATTTATCATTCTAAATAGATCGAGCACCCAACCTATGTGTCACCTCCCTCTTTTGGATTAGTCACTCTTTCATTTGCAAAAAGCAACTTGGTATTTCCTTCTAGGACATAAAGCCAGTTTTTGCTATGATAAGCATGTGTCAGTAGTACACATTTTTGCCATGTGTCAGTAGTACACATTTTTGCCATGTGTCAGTAGTACACATTTTTGCCATGTGTCAGTAGTACACATCCCTAAACAGAATGCTAATATTATAAACAACGTATCATCCAAAAAGAATTATTTCAAAGAAGACACAGTGAGACTCAAATTATATAAAGAAAACTTCACAGTCTCAGGAGAAGTTGCTTAAGATGGAATCCTTTATGTACACTTCGTTTGGCGGCTGCTTCGAAGCTTTCTTTTATGCAAAAACCCAAGTTTTAGTTTTACGCAGACAACCTGAAGGTGTTCATTACATCAGGCGACCCAAACCAGACCCAAATAATCACCTATAAAGCACACTCCCAGAACTTAAACGTGTCTGGTATCTGCTGATCTTAAACTAAACCACCAAAATTCATTGCAAATAATGTTCAGCCAACGAACAAGTACAAAATGTCAGTATATCAAAGAATCAAAAAACTGTCATATAGGCCACCGAGCTGTCTTATCTGCCTATTTGTATTATGTTCATAAATAGTGTCGGTTCTCTGGTCGATTTGCCTGTTTTACTGGACGACAAACCCTAGTTCTGGTTGGGGGGTATGGATAGCAAGCCTGAGACTGACTAACACAGCCACGTAGTGAAAAAAAACTCATAAGATCCTGGCGTCATTGAAGGGATTCGAACCAAGGCTTCCACTTCCACCTGGTGGTTTAACCACTGTGCTAACCACACAGATTGAATCCATTAAAAGAAAACTGAAAAGGTTGACTCACACGGACTTGCAATAGCAGCTTTTCCTTCACTGAAAACTTCACAGTCACCTCACAGCAAAGGCCGTTGCCTCCCATTTGAACATAAGGAAATAATTTATTGTCATCATCATCAACCTGAGCTTGCCATGCCTTGTGCCCAGCATTGTATCGTCCAAATGATTCTGTTGAGGTCTGTTAATTAGTTAGTCGCTCCTCTGTATTCTTGACCTGAAGTAGTTGTAGGGTTTTAGGAGAAATAGCGACTAAGGCCATATTGCGCCGCGTATAATGTCTCTAAATTGCCTGTGTTCTGAGGTCGATTTTCTGTTTTTCTGGACGAAAAACCCGAGTTTCGGAAAGAAAAAGCTATGCTATCCTCCCTTGAAACCTTCTGAGTCAGCCACGTTGTGAAAAAGGCCAATTTCTTCACGTCATCGACGGGACTCGAACTCAGGTATTTTTCACCCGGTGTGGGGAGGACGGCGATCCTTTCAACTGTGCTACCCCGCAAGGGCTTGACCTGAGGTAATCGATACTTAAATGGTTAAGGGTTAAACCAATTGAGTATCCATTAGATCGTTCAGAACCCCCCTCTCACGGTCTCGATGTCTCGCCTAATCACAAACACCTGCAAACCATCTCTTGAAATTTCAGAATACATTCGCAAACATTACTGTCTTTCTCAGCTGTTTATAAACAGAATTTCGTGCAACAGCCTTTTTTAACCAGATCTGAAAAATGCTGTTACACGAAACGAGCCGAGCATGAGCAGCTATCATATCATGAGCGGGTTTTCGTCCAGAAAAACAGGTCAAATTATTCATTTCATGATCTTTATATTCATTTATTGAATGAATTAATGAATATAAAGTAATGATATGTGATGTAATATGTCAAGAAATAAAAAATAAAGAGAATACATGAAGACATATACCGAAAAGTCCAATTTTTTTTAGAAAACTGTGAACTTAAAAATCCTCTTATTTTGCTATTTCTTCGTTTTGGGGCTCATTCTGAATCGCCGATAATTCCAATGTTCAGTGATTTTATTACATTTGAACAGCGATGCAGAGAAACACAATACTCGTCGAAATTAATCTCTTGGTGAAATTACTCTTTTTTTTTTTACAAGCATAACCAAAAAGAGATCGTCGTAAACCCAGAACTGGTCGATACATCTTCATGAGTCTATGCGTCATACTGTATTATGTGGGGACTTTTGTGTTTATTGTGATATTTATAACATGTGTCCAAAATTATAACCGATAATGCCATACAGGTGTTATTTAGTATATATTACAACCAAAGGAAAGTGCGGTTACAATACCTAGAGTGTTTACCATTTCGGGAAGAGGCACAAGGGCAGGGGCAGCTTCCCTGGGCACAGCTTTAGAGGGAAGTTGAGGGAGGACATAGTTATTTGTTTTTTTTTTTTTTTTTTTAGGAGCATTAGCAACTAAGGCCATATTGCCCCGGGATATGTGGTGGTCATTCCCTGACCTTTCTGCATCCTCCGTATTTGGTGGTGACGGGCTCGAACCCCGGTCTAATCAAGAAGCGTGTGCTACACACTGCTGCTCCTTCCCACCTGGCTACGGAGGCGCCAGGAGGACATAGTATTCGGAGGTTCGGTTAAATTGGGAACAAGCGCACACCTGGGTGGAAATGTACGTAGGTATGCTTCTTTGTAGTTTAAGTGACAATGTCCTTAGCCTTAACTGAAAATTCTTCCTTAGCTGAAAATAAAATAATTTCAGAACTTTTGATTGTCAAGAAAACTTAATAATAACTGGATAATTTGCAAAAATTTCACAGCTAGATTCACGCATTTGGTCCTTGCTCAAGATTTTTTACAGAAGGCAGCATTTCTTAGTATTAAAAAAGAAACAAACATATTTTCCTCTCGTCTCGGTTGGTTGATTTTACGGCTTAGTTTAAGGCCACGAGGCGTCAGTGTTTTTTTTTTTTTTTTTTTTTTTTATCTTAAATTGCATGTATCCTATGGTCGGCTTTCGTGTTTACTCAATAAAAAATCTGAATTTACAGCAGGGAAGAAATCCATGTAACCCTCGCCCAAGAACATAATATATATATATATATATATATATAAAACTTCCACTCGTCTTGGCGGAACTCTTGAATTTTCCATACGGTATGGTTACCAGGAAATGCCTGGTTTCCACACAGTGTGGAAGGACGGCAATTGTAACTACTTTTCTTTTATTGCACTTTGAAAATAAAGTAAGCGAATAAAAGAGTAAAATAAAAGAATGCAGTAAGAGAGTAAAAAAATGACCAGAAAATAAAATAAAATATCATTTATACACTCTTAAGTTGGCTGTTTAAGGAAAGCATTTTTAGAGTACCAACGAATGCAGTTGGAAAGAAAGAGCTATTCCTTAAAATGCAAGCCAAAGTGCAAAAATCAGATTAAAATGCAACCCAGGGAGTGATAATCTAATTAAAACGCAACCCAATTTGCAATACAGTAAAATTTTATTAAAAATGGATGCAGAAGTTAATTAAGCTACTACAGACTGTTACAGAATCTCTCTCTCTCTCTCTCTCGTCCGTTTACGTTCGGGTTCAGAGTTACTCACGCTGTATGTTTGAATCCATTTTATATTATAAATGGAAATATTTCTCTCACCTCTAACCACATATGAAATTCTGTATTATAAACAGAAAGTTTTATTAAGCAGGATACAGTTCAGAATTCTTTGCGTCAGTCTTATCTGACATATGCATGTTCAATTATTTATTAGTGAATGTCTTTTGGAATTACGAAAATGATTTGCGTGCAAAGTACTGTCTGAAAATAAACGTACATTCTTTTCGGGAAAAACCAATGTAACACACTACATTAATAAATGCCTGCTCTCCGAGTACCACTGCTATCACAGCGAAACCGTTTTCTGCCACCTGTCAAAAATATCTCACTCCATATTCAATGACATCATGTGCATTGTTGTCATAGTTAACAGTGTCTACTAATGCTTTTTTTGATAAATTTATAACCCTGTACAATTTGAAAAGATCTTGATTGCTTCGTGTGAATTGGCACATGGAACGGACTTCTGGACTGTGCTCTCCCCCGCTCTTAGTGCCCTCCTCTCATTTAGTGGCAGACCTAGGTAGTCTATCTGCTCTTGGGAAAAGTCCCTAAAAGTGTGCTCCAGACAGCGGTAATGACTAGGAGTGTGCGAACTATGTAGCTGTCCCATATTCACCTTCAGAGAGAGAGAGAGAGAGAGAGAGAGAGAGAGAGAGAGCCTGCACAATAAGACCTGATACATGTGAATTGCAGTGGTTTGCTAATAGGGAGTTGCAAGAGTGTGATTATACCTAGCTACACTTCTGATTTTCGGTATACAGTATTTAATTTATTTATAATATAGTTTATTAGAGAAATCTGCACACTTTTTTTGCTTTTACATATCACTCGTTTGATTGAAATGTAATTTATTGCCTATCCAAATTTGGCTATGGGTGGTGACAGTAGTAATTTGTGTTTAATTCAGTGCTACACTGAATTACTTGTACTGTATTACAATGCACAGCGCAATATTTTAACGTTTGTAACTTACAGCACCACGCCGGTCTTTTCTTCTAGCCAGCGAGTAGTTGAGACTGACGGTTTGAAGAAATTCCAAGGTAAAGTGGATAGTTACCTACATGCGGAGGGAAGTGCATAATATGTATTTTCTTATCTACTTTTTTTTTTATATTTGTTTTGCTGGTGCAGCAAAAGCCTGTGGCTTCTTTGCACTATATGACTAATATTAATACTAATACTTCATACCGCAGATATCAGTAGAAGTCCTCAGAGAAGTTTCGATCACCATATCTGCTTCTTTGTATACTGTGTGCTAATAGGGAGTTGCATATAATTTATTCACTTGTCTCAGTTTAAGGTAAATCTAGTTATACAATATTATACAGTTTGTATTTTATTGGCTATACAATGTTAATAGAAAACCGGATATTATTACTTTACAGAATTCAGAATTGCACTTTATCCCTTCATCGATGTCATTTATGAAAATCAAAAACAACAGTGATCCTAATACTGATCCTTGGGGAACGCCACTTCTAACATCAACCCAATCTGAGAAATTACCATTTATCACAACCCTCTGTCTCGTGTCCCGAAGCCACCCTGCTATCCATCTAAGGATTTTCCCTGTGATTCCAATCTGTTCCAGTTTATAAAGTAACCGCTCATGTGGGACTGAGTCAAATGCTTTACTGAAATCCAAATAAAGAACGTCGAAATTATTCTCTAAATCCAGCTCTTGAGTGACCCTGTTAAAATAGCTAACCAGATTAATTAAACATGGTTTTCCCTTTACAAAACTATGCTGACTATCCTTCAGAATTCTATTTCTATCTAAATGATCCTGAATTCCACCGGTGATCATTATCTCCATGATTTTCCCTACTACTGAAGTTATACTGACCGGCCTGTAATTTCCCCTCCTTCAAAACATGTTAACTGGCTTGTGAACACTTTCAACTGACAGGCTTCTGTCACATTGTTGGACCTTTGAGAGCACTTGTTTAAGGACCAACGCAAATTCTTCCGGTCGGTATTCCATATGGATTGTTATTGTTACTTACCATCGCAATAAAAGCCGTGATACTAATTACTTTTCGCGACATACGGAATATGCAACATCTGTTTCTTGGGTCTGCACTAGCAGATCTCAAAGGAAGGTGCGAGGTTTCCTCTGCCTTTTGTTTCCCCCAATTCCACAAGGAGGAAATCAGTCCCGAAAATATATGTACAATACAGGCATAATATACGTACGATGGGGAATAATAAATCATCCTCCTTGGTATTTATTTGCTACCAGGATTAGTATTAGAACAGCTCTCTCTCTCTCTCTCTCTCTCTCTCTCTCTCTCTCTCTCTCGCTCGCTCGCTCGCGCGCGCGCGCGCACACACACACACACACACACACACACACACACACACACACTTCAGAATAAGAAATGTACTAAATACATACGAAGTGCTATCTTTAAGTACATTGAGCTGCCCGTTTTAGCAAAAAAAAAAAAAAAAAACCATTGATACCACCCTTTCCTGTATGTTCTAAGTACAGTAACTAATACATTGTGCAAGTCACCTAACAGGGCATACAGATTTATCTTATTTAAACTTTTATTTTCCCATTGATTTTTTTTAAAAAAATAATTCTCGTTTTCATATAAATAAATAAATTTTCATTTATTGCAACTACAGCAAGCCCATCGCAGCACTAGGCTAGGGGCATAAATTCAGTACAAAGGAGACAAATATTAATATAAAAAAATGCTCTATATATACATTAACAACGAATATAAATTATAATGATCAAAAATATATATTGCAGAACATCACATTTGGCTCTCGGATGTAGTTACTGGGTTGCAGGCAGGCAGTTGTTTGTATTTCTCATAATTTGTTTGGAAATGAGATTCCCGTAGGCTCCAGAGTTGAGCAACCTCTTACAATCAATGTTGTGATAATATATGAGGTGAAGGGATACATTGGGGAACATCCTGTCCATTTGTTTTAGTCTGGATTTGAATTGTTGTTGGTTTCTTGAGTTTTCTCTGTTGGTGGGAGCTATTATGTTGGCTAGGTTTGGTGAATTGGTTGCAGAAGTAATTAACTTTGCAAGAAGCATGACTCCAGACTCGTTGATCATCTGTAGCAGAGGCTTTGTTTTTAAGTTTTTATAGGTTGCAACTAACTGTAGCCATTACGCGAAATTACTAAATACAGCAGACTCTCGATTTACCGGAATCGGATTAACCGGGACACTTCAAGACTCCATATTTAAAAAAAAAAAAAAAAAAATCAACCAGAAATCATAAAATTCAAGTAATAACTAGAATAGGTATAAACAAGTCGTAAATAAGCGACAAGAAGCGGCGTTATAAGTCGTCATTGGGAGATTAATTGGGAGATCATCTTTGTAGTATGGGCTTGGCACACCCAGGATCCTGAGCTGGATATCATCATTCTTCTCTTTCTTGGTGATTCCTTTCTCTCTCTCTCTCTCTCTCTCTCTCTCTCTCTCTCTCTCTCAGGGTAACTCGGAAATTTTTTCGGCTGGTGCAGCATAAGCCTCAAGCTTCCTTGCACCATATGGCTTTAGTTTCTAATGCTCCTAAAAACCAAATAACAAACAACCATATGGCTAATAATAATAATACGCCTCAGGCTTCCTTGCACCATGCAATAATAATAATAATTTACAGAAAATTGAATTTTGACCGTTATCATGGTGCTGACTAAGAGAATAAGCGACAGCGGTACTAGTAAATCTACCAAGAAAAGGAAAGCGATCGATTTGGATCAGAAAATTAAACTAATAAGAATGCATGCAAACGGTCAACCAAGTATCGCGCTGAATTCAGATTTGTTTTTTGGTTTCTAGGAGCATTAGCAACTAAGGCCATATTGCTCCGGGGATATGCGGTGGTGATTCCCTGACCTTTCTGCATCCTCCGTATTTGGTGGTCACGGGCTCGAACCCCGGTCTAATCAAGATGCGTGTGCTGCTCCTGCCCACCTGGCTACGGAGGCGCCTCAGATTTGTCAATAATGATATAGCAGCAATATGTTACTAGTCATTCCCGAGTTACGTAAAACTTGACGAAGTAATAAGTCCTGGAACGTATCTCTTACATATTTCGGGGACTTCTGTATTTTTGGATTAATCGGGAAATCGATTATCCGAGTGTTTTTTACCATCTATCCCGGAAAATCGAGAGTCTACTGTAATATTAATTTTAATATTGCTCAACTTCTTCAGTTTCCATTGAGTTGTATAGATAACCATAAAGCAACTGGTTCCGTGATGCTTATTGCAAATAAATAAAAGAAATTTTCTTTTTATACTCCGAGACGACCACAGAGGAGTACACACGTTAGTGAGAATACAAGAGCATCACCGTATTTATTAATCATATGGGCTTGAATAATGCGTTTGAATGACGCTGTAATTCAAGCCCATATACTTCTGTATCCGCGTACTTGACTGCTAGGTCCCTTACAGATAATTTTACACTGATACATAGCAAGTAGTTATCCTCATACCCTCTATACACCCGGCCGGCGTCCCCGTCGCTAGGTATGGTAACGCCTGGTCCTACTAGGGGCCCGGCGGTCAACAGGCCGGATGAACAATGAGCACAACAAACTATATACCACATGACCAATACATTATTTTAAACCTCTGGCATAGACAGGTTACTGTCACTCGATACATAGCACATACGCGGAGATGGGAGAAATCCCCGGAGTCGTCTGGCCCTCAACATACCTATACCCTCTATACACTTAGTGGTCTTACAGGGTTGAGTCCCAACGTTTTTTCAATATCTGCTTCTTCAAGCAGCTGCATAGTCGCTTAAATTACAATTTGTTTACATCTGAAATTCAGGCTCGCAACTCTTAGACTTTAGTAATATATGATTTAGAGATTATTACCTTTTAGCTTATTTACAAGCCATTTTTAACATATTCGGTAGAGAATTATTCTCTAGTGAACATATGAAGGCAGAGTCACCTGGAAATATTTATTATCGCGAAGCAAGGTTGGACAAAAAAGCCGAAAGACTGGTATTGGATTTTTCACTCATCGTAGGTATATCCATTTATAGACGTGATACAGCCGGTAGTGCAGTAGCTTCTGGGTGAAAGAAAAAAGAATTTACTTAGGTGAGATCATTAACACGTGCGAAACGTGCGTTCGCTTATATACACCTGGGAGCCATAGATGGCATCCACCAACTGTGTACACCGATACACGACAGATTAAAGGTAAACATGCCTTCTACGCACCTCTGTACAACATATCACACGCACATACATGCACACACTAACCCATTCGCCTGCTGAATAAAAGGTGGCGGTAAGCTGGCTTACTTCAGTGAAAGTGCCTCCCCCCAGTTACCATAGTAACATGAACAACAGCACTTGGTGTTCAAACCGACGGGCATGCATTAACTTCAGTGTGTATGGTGGGGAGGGCTGAAACACGAAAACAAAATTTGCCTCTCTAGCCCAACTCATTTCGCTACACAAACATTCTGGCCCACACAAGTGGTATGTACGTTCTATTATCACTCGGCCCAGTCCTGGGTGGCGCAATAAAATTATCCACCGACATGTGCATCTGTTTGTCAGAGGTCTAGAGAAGAAAGAGAGAGAGAGAGAGAGAGAGAGAGAGAGAGAGAGAGAGAGAGAGACAAAGGGACCTGCTTCTACCACTCGTCGCCTGCGGGAATCCTTAATCCCGTGATTCCACGCAAAGGGCAGGGCGGTCTCGTTAACCGCAAGTTTATTACCTGCCACGAGAAGCGAGCAAGACAAAATACCCAGGGGGTCCAATTACGTCTTTCATCGTTTCCTGCTCCTATGAGAAATGACGCGAAGAGCGGCGAACAATATGGAGTCACAGCGAGAGATGATTGAGGATCCCATAGTCTTACAGAGACATAAAATTCACGAGAACTGGATTAAGATAACTCACTGTTTGCAGCACTTTGCAACGGTCTCTTGGAAGCCTTTTCACGCTTATAAACACCGTATT
Organism: Mastigoproctus giganteus; assembly: GCF_048544385.1. Classification (NCBI taxonomy): domain Eukaryota; kingdom Metazoa; phylum Arthropoda; class Arachnida; order Uropygi; family Thelyphonidae; genus Mastigoproctus; species Mastigoproctus giganteus. Next base: position 126,934,102 of record NC_143578.1, read on the forward strand.
AAAACTATGTTTCGTGTGGCAGCTTTCGAACGTGTAGTGAAATCCCTCAAGAGGCTGATGGTACCTCTTACCAAACCTTTTAGTTCCAAATAATGTTGCTGCTGCTAAAGGGCTTGGAATTTTAATAACTTGAAGAGAGTTCATTCTTTCTTTTCAATCTGGAAACAGCTTTTCATGCAGCTTTTTAGTACATATGTCCCATGTCGAGCTGGGTTCATTCATTTTGTATCCCAAATCCTTAATGTCCTTCAAGCTCTTGTTTAGATTTCGTTTTGTATTCACCATAAGAGAATGTGCACGATATTGCAATTCAATCACTTCTTAGATTCTGCTTTTTTTCTACACAGGCGAAATTTTCTTTGCCCTTATTTATTGTTTATTTTATTTTATGTTTATACTCTGGGACGACCACATAAGGTCAGAATATACACACACAAAATATAGAGAGAATACACGAACATTGCCGTATTTAGTGGTGACGCGGGTTTCAACCACGGTCACTCAAAGCCCGTGTACTTCTGTGCCCTCGCGCTTGCCATTCAGTGGTCAAGTACAAAAGTGCAGTAACAAACACTGAGTGGACTGTAGTTCACGCCCGTGGTTGCTAAATACGATTAACGACTGCATTCATGATTTATTGTAACTCCTCTGTCCTGGTGGTTGTGCCGGAGTGTAAACAAGAATCAGAGGAATAGTGGAGTGCTATGATGAAATTGTCTTGAATGATATGTAATTGTCTGTCTCCTTGATAACTGATATTTCCTTCAGAACACTAGCCGCGTCAATGGTGAATAAAATATGTATATTACAGCCACCCTAGCGTAACGTGATATACAGAAGAATGACAGTTAGAGATAAATTATCACAAATAATAGTAACAACATGGTCGAGGCGGAGAGCTTGATAAAGTTCAAAGTGGAATTGGATGGTCATTTATTGGCAATGGGGAAAGTTTGAATGAGTGTAATTTTTTTTTTTTTTTTTTTGGCAAATGCAGAAAAAGTCGGTTCCTTGCATCAATTAACCAAAATAACAGAGAGAGAGAGAGAGAGAGAAAGAAAGAAAAAAAAAAAAGAGAGAGAGAGTAGGCCACATGGTAGTTGAGAAATAATTAGTAACATGTAAATCTTGAACTATATTTCATTCCTATATTATTTTATTAATACGTATTATATTTACATGATGTTATTTATGATTTTTAAATGAATTGCTCAAACTGTTTTTAGTATTTACTTCTCGTTAAATATCATTTTTGGTAAACTGTCTTACGATCCACACTGTCCATGTATACGAGGTATGGCAATAAAGTTCCCGGACGGATGCAGTAAAAAGAACGCAAATTGAAGGAGCTCAAAAATGGTTTTATTTTTATTCAAGGTAATCATCACCTGATTGAATGCACTTATTACACCGTTATAAAAGTTTATGAAAAGAGTCAGCGAAAGTGTCCAAAGAGACGACGTTCAGTTCGGCCGATAACGTTTTTCCATATATCCTCAAGATCCTGAAATCTCTTTCCTTTGAGGGCAGTGTTCCCCTTAGGAAATAAGAAGAAGTCTGCTGGTGCTAGATCGCAAGAGTAGGGTGGATGGTTGATCTGTACAATGCCATGCTTAGGCAGAAATATATTCACAACTAGTGCGAAATTGGCGAGGGCATTGTCGTACAAAATAAACAAGCTGCCTTTCTCTGGAAATTGAAAGCTCACCCGGGAAATGCTCTTCAATAGTTTTTGAAGCACCTGTGCGTACAATGCGGCATTAACTTTCTTCTCTTCAGGTTCAAATTCCTTATGAATCACATCCTTTCTTGTCGAAAAAACTCTCTTGTTCAGTACGACCCCCCCTTCGTCTCTTTGTCAATGTAATCCTAATTTCCTCGACAATACAGTCGAGGAAATTAGGATTATCTTGACAAGTCTGGATGACGTTTTCGCATGATGGCGCTCTTCGTTACTCCTACTGATCTGTGACGCTGTGCGGCACAAATTTTGCACAGACCTTCCTTTTCCCTAAATTGTCTTGCAGAATTTAACGAATCGTCTCCTTATTCATATCCAACTCATTAATCATCACTCTGAGAGTCAAACAACGATCTCATGCCACAGTTTCCCAAACTTTTGCAACTCCGTCCTCATTTCGAGAGGTTGACGGACGCCCATTTCTTGGGTCATCACGAACATCGTCACATCCGTCTTTTATCAGTTCTTAAATAGTCTTAACCAGTAAAACAGTTTTTAACATTTCATACGTTTCTGTTCAGATTTTCCTAGTTTAAACTTCCTCCAGCAGATGGGAACTAGGAAATCTCAGTACCACCATCTACTGGAGGAAGTTCGAACTACAACATACCATTTTCGTTTATTTGCAAACTCATCGACCATGACTGCAACAGCACCAGTCCGGGAACTTTATCGTCACGCCTCGTATATGTGCTATATATATTTTTAAATTTCCCTAAAAATATATATATATTGTTACAATAAATTTCAACAAGAATTAGAGAAATTTTTCACTTTATAGTTATTTCTAATTCAATTGTAATTACATAATTTAACGTGAGGACAAAAGACGCATTTTTTTACTTAATAATAAAAAAAAGTAAGGCTTATTAGCACTGAAATTAAAGTATAAGGTTCTCATAGCATATTGTGGAGCAGGTAGCTACTAGTATATCTTACATGCTTTAGTAGTTGTCTAACTGCATTAAACATTAAATAAAAGCATTAATGTGACTGCGATTTAATCAAATTAAAATAAAAATAATACCACACATCCGAATAGCACTAATTTCATTTATACATGAATCATGACGTGTGCTTTTTGTGGGTCGGGTAACCGATGACTTTTATTTCGGGATGCTTATTTATTCATTGTAATACTTTATTCAATTTCATTTTAATTTGTGTTTTGCCTTTTGCGCATCATATTTCGAATCTTTAATGGAACTGAAGGGAGGCACTGCGAAATCATGTTCTAACGAAACTGTAGCACGATTGTTATCTCTATTTTTAAAAAAAAAATTCATTGAAATCAACCCTCCATACTGTATTTGAAAATATAGGGATTATCATCTTTTTGTGTTAATTAGTATTGAATTATACGGTTGAATTATAAGCAGGAATTTCGGATTCGGTTGCGCTGGTCACCCTAAGGAGATTGCGTACAGACGAATACTACTAGTGCGCCAGTAATTTAATCAAATCAAAATAAAAATAATACCACACATTCGAATAGCATTTTTACTTAGCTTCTCAAGTGGATAGCTTATAAAGCATATCACCACTGAAGCTTACATCCCAGCTGGTAAACTTGATTAATTACAATAGTTTCAGACATTAACCATTAACACCTATGATTTTTGGAACATTTCTCAGTGGAGAATTTCCCTTTAATTCTTGAGGGCCTGGCTAGCCAAATAAAAAAGTAAAAATAGATTGTGGCTGTCAGACAGTTTTTATTTTTTCCCCCATGCCAAATGACATGTAACTTTCAGCGTGCGGATACATGCTACAGCTGGTTTACCGATGACCACACATGTAGGAAACAAATTTCACTCAACGACTTTCTACTCATATAGCGAAGCCTCGTAATGATGTTCACTAAACTGAAATGCTTTACCATTGAGAAAACTTATTATTCTAGAGAGCTCGTCTAATCCGACGTACCTCTGAAGATTAACATTTTGATTAGTTCTTAGTGTTTTCATTATCAGTCTGAATATCACCTGTACTGAAACTGTACAGAGTATTTCTTCACTAACAAGCTTTATCACCTAATCCCAGTTTCTAGGACTATACGTTCCTTGAGTGGACCGGGGTTCAAGCCCGTGACTACTAAATACGATAAATATTTGTATTGACGATTTATCGTAAACTCTACTGACTTGGTTGTCGTGCCGGAGTATAAACAGAAAAATTTATTTATTTATTTATTATTATTGCTAACTTTGAATTATCTCACTACCTGTTTTCTTCTGTTAACCTACCAACTTCTGCAGCTGGCTGTAAAATTTATAACCTTAATTTATTTTATTATTTGAAAAAAAAATTGCCTCAATTTTTATTCATATATTATTAATTTTAAAACTATATCTTCATGTTAATCGCATGGCCTCATAGCCGTGGTGCGTATTGCATCAGTAAGCTCTGTATGCTGTTCATTCTCCTTAAATTCCAAGAAATAATTATATTTGCAATTACATCAATCATTTTCTTAACCCAAATGCATTTAAGAGTCTATTAAAATTACTCGTGAATCCTGTTTTTCCTTACTATTATCGTTATGTTTTTTGTTTTATCTGTGTTGTATAATTACTGTTTCTATATAAAATTGTAAATAATATTTAATGTAATCATTAGCTTTTATGCACATGCAAAATCCCTATCCTTTTAGACTGAAGAGTCGCAGCGTTATACTGTAGTACATCTAGCATGCAATAACGATTCTTTATTCATTTATTCAATTTCATATATACAGGATTCTGTTGACTGTTTCTATCCACCACATTTATTTTAAACTCGTTTTTTCCTTTTTTTTCCTTTTGTTTCTTTCAATCTCTCTTTCTCTCTATTGAAATTGCTTTCGTTACTTTTTGGTGTCTTTTTTTATTGTTTCTCCCTTGTTGCTTCTTTAACAAACAGGACTCTTAAACACTAGAAATGTCTTATTTGGGTTTTGAACCTGGCAGACGAATAGAGTAGAAAGAAGCCCTGTTAAGAGTCACAAACATCACCACAACTAAGAGAAGATGCCGGCAGCAAGAAACCTCGACAGCTAAACTCCACTTACGAGCCAGCTTTCCAAACAACATCGCATTTTCCACTGCTCCTCGCGCTGCGGGCAGTACGTGTCCTTTGAGTCTAAAAACAGAAGACAGTTTTCTACTGCAGATGTTCTAATATCGAGAAACATTTCTTTTTCTTTTCTTTAATATAGCTCTGCTAATAACAAAAAAATCCAGATAAATGAGTCTGATAAGAAGCCATTTTTGATACTCTTCGACTTTTATGTAAATATTATCCTGCAGCCTCTCTTGAAGCATGTACTGTATTCCTGTTGGGGTAGTCACCCGGGCACAGTGAACTTAAATTGACAAATATGGATTGCTGAGATTTTTTAATGAAAAGTTTTGATGCAAATTTTAGACCAGGGTTTCATCACAATGGAAGGCCTTCATTAAACAAAAAAATTACGTAGAACTCAGTCAATAATCAAGGATTATAATGTCATAAAACACTGTCCCCTATAAGTAATTATTCAGTTGTTTCCATTGTACTGGGACAATGGATCTGCTCTTTTTACGATTTTCTTAATAAATATTCACTATTGTTAATGTTATTCATCCCATTTCTTCACGTTTCGCCTCGTTTGTTTGTTTGTTGTTTGGTTTTTAGGAGCATTAGCAGCTAAGGCCGTATTGCTCCGGGATATGCGGTGGTCATTCCCTGACCTTTCCGCATCCTCCTTATTTGGTGGTGACGAGCTCGAACCTCGGTCTAATCAAGAAGCGTGTGCTACGCACTGCTGCTCCTTCCCACATGTCTACGGAGGCGCCTTAACGTTTCGCCTCCTTTGATTCTGTTGAAAAAATGGTTATTCGGTAACTGCAGTGTTGCACAAAACTGCAGTTACCGAATTTCATTACTGTGTCATGTTAATAGCTCAGTAATACAACTCTGTGTTAATAATATGATTGAGTTATTATTGATATTATTATTGAGTTATTAATAATGTTAATAACTCAGTAATTAAAAATACTGCAGGTCTTTCTCTGCGATACAGACTTGCAGTATCATGAGGTATTATAGTTAAATGTTCTGTAACTGTATATCTAGCAGCTATATTTATAATCGATTTAAGGGCGTACACGTTGTCTCAAAAGATTGTAATGTTTATGCCCGTGTGCTCGCACGCCTTGTCTTTTGTTGACTCGAGTTGTACGGCGTGTTACAATGGTAATTATCCTTGTCAATGCTTATCCTTACCTTCCTCCTGATTATCACAGCTTAATGCAACTATAACAGGGAGAAAAACAATTCACGCTCTCTCATTGTCTTGGTATGAAGGGAAGCGAACTGAGTGACCTTGAGTCGCCTGTTTGTTCTTTTACTACCTTTTATAATCAATAGTTGGTGTAACACAATGGAAATCTGATTATCCCATTGGTCTGGATCTCCTAAAGGTTCCTTTAATAGATGTTGATTTCCATATACTTTGAGAGCGAAGTAGTATTTAGGCCTGTAATTTGGTTGTCGTTGCATAGAGATGAGATAATTTTATGAAGGTATAGTTAACTGCAAATCCATTAACCTGTAGATTGGTTACTTTGTTAGTCGATAATATAGTTTCATTGGTGTATGACGAAACCTGAGATCATGAAACAGGCTGCATCTATTGAAGAAAAGTTTCATTATTGTTAGCCTTGTTCGAATTCTTCCCTCAGTGGGGGAAATTTAAATTTTTTGTGGCAAAAGTATTCTTATGAAGAATGTTGTCAACGTGCAAGAAATGCGATGTTTAATAAAATCTGATAATTATTTTTATGCGAAATACTTAACGGCTTTGCAAATTTTGTTAGTGTGTTAATTATGTTTATGTTAATTCATAGCCTTTCACAAAATGACTGGGAAAATACTGCAAATGAAAAAGCAAAACACAGCAATGAAGAAAAATGTAATTGAATTTGATCTCGAATTAAAATATTCTCCATTTCTTCTGTAACACTTAGGAACACAAGCTTTGATCCTCCTCCTCATTATTACGCAATGGGCTATTCACAATTTACCGAAAGCGATTTAATTTTTTAAACACCCCTTTCATCTTCGAAACACTTCGTAACACCAGTTTTGAATCATAGACTCTCCATTATTATATAACGAAATACTCCAATTCAAGGCATATTTATTATGTGGGGGAAAAAAAACTGTTTAACATCCATGCGATTATTCCCCTCCCCACGAATAACGCTTCGCAGTATTTTCTGATTCATTTCCACTCCTCACATTATGTAATTTATGAATACGCCGTTTGGCTAGCTTGACCCTTCTTCTAACAGGACCGATCTTAAGTTATTAAGAGATTTTATAAATCATATTAAATATTATGATTATATTATTATATACACCCTTCACATTTGTAATTCCCGATTGTTATTAAACTACATCAGAAATTCTTCATCATGTTTTCGTCACGTTGTTCATATTCTTTTTGTTCAATTTAAGTGTATTAAAAAAAGGGTTCAGGGCTGAAAGCCTCAGACTACGGGAAATTTACTAAACCAACAAGTTAGCGCAAAGCATCATTTTAGTTCGTAAAAAATCACCGAAGTAGGTGAAATGTAACAAAAGAGGTGTAACAAAAACATACCATCACCTATTCGGTGATTTACTGCCAACTAAAATGATGCTTTGCACTAAATTGTTCGTCTATTAAAGTGTATTTAAAAGAAAAAAAGAAGTTATATAAAATTGTATGGTTAACTGGAATTATAGCGTAAGATAGAATTTTATCATTTGAAGCACCAAAATAAAAAAAAATGCCTCTTTGAATAATAGTATAATGTTGTCTACTGTATATCTGCAATCGCAGTTGTTGTAATTTTTCAGTAAAGGTTTTTAGACGATAAGATAAAATTTAACTGTCAAGGAAATAAAAATAGCCTCCTGTCTTGCCTTATGATTAAGTCTCCTTCATTCAAATGAAGGAGACAGTTATTCGGCAAGACAGGAGACTATTAACAGTACAGCTAAGTATGGTCTGATGATGGCCTGGCAGGATTTCCAAAACATTACCGAATTGCATAGTGCGTTTAGTCAATAAAGCTAAATAATTGTATCTATATATGGATGTGGCCATATTAAGGGAGAAAGAGGATCAAATTAAACTTTTGTTAGTATCTAATTTGCTATAGCATTTAAATAAATTAGTTCATTGGACGGAGTAAATTTCCCCCTTCCCGACACGTTTTATGTTTATATTTTGACATGATCACCTAGGGTTAGAGGAATTTAGAAGATAGAGACTACTTCAATATTATCGTATTTCGTAGTATCACGAAACACTGACAGTTTTAAATTTACCTCAATCCTTATAAAGCTTTAATTTCGCCATTCGGGTCATCATGTTTATGCCGTTTCCAAACAGTGTAACCTGCCGAACTGAAATCAGTCTTGGTAAAAATGGCCTTCCCTTAACAAAGCTATTTTCCACGAAATCTAGATTTCTCCAACTATATTAAAACCATTTTATGATTCTGTTAGAATTCCAATCCTGTTTAGATATCCTTATATTTTCCCATGCTTTTGCACAGAAATGAAGCTTACAGGACAGAAGTTCGCATTTCTCTCTTCGAATCGCCTTCGTGAATAGCAGAGTCGTTTACTCATCTTCAGCCTATAGGGACTTATCCTGAGTCAAAGAATACTTTCATTATTATAGCTAATGGACTGATGACCCCATCCACTGCTGATGTTTTTTAATATAATTGAATAGCGTTCATCAACTCTTGGCACCGTTCGCTTTTAACCGTGATATATATTTTGTGTGACATTTAACGCCAAATGTCAGTCATCTGCTAGCATCGTAACGTTTAGTGGACCTTCTCCAGCTCTCTCAGATGAGAATCTTATCACCTTGAGCTGTTTCAGCAATCTGGATGCCATATTTGGGAAGACATTCAGAACCCTTTCTACCTCCACCTTGTGATTGGACTACTTTCATCCTGCTGACCGCTGTCTACAACAGTGATTCACTGCTGTGGACAGCAGTTTGAATTTTACCCGTGTTGTGCCATGAAATGCTGCTCTGGTATAAATGATATCCATGCACAATCGAACTGAGTGATGTATGGTCAGAACAGGTTATTTAAAATCGTCTATATTTTGCATATCAGAGTGAAGTGCAAAGGTTATCATTTCTATCAGTTACTTGATCCCTGTGTAAAGTTCAGTTCGATTTACAATGGTAAGTGTGCAAACATAACTTACCTTAACTTTCCATACTGGTATATTTATTCAGATTACTTGCAAGCAGTTCAGTTTCATGAACTCTCACTGTTATTATCTAATTGGTCAATGTCATCCATAGTGTCCATATACGCAAAAAATTCTTTACCACCGTTCGTTGCAATTTTAGCCAAAGACCTCATTTTAACCCCTTCCCCCGAGTAATTTATTACGTAGTAATTATTAGTTATAGGATTTAGGGTTCCCTGAAAATTTATAGTCAGCGCCTGCATACAATGATTTCTTCTCCGCATTAAGGTCATCAGATTCTTTCAGATTGAGAACTCTACATCTAAAATCTCTTCAACTCATTCATACACCCTCTTTTGTGACAATAGCACACTAAGCAACATAGGATGAATTTCAATGGGTTTCATCTGTTTTGCGTTAAAATATCATGCAACAGTTCCCATCTCGGTTCAAATTTTATCCCCTTCAGTGGATTGCGATAATTAGCACTTAGGAGTGCTAACTAACGCATAATATAAGTAGTTCCATATATCGATGATTTTACGTTGAATGTGTAGTTGCAAATAATGATCCACTTTTGCTGTTTGCATTTGAATTACTGGTTGGCGCTAACACGTCCTTCCGTCTGATGAATAGCGCACATTGAGATTCATCGCTTCAAATAAATTTTTATACTATTCAGATTGTGGTTTCTTTACGCATGACTTCAGTAAAAGTTGCGCATGAACTTTTGTGAAGAAAGAAAGGTTTATGGGGATAGCTGGTCCATAGAATGAAGGATACGATTTCCTTGTTGACTCAACACTCTCTATACAGTGACGCACGAAATTTTCCTGTACGTTCCCTAGCCTCTTGGATGATTCTTTGACAACTTATGGCATGGTTTTACCGGACTGTAGCTTCAAAATGTTTTTGGATTTCTGTTTTTGACATATTTATGTCAAAATATGTGGTCTCTCTTGTCATTGTTCAACTTTGTCATAGCCAACGTCCGAGGACCGCCAAAAAGTGTGTGTGTTATACATCTATATATATATATATATATATATATTTTATCCGTATAGTTTACTTTCCATTAGGATCCCTGAAAATAATGCCGGGGGATAAAAAACAATCAACATAAGATAACCTCCCTGCTGACTGCCTGTTTAAGAAAAATACTCATTAAAAAGACATTACGTTTCAGATAGTCTCTCTCTCTCTCTCTCTCTCTTTCCTGGTCATCCAGGCTGTGTAATAGAGTTAAGGATATTTCCTACATCATTAACCTCCGTATGTTTGTTCAATCATTTCCCTAGTTTTTATATATGTTCTAAACTCAAATGTCTTTTCGCATGTTTCAAACAGTCCAGGAACGAGACTGCTAATCAAGAATGTGAACTCTCCAGACTGTTTATGATGCTGATAGAGTGTCCTTTTAATACAGCATTTCTTTAATTATAGGTCTTAATGGCAGTCTTTACTACCTTCGACGTTAATTCCTTTCTCCTGGTTTTAATTGACATTTTCTTGCAAGAACCAGAGATTGTATCCCACAGAAAACGGATGGAATGTCGCTGGAAATCGAAATAAAAACTACTGGAGGAGTTCAAATTTGTCTTTGGTAAAATAAGAGATGGTAAATGGGGAAATGGAAAGACAGTCTTTATTATGCTTATTTCATTTTTTGTAGGAATCATAAAGTCTGAATGTGTTCGTTTTATGCATATTCACAGCATTCTTTTTAAAAAAAACTAACAATCACTTAAAAGTTTATTATTTATTAGTATATTTATTATAGTGACATAGTGTTAATTGTCTTGCGGCACTGGGGTTCCTCCAACTCCGCGTAGTATTTCTGTGATGCATAAGTTTACTGTAAAGGCCAGATTGTGTTTGTGTAAATGTCTGATTTGTGCAATGTAGTATTGGGTTATGTTGTCTATATTATTTTCATCTGGCCTCTTAGCCATAGGACACTTGGAAATCAAGTATATATATATATATATATATATAAAGGAATAGACGAAAGATGAAGAAATGGAAGGGAGAAAGGGATAAAAAGAGGGGAAATCTGAAAAGGAGCATGGGGTGACAGTTTGCTTTTGAAACAAAAAGGAAAAGCATAGGAGGTGGATGATAGGAAGAAAAAGGGGATAGAAGGACACCCCTGCAGAAGCAACCCACCTTCTGCTGGGGGGGACTGTTAAGAGGGAGACACAGAAGTACGATGGTAGGTCCCACCAGGCGAAAAGTATAGGAGAGGAGGAGGGCACGGAAAGGGCGGGTTCCCTTGGGAGGTGAAGGGATGAATGTCATAGGGCTAGAGTGAGTATATTTATTATACTGATATTTCGTAATATCAGTATATTTATTATAGGTATAGGTATGTTGAGGGTCTGACGGCTCCGGGGATTTCTCCCATCTCCGCGTATGTTCTATGTATCGAGTGACAGTACCCTGTCTATGCCAGAGGTTTAAAAATAATGTATGGGTCATGTGGTATGTAGTTTGTTGTGCCCATTGTTCATCCGGCCTGTTGGCCGCCGGGTCCCTAGTGGGACCCGGCGTTACCATACCTAGCGACGGGGACGCCGACCGGGTGTACCAAGAGACTAATTATACTCTGGCAGGTCCTGCCACTTACTTTCCTGGGATTTCGGTGACTAGGACCTAAAATAAAGGTTGGAGTTATCGCTGTTGATTTAAGTAAAATTGCATTTAGAAAGCGCTGCGTGGGGTTTTACGCTGAAAGAACTATTTCTAGAGAGCCTAAAAGGTTGGGCAAAATTTGATGTGATTTAAATTTGGACATGTGGGAGCAGTCGCTGTACAAGAGAAAGTAATGGGAGGGAGGGTGTAGACGGGGGGGATGAAATAGGAAGAAGAAGGGGTCGGATAGGAAGGTGATCCCCCATTTTAAGTGGGGCATGCCCATGCCCCACGACATGGGAGGCGAGGAGAGGGAAAAAAATAATAATAAAAAATAAAAAAATAAATAAATAAAATAAATAAATAAAAAATTTTAAAAAAATATGGGGAGAAGAGGAGAAGAACAAATACCCCCTCCCCCCTCCCTGGAAAAAAAAAAAAAAACCGCACAAGGGAGTGCAGTTTTGGGTCGACAGTAGGCCAACCAAATCATCCTCAAGTCTTGACTTTCTGTTGTAAGCTGAGTTTTTTTTTACTTGTTTGACCTCCTGCATTCTTTCTAGTCGGGTTTGCCTTTGGTATATTTCTATCATTGTTTTCCTTCTAGAAAATAGATCCTGGGCATATTGACTGAGTGCCTTGTAGTCCTCCTGAGTGTCTAACAGTCTGGGTTCTTGGATATATTGGATTGCTGTTATTAGGCGTAGTCGTAGGTCATCATACAAATCGCACTCAAACATTAGGTGTCTCCAGGACTCTGGTTTGCCACAGGGACAGTCCGCGTTATTTATGATGCCAAGTTGGTGAAGTTTATTTTATTATACTGATATCACGAAATATTTATACTCTTATATTTCCAGTACATCTGTATATTTATTATAATTCTTCAAACGTATGCCTTTAATTGCGCTCTCTCGTCGTCTGTTTTTTTTTTCTAATATTATATACGTGTATATTTTAATTTATACTTATGCAGTTGCTTTTAATTAATACTGTCGATGGAACCATTATGGTTATACTTGCTTCTTTATTTGTATGGACCTGAAGCAGAGGCCAAGCTATAAATTCTGTCTCTCCCTGCTAGTTTCTTCTTACGGCCCCTCGTTATCTTTAACAACCATACCAAACTAGTAGTTGGGTCCCTCTACTCCTCGGTGACAGAACTGGTGGTATGGTAGTTTTATCACTGACCTGAACTGCACTTGCAATTAATGATAATAACAGGAATTTCTGAATACTTATCTTTCTAAATACTTACCTTATGTATAGAATTGTTACATTATAATGAATATTTGGTGGAGAATAAAAAAATATATATTTGTTGCATTATTTTCTTTGGTAAAAATGTAACCCCGACTGATTTCATCTTGTGGAAGTTGGATTTATGGTCATTATGTTATGGGAGTATTATCAATCAGTAGTAGTTGGAATATCGATTTGATCTGATAACCATTAAGAATAATTATAATTATTCTTATTGGTTATAGATGTTGAAATTATGGGCTTATGTTTTAAGTCGCTGCAGCTTCTCCATAAGTTATACGAGGGGGTATCAAAACGTTCGCACCCTGACCTAGATAACACATCAGTAAGAAGATGCCGTTTTTAATATAAGTTGTCTTCATATTTAATAACTAACATGTGAAATTTCATTCCCGTAGGTGAGACAAAGTGGAGTATCGAGCAGTGATCAAGTTCCTGCATTTGCAGGGCAAGAAAGCTCAGTAAATCGAGGAAGAAATGAAAGTTGTGTATGGGCAGAATTGTCCATCCTATGCCACTATAAACAAGTGGAAACGGGCGTTCCAGTGCGGTCGTACAAGTGTCTTTGGCGAGCAAAGTGAAGGAAGGCCATCAACATTCACAGACAGTGAGACGGTTGCAAAGGTTGAGCAGCTGGTGCTGAGTGACAGACGTGTGACATTCATTCCATCGCAAATGCAGTGAGAATTAGTTATGGGTCTACCCACAGCATTTTACATGACCATCTGCACGTGTGTAAGGTCTCTGCACGATGAGTTCTAAGATTGCTGACGCCTTTGCAGAAGCAATGTCGAATGCAATGTTCTCGCCAACTGTTGGATTTGTGTAATGTGGATGTTGAGAACATTTTGGATCGGTTGGTGACAAATGAGTGTACCAGTATGATCCAGAGACTAAAGACATGTCAAAGCAGTGGAAGCACACCTCCTCCCCATCTCCCAAAAAGGCCAAGACAACTCCATCTGCGAAGAAGGTAAGGTGATGTTGTCCGTGTTTTGGGACAGAAAAGGGGTTATCCTGACAGATTACCTACCTTGTGGTTTCACACTTACCGAAGAATACTACAGAAATCTTTTGAAAAAGTTACCCGGTGCTTTGTTTGAAGGTGAAAAGGCGTGGAATGCTAACCAAAGGTGTCCGTCTTCTGTCAGACAATGTGCCTGCTCACATGGCCGTTGCCACCACCAACTTGGTGCTCAGTGCGGTTTCGACTACTGCAGCACTCATCCTATTCTCTTGATCCAGCACCGTCAGACTTCTTGTTTCAAGAAATGAAGAAACCATTGCTTGGACGCCGCTTTATAATTCGTCTGAGGAAGTCATCAATGAAGTGGAATCGTGGTTTCAGGCAGAAAGTGTAGACTTCAATTATCAAGGCATTAAACAATTGATCTATACATGGGAGAAATGTGTTACCTTACATGGAGAGTACATAGAAAAGGATTAAAGTCCCTGTGAAGTTTCACTTTTCTAGGGCTGTTATTTCTAGGTAAAGGTACGAACTTTTGATACCCACTCGTATCTAGCGTGGCTCTCAATGCATGGTCTGCTTCATAACTAATTCGAGATGTTAGCGTACATAGCCGAATTAATTTCACATCCTAACTTCAGTTATGGTTAAGTAATGGTTACAGTTTTTCTGAGACTGTGTACTAGTTCCAGAAAATTTCAGTGAGAAGGGAAAGGAAAGTTTTGCCACTTAGGGACTTTTTAGATTTAAAAAGAAAATTGTGTTCTTATCCTCCTTCATATTTTCCTCCACAAAAAATAAAATTCTTTAAAGAAGACTAATTTTATAAGATTTTTATTGAGGAACTGGCTTAGAGGGCTTAGGGTTATTCGCGATAGATATTACGCATAATATGCACCATTCAGACATTCATGAAGGCTGGGCTGAACCCTCTGGTTTGGGCTGATCATTGGCAGGGATCATATATACGATTTTATCCCCAGTTCAAAATATACTTTGAACTTTATTGCTTCGATATCTGCCAGGCAGTGTGCTTGGACATATTTGCTTAAGCTTTCCATGCCGTTCCCATTTGCATTTCAGTAATCATTTGTCTTTTTCCTTCACTTATACTGATTACAGATTACGGATTGAAATAAATCGGCCATTTTAGGAGCATTAAAATGAAAAAAAAAAAAAAAAAAAAAAATGTGTATATACGCTGAGTGATCACTGAATTATGACCACCTACCTAATACTTTGTAGGTCCTCCTTTTGCCCTCAGTACAGCAGCTATTCGACATGGCATTGATTCAACAAGATGTCGGAAGCGTTCGGGAGGTA
The DNA here is from genome assembly GCF_048544385.1 of Mastigoproctus giganteus. NCBI lineage: Eukaryota > Metazoa > Arthropoda > Arachnida > Uropygi > Thelyphonidae > Mastigoproctus > Mastigoproctus giganteus. Next base: position 126,949,263 of record NC_143578.1, read on the forward strand.
TGGCCAACCAAGCTGTGTGTGTGTAATGCGGTCAGCAATGCAGGTAGCCGACCGGGCTAGCCGGGTGGGTAAAGTGCCTGCCTGGCAACCCAAAGGTCGCGGGTTCGAATTCCGCCTCGGGTTTGGATCAGAGTAGAAAAATGCGAAAACCTTGGGAGGCGCAATATGGCTACAGAAGCCGATGCGCCAACAACTAACAAAAAATAAAAAAAAATAAAAATTACAATGCAGGTATGGAAGTGATTGGTGCATCCAGACGCCTGATATGCCTTTCCATAATGTCCCACAAGTGCTCTATGGGATTGATATCGGCCGAGTTCGGAGGCCAATCAATATGCTGGGAGTCAGAACTGTGTTCCTCAAACCATTCCTGCACAATAAGTGCCCGATGGCTCGGCGCATTGTCATCTTGGAAGAAACCATCGCCATTCGGGAAAAAGTGTAACATAGCGGGGTGTACACAGTCAACAAGCAGATGACGATAGCAGAGACCACTGATACGTTGTTCTACATGTACCAGGGGTTCAAGTTCCTGCCAGTGAAACATTCCCCACACCATACGACCGCCTCCACCGGCCTGCACTTTTGATACCGTGCATGATTGATGAAGAGCCTCATGTTGTTGATGCCAAATCCGTACACGACCATCCAAGGTGTGGTATAAATAACGTGACATTTTCTCTCTTCCTTTCGGTTTTTATTATTATTTATTTAATTATTTTATTATTTCTAGATGACTGCTGCTTCTGGGTATCCAAGCGGCCAGAACATTATCACAGAACACACACACATAATACACGCAAATCTAGGTCATTCACATATCTGGCCATTTGTAGTGATACTGTTCTTCCCAGAGATATGAGGCGGAGTTGAACTGACGTTCTAGAAGCCGTCCCTTACATAAACACATGTCCATGTCCACACTTTAACTACGGCGGCTCTCGAATACCCCACCAGTTCAGCCGTTTGGGAAATCGCGGCACCAGCTCGTCGAGCACCCACAATCTGTCATTTATCAAAGTCCGATAAATCCTTCCTTTTACTCATCACGCTGGGAATTTTACTACCTACTGAACCACTGACGCCTTATCTATGCTACGTAGATCAACAAACTATGCACCCTCGTACCTCACGTGGTCAACGGGTCGCATTCAGTTTTCATAGAGGTGGTCATAATTCAGTGATCACTCAGTATATATATATATATATATATATATATATACTGAGTGATTTCCTTTTGTTAGCTAATTTAGCCTTTATTCAGCAAATATTAATCAATTCTCAGTTGTACTTATATTGTTGCAGCAATCGGTCGGGCTAAATATCATCCAGCCTGGATTCAACCAAATTACGGTTTAGACATACTCCCTTAATGGTCGGCCAGCTTAATAGTTTATTATTGGCTTATTTAGTACTTAAGTTTAACTTAAAGTAATTATCCATAATTATGGACTTTTTGGTCACGGTATACAGGCAGATGATAAGAGAAACCGATAGCTCAGCCTAACATGGGTTGGATATTTTGTAGGGGTTTAGCCCTCGACAAAGTCCCTTGCAAAATACCGTTCCCACGTAAGACTTATTATATTAATTATCTTATTATTATATATGTTTTTATGTATGCCGGGGCTACTGTTGGCTTGAGGCTGCATCGATTTCCAAACCATGGAGGGCACTTACACTATAACTTATCTAATTATGGTATATATATATATATATATATATATATATATGGGTTCTTTATTTCAGGGCTATTAATCGAACTATTGTCTAAATCTGAAATTAAAGAATGTTTTTTATTTCTCTCTTTTTGCAAAATAAAAAAATACAAATTTCGAGGAAAGCGATGCTGGAAGACAGCTCTCATTCACGGCAATAACATCAGGACTCCCACCCTTCTTTTCCGCGTTCCCAATATAAGAAATAGAAACGTGCACTTAGTTAATTCTCGTTACATGTTAAGAAAGGGGGACCCTCCTTTACTTTAAGTCAGGTCCAATGCTTAAAAATTTAGCAGTTAAAAAGGAAAGCAAGTTTAATTAGTACAGATTAGTTATTAGATGTATACATGTTGAGGGAAGGAAAAATAGCCCCTCTCCCTATTAACCAGAGTAAAAATGCATTGTTGCTTATCCCAGAGGGCATCGTTAGTATCTGGCTATAGTTGATCGTTATGAGCTGCAAGTGTTGTTGGTGATTCTCGCACGCATCAATTAGTTTCACTAATTAAGGAGGACACCGTGGCCACTGTAACAACCGTCTCACGATCTATCAGTTTAGCACGTTCCAGCAAGGCAAACTTGGTGTTTCCTTGCTACAGTTAATCCAGAATACAGTTAATGTTTTATTAGAATAGATGTGAAAATACTTAACAGCTTTTATACGGTGACCATTTTACTTAAAAAAAGTTTGACTTTATAACGAATAATTGTATATTGTACATGAAATACAGCCAGTACATAGCCTGTCAAAGAACGTCGTATTTATTCATCATAAGGAAATGATTTGGGGGACACTAATCGAGTTGAAACTACTGTATTAAGATTACAACTAAAATGTGTAAAATATGTAACCATTTATTTCATATTTAATTTTTTTTTAATTTATGAAACAGCCCATAAGTATACAAGTGTTCGAATTCTGACCCGGGCCTAAGTTTAAGTTTAAGAGATTTTTCACTAGAATTTTTTGGAAATTCTTGAATTTAATTTTAAAATTAGTCTAAATATTACCGTTTCAATTTTTATAAAATTTCTAACATGAAATTTTTATCTCTCAATTGATTTTTATTGTTCTTCATGACGAAGAAGACGAAACCGATGACTAGTTTCTCTAGAAACATACTTAGAAATAATTGTGAAACGAAACAAACCATATTATATGAGTAATTTTTAAAATAAGTTGTTTTTTCATGTTATGTTTGCGTAATTCTGTCTTCCAGAGTACGAAGGACTTCTGTACAGGCATAGTCGTTTTTTTTTTTTTTTTTTGGTTTTTTTTTTTGCAACCAAATTGATTTACATTCATTCTAAGAAGGCACTTTTGTTAGTTAAATGCATAGTAACGAGATCCGTGAACTGTATATGAGGTTTTTAGATGCATATAGGCCCTAAATTTATTTTCATAAAAGCTATTGTCTTCATAGGTGGTCGACGAATTCCTTCATAGCGAGGACTCAATGGTTATACCTATCCACCTAGGTCTAGCGGCTTTAAATGTAATAATATTACATTTAAGTGTTGTGACTCTTTGAGCGAGTGTTGGTTATTTACCTAAGTTTTTCATGCGACACATGTTATTTTGACGTAAATAAGTTGATTTTTAACATTTTTATTAGCATATAAAGCTTAGCTGATTATATTCATCCTCTCACTTCTTGCCCTATACGTGTACAAATTAAATTTAAAAATATAGTAATAAAAATATGTATATGGAATATTTTTTTTTAAAAACCTTCAATTCAGTGTAAAACAAATTGAAAACCACTGTGTGTGTGTGTGTTAAAAATATTAACTGTCTTTTCGCTATACTCTGCAAATGGCTAGGTGTACATGTATTTTCGAACAATAAAGATAAAAATAAAATTTTCATCCGCAGAACTGTCGCATACAAGTATAACACACTAGATGTTATTTCGAATTCCTTATATTCTAAGGGTTTTTCCTCATTCTGTAAACAGCAGTGATTTAAAGGATATGAGAACTTTTCAAAATAAAAAAATACTAATTGAATATTGCTTTATAATGCAAGATTCTACAGGTATTTTTCTAATTTGAAACTCTTATTGAATGAGCACACGATGGTAATTTTCAACAAGTATACACGTAGTTTAATATTAGTGAAAAAAAATCATAAATAAATATATGTGCAAAAAAATCTTCATCATAAAACTGTCATGGGGAAAAGTAAATCATTTTTGAGAAGAAATTAGTGAGAAACAGACACATTATGTCTATATTCATGTGTTAAAAGAGAAGATGAAAAAATTATAATTATTTGGGATGTAGTAATGTAATTGTTTTTTGTTTTTATTTTTATTAGAAAAGTTCTTTTCGTGAAACTGAAAACAGCTCTGGAATGTTGCAGGACATCTTGAGGTCAGAAAACTTCCAAATGTGTTATACTCGTACAGCGTTATTAATGTATTTATTCAGAAACTAGTTCATCTTCAGATGTTTAGACATACGAAAATTATTAAGAAAATATGTATACATCGAAAGCAAAAGTTTTAAACTTTATAACCATATTGTATTACCGAGTTCTCGTTGTCTCTTTCTCTTTATCTCTTTCCCTATTTGATATCTAACGCTCTACCGCCTCTTATCTTATTTACAGATGTGTGCAGTAGTGCTGCCATCTAACTGTACCTTTCCGAAATCAGACTGAAAACTATCTTTTTTTGTATTTTTCCCTTCTCCCCACCTCTCTTCGCTTGAGATGAACAAGCCAAAGCTTGCGCTAGCTTCTAACCGAGTGTTTTTATAATTCACCAGCTGTTGCCGGGAAGCATCATTTCTTTGCTTGCCACTCCTCCTCCTTTTCCTCCTTCAGACGTTGCAAGTATTCTCTGGACTTTTCCTAGCCACATGCATCTCTCGTTCGTCCTCGCTCTTTTCTTCTCTCTCTCTCTCTCTCTCTCTCTCTCTCTCTCTCTCTCTCTCTCTCTCTCTCTCTCTCTCTCTCTCTCTCTATCTGTTTCATCCTACGCGCATGTGTCATGTGTCCGCGAGCAAACAGAGCTGCTTCAAGTTGCACAGAAGTAATCGCATTTCCTAGCCAGAATAACATGTAAATGAGAGCAAGAGATTGGGTTATCATCCTCCTGGGATGGCAGTCGTCATGGAAACGGCTTACTCGATCTTTGTGTGTATGTGCCAGAGAGCACTTTGACCCGCTGCATCTTTCGAATTCCAAAAGTCTTTCTACTCTAACAGCTCTGCACCAAACGTCTTCATTAACATGGACATTAAAAGTGCTTGAAGCTATGCACCAGCCACCACTACATTAAAGGTTCTCCTTGTTCTTTCGCTGTTCCTTCGTATTTTATTTCTTTTTCACAAAGAATTAAATAAGCAAATAGTAAAAACACTATAACGGCCTCAATAATTTCTTCTTTAGCTATGATTTAAGTTATTTATGAAGATTATCTCATTCCAGCACATTTCCTTTCATCATGTTGTGTTTAAAAAAAAACTTTGCTGATATTTCATTCTTGTTATATAACATACCTTAGATTTTCTCGTACCATGAGGTTGCCTATTCTGACAAAGGAGGAATCGAGACACTTCTTGTTTAGCGGAATAGGTAATATCGAATATTAAAACATTTGTAATCATAAAAATATTTTGCTTGATCGCAATTCACCTTCATCACTGTTTACACTTTCGCCACCAGATGTAAGATGACTATTAGCGTTTCCAAAGATCAAAGCAGTCATGTGTCCACGATGACACCCACGGGGATGCAAAAGCATGGTGAGTTAGTGAAGCATTGACATTCAGGGAGTGAGCTGAAGCTGCGCTGTGGGAATATCGGCGTTTCGTAATCTTCGTCGTGATCCATGTTCCAATAAAGCTGTGAACAATTTGATAAAGAAGTCTGAGATCTAGGTTCTACGTGCGATAGACATGTACCTGTAGAGAAACTGTTTCTGATGGCTTTGCTGCAGAAGAGCTGAAATGCAAAACTTACTGCTAATGCGAGTTCGGTGTCCCTTTATTTAGCTGTGCCTTTATCCACGGTGATGAAAGAACTTCACACAATACTTGGCATTTTCCTTATAAGATCGTCCAGGTTCAAGCAACTGAAGCAAATGGTTACTGCATGACATTGACTTTTCACTACAGTTTCTTGCCAAGATGGAAAAAGATGAGAAAAAGATGCCCAACAGCATCCTGTGGACAGCTGAAGTACACACTTTGCTCTGTTGGCAGTGAACATCCGAAATTGTGTCATTTAATCAAACTGCTTTAATTCTGGTTAAATTAATTCAGAAGCATGTTACACTCATCAAATGAAATAAGGAGGTTTTTTTTTGTCCTTTCTCTGCTTGTCTGCTATTGTCTGCCCTCTTTATTATTATTTTTTTGTTTTTCCAGGAACTAACGGCACAAAGGCCAAAAATTAGTGATATAATAGTTTACCACACATTATGGCCTTTACGTAGTACCTCACCAAAACGCATGATAGCACGGGTCATCTACCTACTTTGTTTGAGCGACAGACAATGTAAAGGTTTATTTTCATGAAAGCAGTGCTCCATAATACATTGGTCAACAAATCAAGGAGATCCTCAACGAGCATTTTTCTGAGAAGGTCATTTCTCCTCACTTTCATGAGTATATTCCAGTCCTTCAACTCCTCTGTAAGTGTTATGAGTTTAGATAAGCATAGGCGTTGCTAAATTCCTCTGATTCAGTGAAATTTAATACACTGTGTTGCCAGAAGTACTGGGGATTTCCGAAGTACTTGGTGCGGGCATAAACTCCCACACCAACAAAACGGAAAATAACGGTATACAAATCAGATTTTAAAAGAATGTGGGGCCTCATTTAGTTTGTGATACAGACTACAGGTGATAATGTCTCAACTTTTAAATGATAATTTAAAAGATTAGAGCGCTCTAATCCATTTTAAAAACAGACGTGGAGATTACTATTTTGAAACTATGAATAGTGATGGTTTCGATACTGAAATTTTTATTGGATACTGAACACAGCATCCTTGTTTATCTACGGCCTTAACAAATTGTTTCATTGTTTTAGGTTTATATGGAGCGGTGGCAGAGCACTTGTCGGAGGGACAAGCGGCATATTAATGATGCTTTTGCTTCCATGTGTGAGATTAGTCCTATTTTGGACATATTTCTCATGTCTTTCTAAAAAAAACAAAAAGAATAAAGAACCTTTATTAACGTTAGAAAGTGGCAATTAAAAAGCTTAGAACACATTTTTATTACGAAAAATAAAAAATAGAATCGTGATAATTGGGGGCACAACACAAATGTTGTTATGCCATTTTTTGAAAACTCTAATGTCTAGGGAAAAATAACAATGGTTTTTGTTAATCCCATTAGCTTTTCAATAAAGTTGTGAGCAGTTTTTGGTTAGCAAAAACCGTGTACCAAAGTAATGCTCTGATGGATATCAGTCAATCGTAATGAAAAATAATATTCTTTGTTGTACGTCTCTTTCATTTGATTGACTTAGTGTTGTAACAGCACTGCACAGGGAAAATCTAATTTAAATATTATTTTCTCCTAGTAAAAATAAATTTTAAAAACCGTAAAAAAAGTTCTCGCAAGTTAGATATTCGTCTTCTACTATCTCAACTGTAAAGATTGCTGTTTGTGCCTACACCGAGATTTCAGGTTTGAATTCCAGCCAGAGGACGTTTTTACTTCCTTCTTGAAAAAGAGAGAATGGAACCCCCGCTCCCCTCTTCCACTGCTAACATGTATCTTTGCCTTCTTTTTTTTTATTTTCGTTTATTTCTTCCTTCCTTCCACCCCAGGCCGTTTGCCTCCATATGATCGCCTCCTCGAGCTTATCCACGCACAATATGTTTCTACAGTGGAGCCTGGTAACAGCTGTGATACACGGAGAATGCTTCAGCACAAACAGGCGGCAGGACCCTTTCAGTCTACACCCCTGCAGCACTTCTGCCAATAGCAATGTCTGCCACACCGCTCGCCTCCTCCTCCCCTCTCACATGCTGTGGTTTAATATGTGTAGCGCATTTATGGTGTCAGAAAGAAAAGACATTGAAGTGATGGGCGATAACATGACTAAGACAAGGGTTTTATTTAAAATAAAATCTTAAACAGTCATAAATGGGATATGGTTCGATAGAAAATTCTTTTCATATGACAGATTTGAAATCAAATAGTTTAAAGGTTTTTTAGTCTTTCCTGCAAACATTGGGAGCTGTTATAATTACATGAATAAACAGTAATGGTGAAGCGAACTTAATACACAAATAGTGATGCGTTTCCGTAATCATACCTTTAAATGAATAATAATTATTGCAGTATAATAAGTGTTAGCTTAATTTCTAGTTAATTCTTAAAATCTCCGAATGCCCATTTCATTTCTTGTAAGGCCTTCCTTGCATTACGTTTTAAACTTCTGGTATAGTTCTGTTTTGTATCTGCTTGTTTTATTTTTGATATATTTTTATTCCTCTCAATTAGTGCTTCATCGTCGATATTCCCCCACCTCTGGTTTAGTGTCTCATAAAAACTTCTGAAGTTCTGAAGAATGATTTGAAACGTGCATTATTTCCCATGGTTAGAAAGAAAATTATAAGCAAAATAAAAGTCTGTGGCTTCTATCGGATGTTCCCGGAGGTTACAAAATTATACAGTTTTACTCGTATTTTCAAAGTTAAGGTCTTGATAGTTAATATTTCAAAATTGACATTTTCTCAGTAGTGGACACATAAGCAGTGACAGGTTGAAACTTCGTCTTAATCTTCTCCAGATGTGCTATTTTAACTGGTAGTCATGAGTAGTTACTTATTCCAAAGTCTCTCGAACTTATTAAATGACCTGGAAGACTTTATAGAGGAGAAAATCTGTTTCAAATTTTTTAATCTGGAAATTTAAGCCTTTCTGTGCAACTAACTTCTTATATAACGAGATCTTCAGTTAGTTCTTCTCAATAGTTTACAACTTCCAGATTAAAAAAAAATATCACCCTCGTGTGTAGCACAGTTAATAATAATTACCGTCTTCCTTACACCGGGTCGAAAAGACATGAGTTCAAATTCCGCCAATGATGGGAGGAATTTTTATAAGTCTTTTCACAATGTCGCTGAGTTAGTTGATCTCAGATGAGGTAGCATGGCTTTTTTTTTTTTTTTTTTTTTTAACTCTCTGAAAAGTCTGGTTTACCATCCAGCAAACAGGCAACTCGACCACGAAACATATTCAGTTTACAGACATAATACATAAAAACGCAATAGCCTAAGTCGCTGATGCACCTACACAACACAAGAAAAATATTCTAAAAAAAAAAAAAAAAGCACAAGGGAACCCTAGTATGCTGAGAGCGTAATTCACTAATCTTGCCTCGGATTTCTCTAACAGTTATCGTATTTTAAGTAACTTTGCTTCCTTATATCTTGTTCTAGCGGACGAGTTCAAGGGAAGATACAAAGCAAAGTGCACCCAACGATTTAAAACTAATCCTAGCGATGTTTTGTGGTTGTCCCATGAAAGAATGTCATTGGTGAGATATGGCTGGATCAGGAAAAACAAAATGACCAGTATAAGGAAGATAGAATTTACCCAGGCTGCTAAACAGACAAGACGAGAATCCTTGCCAGTAACACTGTCTTGTTTCTTATTATTAAACAGGATAGCTTGATGATTTGGTTAATTGTCCCATTTTGACTAAGAAACTAAACAAGAGACCATGTGTAAATTGGTTGTGTAATGTGGGAATAAAATTCGTAACATTAAAAGCACAGAAAATATATAGTGTTAAAATTTCCATTTAGAAATATAAGAGTAAATTGTCAATTTTATGGGGTCCAGTTTAACTGACTTCGAATTTAATGGATGAAAACTTCATCATGACCCTAAGGAAAATGGTAAAAAAAAAAAAAAAAGGCTTGTGTATCTGAGTGTTGTCTATCTGTTTGCTCTGAAAGTAAAGCTGTTAGAGAAGTTAAACTATGGTGTGTCTGTTTTCTACGCCTGTGTGGGATTGGAGTTTAAAAAAAAAATAAAAAAACTGTGTCAGATATTGTAAAAAGCAAAGTGACCATTAAGGAGCCTGCCTCTGAAAATTCACCAACATCTCAAATTTGGTTTCGTAGTCCCCACTCTGAATAATAGTTTTCGTGGTACCACTGTACGGTCACGATAATCCTCTACTAACCATGTATCAACCAATAAAGTAAACTAAATAGTAATACCTTGCTTTTTATAGTTTAGCTCTATTTCAGTGTTTGTAACACACACACACGCACACACTTAAATTTTCAATTATGTGGGGTATAAATGACCTCGGGAAAAAACTTTCGACTTAACGGACATTGGCCATAACAGACCACCCCGTACCGGCATTCGAAAATTGTATTTCAAAAAATTTTTTTTTTTTAATTTTCCGCTATGGTTTTTTTTTTTATCATAATTTTTTCATTTGTTGTAGAACAATTTAAATCATATTTCGCTTTATATGTCTATAAATTGAGTGTGTTCTGTGAGCGATTTGCTCTTTGCTGGACGAAAAACCCGTGGTTTTTGCTCTCTTTATTAACGCGAGAACCGACTAACTGAAAAAGACTCATATATATTCCTTGCCTCATTGACAGGATTCAAAGTCAGGTTCCATCCGGTGTGGTAAAAGCGGTGATTTTACCAACTTTGCTACCCATGAGGGCTTTGTTTTTTTTTATCGATAATTAAAATACTGTACAGTTGCCGCGGGATATTGTAAATAAGTACGAAGTATTTGCGTTTAAACAGATTTTTTGAAAAATAATCTGTTGCAGTATTTTGCGTACCCTGTATATACGCAAATATAGCAATCACTTCATACTTGTGGTACTTACCTTATTTAAGGCGAGGTTTTATTAGATTTATTCCAATATTAGATTTATTTTATATTACTTTACCTATTTAAAATGTCACGATCTCTTAATTGGCACAGGTCTCTGTCAATGGATTTATGTTGTATTAATTCATGATTTGTGGATTAGAAGTTGGTCAAATATATATATATATATATATAAAAGGAAAACAATAAAACAATAAGAAATATGGGGAGTTAGTAAAAGCTGTGTAACTGTTTCATCACTGGACTGAACAGTTGCGTCACTGTTCAGTCCAGTGATGCCCAGTGTTTTGCCCAGTTCAAGGTAGTGCCAAGTCCGCTCCAGATCTTTCATGACTTTCCTAATCCTTAGAGCCAGTCCTTTTCCTGCGTTATTGATTAGTCTTGCCGACTTCCCTTATGTATATTATTCTGGTGACTAAACACTTTTCATCTTGGAGATTATCTGAAGCAGTTGGTGATAAGTTGATTGAACAATAGATTTTTTGGCTAATTTACGCAGATTCTCATAAATTCATCTATATCATTCATCTATATAAACTTGAAATATATCAAAATTTTTAAATTTCTTACTTCTCTAAAATATGAAATATTCATTCTGGTTTTGGTAGGCACTGTATGTTATTTTGGCACAACGTGTTCTGGAAGAATGTTAAAGAACAACCTTAATTCACTAAGAATTTCATAGGTGGCGCTTCCATCAGCTTTTAATTAACTTGTGTCTATCCGTACTTATTATCATACAAAGAACGTACATCTTAGGATGACAAAGCAGTAATTAGACACGAGAGCGAGCCTTGGAAACGTCACAGTACATTTCCCCGCTCCATTGTTCGGTTAGAGTCGAGAAGAAATTAATGGCCGCTGAAATTTTGTCACACAGGGATGACTTTACTTAGCACATAAATTTAGACAAAGTTCTTCACAGTGGGGAGGAACTGCTCAATTCTTAAGTATATCTCAAAGTTAAGTATCTCAGCAATTTTCTCTGCAGTAGCTCAGATGATTATAAAGGAAACATTGTGATATTTCCGACAATTCGTTATATATATAATTTCTGCTGTGCCGAAAGAAATATTTATAGAATTAGCACAAGATATTATATTTTGTTTCTTTAGTTATATTTCTTATTAAGAAGTATGCCGATACCGTGATGTGGTCAAGCTATTTCATGCGATTGTGCCTTGATGAGTGGAATACTGAGTTAACTTTAATTAAAAATTCGTTTTTAGTCAATGTTCTTTCCTCAATGAGCGTGATCATACTTTCAGTTCAGTATTCTAAGAAAACGATATTATGAAATCAAATAGACGTAGTGCAGATTTAATTGTTATATTAAGATTTCACTTCAAGTCGCAATTAATTGGTATGATGAAAAAGAAAAGAAAATTTGGGGAATTTAGCACAAAAAATGTGTAAATGTTTTGATTAATCTGCATACAATAAGAAAACATGATAACCAAGTTTTTTTTGCAGTTTATCAATGGAAAAGAAAATCTGCAAATAAGGTCGATAGGTGTTATATAACTTAACTAGCACGTATGTTATTGAAAACAATTCGTAAAAGGGTAAGCATCGCGTGCTATGATTCTCATGTAAGAAACTGGATTTAAAGAATTGAAATTAGTAGTTAGCATAGTGACGCTTTCCGTGGAACAACGGATTTCTCTTGCAATCTGTTATTATCAAACGGTAATATCGTAACAATTGCCCTTAAAATGTATAGAGGAGAACATAGAATGCGAAAAAAAAAGGTAAAGGTACAGTACTTGGGTAGGAAATTACTTACTCGACTACTTGCGACTGCCCCTCTTCAAGCTGTCCAAACGGCCCGCCGTAATGAATCATCTAAAAGACGATGACTTGCCATCCTGAGTACTGGAGATGTGGCTATCCCACTGAGCAAGCCAAAAAACGGAAATGAAGTGATTTGGTCGCAACCTGTGTTTTTATAGGCATGTTTTCACTACTACTGCTCGACAAAATTAAGAGAACATGTAGAAAACGTAGTAAACTCGTGCAGCTTGCGATGCATGGGACAAAATTTGGTATGGTGGTGGTGTACCATACAATAAAGATGAAATAAGGAGACAGCGAGAAATTTTGGACAGGTACAAGGGACATTTATAGTGGTTGTATAAGAATTTCTAAAAAGGTCACATTATAGAAGTTGATGCAAGGTGCTAGAAAATATGGTCACATGACATCAGCACGGCGTATGATCCCTCTCCAACAGATAAACAGCCCTGACAGCGGTGAACCATACTCGATATAAGGATGTCTATAAGATTCCGTAGAAACAAATCCCATTCTTCCACCAGCGCAGACCTTCGCTCACGAAGTGACCGAGAAGTTGGCTGTTGGTGTGCAATGCGACGCCCATGGGCATCCCACACTTGTTTGATCGGATTTAAGTCTGGTGGTCGTGTGGCCAGGAGAGTCGCTAGTTGTTTTCAGTTTCAAGCTACTCCTCCACCACCACCTGAGCGATTTTCTTTTCACAACGACACTGCACATTGGTGCAGTGTCGTTGTGAAATGACACTGCACCAATGTGCAGTGTCAAATGGTGTACAGACCTGTACACCATTTGTCAAATGGTGTACAGGTTGGGAGCCCTGACAAATGGTGTACTTGGGAGCCCTGACAAATGGTGTACAGACCTGTACACCATTTGTCAGGGCTCCCAAGTCACATGTTCATGGCACTATTTTCGACGAGCTCTGCGATGATTTGGAGTTAATGGGATACAAACCGCTTTTAGCGCCAGATAGCGGCCTGTTCTGGTTAATGTAGCCCACGGGCGACCTTGGTCAGCTCTTCTTGCAATGGTTCCTGTCTCCTGAAATTGCTTCCATAGTGCCGAGTGACACTGCGTGACGCATTAAGCCAACTTGCCACCTGCGACTGCCCAGCTTCAAGCCGTCCAAATGGCCCGCCATAAAGAATCATCCAAAGGACGATGACTTGTCATCCTGAGTAGTGGAGACGTGGCTATCCCACTGAGCAAGCAAAAAACGGAAATGAAGTGTTTAGTCGCAACCCGTGTTTTTATAGGCATGAATAATTTGCATAATGTGCACTCTGTAAGGTGATAGATCAATTTCTATTGGATACTCGGAATTTGCATGTCAGGATGCCTATTATAGCAGATATTGGCCTTCGGCGACACTGTCACAATAAAATATTCATGAAAAACATTTTTTTCTATTAATTTTATCGAGCAGTACAATATTTATGTAGAACAATAGGACACATTGGCTATCCTATGCACGGGGAATGATGTGCAGTAGCACAGCCAATATGGTGGTCATAATGACGAGCATGTGCCCAACTTAGTGTAGCTTAGTGTTATTCAGTTTTTACAGCGAAAGGCATGTCGTCAGCAAACATTTATCTCCTATGAAGAAGGTTATCGAAAACTGTATGTCACGCCCACGAGTGCACGAATGAGAAAATCTTACCATGAACGAAGAAAAACATCGGTGATCGCCATAGCCAAGGAAATTAAAGATTTTCGAAAGCACTGGAAAAGTTATACTGATGCTATTCTTCCGCGCAGAGAGAGACTGTTGTCATTGAGTGAAACAGTCAGTCCACGAAATTATACCCTTGTGGTAGCACAGTTAGTAGAATCGGCGTCCTCCCCACATCAGTGGAAAAAACCTGAGTTCGAATCTCGTTTATGATGCGAGGAATTTTTATTTGTCTTTTTGACCGACTAATTCAGTCACAACGTGGCTGAGTTAGTCGGTCTCAGACGAAAGTATTATGGCTTTTTCTCCTTAAAACTCGGATTTTTCGTCCAGCAACCAGCAAATTGACCAAGAAATCGGGCAATTTACGGACATATTATATACGAGGCAATATGTCCTAAGTTGCTGATATTCCTAAAACCCTACAACACAACAAAACCACTAAATTAGGCACGAATCCTTATAGCCTATCAACTCCTCCTATCAAGAATAAAATACTGAGACGTTTGACTGATGGTGTTATTTTGGTTCACGAGAATGCCCACCCGCACTTCGTTCAACCCACTGTGGGAGCCGACCGGGCTAGCCGAGTGGGTAAAGTACCTGCCCGGCAACCCAAAGGTCGCGGGTTCGATTCTCGCCTCGGGCTTGGATCAAAGTACTGCAAAAACCTTGGGAGGTGCAATATGGCCACAGAAGCCGATGCGCCAACAACTACCAAATCAAAAAAAAAAAAAAAAAAAAAAAAAAACACTGTGGGAACCGTCTGGAAACACAATTAGAAGTGATTTAGCATTCTCGGCACAGTTCTTCTCACTTCCGGTTCCATACGGAGGATGGGGCAAAGGACACCCCCAAACAATGGTGCCAAAAAGGTTTTATGAACAGGGTTCATAAAAAGTGGCGTATATATGCATAAATTCCTAAATTGTGGTGGAAATTTCTTTTAAAAAATATATGACTAATTATTAGTAAAAAAAATCTAATTTTTATTTGACTCACACTCTAAATTCTCTAGAATTCGATCTAACCAATCTTAAAATGAGTCTAGACGTCTATATTGTAAAACATATCTCTTTTGGTACTGTAAACTCTTACGCTCTTGCATGTAAGCCCAGAAACAGAAAGTGTAATAATAAAATGGTTAAGTAATAAGAACTGTTTTATGTTAAGCATTTGATCCTTCACCAGAAAATGATGATCAGCAGTTTATTTTATTCAGGAAAAGGCTTTTAAAAATGCATATATTGCACACAGACATGTCTGGAATGAAAATTCTCAACGAGTGATAATTGATGACTGAAGGGAGAATTCGCAGGAACTTTCATAATTTTATTAAACTTATAAGTACGACTGATTTCGAAGAATTTATTTTCTACTTTTGAATTAGCTCCAAAGAAGATCAGGCCATGAGATCTCTGTCTGCCTCTCTGAGAGAGAGAGAGAGAGAGAGAGAGAGAGAGAGAGAGAGAGAGATTCTAATATAGAATATATGTACAATTCATAGAGCGTGCTAGTACATAAAAGTACAAAGTAACAATAAATAAAAGCTATAGAAAGGGAGAAGAAAGCCGCAAATCTAATTACTAATCCTTAAAAACAGTTATCCTGACCCACGAAGTATTGTAAATATACGGAACGAAATGTTAATATAATTTGAGAAGTGCATGCATACAGAAAACTCTCGTATAGTGTTTTTGGAAATTCGAATCGAACCCGACTGTACCTATTGCAAAATTGTAGTCTGAATAGGTGAAGGCGGTTAGCTTCGCTGCCGGATAGATGCTAAACTATTTAAGAATAGAAATAGCAGCGGTAGGAAATATTTAGCTTGGAGTTAGTATAGAACTCCGTTTGAAATCCAGCTTACAGTTTTGGATATCAAGCTCCTTGAATGATTCATTTGCAAACATCAGAACGAGGGTAGCCTACTTTTTTTCTGCGAACGGTTTTAAGTTTCGTTATTATTCATGAGAAAGTGCTGCTATTGGTATGCAGATAGCACACGTATCACCGCTTTAACTGGATACTATCCTATACCCTGGTCTATATTTCAACAAAACCAATGAAATATTCAGGTAACTATGGGACGTCGAACATCTGCTTTTGTTTCATTTCTTGCAGTTTGCTATAGTAACTCTTAACAAACGAGTAAGCAGCGTGAAAAATCGCCTCTATTCGAGCTTAGTTAATGCGAATTCTATATTTTCAGTGAAATGTACCTTAAAATATTGCTAATAGACTTAATAAATTGTTTTGTCTTGAAAGAAATGCATAAGAGATTTCAACAGTTAATGCCTTTTACTTGATGGTGATTAGCTTGGGTTGATTGTGGGTCGGCGCGTACAAAAAAAGTTTTTTCTTTTTGGCTTATCACGACTATGGTCTTAGAGAGTTTAATTTTATTTCTTACATCAAAAAGAAAACCTAATGAGATTTGAGAGAGAGAGAGAGAGAGAGAGAAAGGGGGAATGCAACTTTACTAGTTTTCTGTAGTCTTATTTGCTTCTGATTGGCATAACATTCAACAGTCTTGTTGAATGTTTGTCATAATCGAAACAGTAAAAATTATCAAATTGTGAGATTTGGAAATTTGGTTCAGATTTTAACAGTAGAAATGGTAATGTGCCATACATTCGCCTTCCCTATCTCCATTTGGTTGCCGGTCGATTTTGATTGCCGGACTGTTAGTCGCCACTGGTAATATTCTGTCGATCAGTGGTGTAGTGAATTCGTTTGTAGCGGGTTTCGTGCACGCGTATGCTCGCGCGTACGCGCACCCACACACACTGAACTTTAAATTTCGAATATATCAGTGCGAAATAGTTGTTGCTCTGACGGTTTTACGAGTTTTTTGTATTTTATTGATAATGTTTTTTATTTTACAGGATGTTTGTCAGGTCAGGGATACAACATAAGGAGACTTCTCCCACTTCAAGGAATGAAGGTATGGATGTTTATTTTAGTTTTGATATATAGGTGTTACAGATAAAAAAATTGATAACTATGTTAACATCACAAATGATCAGAAATGGCATCCATTAAAAATTCAAATATGAATATTTAATATTAATTGTTACCACCTCTTTCCAATAAGAATTTATTTATAAGATTAATTAAGAAATTAATTGCAATTGATGAATACTTAGGGTACAATAATTAATTAAAAGAGTCGTTACTGTGTCTTCATGGGAAAATTAACAGTAATGAAGAGTATTTAATTAATCTGTATAACACTTCAAATGCCTTTGAATGCCTACAGGCATTTAACAAAAATTGAATCTTCTCTGATAACCGTTTTAACAAATTAATTTACAAAGAAAACGAAACGTTACAGTGGTCTTGAAGGTACTGCTGACATGATTGAAAGACCGGAAGACGTCAACAGCGAAATATAACGGCAGCCGACAATGTCTTTGCATGTGATGACTGTAACCCCCCCCCCTTTTTTTCATCAAATTTTTTCGATATAGCTCTGCAGGACAATCACCTTCTGAAATAATCATGTTTTTGTTTTATTTATATTTTATTTGATAATATAGAATTTCCAAGCAAAAATCCAAATATCTTACTTCAAAATGATTGGTATAGTTGCTCAGTGACTCTTAAATAGATAAGTTAATGAAACATAAGAAATCGTTTAATTTGATTTTGTATAAATACTGCATTTTGCAGAAAGTTTGAAGAATTAATTTATTCTGCTCCTTCAGAAAATATAGAAATGCGTAGTCTGTCATGTAAAAGCCATCTTCTGAAGAAATCCTAGCACAAAGTTGTGCTAGTGTATACATTATTATAAGCAGCGTTTTATTGTGGGCTATAAGATAGAAAATCAAGGGAGAGAGAGAGAGAGAGAGAGAGAGAGAGAGAGAGAGAGAGAGAGAGAGAGAGAGAGAGATGCTACCGAGGATCTATGTGCTGTTAATAGGAGACAAACGCTAATGAAGAATAATAATAATAAAAAAAGACTTAATCGGCGTGGGACAGAGAATATATTTGCATGTGTGCAAGATGTGTGTGAAAATAACACAGGAACGGTATGTTTATATATCTATTGGTGAATGAATTGCCTTTCCACAATTTGTCCCATATAGCCTTAATCCATTCTCATATTATATTTGTACCTAGGAGGTAGAGTAATAATTAACTCTTTTTCACAGCTACTCATCTTGTTACTTCAATTAAAAAGGAAAATATCTCAAGTCTAAGTTTATATTTCTTAGTAACATAAGATCTGCATTTCTACAAAATTCGTTTTCCGGTTAGCCTATCCGTTCCTGGGTGGAAGGTTCTTGACTCGGTGCCATTAGAATTAACATATGTAAGCTACAAAAGAAATGGAAAGATTACCGTTTTTATAACCAAATGGCGAAACGCCAGGGTATATTAGTACATGCGTTTGGATTTGACTGTACTTTGTAATTGCATTTTTTTTTTTATTCTATATGTTTAGTGAGTCTGCGCGTGTAGTAGCACAGTGGTTTCGTCACCGTCCTCCCCACACCAGGTGGAAAAGGCCCGGGTTTGAATCCCATTGATGACGCGAGGAACTTCAATGGGCTTTTTTTCACTCCGTGGCTGAGTTAGTCGGTCTCCGGCGAAGATAACAAGGTTTTTCCCACGGCAACTCGGGTTTTTCATCCAGCAAAACAGACAAATCGACCATTGAACACGTGTAATTTACGGACATAATACACAATGCACGGTAGATGAATTTAATTATTCCGGTGGCCTAAAAAAATAATTTTTTTTTTATATATATATTTTTTTAGTGACTTATGCACTGAATAATAATAGGAGCACTTTGAAGATAGATTTTATGAATGCACTTCAGTAGGAAAATGCGCATTCTCGTATGTTACGAGAGTTATAATACGTAACCCATTATAGTAGCCCTTGTTCTCAACGCCATAATATTTTTAAGTCCCGTATACAGTTTTTTTGAACTTAGGTGCTATCTCTCTCTACTTTACAATATGGTCTCTGAAAGGAAGTATACTCTGCAGATTCTACCGCTCTGTTTTGCTACCCCAGTGGTGACAAATTATGCGCTGTATAATTCATATTTGATATTATGCGCTGTATAATTCATATTTGATATTATGTGTCACATGCATATTCTGTTATGTTTCACAAATATGTACATGTATAAAAATTCATGTTTTTGTCTTGTAACTTCATAATTTATAATGATAATTATAAATTATGATGCGTGATGGATTATTAATAAATTATTAATAACCCATCATTCTAATCCGAATTTGGTCAGCATAAACGGACTACTTGCCTACCTTTCTTAGGGCTGCGTCTCCATTAGGGAGTTAACATTTGTACCTTAATCTACATCTGTATATATTTACCTACGAGGTGTATCTGTACATTCGTGTGATTAATATATGTTGGAACGGGATCGTTCGATGATTGGGCTGGATCGAAATGAGCAGAAGACGAATAACAGCAGACCAATTGTGGGCAGAATTCAATGTGTGTTGCAGGCAACGTGAATTCACAAAAATGATCAGAAGCGGGTTGAACGAAGTTGGATACAATGACTGGATTGCTGTGCGAAAAACCGCACATAAAACTCATCATGAATCTGTTATCTATGCTGCTGCTATTGTTGTTGTTGTTATTGGGTTTTAGGAGCATCGGTGACTAAGGCCATGTTGCTCCATGTATATTGTCTGTAAATTTCCTGTGCTCTGAGGTCGATTTCTGTTTGCTGGACGAAAAACCCGAGTTTCCGGGAGGAAAAAATCGTGCTACCCACGCCTGAGATCAACTAACTCAGCCACGTTGTGTAAAATACCCATAACAATTCTTCCCATTATCGACGAGATTCGAGATCAGGTCTTTTCCAACCGGTGTTGGGAGGACGGCGGTCCTACCAGGAGTGCTACCCACGAGGGCTGTGATCCGTGCTCCCGGCAATATTAGACACTTAGATCTTTGACAATCGAGCAGTGGCGAAAAAAGCTTAGTATAATGAATCATCTATTCTTTTGGCGGGAATGGAAGTGGCGATAGCTGAAGGGACTTTTCATAACGAGTATCTGCATCCAATATTCAAAATTAATGAAATAAATTAAATGTTGGTATTAATTAATTAAAGATTTAAAATTTAAAAAATTAAAAAATTAAAGATTATAATGATTTATGCACCAACATCGAGCCATGATGATGAAGAGGTTGAAGAAATGTACACTGAAATTGAGACTCTTCTAGATGAGCAGAAAACCCACTACACTATTATTATGGGAGACTTCAATGCTAAGGTTGGAAAAAGACAAAACAGCACAGAAAGGGGAACTATAGGAAATTTTGGAATTGGTGAAAGAAATGAAAGAGGTGAAAGACTTGTGGAATTTGCAGAATCTCAAGGACTGTCAGTAATGAACACTTTTTTCAAGAAACGGGTGAACAGAAAGTGGACATGGAAGAGTCCAAATGGATTAACTACTAATGAAATCGACTTCATCCTCACTAACAGAAGATATATTGTGAATGATGTTACCGTCCTGAATAAGGTAAATGTTGGAAGTGATCACAGAATGGTAAGATGTACACTTGATATAGATGTAGGAAAGGAAAGGAAAAAACTGACTCGAGTAAATAATACAAAGGTCTTTGAAATAACAGAGGAGGAGAAAAAGCAGTATGTACTGGAACTTAAGAACAAGTTTGAGCTTCTGCAGACTGCTGAGGACCAAGATATCGACGAGGAATATTACAACTTTTTGAAAGTGATAAAGCCCAAGAAACCTATAGGGAAAAAGAAATCCAAAGAAGAAAAAATTAGTCAAGAAACACTTGTCATGATGAACCGAAGACGACAAATGAAAAGCAAGAAAAACACTGACAGGGAGAAAATCGAGTATACTGAGTTATGCAAAGCCATTAGAAAGAGACTCAGAGAGGACATAAGAAGATTTAACACAAGAAAAGTAGAACAAGCATTAAGGGAAAACAAAGGATTTAAATCAGCAGCCATGAGCAGTAATACAGAAAGACAAATGATACTGAAACTGAAGAATAGCGATGGTGTACTTATAAACAGCAGAGAAGGCATAATTCAAATAGCAGAAGACTACTATAGAGAATTATACAAGGAGCAGGGGAATGATGCCAGCAGTGGGGAAGATGGATTGCAAAGTAGCAACACGTACGACATACCCAATATTCTTCCTGATGAGGTAGAGCATGCATTGAAGAAAATGAAGAATCAGAAAGCCCCGGGGGAAGATGAAGTTACTGTAGAGTTGTTAAAATTGGGAGGAAGAGACATAACACAAAAACTGGCAAGGCTCTTCACAAAGTGCATTAGAAAAGGTGTGACGCCTAAGCAGTGGAATAATGCAATCATAGTTTTGCTGCATAAGAAAGGAGATAAATCAGAAATTGGAAATTATAGACCAATTAGCTTGCTATCCCACATCTACAAGTTGTTCACAAGGGTCATTACTAACAGATTAGAAAGAATACTGGATGAGAATCAACCGAAAGAGCAAGCTGGCTTTAGGACAGGATCCTCAACTATGGATCACCTTCATGTAATATCACAGCTAATGGAGAAAGCAAATGAATATAAAATACCATTATGCCTGGCATTTGTGGATTATGAAAAGGCATTTGACTCCATACAGCATAAGGCAATGTTTCGGGCACTGGAAAGACAAGGCATTGATACCCCATATATTATGATTTTGAAGAAAATATACGAGAGTGCTACCTCCTTTATTAGACTAGACAAAGACAGTAGGAAATTTAAAATTGAGAAAGGAGTTCGACAAGGAGACACAATATCTCCGAAGCTGTTTACTGCTGCCCTTGAGGAAGCTTTCAGAAGATTAGACTGGTCGCAGAAAGGAGTCAATGTGAATGGAGAGTACCTAAACCATTTACGATTTGCAGATGACATTGTGGTCATAAGCCATGATCCCAAAGAATTAGAGGAAAATCTTAATCAGTTATGCACAGCTAGTAAGGATTTTGGACTAAAGATGAATATGGCTAAAACAAAAGTAATGATGAACAAGTATGCCACAGAAAGGGAAATAATGATTGAAGGAGCAGTAATTGAAAAGGTGGAGTCATATACTTATCTGGGACAAGTTATTAGCTGTAATAATGATAAATGGCTGGAAGTCAAGAGAAGAATAAATTTTGGATGGATAGCATTCAGGAAATATAGTCACATACTGAAGAGCAATATCCCAGTTTGTCTGAAACGTAAAATAATGGACCAATGTATACTCCCCATCATGACTTATGGAAGTGAAACTTGGGCACTCACCAAAAGAATGGAAGAGAAGCTGAGAACTACACAGCGAAGAATGGAACGAATCATATTGGGAATAAGACTGTTAGATAAGAAGAGAAACACATGGATTAGGCAACAAACTCAAGTAAAGGACATTCTTATCAAAACTAAAGAACTAAAATGGTCTTGGGCAGGACACATAGCTCGAAGACATGATGACAGATGGACTAAGAAAATAACAGAATGGTATCCAAGAGGAGCTAGAAGAAAACCTGGAAGACAAAGGCGGAGATGGATAGATGAAATTCATGAGTTTGTCTGTAGTAAATGGATGTCCAGTGCTCAAAACAGAAGGAACTGGAAAGTTGCTGGAGAGGCCTTCATCCTGCAGTGGATTGAAAATGGCTGATGATGATGATGATGATGATGATTAATTAATGGCCCAAGCGTGTGCTTATAATTGTAAGAGGCGCCTCCATAGCCACGTGGGAAGGAGCAGCAGTGCGTAGCACACGCTTCTTGATTATACCGGGGTTCGAGCCCGTCACTACCAAATACGGAGGATGCGGAAAGATCAAGGAATGACCACCGCATATCCCGGAGCAATATGGCCTTAGTTGCTAATACTGCTAAAAACCAAATAACAAACAAACAAACATAATTGTAAGAGTGTATTATGTTTGTAAAGTATGGGTCACGGGCTGATTTGCATGTTGCCGGTTTGAAAACTTGGAATCACTACGCCCTCCGCCTGAGATCGGCTAGCTGCATCCACGAATGAACAGGACATTGCAAATTTCTTCAGTAATCGACGGGAATCCAGACATCTTCAAACGAGTTACAGACGGTGGTGTATCGTATGTGATGGCCTCCAAGGAGACCCGCTTGCAACGATCAAGGGTTTCGATTCTGTAATGACGGGAGACATATTCACCTGGTTTCACATAGTTCATTTCATCCGAGTAGACTGCCATTTCACTATCACGAGGTACGTGACAATCCTGATCTGCACCCCATATTGTAGTATTTCTGTCTTTCTGTATCTGTCTGGTCTGATTGGTCTCTCGAGAATAACAATGTTACTCCTCAAAAGTATAGTACTGTTAATCCTTGGGTTGAATGTTAGAAGGATAAAGTTACCCAATTGCCATGGTCCCGCCAATCACATGACATCACTGTTATAGAATATTTGTGGGAGTTTCTAGAGCGGTGCTTTCCACAGAAGTTTCCATTACCATTCAGTCTACTTAAATTGGCGACTTATTATGCTAACAAATAGTGGCAGATCCCTGTAGGAGAGTTACAAAGTTTTATAAGTTCCTTGCTACGCTGTATAAAGTGCCCTCTTGGTCGTACAAGATGGCCCAGCACAATACTCAGTGACTTTTGATAGACGTTTCCATTATTCTGTTCACTACCTGTTACTATCTGTATCTCTCGACGGATCAGGATTCGAGGAAGACAAAACTTCCTTAACTTATTTTTAAAGTCCTGTTTAGTCGAATTTTGATCACAAAGAATTTTAAATAAAATTTAAGATGATTTTGTCATATATTCTTGATTTTTTGTTCTGATAACATGCCTCCAACCTTAATATATCTGTAGAACGTTTCTCCTAAGTTTGAAAGTGTAGCTGCTACGAATAAGTAGCGTAATTCTTAAATGGACAATTGTATTTTGGTAACTACTCGTATATTGCTTATTAACATCCCAGGAAGAATAAATGTTCTAAAAGGACTCGGTAACTTTGTATCTAAAGGGTTATTTAAGTAATTCCTTGGATATCCGCAGTCTTCGAAAGGGATATTTTTTATGAATACTGCGTCATTTTTTCTTTCAGTATCTTCATCAAAGTGGGTTACGGGTCTTTTTTTTTCTTTTTAATTGATTTTATTTTAATCCACCATTTACCTGACATTTATTTTGTTTTTTAAGAGAATCAGTTTTCTAATATAAAACATAAATTAATCTCTACCTTTCCACCTAAAAAATTATTCGTTTCTAGATAAAATAAATTTTAATTATTTTATAAATTGTTCTTCTTAAAATCATCTAGATAAGCAGCCCTGCTCTAGGAGGAATCCTACTGGGTTCTATGATGTGTGTGACTCAAAGAAAAGGCCACAGAGAATACTGAAATACTGTTACCAAGGTAGGGTGCGGGAACATCAGCGCTTGCGGCGTTTGTTTATTCTGCACTCAACTACGGCAGTGCTCATACTGTGAATGTAATAAACGCGCATGTTAGCCTTCTTTCACTGCTACCCTGAGACTGCACATCTTAACGGAACCGAATGGAGAGAGAGATGGGGGATGGAAGTAAAACAAATGCATATGTATTTCCATACGAAGAACACGGAACAGGAAGTTTCGTTGACATTCATAAAACTCAGGCCACAAAATGAACTTGAATTCAAAAGCATATGTTTGAATAAACTTCAATAAATCCGTCAAGTAATGATTAAAAAATTCAAGAAATTATATAGTGATAATTCGTTTACTCGGAAGGAGCCATAACACAGACTATTGGAAACACAAACTGAAAGTCAAAGAGAAACCGAAACTTTATTTTGGAGGGTTTTTTTTTTTTTTTTTTGGTAGTTGTTGGCGCATCGGCTTCTGTCTCCATAATGCACCTCCTAAGGTTTTTGCAGTACTTTGATCCAAGCCCGAGGCGGGATTCGAACCCCCGACCTTTGGGTTGCCAGGCAGGCACTTTACCCACCCGGCTAGCCCTGTCGGCTGTTCTGGAGGGTATGAAACTAATTATTACGTATTTCCATACGAAATGCATGGTCAAAGTAAGGTTTTTGTTGACGATCTTAAACTTCGGGCTACAAATTAACCCTAATTCAAAAGTATAAGAGATTTATGGTGAAAGCATAGCTTTATTCCTTTATACATTTCTTTATAGTTATCCGAACTCTAGATTTTGAAAATCGGAAAAGCGCTGCTTTCGACACGTATTTCGCTATTACTTTTTATGACTTTACTATTGTATTACTTTTCTTTACTTATTGACTGTAATAAGGTGTATTTGTAGTTTTTGTAACAAACAAAATTCTTTTGGTATATGCTAAATCGCAGGGTACTTATAATTTCTGGAGCATCCCCTATATCCGTCATTTTGCAGTATGATTGATGTAATTTGAGAATATGATGGGCATCATAGTAAAAACCAGCCTTCCTTACATTTCGAGGTTACAGCTCTAAAACGGTTTTCACGGACTGACCGCTAGATTGTCCATAGCAGCGTTTCCCAAAGTGGGGTCAGCGGACTCCTGGGGGTCCGTAGACCAGTTCGAAGGGCTCCGCGAAACCGATTTTCTGGAACTGGTCAAATTATTCGTTATCAATTGATGATAAATAAAGTTATTATTATATATTTATGTAAAATAAGAATAAAGTTGAATTGTTTTAAACATAAAACTTTGAATTTTCTCTTCAGAAAATTCAGTGTTCATATTTGTATATACACACAGAGAGAGAAACATATGCATATATATAATAATATAGACGTTGAGTATGGGGTAAAGTGTAAGTGTAGTGTAAGGAACCATTTGCCAAACCCATAGTAAAAATGCATGCCACTACCTTGAAACGACAAAATCATCGTAATTGCAACACTAAGTACTTTCACTTAACTTATTTCACAATATTTTCTTTACTGGTACTGACGTTCATTTTTGCTATGGGTTCAATAGATGGTTCCTTAGACTATACTTTACCCAACACCCAAAGTCTATATTGTTATCTACATTCCTTATAGTTGCTGGGTTCTTGATATTATTAATGAAATAATCTAGAGCTATAATCCTTTATACATTTCTATATATGGGTCCGCAAACATTTTTTTGATTTTTGAAGGGGTCCGTAGATCTCAGTAGTTTGGGAACCACTGGTCCACAGAACCGGACCTATTGGTAACTGTAGGAGGCATCCGGATTAGCCAGTGTATTATCTCGATGCCTCTTCTCTGCCAAATAGTGACTGGAAGGAGTCAAAGTAGTGTGTACGTTGGAGACATTGTCGAGGCCACGTTATGTCAGAGGGGCTGGACATAGGGCATGTTCTTGCTGTGTGTATGCCATATCCAAAAATTGCATTACTTCGTACAGCATGTCCACTCCTCCACTTTTACTTTAGCACTGAACGCATGAATCGTCAAATTATCAGAAGAAACTTTTTTACTTTAAGATCTAAATCTCCTGAAAACTTCCTCGTTCATTTCACAAATATACGTGGTCTCAGTTCCAATCTCAGTGATATCGATTTCCATCTACAGTCTGCCAGGCCTCATCTCCTTTTTATGAATCCAAATTATCGATTACTTCAGCCACTGCTCAAACACACAGTTCCACCGGAAATGATACCAACAGTCAACAGTGCATATGTGTGCTTCCAAAATATTATAAACGTCGATGTTGACAAGGAGTTTTTGTGTTTTGTTTTTTGCTAAAGCAACTGAGGCGTCACTGTATTTCGATTATAAATCGGGCGAATTGCATTGCGGGTTTCCTCTTTAGCTTAATGAAAACCAAGTTTCTTTTTTTTGGGGGGGGGGAACAACATGGGGAAACATCCTTATTGAAGACTGACTAACTGGGCCACATTGTTAAATGGGGGGAGGGGGTAGAAACAAAGTTCCTGCTGGCTTAGAAAAAAGTACATACAAATTGCACCAATAAAATATATAAGCTCAAAAAAACTTTCGATAGAAGAATGGTATTCGAAGCTAAACAACTTTAAATATTGAGACTGTCTGTTACGTAGTGCCTACACCTCTACAGTTTATTATAAAGTTGTCTGTAGGACATGTTTTCTGAATCCTCGAATAAGAAAAAAAAATTGTGAATTTTTACAAACAATCTCTTTTCTGAGAGAGAGAGAGAGAGAGAGAGAGAGAGAGAGAGAGAGAGTTTGTATGAGACAGACAATTTTAAAAAGAATTGATGTTTTCTTTTTTTTAAACTGAGAAGTTGCATTCAAAAAATTATACAAATTGGAAATTGCTATTTGCAGGCTAAATGAATATGATGGTTAATAAATCATCATATTCATTTAGAAATTATGAAGAATATTTTCAAACATTCCATTGAGCAGAAAATGCCTCCATGCCGGAAAATACTTTTATGTGGAATCTTGATTACAGAAATAAAGGGTGAAGAAAATGACAAATTTCTGTTGCTGTTAAACATAAACTAAACGGAATTTCGCAGTCATATTTTGAGAATTTTCCAGAATTTGTCTTCATGTAGGAAGGAATATTAACATATTAACTAGGCTATGATGATGCTCTTTTTGCAAAAGGAAAGCGAGCTCATTTATTCCCATTTTTCAAAATTTATTTCAAGAGTTTTAACCTCTCTGGTTTAAAAATATCCAAAACATAAATATATTCTCAACGACTTCCTTTACTGTAGTCGGGCCCAACTTTCATCTTTAACTGTTCCTGTTAAATTATCATCTGTTTTTCATAATGTGGAATCTTGATTATTCCCATCTTTATTCCTCCGTCCGTCAGTTCATTTCTTACAGTTCCTTTCTTTCTTTCTTTCGCCTTATTTTATCTCTTTTTACTGTACTGTACTTTGTATATTCCCTTCGTGTTGCTTTTTGCAGTTTCACTGTTTTCATTCTATTAATAAACATATTTGTGAGATTTTTGACATTTAACTTTTACATTTTTCGTCATTAGTCTCAGTTAAAAATCTGTACGGAAAAAAATAGTCCCTATAACACAGATCTTAAAGTTTAGGACTGTGGATGTTTCTGTTATAGTCACAGAATATTAATATGTTTCTCTTGCCCTTTACTCCCTCACCAGCGGTCGCTGTGAGCACAGATAAATTGTCAAAAGTGGCGAGGAGAAAGAGGTATTGTCTGTACGAGTACAGCGTCCTCTAGTGACAGGTAAAGATGAAGATGAGTTGTTCCCACCCCGCCTTGATTGTTCCCTAGTGACAGGTCGTCTGAAGTCGGGGCCTGCATCTGCGCAGTAGATTCCAAGCATGAAGGTCGGCGCCAAAATAGGCTAACCAATCCAATTGCGTTCCCGATAAAGAAGTACTCAAGGCACAATTCTTTGTTGACGTCATCCTGTATGTCACCTTATCAACGTTTGGACCTGGCATCTAAAGAAAAGAAAATTGTAGTCAGTGTAGGTGTTTACAGCGAAATTCACGTAGTTAGAGGAGGATTATGACCACTTTCCAATTTGCTGGGAGTAGCGACTCTCATCTAGTTAATTTCACAGAAACAACTGAAGTGAGGTCTGTTCGCTGCTGAAAAAAGATTTTGGTTGACTGGGATAATACGAATGTAAAAGTTATTTTCAAACTACGTGGATCATTGCAAGATCATTGTAATTAAGTGACAAGCTGTCTTGCGTTCAATCAATTAATAAGAGACCACTGTCAGCAAATGTTGAACATTTAGCTTTTAAGAAAATATCACGTAGCTCCACGGTTACTGTTACAAAACACACACGCACAAACAACTGCAGTTTTTTGTTGAATACTGGCATGGCACAGTGATGCCTGAAAGTTCTATATTTGGAAAAATTGTAAAAAAAATCATCTGCGGGTAGAAAATTAACTGATACGCGTAAGTAGGAATGAGAGAACAGTGATACGTTTTTAACAAGATCGTGAACTACGATATAATTTCATGAACTGGGTTTTTCTTTCTAGTGAAATTACTCTCCCAAAATTCTAAAAATAGCCATTCCCGTTAAGTGTCCATTTCTCAAGAAACATTTTTACTCTACAATACGCTTAAAGAATTTAATGGGATTAGCAGGAGTATATAGAAGATCAGATGGAAAAATGCTCTGATTTAGCAGCAAAAAATAAAAATATCTTTAATCACGGAGAAGTTTATCTATAGGAGTGAAATTTTGCACAGAATGTATTACAGGCAACTCTCGGTTTACAAACGTTCGCTATAACGAACGTCACAATCATTCAAAATTTCTTAATGTCAACAATAGATAGAGTTCCTTATAAAACGAAATGCCAAACGTATAGTGAACATAATTGTAAGATTTAAATAAATAAACTTTTAAAAATGTATTTATTACAATAATTATCAGGAAATTGTTGAACTGGGCAATAAAATGGACCTCGACCTTGATGTGACTGACGTGGGAGTGCTTTTGGACTCGCATTTTGAGGAATTAACGACCGATGAAATAATTGAAATAGAGACACATCTAAATTCAAAAGTAACAGAAAAACCTGATATCCCACAGCCTCCCAGAACATTTACAAGGCATAAAATGACTGCAGCTTTTAAATCAATTTCTGAAGGGTTCGCAATCATTGAAGAAGAAGACGCAAATATGAAAAGAATTGCAATAGTGAAAAGAGGCGTTTATGACAGTCTAGCATGCTACCGTGAGATTTTTGAAGAAAAAAAAAATCTAACGGTGCAATCTTCTATAAAAACATATTTTAAAAAAGTGGAAAACCCAGCTGTTTCTTCATTATCAGACGCCCTTCCATCTACCTCATCTGCACCTAGTGTCACTTATGTGGAAAATATTGAACTCTGATGAAGATATTGACGAATAAAAGTTGAATACATATGTATGTACAGTACATATATTATGTTAGTACGCATTTTCTTTATTTCTGTTTTGTAACTCTTTATGTTTTTAATTAAAATTAAAAAGTACGATATCTTGTTTTTTCATTCTTTTTTATTTTATTTTACGTTACGTATCGTGTACGATAAACCATAACGCATACATACATTATAATAAAACGTATTGTATAGACCATTCGATGTTTAGTACATGGTTTCATGCTTTAAAATGGCTGTTAATTTATACGACACGTATCGTAAAAGCTCAGGAATGCAAGATACACATACCGAACAAAACGTATAACAAACAACGTCTTGGAACAGAACTCGTTCGTAAACCCAGAGTTGCCTGTATATTATAAACTAGATAGAAAAAGGTTTTTAATTTTCCCACGAACACTTATTTTTCCAAACTGCCAGGATGGCCTTTAAAAACAAATTTCACTGCTTTTTCACTCAATTCACTTTCGTCTGATTCTTAAAGTTATACAGTATTTGAAAATAGAATACACATGTACTCGTACAATACAGGCACTACGGTGATTTTGGAAGGACTGACTGCTTTAACCGGCGCATTATAGCCTTAGATGCTAATGCGCCATAAAATCTTAAAACAACAACAACTGCTTTAGCCTGTGTGTTTCACTTTTGTCGTGGCTTGTGTTTTACCCTAGCTTCTGAAAAACATATTCTATTTTTTTTTTAATTGTACATATTATCAACTAAACTTTTAAAAAATTTTGGAATACATGGCTGATCTTGTGGACGCAACCGGACCGCTCGTTTACAGACAATTGACCGACACTAATTGATTTTTACTTATTGTTCTGCACGTTATTTTTATAAACTACAGTATTGTTCTGCGCACTATTGTTAATTATTAATGTTCTGCAAACTATCGTTGCCGATTATGGTTCTCCAAACTATTTGTGACTGCTGTTTTTATATTAACGGCAGAGTATTTATTAAAGGGCATTTTTTAGACTACATTAATAGTGCACTGCATATTATCAAGAATATCCGTACACCTGCATGTTTCTTAAGAACATTTTATATTGATACAGTACTTAATGACGGATCGGCCCATAATGTACCGCAATTTGTCACCTTCCACATTCCAAGTACTAATTATGATGGGTTGTGCATCTGGTACAACCAATCATATGGCCTCTTATGGAATGCTGTTAACCAGCATTCCATGAGAACTGACGGGATCTGTCTTTGCGCCCTCTGTTTTTCAGTCAATTTCTGTAGTAGTAACACCACAATGTTAGCACATTTGGTGACTAGGCTAGCCAACGTTAATCTATGGTGTTGCAGTTTTGCTTCGTTGGCATAAACATATTGATTGATATGGAATCCTATGATGACTTTCTGTTGGAGTAGCTGAGCTCAACGCCTCGATTCATCTTAGTACTGTATATTTCGTTTATATATATATATATATATATATTTTTTTTTTTTTATGTAAACCCCAAACACGAGAGGTAGTAGAACCTATAGTACTTAGGACCGTGCTTGGGTTGGAGGTTGAGAAGACGAAAGAAGATATTTGTTGACATTGGACTTGAACTTCTGTAGACTGTAATTTTCAGGAAATACGTATGAAGTAAGGTTGTTCCAGAAAACGGCAGTTGAATGAATAAACGAGGAAGATGAAAAGTTGGTTCTGTGAGTTTGAAGTTGAATAGTAAATGCATGTTGGATGGAGGCTGCACGTGTTCGGACTGTTTTGAAAGAGAGAGCGGGAATTATACAAGCCACTTCATACAAAGAGTGCCCATGGAAGTATCTGTAGAAGAGGCATGCAGCAGAAACAGTACGTCTCTGAGACAGCGAGCGGATAGCCTCTGTTAGAGATGAATCATTAATTAACCATACTGCCTTCTTCTGAATGGAATCAAGAAGCCTGAGAGAGGTTTGGGGGCACCACCCCAGATGTGGGAACAATATTCCATGGTAGGGCGGATTTGCGATTTATACAGAGTGAGCAGCTGTTTGGAAGAAAAGTAACACCGAGAGCGAAAGAGAAAATCAAGTTTTTTACATGGAGAGGAAGCAATATTTGTAATGTGCTTGTGCCAAGAGAGATTAGAAGTCAAGGTAATTCCCAAAAGAGATATATCATTTTGCCTAGAAATCGAAGTGTCACTAAAGATAAGCATAGGAGCAGAAGAATCCTTTTTGCGAGATATAAGACAAGACTGAGTTTTCGAAGGGTTGAAATCAAATAAGTTGTCTTTGCCCCACTGAGAATTACCTGAAGATCGGCATTTAAGGAATTGGTAGCAGATTTTCGAGAAGTTTAAGCTGATTGAGCAGAGCAAGTTTTCTCAAAATGGAAAGTGGAATGCGATGTGTATCATCGGCAAAACTATGGATAGGATTTCCAGTCAATGGAAGAAGGTCAATAATATACAAGAGGAAAAGAGTCGGGGAAAGAACTGAACCTTGGGGGACACCGGCATTAGTGGAGAAGTTAGAAGACGAGAGTCATCTACCATCACCCTCAGTGAGCGATCAGAGAGAAAACTGGATAACCAATTACAAAAAAACAGTTGGCAAACCATAAGATGGAAACTTGTTTAGAAGACCTTTGCGCCCAAAGGTCCTTTGAGATGTCAAGATCAACTACTTGTGTTTCACCTAACCTTTCCATTGAATTAGTCCATAAATGCGTTACTTAAACCAGAATATCACCAGTGGATCGACACTGACGGAATCCATACTGGCGATCGTTGATCAGACGGAAGGTTTCTAGGTAGTTAATTTAAGAGTTGGCGGTTAATTGATTTCTCCATTACTTTAGAAAGAGTTGAAGTAATTGCAATGGGACGATAATTGGATGGGAGGGATTTGTCACCCTTTTCAGGAACTGGCTGGATATGAGCAAATTTCCAAGCAGAAGGAAAAACACCTTTGGAATAACAAAGTGAAAAAAGGCGGAAAAAAAAGGAATAAGTTCAGGAGCACAGATTTTGAGAACAAGTGGAGAAATACCATCGGGACCTGGAGCTTTCTTAGCATCACGGTTCGTCAAAATCCTTCTGACATCCTTTTGACGGAAGACCACAGGAGGCATTGAATGGAGCGTGTTGAGAATGGTGAGAGGTGTTTTACCAAGATCATTAATACACGAGTTGGAAGAAAAATGGGATGCTAGCAGGTCAGCTTTATCCTTGGCTGAAGTGACAACAGAACCATCTGGATTGGACAGAGGTGGGAGCAGAGATGGGCAAAAGTTGCGGCCAGTAGCTTTGGCGAGAGACGAGTATGCTCGGCTACCATTAGGGCAAGAAGCACGTTTTCTACTCTTGGCCTGTTCAAACTAGTTTGGACTGATTAATAACTGCCTTACAATTGTTGCGAGCTTTGGTGTAGGCAAAAAATGAAACTGAAAAATTGGAAACAAGCCAATTACGATATGCAACGTTCTTCTCTTGAACAGCCTTAGCACATTTATTGGAAAACTAAGGTTTAGATAAAGGACGAGATTTTAAAGTGGAGTGTGGAATAGAGGATTCCATTCCTACAAGAATAATTTCACTGACACGATCTGAACAAACGTTAACATCAGAAGTTTTGAAAGAGAATCCGACCATGGAAAAGAAGAAAAGAAATCTCGCAGTTCATCCCATTCTGCATTCTTGTAATGCCAAACAATACGAGGTTGGGAATAGCCATGAGATAAAGGCTGTATTGGTGAAGAGACAATCGCTAAATTGTGATCTGAGGTGCCTAAAGGACTCTCACCTCGACCGTGTACTTAGAAGGGTTGTTTGTGAGAAAAAGATCAAGCGTGTTGGATGTATGGTTAGCATTGTCCAGTATTCTTGTAGGTAAATGAACAATCAGTGCAAGGTCATTGCACTGATTGTTCATTTACTTAATTGCAAGGGCCTTTTGCTCAGGCTTTTGCAAGTAATTGCAAAAGCTTGAGCACCTCAACCAGCTGGGTTGGTGTGACTAGAAAACGGAAGCCAGCTGGAGTTGTGAACATTAAAATCACCAATGAAGATTACCTCACTGTTAGGAAAATTGGACTGGAGAAAGTCAAGTTGCAAAGAGAGGAAGTCAAAGAGCTCCAAGTGATTAGTGGAGTTGGGAGAACGGTAGAGAGAACAGATGAATTTGAAACAATGAGGTAGAGAGATATTAAGCCAGAGAAGATCAAAGAGAGGAGATTCCAAATTGCCAAGTCTCTGACAGGGAATATCAGAACGGACATATGCACAAGTACCACCTTTGAGGCGAAAGGAATCATACAGCGAATAATTTGGGCATCTGAGATGAGCAGTAGTTGAATCAACCGATAACTGAGATTCTGTCAGAAAAAGTACATGGGGTTTGGCAGACTGCAGGTGGAAATGGACATTGTTAAGATTAGAATTGAGACCACGTATATTTGTGAAATGAATTAGGAAGTGCTTGGGAGGTTTAGATCTTTTCGCAGATAAACTTGCTCTATTAATTTGACAATTCATGATGTATTCAATAGTAAGAAAAAGTGGGTGGGACATGCTGTATGAAGTAATGAAATATTTGGATATGGAGTACACATGGTAAGAATATACCCAGATCATTGACATAACGTGGCCTCGACAAGGGTTCCCCCCCCCCCGTATACACACTACTCGGTCTTCCTCCAGTCACTATCTGGCAGAGTATAGAGGTAGCAAGATTATACACTAGCTGATCCGGAAGCCTTCTAGAGAGTTACTAATAGGTTCGGTCCGGTGTACTAACTAGCGGCCGACCTGCGAACACCGTTTTAGAGCTGTACCCTCGAAATGTAAAGAATATTGGATCTCGTAACGATGTTCATCATAATCTCAAAAGTCATCAATCTGCATGAGAAAACCGGAACTTAGCTCTAGAGACTAAACATGGGTTTCCCCCACTTCAATTTACTTCTATTACGAACGTAGTTGCTTTTATATTTACGTGGTTAGTAGGTATGGTTGTGACTGGGTACTTTTTTCAATGTAGTGTGCATATAATCTTTTTTTAGCCAAACTAATCCATTCAAATTGTTGAATATATCATTATATACGAAAATACATGCATTAAATTAATGTGTTACGACCAGTTTTATTTATTGACAAAAATGGGGCCTGCCTCCCTATAGAGGACATTGCTAAATAATTACACGTGCATGCAATGCATATACACTTGGTCGCCACCAATTGATTTATTTATAGGTATCATGTAAAACAGTAATTAATAGCGTTAATAAATTAATTTTATTTGTTTTATTTATTTTAGTAATTTCAAATATAAATTTTAAAAATACAGAAATAAATTAATGTAGCGTAAAATGCCGTGCTATTTGCAATAGCTGCAATTGCAATTAGTTACAATCATAAGCAAACTTAAATTGTAAATTGTAAATATAACGCGAATGTTATTTTAGAAATATATATATAAAATATAAATAATCAGTGGATTGCTTTTTAAAAAAAAACACTGAAGCAGTCTTACAATCCCCATCATCAATCTTGATAACCATATATGCACTGTATTTTATAGTATATTAAAATGTACTAAAAACATGTGCGATGAACATGTGTTCTATATAATCCTGTGTAACTGTATAACTGTGAATCCCTAAGTAGAAGTAGCGATATAATTGTAAGTTCCTATGCACCGTTATAACTGTGTATATTTGTTAACTGTGTGTCTCTATATCTTAGCTTCGTATTTATTTCAAATACAGTTTTCAACATTAATTTTAGCAACTATTAATGAAATACTCTTAAGTATTAGATGTGGATGCATTTATTCGTAATAGCACTTTTATCCGTATATCGCAGAAGTTTTTAAGTATCGTATACCATCGTTTATTGACCAGTCAGTAATGGCACCCTCGCTAGTAACCCACATTTATGCTTGTCAATCGACAGCTTTCAACAGGCAAGAAT
Organism: Mastigoproctus giganteus; assembly: GCF_048544385.1. NCBI lineage: Eukaryota > Metazoa > Arthropoda > Arachnida > Uropygi > Thelyphonidae > Mastigoproctus > Mastigoproctus giganteus. Next base: position 126,985,068 of record NC_143578.1, read on the forward strand.
TTTAGATAAATTAAATGCTTATACTCCGAAGGGCAAGGAAATTTGTAACTAAAGAGGAATTAGCAAATAATGTATACAAATGCTTGTAAATTGTAAGGATTGTGCATTTCTTGGCAAAGACTGTATATATATATATATATATATATATATATATATATATATATATATATATATATATATATATATATATATATATATATATATACACAACGAAGAGCCAAAACATTATGACCACCTACCTAAATGATGTTAGTCCTCCACGTGCAGCCAAAACAGCTCGTACTCGGCGAGGCATGGACGCTACAAGATTTCTAATTGTGTCTTATTGTATCTCGTACCAACAAATAACCAGCAGATCCTTTAATTCCTGTAGGGTCCATGGTTGAGACGCCGCAGATCGGAGTTGCTGTTCCAACACAAACCACAGATGCTCGATGGGATTGATGTCTGGGGAAATTTGGAGGCCAGTACAATAGCTGGAAGTCTTCTTCATGTTCCGCGAACCAATCTCGAACAATCCGGGCGATGTGGCATGGCGCATTATTCTGCTGAAATATGGCACACCAGAGGGGTAGAACGTTGCCATAATAGGGTGTACCTGGTCAGCAATGATGTATAAGTATAGGTATATTTGGGTCTAACAGTTCCTGGGATTTCTTCCATCTCCGCGTATGTACCAATGTATCGGACAAGCCAGGGATTTAAAAATATCTTAGGTCATGTGGTATGTAGCATGTTGTGCCCTTTGTTCATCCGGCCTGTTAGCCGCTGGGCCTCTAATGGGACCCGACGTTACCATACCCTGCCACGGGGAGGCCGGCCGGGTTTTACCTGTACTATATATACTCTGGCGGGTCCTGCCACCTACTTTCCTGGGATTTCAGTGGCTAGGACCTAATGATGTTTAGGTAGGTGGTAGAGTGTCCGGAACATGATGACTGGTTGGCGCCTCCGTAGCCAGGTGGGTAGGAGCAGCAGTGCATAGCACATGCTTCTTGATTAGACCGGAGTTCGAGCCCGTCACCACCAAATACGGAGGATGTGGAAAGGTCGGGGAATGACCACCGCATATCTCCGGAGCAATATGGCCTTAGTTGCTAATGCTCCTAAAAACCAAATAACAAACAACAGGATGACTGGACCCAGGGTATCCCAGCAGAACGTCGCCCAAATCATGACACCGCCGCCACCGGCTTGAATTCATCCCACGGTGCATCCAGGTGCCATCACTTCCCCAGGTAAGCGACGCACACGTACCCCGCCGTCCACATGATGCAATAGGAAACGTGATTCATCGGACCATACGACCTTCTTCTAATCACTCAAGGTCCAGTTTCGATGCTCGCATGCCCATTGTAGGCGCTTTCGCCGGTGAACCGTGGTTAATATGGGCACTCGGAGCGTCGTGCGGCTACGCAGCCCCATTTTCAGCAGGGTTCGATGTACTGTGTGTTGTAACACATTACTCCCGTCACCAGCATTCCAATTACCGGCTAGTTGCGCCACAGTAGCCCTTCTGTTGCCACGTACCATCCTGGAGAGAGCCCTCGCTCACCTCGATGAGCCGTGTTCGTCCAACGCCTCGCCGGCGGTTTGTGGATTTTTCCTCCTCGGACCACTTTCGGTAGGTACTAACCACGGCTGACTGTGAGCACCCCACCAGCCGTGCCGTTTCGGATATGCTCTAACCCAGTCGTCTGGCCATTACAATTTGGCCTTTGTCAAACTCGCTTAAGTCCGCTGCCTTTCCCATCTGAAGAACAAGAGTAACACTGATTAACGGAGTTCAGTATCAGGTGTTTTTATACCGTGTCCCGACCTGCGCACGAGCCGTAGTTCACGTGCAGTTTCTTCGATTTGCATAACAACTCGCTGGTCATAATATTTTGGCTCGTCGGCGTATAATATGTGGTATATAGTATTTTTATATTGAAGAAAATCATATTAAGATATATACTCCAGTAGATTTATAGAAAACGCAAGAGATAATAAAAGGAAAAAAGTTTTATTTCCATAATACAACTCATTAGACAATGATAGAAGAGAGATAAAAGAAAACTAATAAAATATGCCTAATAATAAATAAATAATTACAAAACTGACAAAATAAGGATGTTGTCACACAACTTTCAAAACCGGCTTCTCATCAAGTGTCAATTGCCAGGATTTTAAACAAAATAGCAACACGTGTCTTCATTTCTGATGTAAACCACAAGGCCAAAGGGTAAAAAGCAAAAATATATTTTTTTAATAAAATTTTGTTATAATTTTTTTATAAAGTAATATATATATATATATATATATATATATTTACCAAATTTTTTGATAAAAAAATTAAGATTATTTGTTAATTCATTGTTATATTTGTTAAGGTTTTAGTTCTAGGCCTTTAGAGCTAGAAGCATTATATGCTGGTTTGCTCTGTGATGTGTGTGTGTGTTATTAAGTTATATATATATATATGCATTTTTTCCAAAGGACCAGAGGAAAGGCATCTTAGTTCATCCTTGAACCTTCCATAATACTGCTAGTGAAGGTTTTAATTAATCTTTTTCATTAATTCATTAAGCAAAAATTAATTAATCTGTAACTATTAATCTTAGTTTAATATGTAAACTGAGTAGTTTTGTAAACATTTCTGATTTAATCCATAGTTGTGGTCATTCTTTTATCATTAACTTCAAACTGAAACTTTGCAATATATTGCTGCAGTAAAACGATGCTTGGTAATATAATACGAGTCAGAATTATGAATTCAGTTTTAGGAAAACAACTTTCTGTCTGGCAGGGGTTTCAATTTTTCATGCATTTTAATATTTTTTTCAAAATACCATTACAAACTTAGATAATTAACAAGGATTATTTTATTCACAAAAGGGTTGTATTAATCACCTTCAGAAGGATGTGGAAATTCCCATCCAAGTGCGTAAAAAAATTAATGGATTCAACAGTATTACCCTACTCCCCTTTTTATGAGTTCCATTTTGAATAGCAATGAAAGGAGCTTAAAACATCTGAGAAACAACTACCTGTACTTCTACAGAATTGCCTGCTTTTTCATAACATAACCACCAAAGTAAAGTAGCCTACATTACATACTAAAGATTATTTATTATAAGAGGACACTACATTCCTTCCCTCCCACTCGTATAATGGCTTCTCTCAAGCAGTTATTATTTCATCTACCGATGCATGAATGAAGCTTTACCGTAATATAATATGTGTTCTAGATTACCATATGGAGTACATGTTTTCGTTATAACATTTCGTAGCCATATTTGCGCTGTACTTCTCTTCCTCCTACCTAGTCTTTCCCTAATGTTACGCATGAACTACATGAACGAATGCAATTCGACATTCACAGTTCATTCGGTCACCCCCCCCCCCATCACACATCATACACTTTGTCACAGCATCTAACAAATGAACGGAAGAACGGCTACCGCAAGCTCTATTTTCACGTACTGGACCACCGCTACTGATCCCATTTTTCACGGGGCGAGTTATTTTAGAGCGACGATGGCCTCACGAGAGCCAACACAAGTGGCGGCTGCTGACGAGGAATTGTGGGATGGGATACTATTCGCTCTCTCTCTCCCGATGCTCCCAGAGCCAATAAACGCCGACGACACTGTGGGTTCTGTTTCACGCCGATTAACTCAGCTTGATTTATTTATTCTGTGGGTCTGTGCCTTGATCTTGATACTCCTTAAGGGAGAACATCAGCTCATTTCTCTCGTTTTCTTTGAAACTGGGCTAATTTACTATCTGGCATCGCGTTATTAACTGCAATGAACTTATTGATGATGATGATTGCAATAAAAAACACTGCTATTATTTTCTGTCAGCTCATCTCAGATGAAATCTTTATAAGAGAGCATCTATTTTATAATGAATAAATGCTTTGAAAGTAATATGACTTTACTTCCTTTATAACATTAAGATACACTATATTCTGAATTTGAAATTTAATCTTCTTGAAGGAATTTTAAAATACTGTTTACAAAGTGCTTTCTTGGATGATTAAATAGCTACACTATTGTTTTAATTATTTCATGTTGAATCTAATTTCTCCCAAACATTTTATTCTCCTTTAATGTTTTCCCTTGAGCTATATTTCGGAATTCCATCGTGTTGTTAATTATTGGCTGTCGACTATTCTTTCCTGTAGTTTAATCGCAGGCTATAAAGCAATTTCCCTACCACCCCATTCCTCATCTTTCCCACTTTCCTGTGTCTCATCTTCTTTTTAATTCTAGGATGTACAATATTGTATTACACACTTCGTATAGTATTTTCGTCATCGATTATCTCCTCCTGTCTCTTCATTTATTCTGTCTGCTGTTGACCTTGTCTCACAGCATCTTGCATAAATCTATTTGCAGTATACTACTTCCAAAGCGTGTAGTCTTCACTTCTTCCCTTTCGTTTACCATTGTGTGTGTGTGTGTGTGAAAGTAACTGACTTTCCTCAGCAATGCATCTAAAGCCATATGCTTCCAAAAATAATTGCCTTATCATTACTGCCACGTCCTTTTCGGAAAGTATATTTCATTTCTTAGAATAAAAAGTTTGAAGGAATTAATCCGATGAAGGATGCGAAACTTTAAAACCACGTTCTCGCAACTTGGTTTGTAACGGTTTTGTGTTTTTGCTGTACAGCCAGGATCGTTGTTGGAAAGAGAGAGAGAGCGAGAGCGCTTTCGGCAACATTCACCTAACATATTAGTTGATGTTATAGAAACTCCGAATTTTGTTCTTCATTTTGTAATTTTTTTTAAGGGCAGCTTATAAACCTGATCTTTAACGAAGTCGTAAATGGAAAAATAATCCAACGGTGTGCGAGGTCCAAGGATCGCTTTCACCAGAGACTCGGACCCCTCACCCCATTCTACCGATTTGTAAAGTTCGTAACCTGAAATTTTAGCACGTTGCAGAGATCAAACTGTATGAAGAAAATTCCAGTGCCAGTTATAAATGGTATATCTTCTAGAAGGCCATTTTCCATATCATCTGTGAAAACTTCATTGAATTTGCATTGTAATCTGAAATTTCTGTTTATACTCCGGCACGACAACCAAGTCAGTAGAGTTTACAATAAATCGTCAATACAAAATTTATCGTATTTAGTAGTCACGGGCTTGAACCCAAGTCCACTCAAGGAACGCGTGCTATGCACTCTTGCTCCTGACCACTCGGCTACGTCAGGCCCTGATTATTGAACGAGAAAAATACACTGTAAAGCAATCTAACAAATAATAACATTTATATCCCCATTTTTGCTTTTAATATTATTTACCGATTAACACTGAAACACTCATTTTTCGCTGTCACTAATAAAAACCTCGAAAGGATGGCGTTTAGTTTAAATACTTTTTCACTAGGTTAAAGATTTTGTTGCTTGATTTTGCAGCCAAACAATAAAGGTTATGAGGAGTCACAGTATAGTGGGGTGGTTTGCCTGTATGCTGGATAAAATAAAATCTTAGTTTCCTGGTCAAAAAAAAAAAAAAAAATGCTCTCTTCGCTTGAGGCTGACTTACTGGAGGATGGTGTACAGAAAATAAAAACCACAAATCCTGTTCCTTCTTGATGGTAAATGATCTGACAGGAGGAAGCCAGTTCCACATGGACGATGAGGCGAGGTAAGCCTTCAAACAATGGTGTCGACGGTGGCCAAAATACTTTTCTCGGCAGGGTATAAAAAATCTGGTATGCAGATAGGATAAGTGTCTAAAGTGTGATGGTGATTTTTTGAAAAATTAAGTACCAATTAGTATTTTCATCTAAAGATGCATAGAAATTTTTTTATACCTTTGGCACTGTGGTTAAAAACTTAATAGTTCAATAGTTACTCGTAATCAAGACAACGATGAAACGCCAGTGTGCCCACAGTGCCAACGTCGAAATGCATACCAAGAAGGACCAAGAAGGGCAAAGAATAGCGATGGCGAAAACAAAACCAAATTAATAAGAAATTTCAATCTCAATCGGATTTAAACTTCAATCTCCGATGCAATTGACTGAATTAGACTAACCTGTATTCTTACAAACTGTAGTTATGTTATGTTATTTGGTTTTTAGGAGCATTAGCAACTAAGGCCATATTGCTCCGGGGATATGCGGTGGTCATTCCCTGACCTGTCCGCATCCTCCGTATTTGGTGGTCATGGGCTCGAACCCCGGTCTAATCAAGAAGCGTGTGCTACGCACTGCCGCTCCTGCTCACCTGGGCGCCAATCCAAACTAGTAATGTTGCAGGCCAGGCTTCGCATGAGCCACAGAAAGGTGTTAATTTTTTCATGAATCCACCATTCTTTTACGCGCTTAGCTAATACCCTCCTCTCCAACTGGGCTGTGCTTGTAATAATTGTAAGATTACTGTCAGTAAATATATTTTATAATAAATGCTTATCTTAAACATCCATTGCCTTCGCTGATAGCACAATGGTAATGATCTATGTTAAGGTTCTCGATGTTCCGTATGTCTCGAATCGCATTGCGACATACGGATTTTTTGTGGATTTTATCACATTATAACTGAGTTTTTTATTAGAACAGCTTAATGTTGCAATGATGCAGACTTTTCATCATCTGTCAAAAATATCCCCAGTCTTTTTTTATTTTTCCTTTTGCCAAAAGTTAATCGGTCTTTGGAGGGGGCTCTCTGTTTTTCTTCCCTAAACACAGACTTTTCTTCCAGAAAAAACACAAGTCTACCATGAAATATGTTACATACTGATAATGCACTGACCGTCATAGCATCTGAATAAATTGTTATGAAAGTGGATGTGAAAAGAATAAAAATTCTCTTCATAACCGCTATAAGCATATTACGGTGAAAAACAAAACAATTTATCTCACATCTTGAAAACCCTATTTTTAACTAACCAGTTTATTTCACTGTAATTTTTATTTGAAGATGTAAACACCATTTTACCTTATTGTTACATTACGTTTACCTCGTCATCCTCGCTCAGTGTAGTAGTAACGTTTCCTAGCAATGCTAATGACCACATACTATACTTAATGTGATGTCAACCGTCATAGGTAATATTTTGCAAATATTTTGCAAGGCTCCGTCTGTCTAAACTGTACGATGCGCATTAGTTGTCTAGTTCTTTATCGAGTCAATTCCTCCCAAAGTTTAAAGAAGAATTTTATGATTTTTATTTTTTATTCCACCCCTTCCCCAGCTCTACAGATATGTCTGTTTCCTCAGTAGCTTTTGGTTAAATAGAGATTAGCAATAGAGCGGCAAAAGTAGAAACTTCATAATTGTAGGCTGTTTACAGTTTGTAGTGGTTGGGGTTAAAATGCAATGAAGGTGACACGGAAATACGTTCACAAATGCAAATAGATACACATGACGCAGGAAAGTTAGAATCGCAGATGAATTGCGTCTGCCGCTTTTTAAAGATTACATGAAAAGAGAATGAGAGTTATATCGATCGATCGCATATAGCTTAAATGCGCGTAAACAGATAAGGCTGGTTTTAAAAATTGAGTCATGTCTGTAATTCTGTGGTCTGATGGACAGATCCAACTGCTAAAATTGACTTTCGCGTCCATCCTTTACGCTTTACACTTAATTTTGTAAAATCTGTTTAAATTTGCAAAAAACATTCAAGAATACTCCGAGGATTCACACTTGATCCAGAAATAGAGTATTTTTAGAGAGATTGCCAGTCCAAAAATGAGATTTGGTTTTGAAGCATATTTTAGTGGAATTTTAATTTTTTTTTCATGTAAATCCTTTACATGAAAAACAGATCTCCGTTACGAAACTAAAACATTATTATGTGAATAGGGTACATGATACAAACTTGAAACCACTTCCGGGTGATAGAGAAGATCTTCAAGTTTTTTTTTTATCAGCCGGAAAATGTACGTTCTGTAGTAGATGGCAGCGTAATCACAAAACTGTAATGATGGCGAAATTTGACCATTTGCGCAATAAGTTGTTGAATGGTGTATAAACCTTTATTAATCCTTTGGCGAGGCTACCATTACAGGCATCGTGTATCTGTACATGTTACATAATTTTCTTATGCTCCAACTGCAGGATAACAATGATGGCGACTTGATTTTCTAACAAGACGGGACTTTTGCCAAATTACCAGAAAGTTCGTGCATACCTGAATACGTTTCCTGGAGTGTGGAAGAGGGAGATCGATTTTGTGGCACTCACGATCTCCTGATTTGACTCCTTTTACACTTTATTCTCTGGAGATTAGTGAGAGACCAGGTGTATGTTCCGCATATGTATGTCAGGAACTATTATGGAATTTAAACAACGCATTTGTGAAGCAAATAACATTTTAGGTTTTGTAAAAGAAGGTTGACACGCTTCATTTCTCTTTGCGCAAAAATGTGCGATTTCATGACCATTAACATTTATAATTCGTTATAGTTCGTTAAAGTTAGGAATTTTACCTGAATCTTATATTAGCATATATACTTTAAATATTCCCATTTATCATCATTTACGTATAGGTTTAATCCTATTAATCTGTGAAAATTGACAGCACTTGGGTGGTAGGTGGCGCACAATAAACTTCAGAGTTTTGCCAGCCTGTATAATACACTTACGTTGTAAACAAAGAGGAAAATTAAATAGCATGATGACAGATGCGATAAAAATGTGACGAAAGTCAGAAATCAGTTTGGTGAATAAAATGGAGATACAACTTGCACAGAGATAAAAAAAAAATGACTGAGAAATAATCGGAATATATTTTTAAATATTTTAAAGTGAACGAAGATTTTAATATCATAATCATTGATTAGTCGTGCATTACGTATAATTACACTCTGTAGCGAGAGGTTGAAACGGTAGACTAGAATATCGAAAGTAACTTGTTTACATGCATAAACTCTTCGGACAGGCAACTGAAATAGAGAGAGAAAATAAGGGGAGTCAAGTTATAATTAAGCATTTTACTAAACCACAGCGCTTACAAAGGTGCAAAAATCAATATGATAATAGAATAGGTAAGCGCAAAAACATACATATTACATAAATTTGCACTGAATATTTTCTACTTGTTTATTGAATAGTTGAGATGGGAATGACCAATTATGTCAGAATAATTGGTTATCCCCATCAAGATTTGAGGGGACTACTTGTTTGTATAGGATAAATGAAGGACCTGTTAAGAAAATAGCATTCTGTATGATCAGACCAAGCAGCTAAAAAAAAAAAAAAAAACTGAAAACCAACATCAGTATGGAATCTGTATATCAAATCTAATACATATACCTGTATCAACAGAATACTTGAGGTGGTTTACAGTACCACCTCACTGACTTACTGACTTACTGTCTTCTGATGGAGGGTATAGCTCTTGTGGAATCATCAGCAGGATCCCCAGACTTAAATCCAACGTAGCATGGGATGCTCTGGGTTTCTCTTCCCTCTAAAAAACCTCACTGAATTTGCCTCAGCTCTTACTTAAGGATGGGAATCGCAACCTACACACTAATTAACAGGTTCAGGATGAGTTGCTCACGCTTTTATTGTTACCCAAGCAGATCACTTGTGTTATTAGGGTTCCAATGAATGATTGACAAGCCCTTTTCGGTTGCTCATGGGTGTATTCTGAGGTGTAATATTTAATCTGAAATTTACTTTGACTGAGCATTGTAAATATATAAAAAGAAAGGCATTACTAGCGTTCCTCAACTTGAAAATTGATAGCGTCTGGGAGAGAAGGAGCAGTAATAACAAAGCATTCATATTGTATGAAATATGTATTAACTTCTATGTTATATCAGTATTAAGGTATGCCTCCCCTCCACAGATATTGTCTACTGATAGCAAATTAAATTTATTGTAACTACATGAAATGAAATATCGGTTATTAAAATTTGCTAATTCCCAAGTAAAATTTACTAAGAGTAATTTCGAAGCGTTTAATGTTTAAATTTACAGTTACACCCTCATCATTCATAGATGGCAAAGAAGTATTATAGATATGACAAGCCATTAAATATCTGTAATTGATGACATTTTTCTAATGTGGCGCTTCATAAGAATGGCATAATAGGAAAAGTATCTATAATACGCACCTATTAATTTGAACAGTCGTGTGGCTGCTCCAATACAATGGATATTAACAGAATTATTATTATTTTTAATTATAAATAAAATATAGGAAATATTCGATTTACGTGTTCTTTAAATAGGAGACTCTTTTTCTTCTGTTTCTGCTGCTCAGTTTTGTTGCTTCTGCACTATTTTCTCATTTGACAGTTGGGCTAAACGTGCCTGCGACTGTTCTTGCACATAATGAACTTCTGCAAACTCAACCGTTCTTCTGACTTGGCTGTTTGCCGAAATCACAATGTTTTTTGGCATCTGGTTTAACTTCAAAATTAATGCTTTTCACGCTTTCTTTTCCTTTCTTTTCGTTCTTTCATATTGAGATGGGTCAATGGTGAGCGTTAAAAACCAAAGAAATCAAGTACATGAGGCTTCAGTGTATTATCTGTAATCGCTACTGTTTTTGCTGGACGATAAACCTGAGTTTTCAGGGGATAAAAATGCTGCCCTTGCCCAAGACCGTCTAATTCAATCATGGTGTCAAAAAAAAGTTGATCAAAATTCTTCCAGATAAATGGGATTCGAATACAGGATATTTCCACACAATGTAGAGGGATTGCGATCGTAATCACAGTATTAGTTACAAGAACGGATGAAGAATAAACTAATAAACTTTTAAGATATTAAAATAGTTAAAATAATGCGCAGCGCGATTTTTTTCTGCTGAGAAACTGGCGCATCAAAGTGATGCGGCATCTGTTAGAGTAATAACGTATCGTGTGCACTGCTAAACAGGTTTCGCACGCACAAGCAGAAATAGTTCCTTAAATGAGCGAGGTAGGTAAATTGAGTTCGTCAATACAAAGACTTGCTGTAATTTGTCCAAAGTCTATTCATCACCTTCACACTTTTACCATGCATTACAATGCCGTTTTCAGGTACAGTATTCACTGTTTATTGAGCCTTCCAGGCTAGCATATTGGTTATTGTCTGTCTTTCCACTCTGTGGTGAATCTGGATTCGAATTTTGTCAAAGAGGGGAGAATTTTTTTTTTTTTTTTTTTACATACTGTGACCGAGTTAGCTAGTCTTAAGCGAGAAATATATATTTATTTATTTAATTATTTATTATATTTATTTTTTCCTCAGACTCGGGTTTACCATCCAGTAAAATAGACAAACCGACGCTAACATAGAATACACACAATTTACATACCAAACATGCTGATGCCTTGTGTCTTTAGTTGCTTTAGCGTAGTTCAAAACACGCACTGTTTATCCAATAATACATTATTTACGTATTAAAGAATGTATTATCGGACGAATACTGCAGCCTGTCTCAACTTATTAACATATGCTCAGCGATAGTTATTTATTAAAATAAGTTGAGCCATTTTGTATTGGGTGTTCCGTGAAACGAGAACCAGACTACAGGACGTTAATTAGATGATACTGCGTTGAAATTGTTGTATGAGTCTGTGTACCATTTGAAGCGTTACAGACCTTTGGCCATTTCAAGTTTTCAAGTTATGAGTGAATGACACACCTGCTTAAATCTGTTGAGAAGTACGAGAATAGTGAAGTAAATTTAGAATAAACTTCAGTCATTCGAGAGTTATAAAAAATTGAGTTGGCAAAAACCTCAGTTAAGTTTGTAACTAAAAGAAAACTAAGTTATGAAGAAAGTCATCATGATTTTTTTCGGTCTGTACTACTAATAAACAGTACTGCTTCCTAAAGGGAAATATATTGCTAATTATACGCATTGCGTGCTCATTACCTAGAACCTAGATCCTCCTTTCAGATATTATTGTCTTCTCATTGGCGGGTAACCAGGCACCATCGATATAGGTCATGACAATCTAGTGATGAAATATTTATACAAAAATGAGAGGTATTCAAAAGCCATATTGCAGAAATACTTACCGATGAGAAGACAATTTCTGAAATGGCGATCAGAGTAATGGCATGCATTACAAATAAATAGCAACGTATTTCTCCCTAGGGAGCAGGGCTGTTTATTTGAAGTATAGGACTGAAGAAAGCCATGAGGATTTTCTTCACAATATGACATTGGTACATTTAATAGCAAACCTAGTTTTCTCTTAGCTAAGTTTATAACTGAGGCTTTTAGCAACTAACAGAGCAGAAAAATACCTGATTCAGGTATTCTGCATATGGGCATATACAAGGCATATGGTACCTTCATTAGTATGGTCGTGGCAGTCCTTATGTGTGGTAACTGAAGTCATATCTCACTTCCCCCTTGTTTCGTCCTTTGGGGCTACAAGGAGGACTTAGTGTTCTTAAAAATCGTAGAGAGAGAAAAAACCTACATAGAGAATGCTGGCTCTCATTTTATACAGAAGTCTAACGTCACTAAAATGACATGTTGGTGGCGTATGTATCTAAAAATTACTCTAATTTTGCCAGTTAACAAAAATCACTGTTACCTAATGTTATCACCTCTTGTAAACTATTAAATAAAATGCTTATGAATTTAGTGATTTCTATTTCATTTAATAGTTTACAGGAGGCAATAACAAAATATATTATAAAACATATATTCCATTTCTAACCGTTACAGGCCGATGCGAATTTTAAATATAAATTCAATTTTTTAAATTTAAATGTGCATCGGGCCGTAACGGTTAGAAATGGAATACCGTATTTCCCCATGTATAAGACGCACCCTTTTTGGAAAAATTTGAGGTATAAAAACTGGGTGCGTCTTATACAGTGGTTGTAGATTTTTTTACTTGCATTTCCCTCTTTTTCGCGCTTGTTGTCTTTGCGTTCATTGTTTCGCACTTGTTACCGGTATATTTGGTTACGTTTTGCCACGTTCTGCCCAGAAATGGCTCAGAAAAAAATTTTCGTACAGTTCTGAATTCAAGTTAAAAGTGATCCAGTTTGCAAAAGTGAATGGAAATCGTGCTGCTGAACGTAAGTTTGGTCCTCTTCCAACTGAGAAAACAATCCGAGATTGGCTACGGGAAGAAGAAACACTACTGAAAACGCCACAGCAGAAGAAGGTCATGAGAGGCAAGTCAGCAAAATGGCCTGATTTAGAGAGGGAATTGAAGATATTGATTGAAGAGCAGAGGGCAATTGGAATTCCTGTGTCCACAAAGATGGTTCAGCATGCAAGAAGAATTGCTGACGAAAAAGAAGTTATTGATTTCAAAGGAGAACACAATTGGTGCTTCAGGTTCATGAAACGGAATGGACTAAGCATGTGTACACGCACCAGACTTGCCCAAAAGAGGCCTGAAAGCTGAGCAGAAGGTTCTTGAATTTCATCGTTTTGTCATTCAATGTCGGAAGACACATCAGTTTGAGTTGGGACAGATTGCAAATATGGACGAAGTCCTCCAATTTGATGTCCCAAGTAACAGAACTGTTGATAAGAAGGGGGTGAAAACTGTAACTGTGAAGACAAGTGGAAAAGAGCCATTATACAGTTGTTCTAGCTTGTTGTGCCGACGGAACCAAGCTGCCTCCTATGCTGATTTTCAAACGCAAAACAATGCCAAAAGAAGACATTCCTCCGGGAGTGATTGTCCACATTCATGACAAGGGTTGGATGGATCAGGATGGGATGAAGATCTGCTTTGAGAAAGTTTGGAGCAGGAGACCAGTTGGGCTCTTACGCAAACCTGCCCTATTGGTGCTTGATCAGTTCAGGGCACACAGCAAAAAACACAAAGAAGATTGCTGCAGAGCAAAAAACAAAACTTGCCGTCATACCTGGAAGCTTGACATCTCAGCTCCAACCACTTGATGTCAGCATTAACAAACTCTTCAAAGCTGCCATGAGAGACGAATGGAACCAATGGATGAAGTCTTTTGGGGACAATTTGACACCAGCAGGAAGAGTGAAGAAACCAACTATAGGAGAAGTTTGTACCTGGGTGAAAAGATCCTGGGATAATATCAAGATTGAGATCGTTGTCAAGTCATTTAAGAAGTGTGGCATTTCAAATGCCATAGATGGAATGAGGACGAGGCAATATATGAAGATAGTGATTCGTCATCAGACAGATGAGGACAAGCTAATGGATGGGAGTTTTGACAGTGATGAGGAGTTGTATGAATTTTATGATGAATAAAACGAGTTCAATAACTTTGTAATACATTTTTTTTCAAATTTCGGGCCCCAAAATTAAGGTGCGTCTTGTACATGGGAGCGTGTTATACAGGGGAAATACGGTATATGTTTTATAATATATTTTTTTTCAAAATCATAATTAGCAATCTCTTGAAGTTTGGCTGTCGTTTGTCGAAACACTATATTTCCATGGTGCATGGAAGAACATATCATGTTGAAATGCTGAAATGCTATCCGAAATCCTTACGAAAAGCAACAACTAACCTGAAAATAAACATTAGTGATATACTTTTACGATAATTATGCAATCTTCTGTTAATATTTCGATTTGTGATGTGTTATTCTTCGTATGAAATATAAATGTAGGTATACAGAGAGAGAAACATGATTAGAAATCTTGAAATTAAATATATCTTGAGGACCAGTGGCGGATTCAGGGTAGGGGCACCGGGGAATGTGCCCCCCCCCCTGTCGTTTTATGGAAAATATACACCGATCATTTAAATTCCCTTTAGCTACAAAAAAGTTTTTTTTTTTTTTTTCAATGTTAACACAGGATTTTATCTATTTTTGCATTGCGGCTCAGCTGTTTTCAACTGACTACAGTTGGCAACACTGATGCTAATGTGATCGCCATTCTAGTGCACAAAATGATGCTCCCCTGTCACAAATGGTGCCTCTCCTGACATTTTTTTCTGGATCCACCACTGTCGAGGACTATTTCAAAATTTTTGCCATTTGAGCCTGTCATATTTGTATACCCGTCTACTGCTGATTCTCTCTTTTAATGTTAAAAATTTGCTTTCTTTACTGGCCAATATAGTGTGGAATAGTCTTAACTAAAATTCCCAGCGTGTGTATGTTTGTTGAATACTTCATCAGTCACACATGACAATTGTTGATTTATCGGCTAGCAAACTCGTGCAACAGGAGCTTATTATCAGAACGGCCGTAAGGTTGTAGAACTAGTCTAAGGCCACACACACTACAACTTTATTGACCTACATACATAATGTACTACTGCCAGTACCGCCGTGTTCTGCTAGTCGGAGACGTCCCTAGCAACCCTCTTATTGATCTTTGTGCTTTCCTTCGTGGCCAACTTAGGAAGTAGTGTAACTACAGAGGTCTATGTGTCTATGTTGCCACTTTTGCCTTATCCGGGGTGTTTGTAAGAATCTTATCTCTCTCTCTCTCTCTCTCTCTCTCTCTCATCATTCGTTCTCCAGCTTTGGTAATTAAAACAAAGAAACAATATACTGTACTTGTAATAATAACTAGAGTTGAACTGTGTGAAGTCGCTTAATAATAATAATAAAACTGAAAAAATCGCTGTGCTAATATAAAAAGTTAAGAGAAAAAGTATCCGAAAATGAAAGTACAGCGAAAGAAATACAAAAGAAAACAAACTTTCTTTTGTTTTTCTCATTGTTTACTTTCTTATTTTTTAGAGCAATTTGTTACATCTTTCTCACTTTTTTGTATTTTATTTTATCAGGAGATTTACTGCCTTACCATTTATCTAATATGTCACTCTTCACGTCCGTTTTATTTATCTATTGATTTTTATTTTGGATGTTTTTTTGTTTTTTTTTTTTTTTTTTCTATCCTTGTTTGCTCCTCTTTTGCGGGTCCTGTAATCCAGCCAGTAAATTCTTTCTTTAAGGTTCGCCAGTAAATTTTTGTCTTATTTAGTGTAAATACAGTCTTTTGAAGTGGTCAGCCGTGTTCGATCTTCCACTTTTCTTATGACGACATGAAAAAAAAAAAAAAAAAAATTCTGTAGATTGTGGAATTCGATACTAACCTGCTTTTTTCCCCTACTGAAGTCTCCAAATATTTTCTCCACAGTGTTTGTAACATAAAGAACACAATAGTTTTTGTTTCATTGTTGACTTGTAGAGAATTTAGTTTTATTTTAGTCCCTTTAGAAAAGTGATACATTTTGAAGATAGTTCCCTTCTTACTCTAATTCCTACAGAGAGAGAGAGATAATTCATTCTCTTAAAAGACGCCAGAAGGGAGCTGAAGTCCGTGACCTCTTTATCGGAAGACAAACGCGTCGGAGCGTTGCCAACTAATTAAATCCCCGACAGACACTAGTAGAAGCGTTGATGTGCGCTGAACATATCACATTCGGTAGCAGGGTGCGTTATATTTCACCTCAACTTTCGGACTATCGTCTCATTTTGAAGGTTTTGTGAAGAAGGAATCTGTTTATCCTTTCTCTTAATGTAAACTCAAAATATTAAGGTTCATTTAACGCATGCACACTAGGCGCCGTGTTCTTCCCACTCCATTCACTTCCAGCAGAACATTTGTATTCTTTAACTGATAGCTATGGTATTATCATAGAGATTGTTGGACATCTGTTTTTTAGCAATCAGAAATAACTGAAAGCGTAGTCTGGTGGTTTCGTCTAATTTTCTGTATTTTACCGCGCATCAAGCACAGCGCATAGTAGCCCACCAGACTGGCAGTGAAATAGCCAACCCAGAATTCACGTGTGACCGAAGATGTCTGTGTGATTTACTCTGTTAATCTGTAGTGCGGGGAACTTTAAGATCATAAAGACTAACTGACAGAGCATGCTATCTGTAACCCCTAGCATTGTCGCTGTTGTGGGTATTATTGCATCAGGCAATCATGTAACCAATCACTGCCTGCAATAAAGATATATATTAAATTATAGTAGATGCAGGAAAGTAAGAATCTTTTAGATTTCGTATAAACTGCTATAACATTGTCTACCATTATAATATTTAAAATCGATTTATTGCCAAAAGCGACAAAAATTCATACTTAGTAAAGGTTATCCCGATACATTTTCCTAGAGGGTGTTACCATAGTTTAAAATAGTTTGTTTTATAACCAAATTTTAGGAAAATTATTCAGTTTTGTTCTTTAGGAAATTGGATGAATGACGGAAATCCCACTCCAGAAAATACACTGTAGCTACGTATACAGAATACTGTAAACAGTAATTCATCACTTACACATCACAGATTTCGGGAAATATCTTGAGACTCTTTCATTAAACTGAAAAAAATTTAAACGTATTATCTAAATTAAAAAGATTGAGTTTTAAATAAATATTCAGCTTAGCTTGGAATTTGAATATTTTAATATTGTAACAATTCGGAACTCGGGCTGAGCTACAACTCAGATTTTACCCTAGGTTACCCATATACGCAATTTGTTTTCCGTAATCGGTGTTATATTAATTAACAATATTAACCATAACCATTACCACTCTTTAAACTTCTATCTTCAGCGGAATATTGAAGAAATTCTCTTCTCGAATCACTTGGACATAGTGAATTCGAAATTATTAAACTGATCACGTCTCAAAAAATCGGATTACTCCTACTGAATTTATTTAACGATAAAGTTTGATTTTTTTTCATTTTGATTTTAATATTTAGAATATGATAGGTCGTTTTTTTTTTTTTTTTTTTTTTTTTGCAATATGGAAGATCGAAAATTAAATTATTAAGAAACTACTAATTCAAAATGTGAAGGTAAAGAAACAGAACAATTCCTCTCCCTCTCCCCGCTTTTTAATAACTATATCAAATCTACTGTTGGACTTCCTATTCTCTCTCTCCTTCTTCGCGGCTGCGGTCGTGGTAGCAGTAATTGGCAACATATACTGAAAGGAAGGTAGCCCTTAAAATTTAATCGAAGAGTTATGGTTTTTGAGGCCTAAAGAGCTGGTTGATGCGCTTGCTAATATTTGCCCGGCAATTCTTTATTCATCTATGTAGAAGATGCCATTTCTTATATTGCGTAGTCGCTTTATCTGGCTCCTGAGGAGATTTACACTCAGTGGTTGAAAGGTTATTGATGAGATTTAAACTTATCGCCGTTGGAAGGACCCGTTAAATACGGTGTCGCATTAGCTGACCGCTTATCATACACTAATGGTCTTAACAACAGATCCACCGTGACAGTATGGAGGTTTCGCCATTTAGCACTCATTTGGACTGGACTTGTTTGGTCTGTGACTGAAGGAATTTCTAAAGTCTTCTTCAATCTAGGCCATAGTTAGCCGATCTGTCGAATTAAGTTCCCTCGGGTAGATAGTCCGCGTTTTTTAGTTTCGCAACATGCAAATCGGTAAACATTTCTACAGAGATATAACATGCAATGGCATAATATGGTCTGTGTCGGTGACCCAACAACAACAACTTAACAACACAAACCACCCAAATCGAAGTTTGAGATCGCGCTTGTGATCTCAACTGTGAGCGACAACGCATCCCTGAATAAGCAGAATTGATTTATTTACCATAATATCAAAAGATGATTTGCTTACAAGTACATTTATGAAGCTGCAAGGGTCTCTTGCAGTTTCATAGATGTCATTTTTACCGAATTCCTGCTATGTTTCAGAAATTTTAGAAATTAATGTTGTTCTGTCGGGTGGTTTCCATAGCATTTTATAGGGCTCGTGCTTTAACTGTTTCTACGAACAATTCATTACTCAGATAAATAGAAGTGGTATTTATGACGAAAGTGTGTTCAGAAATAAGAAATAAAGAAACAGCTTCTTAGCAAGCTTTGCGAGAGCGCAACAAATTATCCAAGGTGACCTTTTGAAATATAAAAAAGAATCTCCACACAATATATTTCCTAAGTAATCGGAGTTAGCATGTGATCAGTAGCAAGAAACTATTGTAATCCAACAAAGCAAAAAAAAAAGTTAATGGACGGCAGGAGACGAATCATAACCCACCCCAAATACAGTAGACGCTTCTGCTGCGTTCTTTATTCTTTTCCCGTATCATGCCGTTTCTCCACGTCTCTAGCCCCCGGGCAGCACAATGGAAACGGTCCATGTATAAACCAACTGCTGACTCACATGGTACAACAGGGTATGGCCATGGGTTGCCAAGCAACCGCCACAAACCACCGCCTTCTTGAGCCAGGCGGTGCGTGTGCTCCTTGTGGCAACACTCTAGGCGCGCGGTGGTCCTTCAGCAGAAAACAGCCGAGCGGTCGTGAGCTGCAGATTAGGTGGCTTTATACAGTGTCCCCACATTGGATGTTCTTTGTTTGGTGAACAGAAAGGCAGAGTTAAAAGGGAATGAAGGGGAGGGGAAAGCAGAAGGAAAAATATAAAAAGCACTTTAACCTTATTATTACAGACAGCACCGAAGGATTCGATGTTTCAGGGTTGTTAACCACCTCATTTTTAACCTAAATTCCAGGATTAAAGGGCTGTGATGCTGACGGCTTCATGCCAACGTAATTACTGCGATCAAATTAAAGAGCTTTGCAGCGTAAGCAGCTGCGGTGTGCCATCAGAGGGCGTTGGCCTAGTTTTACCTGACTTGTAGCTCTTTATGTGCAGCATGGTATAAACAACATACCTGATAAAAACGGAGAGCGTTTGGTCCAAAATCACTATTTTGGACCTCAGTAGTTGAAAAGTGCTGCTGTAGCGCGGCTGCTCGACTTTTCAGTGAACACTGATCCATCTGCTGCAAGAAATATGTATCCGTCTAGGAATTTGAAAGCATTTTGAAGATTGATATGATATTCTTCTTTTGTGTATGGTTTATCAGCACGGTTTAACTACTGAATGATGTAAAAAAACGAAAAAAAAAAAACAAACCGATTGTTTTTTCGTCGTGGAAAAATAACGACATCTGGTACAGAGGAACTCTTAGAGAGCTGTTATTTATTTACACACACACAGAAATGCAGTAGAATTAACAGAACATGTACCAAACCATGTTGCATTTAATGTTATTGTTGTGACGTTCATAGTTCGAGAAAATTGTTTTATTGTAGAGACTTTATTTTCGATCATATATAAAGACATACGAAAGGATCTAGTTTGAAAAGGGCAGGGCTGCCTTTCAGCATTTCAAAACCTGAGAGTATATTGTTGAAATGCACCCTTTTTACAGTGAGCGGATTATTCTTTGATTCTCTCATTATTTCATGGTACCTTGCTCCAAGAACGAAACATTAACAGTTATTTGGTAGTGTTCAGAGCGATGTACATTGTCCCATTTGTGGGAGATTTCTGCTGATTCTCTTCCTGTCGTTACTTAGTATTTCAAAGGCAGTTATTCCGACACAAGCAACCAACTGCCAGTGTAACTGCAGCGTTGTCTGAGAAATCATATCAAAGATTGTGTCATTTCTCGGAACTCACTTTTTCGTATCCTTTTCGCTCTCCATATCTTTCGCCACCTGGCGCCTATTTGTAGGTGCACACAGCATATACAGGTCATGTTTATATCATCCTAGCGTTGTACTCTCTTTCCGTTACTCCCACACTAATTGATCATTTGTGATATCAAAAGGAGAAATAAGTTTATTATTATTATTTTTTTGAAGTTTGTAGCGCAGAACTTGCACAGCCTTATGTGTTTGCCTCATACCTGCATATTGAAAAGGTCTAGGCTGAGTCTCTCTCTCTGTGATACGCTTTTATCTGATGTCCGATTTGAAGCAGCGATAGTAGTAAAAGTTCTCTAGGAAAATTTTTTTTACTTAAAAATGTGGTAAAGTTATCAATGATATTATGCAATTTAAAAGAAGTTTCAAAGCTGCATATGAACTTGGAGGCACTTGTTTTTTATTATGTCTAAAACAAATCATGATGGCTCAGGTGGGTTAACTTGGACGCGAACTGAAAATTGGAAATATTACTTAGGAAAAATACATATTGGTACTGATCATGCATTTTCCATTCTGTTTGTTTACGAAATAACTGACATTCATGCTATAAGGGTGAACTTCCTTGGAAATAAATTTAATGATTTAATTCAAAAATATTTATACTTCTTTTTTTAGTAACATTTAATTAGCTTACGTTTCAGTGGTCCCTGGGAAGATTTCAGCCCAATGTCAATTTTGTAGCCCCTGCACACACTACTTCTTCCATCACAGAAATAAATATATATAAATGAATGCATGTTTCGGCATTATGGATATCCAGTCTGCACTCGACAGCATAGACATCCAGCCCCTCTTGCAACTTTGTGAGAAGGGATACCAGATAAAGGGCAATATACTGGAATTCTTAAAGTCGCTACTTACGACCAGGGTCCTTCACCTGAATGTGAATAAAAAATCTTTCACAAGGAAAGTTTGTGTAGGTGTTCCCGAGGGCGGAGTTCTTTCAGGGCTCCTCTTTATGGCTGCCATCTACACATTCCTGTGCCAGCAAACATAATTTATCAGCTATGCAGACGACTTGAAGCTCCTCTATCGCATCCACGGGATCGCCCGACCTGATTCTGTTTCTGAAACCATTATGAACAGCCTTAAGAATCTGATTACATACTTGGAACAGTTTTCTCTTAAGATAAATCCAAACAAATCTGCAAAAATGGTGTTCTCACTCAAATCAAACCCAACGCAACTAATCCTGGAAATCCACGGAACACCCAACACCCCAATCACCAAGCACAGAGATTTCGGCATGCATTTTCTTCGACCCTAAACTCAGTTTCAAACACCATGTTGCAGACATTCACAACAAGGTCTGCAGATCCAGATGGCTTGCCAAACAACACCTTCATATCACAGAGCCTGAGTACACGCTCCAATACATATACCGGTTTCTGCAGCCAGTCATCACCTACGGTTCAGAAATCTGGGCGTCGGCAACGAAAACCACGCAAAAAATCATTGCATCTGATGAGTATTGGCTTCTTCGGTGGGTCCTCTTCAAGCATAAACTGCCACCACTCACACACACCACTCACCCAACTTGTAAATTACAGAAAAGTCTCCAAACGGATATTCACCTTCCGCTCGCTCGTGTCAATTAAAATGATAGTGGGTGAAGTCAATACGCTAAGTTTTTGGCAGATGTGCAATTGGATGATCCCCTCGAAACCCTTAAGAGCCCTCCTCTCTCTGCAGTCTGTGGCGTGGAGGCTCAGGATAGGCGATTGATTCCTGCCCATGGAGATGCTCCACAACGTCCAGGAGATGGACTACAAAAGTTCATAGAGGACAAATCCTATAGAAGACGCATCATCAGGGAACAGCTTTCGTCTTCAGCCGAGTGACTGCCATCGTCTTTTCATCGCTTTTCATGTTCTTTCATTTCCCATGTTAATATTAATTTTATATGAAAAATATGTAATTATATTTTACATATAAAATATAATTACATATTTTTATGTAAGGCGAGTTTTACGTAATTTTTCCTGTATTAGTTATTTTATGTTAAACCCCTATCATTGTCGCTGTTATGGGTATTATTGCATCAGGCAATCATGTAACCATTCACTGCCTGCAATAAAGATATTACTAATTACTCGAGAAATGATTCGAATTGATTTAGAATTGATTCGACTTTTTGAATCAATTCTAAAATTTCAGTGTCTGTTTTGTTGTTGATCTTGGGGAGTTTTGTGGTCCAGTTCCGGTTCATTATTCAGAAATAGTATATTCCGATTATTCAGAGATATTACATTCCGATTTCGCACATCATCCCAGAGAAACATCGCGGCGAATTTGAAACAGAGGCTTATTTTCAAATGTTTTCAAAAGTATTACAATATTTTTAGAGAACTTTGTACCAGATTTCATGTCGATAGGTTGGTTAACCTCTTTTCTCTGCATCTGTCTCCCTTTAAGAAGTACTGCCACACAAATATCATCTTATGGCCACTTATTGCGTGAGCATCACGTAGTCAAGGCGAGTTAAGAACTCACGGAGATGGTAAAATAAGATGCATATAAAAATTGTTGCATACAGCTGTTGAATACAGTATATTTTTAATGCTAAAAAAATACATTTACTAAAGACAGTTGACACTTTTTTATACAAATAACATAGATATAAAAATATATTAGCATCAACCCAAGCTTAACATAAAAACAGAGATTTATATATACTTGAAACTAATGAATGGCGAGAGTTATTGAAAACATTATAAAGTATGCAGCAGTGCCATGGAAGGAAGGAAGAAAGAAAGAAAGAAAGAAGAAAATAAAAAGGAGGAAGAAGGGTAGAAAACAGAGAAGATCAGGAAAGAGAAGCGGAGAGGAAAATAGTGGGAAGAAGAGAGAGAGAGAGAGAGAGGGGGGGGGGTGGAAAAGGAAGAAGGAAAATAAAAAATAAAAGTAAAGACCTTCTTTGGATGTATGTGAAAATACAACATACAGTACTAGGGAACACGCTCTGACTTCTCCCTGCATAAATTTTAACAACAAATTTCCAAACTAAATCGTGGTTTTCCACGTGCGTAATCAATAATCTGTGTATTATTCTGCAGAAAGTTATGTCAGTCCTGCTAACAGTGCACAAAAATAAGTGGCGGTGCTGTAGTGCTTTCTTCTATAGGCCACCCATTTTCATGTTTATAAGCATAAATCTCATTCTGATGTCATAATCGGATATATCTAATCGGGTTTAAATTACATCAGGAGGTTACATTTCATGTAAAAATTTACCTAATTTTAATTAAAAAATAAATATATAGTAACTTAACTTTTTTATTCGTATGTTAACATTAACATACTTTCTGAATTAAGGGAAAGAAAGTGAACTTTGTATATTATTTTGTAAAGAATCTTATTAACTGTAATGCTTTTGAAAAACTAAAACTAATTTGTTAGTTTTATCTATTAAGTTATATTTTCTGCTAATTAATCGGCATTAATTTTAATTTTAAATTAAGTTTAAAATGATTGAATTAGATAATGAAAGTTATCCTAATAAAATATGATCGCAGTCGTAACTTCAGTGATAATACTTAATATTTTCTTGAATTATCTTCTCAGTTTTTTTATTTATTTTTAATTTTTTGAAGACCAACAAAATGTGTTAATGTAGGTTTCATTGTCTTGTAAACATTATTTTCCGAGACCACAGTTTGAAAACTTTGTGCAGTACACCGTGCAAGACAGCTACATTATGTAAAAGCAAAGGTTGGTTGGTTATTATAGGATTTTAGGCTCATCAGCGACTTATTGCGTGTGTTCTGTGACCGATTTGCTGTTTGTTCGACGAAAAACCCGATTTTCCGAAATAAAAAACCATGCTACCCTCGCCTGAGATAGACTAACTCAGCCGCAGGTCAAAGAAAAAAAAGCAGCTAAGTGAGAACGGTCATTCCGAAAACTTAGAAAATAATAATGAAAAGCAGAGACAAGTGATATAATATTGCTTAAATCTTGCAGGGTTTCTTTAAACAGCCCTGAATAAACAAATTAATGAATTTAGAGGATTTATTTACTCGTACTATCTACAATACTTGTCATTTATATCAGAATGATAGTAGACCGTTGAGTTTCTAAGAGAATTCATTAACATGTGTAATAAGGCGGTTCATGGTAGTGTCTAAGACCAATGTTTATTTCCCTTAGCTGCCATAAAACTCTTTCTTCACTTTCAGTGAATTTCACATGACACATAATATGAAGCTAAGCTGTGTGACTGTTATTTACTTTTCATTGGGCCTTGCTTGAGTATGATTTAATTGCAAAATGAGAATGGAATTTTTGACAGAAAATTATGTTAAACGGCGTTCAAAGGGGAGTTCCTATTTCTTGTAGAAGCTTTTCATATGAAAGGGAAAGGTTTAATTAATTAAAAACAAAAGCAAGACTACACTTCCTTCTTAGTCTTTTCGTTACTGATAATTGTAATTTAAAAATTTAAAAAAGTTACTGAAGTGTTTATTCTTTTCGCCTCTTTTTGTTTTGACACCCTATACGAAGTACAGCGTGTGCCTGTTGGGTTTGTATCAATACCGTGCCTTGTTTTCAATCCGCGATGTACAGCTCCCGTTGATATGCTTCCATGACTAGCAACTGAATACATACTTTGTTTCGTTGTAAGATGAGACATGCAGAAAATTGTCCTTGTTACCAGGAGGAATAAGAAGGCAGACGTAAACGACGACCAGATGACTAAGTGACAGAGTACTTAGAAAACTTGAGCTGTACGACCGGAGGGGAGGAAGACTGGGGAGGGGGATGGTGAAAATGACTCGAGTTTTCTCACTACTGTCTCAAGCTTAACTAATGACTTACATGTCACTGACAAGAGGTTGGCGGAATCTTTCTAATTATGTTAATTAGACACGCTGATTACTTCATTAATTAGTTTAATTGCATATATCTGCATGTTTTAGCAGAAAAGACATTTCTCTGATCCATAAGTGGGTTCAGTATCCTGGATGAATTCTCTGTATCGATGACTTTTTTTTAAATTCAGTCTTCAAGATTTAAAGGTCTGCGTATTTACGTTTTATCGATTATTTCATCTGAACTTCAGTAACTTTGCCTTTCTACGCTAAACATCGCAACAAACAACTGGCAGTTGCCAAGCAACACAGTCTTAAGCTGAAATTCAATTATTTAAAAATTCTTGCAAATGCCTTAAACCTTTAGATGGCTTTAGTCCTACAGGTGCTAAAACGAGTAATGTTTTCTTGGAATATAATAGCAACTACGAAACTTCTGACATGCGCAAAAAAGTAACATATCGAAGATATAATATGAATTCTCGAAGTTCGCTGCTGCTCAGTTATTTTTATTATATCTTTATTGGGTTTGCTTGGATTCATTCTTCTAAGATGTGTTTTGATTGTGAACCATGTTTTAAGTTAACAACAGGTTGTGCTGTTATTTTTGTGGTCTAGAATTGAGTTAAAAGTGAATTTCTGATTCTGTCTGCAGTTGGCAGACTGGAATAATTGTATATATGTAAATAGCTATGTTGCTAGCTCTGCACCATAGCAGAGATTTTGGTTTTAGGGTTTTGGTTTTAAGATTTTACATTGTAGTTTTGGTATTAAAGTTTTTGGGTGTATATATGTAAATAGCTATATTTCTGGCTCTGCACTATAAAACATTATAGTTTTAGTTTTAAAGTGTTTAAGGCTGTGTTAAAATTGATCCACTATATGTTTCTTTTCCTGTAAACTTTTTCACACTTCTCTCTCTTATTACTCAGGGGATGTCTTTTCTTTCTTCCCCTTGCTTTCTGTCCACTTTCCTTCCCTTCCATTTCCCATACTATTCCACCTAAATCCTATTTCCTTTCCTTGAATACCTTGGGGCTCCCAGGCTTGCTTGATAGTCCCAGTAAGAGTCTATTTTTTGGTGGTTGATTCTGGTTGCTTCCACGTGGCTTGGGATGGGAGTCAGGGTGCGGGGGATCAGGTGTCCTCTGGCCCCCTGGCTGCGAAATGCTAGGTGCCGGCACTCAACATTCAACACAACCTACACATATATACTGTACATACCTACACATACACTCACTTGCCTTTGCGCTAGTCTTGTCAGATGTATCAGCGACTTATAGGGGAAGCCCTAGAGACCGCCGTACAATACACAAATACTTTAAATACTTTAAATATCTTTAATGCAGTCCATATTAGTGTTCTGTTTTATTCACTCTTTTTCACTATGCCATAAATTTCCAGTTATAGCATAATTTATAACCATCCAATGTATGCAACTTATTCTTCAATGAAAACTCTAATTGTCAGAAGTCCAACAAAATGTACGATTATTAAAAGCAATACGTCATTAAGGTAACCACTTGTATGGTTCCAAACATTTACGGAAATCAAGTTTTTCACGGTAAAAATAACCAATTTTGTCCATAATTAATCTTATTCTTCTTTTACTACACGTACTCTTTCCAATAGATCGATCCGTGCTAAAGTCCTTGAGGTTGTCACAGACATTCTCTCAGATATGCCAGACAAGCTGTACTTGCTACCTGGGAGTCTAAAACGCTGAAGGAACTGATATTCGGTTGACACTCAAGTCAAGTGGACCCAATTTCTTCGGCAACGTCCGGACGGTCTGTGACAGTCAAATCCCATCCCTGCACCTTCACGATGGTGGGACTGTTAGCAATCCTCAGTATAACCTCCATGCACAAGCACACGGTGGGTGACCACCCAGGTGTGAACCAACGTAAGCAGGGGTCGAGGTGTGGCGCCCACACCACATGGAGGAATGCCGCCCCTCTGTGTTACCAGGCAGTACTAGGTGGCAGATGACTCTCATCAACCGGTGCAATACCACCACTTTGCTTATTGGAGGCTTGAAGTGGTGGAACCCATGTTTAGTCTCCAGAGCTAAGTTCCGGTTAACCCTTCCCCATCTGAAGTGGTGGAACCCATGTTTAGTATCCAGAGCTAAGTTCCGGTCAACCCTTCCCTATCTTTTCCATCATGCAGTATGATTGAAGACTTTTGAAGTTATGATGAACATCGTGGCGAGATCCAATCTTCCTTGCATTTCGAGGGTACAGCTCTAAAACGGTGTTCGCAGGCCGGCCGCTAGTTAGTACACTAGAGCGAACCTATTAGTAACTCTCTAGGAGGCTTCCCGAACAGCTAGTGTATAATCTTGCTACCTCTATTCTGCCAGATAGTGACTGGAGGGAGTCCGAGTAGTGTGTATGCGGGGGGGGGGCATTGTCGAGGCCGCATTATCTCAAGGAACTGGGTATATTCTTACCATGTGTACGCCATATCCAAAAATTTCATTACTTCATACAGCATGTCCCACACACTTTTTCTTACTATTGAATACACCATGAATTGTCAAACTAATAGAGTAAGCTTATCTGCGAAAAGATCTAAACCTCCCAAACACTTCCTAATTCATTTCACAAATATACCTGATCTCAATTCTAATCTCAATGATGTCCATTTCCATTTACAGTCTGCCAAACCCCATGTACTTTTTCTGACAAAATTCCAGTTATCGGTTGATTCAACTACTGCTCATCTCAGTTGCCCTAATTATTCGCTGTATGATTCATTTCGCCACAAAGGTGGTACTTGTGAATATGTCGGTTCCGTTATTTCCTGTTAGAGACGTGGTAATTTGAAATCTCCTCTTTTCGCTCTTCTCTGGCTTAAAATCTCTCTACCTCATTGTGTCAAATTCATCTGTTTTCTCTACCGTTCTCCCTTATCACTTGGAGCTCTTTGACTTCCTCTCTTTGCAACTTGACTTTCTCCAGTCTAATTTTGCTAACAGTGAGGTAATCTTCATTGGTGATTTTAATGTTCACAACTCCAGCTGGCTTCCGTTTTCTAGTCACACCGACCCAGCTGGTTGAGATGCTCAGGCTTTTGCAATTACTAATGACCTTGCACTGATTGTTCATTTACCTACAAGAATACTGGACAATGCTAACCATACATCCAACACGCTTGATCTTTTTCTCACAAACAACCCTTCTAAGTACACGGTCGAGATGAGAGTCCTTTAGGCACCTCAGATCACAATTTGGCGATTGTCTCTTCTCCAATAGAGCCTTTATCTCATGGCTATTCCCAACCTCGTATGTTTGGCATTACAAGATTGCAAAATGGGATGACCTGGGAGATTTCTTTTCTTCTTTTCCATGGTTGGATTACTGTTTCAAAACTTCTCATGTCACCGTTTGCTCAGATCGTGTCAGTGAAATTATTCTTGCAGGAATGGAATCCTTTATCCCTCACGCAACTTTAAAATCTCGTCCTGTATCTAAACCTTGATTTTCCAATAAATGTTCTAAGGCTGTTCAAAAAAAGAACGTTGCATATCGTAATTGCTTGTTTCTAATTCTTCAGTTTCATTTTCTGACTTCATTTTCTTACTGGGCTTCTTGATTCCATTCAGTTAGGTTAATTAATGATTCATTTCTAACAGAGTCTCTCCACTCGCTGTCTCATATACGCACTGTTTCTGCTGCATGCCTCTTCTACAGATACTTCAATGGGCACTGTTCTTCTGAATTGGCTTCTATAATTCCCGCTGTCTCTTTCAAAACAGTCCGAACACGTGCCGCCACCAGCCAACATCCATTTACTGTCCAACTTCAAACCCACAGAACCAACTTTTCATCTTCCTCATTTATTCATTCAGCTGCCGTTTTCTGGAACAACCTTCCTTCATACATGTTTCCTGAAAATTACAATCTACAGAAGTTCAAGTCCAATATCAACCAATATCTTCTTTCGTCTTCTCAACCTCCAACCCAAGCACGGTACTAAGTACTATAGGTTATAATACCTCTCGTGTTTGGGGTTCTCATAAAAAAAAAAAAAAAACACCAAAGCTCGCAACAATTGTAAAGCAGTTATTAATCAGTCCAAACTAGAGTTTGAACAGTCTAAGAGTAGAAAACTTGCTTCTTGCCCTAATGGTAGCCGAGCATTCTGGTCTCTTGCGAAAGCTATTGGCCGCAACTTTTCCCCATCTCTGCTCCCACCTCTGTCCAAACAGATGGTTCTGTTGTCACTTCAGCCAATGATAAAACTGATCTGCTAGCATCCCATTTTTCTTCCAACTCATGTATTAATGATCTTGTTAAAACACCTCCCACCATTCCCAACACGCTCCATTCAATGCCTCCTGTGGTATTCCGTCAAAAGGATGTCAGAAGGATTTTGACGAATCTCGATGCTAAGAAAGCTCCAGGTCCCGATGGTATTTCTCCACTTGTTCTCAAAATCTGTGCTCCTGAACTTATTCCTTTTTCTTTCCGCCTTTTTTCACTTTGTTATTCCAAAGGTGTTTTTCCTTCTGCTTGGAAATTTGCTCATATCCAGCCAGTTCCTAAAAAGGGACTGGCTGGATATGGACAAATCCCTCCCATCCAATTATCGTTCCATTGAAATTACTTCTACTCCATTCTAAAGTAATGGAGAAATCAATTAACCTCCAACTCTTAAACTACCTAGAAACCTTCCGGCTGATCAACGATTGCCAGTATGGATTTCGTCAGTGTCGATCCACTAGTGATATTCTGGCTTATGTTACTCATTTATGGACTAATTCAATGGAAAAGTTCGGTGAAACACAAGCAGTTTCTCTTGACATCTCAAAGACTTTCAATCGTATTTGGCATAAAGGTCTTCTAAACAAGCTTCCATCTTATGGTTTACCAACTGTTTTTTGTAATTGGTTATCCAGTTTTCTCTCTGATAGCTCACTGAGGGTGATGGTAGATGGCTCTCTGTCTTCGAACTTCTCCACCAATGCTGGTGTCCCCAAGGTTCAGTACTTTCCTCCACTCTTTTCCTCTTGTATATTAATGACCTTCTTTCATTTACTGGAAATCCTATCCATAGTTTTGCCGATGATAGCACATTGCATTCCACTTTCCATTTTGAGAAACCTTGTCCTGCTCAATCAGCTTCAACTTCTCGAAAATCTGCTACCAATTCCTTAAATGCCGATCTCCAGGTAATTCTCCGGTGGGGCAAAGACAACTTAGTTGATTTCAATCCTAAAACTCAGTCTCATATCTCGTAAAAAGGATTCTTCTGCTCCTTTGCTTATCTTTGGTGACGCTCCGATTTCTAGGCAAAATGTTATATCTCTTTTGGGTTTTACCCTTACTTCTAATCTCTCTTGCCACAAGCACATTACAAATATTGCTTCCTCTGCATCTAAAAAACTTGGTTTTCCGTTTCGCTCTCGGCGTTACTTTTCTTCCAAACAGCTGCTCACTCTTTACAAATCGCAAATCCGCCCTACCATGGAATATTGTTACCACATCTGGGGTGGTGCTCCTAGTAATAGCGAGGCGTCTTGATTCCGTTCAGAAGAGGGCAGTTAGGTTAATTAATGATTCATCTCTAACAGAGTCTCCCCACTCGCTATCCCATAGACGTACTGTTTCTGCTGCACGCCTCTTCTACAGATATTTCCATGGGCACTCTTCTTCCGAATTGGCTTCTATAATTCCCGCTCTCTCTTTCAGAACAGTCCGAACACGTGCCACCACCAACCAACATCCATTTACTGTCCAACTTCAAACTCACAGAACGAACTTTTCATCTTCCTCGTTTATTCATTCAACGGTCGTTTTCTGGAACAACCTTCCTTCATACATATTTCCTGAAAATTTCAGTCTACAGAAGTTCAAGTCCAATGTCAACCAATATCTTCTTTCCTCTTCTCAACCTCCAACCGAAGCACGGTACTATAGGTTCTAATACCTCTCTTGTTTGGGGTTTACATAAAAAAAAAAGAAAAAAAAAAGTGAATTTCCCAACCTGCTTCAAGATGTGGCTTAATGGCTACTTTATAATAGAAGCATCACCTCATTGTCTCTACGGCATTGGCGAAGTATTGTCTGTTTTATCGTTAATAGAACTCCTAGAAGTCCGTCTGAGGGCTTCTGAACCTTTTAGGAGCAAAGCACAAAACAAGTATCAATGCATTAACTAGTTCATTCCAGGAGTCAATGTTGGGAGCGATTATGACTTAGTAATAGCGACGATAAAATTAAACAGAGAGAGAGAGAGAGAGAGAGAGAGAGACTAAATTTTTAAACAGTAAATAATCACCAAGATTATTATTTACTTTTCTGTAGATTTCTGCCAACACAAAACAACTGTTGACAGATTTAGAAACCCCTAATTTCCACTCCTTGTAATTCGAATGATGCTGAAACACTAGTTGAAAATCATTTTGTCATATAATTAGTGCAACAGCGGATAAAGTGTGGGTGACATAAGAACGAAATGAAAACCAAGCAGAAATATGGAGATAAGCCGAAGGTGAATTTAGAAATGATAAACAATTTTAAAATAAATTAAAGACTAAAATAATTGGGTTGTTGTCGTTGACGCTATTGTTTTTGGAATTTCCATTTGGCTGTAAGACTAGTTCATTTGGTTTCACGTCTGCTGCAGTGTGTGTGTGTGTGTGTGTGTGTGTGTGCGTGCGCGCGCGCGCGCTCTAACTGGCTGTAAAACATGTAAACGTGCCCTGGCTGTAAAACATGTAGAACATTGTCACTTATAAAATGTCCTATTCCAAAAATCACATTAATTGATATTTTATTTCTTCCTTTCTTGTATTCGTATTATTGTGTAATTCTGTAATTATTGTATAAATCATATATTCTGATTTTTACATTTCTGGTCGATTTCTATTAAAATATAAAATTGCTTATAAACAGTTTTAGTAATTATCATTGTTATTTATTATAAATAATTGATATTTAAATTAATATCATTATTAATATCTATCCCATTTCAAATTTCCTTTTTTCTTATCCATATCCATATCATCCATATGGAAAATTTGAAGGAGTAAACTACACTGCTCGAAAAAAAAATTAATTATACCGTCCATAAATAAACTATAACTACTATGTCTGCCAGGGGTAAAGGTTGATGACATTGTAGAGCAGATATCATCTTTTAAGGGCACAAAGGATGATACTGTTGTACACGTTGGCACTAATGATATTAAGAGTAGGAGACCGGCAGAATAACTTAACAAGTACAGGTCACTGTTGAAAAAAAGCCATGAATTAGGGTTGAATTTGAAAGTGTCTGCAATTCTGCACAGACACGATAGGAGGGAGTATATGATGAGAGCCTTGTCGATGAATTCGGCCCTGGAAAGATTGTGGAAGGCTGAAGGGGTAGAATTCTTTTCAGCCTTGTCTGTACTTGTTAACAGGAGACACTGCTTCTACAGGGATAGGATACACTTAAATAGAAAGGGTGCATGATTATTTGCTGATGCTATCGAGGCAGGGTTAGGTGGGTCGGAAAACTGCTAGCTTGGGGGGATACAAGGACTAATAGATTAATAGTAGCCAATGGCAGAGGTGAAAGTGATTCTTGCACTGCTTCTATTGGAATCAGCAGCAGCCTGGAAAAAAAGATGCAGGGTATTTCAGGGACTGCTGGGAGTCATTGCGGTACAAGTAAACACATGGGTTGTGTTAGGGTAGCTAAGAATAGGAACAGGTGCAGGTATACTTGCGTGTACACCAATGCTAGGAGTTTGGTAAATAAATTTGATGAATATGAGATATTGCTCAGAACATCAAAGGCAGATATTGTTGGGATATCAGAGACGTGGTGTCACACAGATATAAGGAATGCAGAACTGGAATTCGGGGAGTACAATATGTACAGGAAGGGAGGAGGGGTTATGCTATTAGTTAAGAAACACATAAAATCCAAGGAAGTGAAGCCAGTCGACATCGCTGGACAGTGCAGTGTCGAGTCAATTTGGTGTGACATAAGCATTGGGAGATCAAAATTAAGGGTAGGAGTGTGTTATAGGCCTAATGACTCTGATGAGTATAATAAGGAACTGTACAGGGAAACAGAGTGGGCCAGTAAATCAGAGTCTTATAATGGGGGATTTTAATTTCTCAGATATTGACTGGAATTTGTGGGTTGGTCACTCACACACTAGCAAGGCTTTTGTGGATTTATTGGATGATTGTTTTCTACATCAGCATGTTCAGGAGGCAACTAGAGGGAGTAATACTCTTGATCTGATTATCAGTAGTGATTCTTCATGCATTAAGAATCTGCAGATAAAGGAACCTCTAGGTGGCAGTGATCACAGTGTGCTGAATTGGGATTTACTCAAAGAGGTAACTGCCATCAGGGGTAAAGGGAAGGGTTTTTGTTTTCGTAAAGGTGACTACGGGGGTCTGAGACAGTATTTAAATTCTGTACGGTGGGACCAACTGATGATGTTACCAACAGAAAATTCAAAATGGGAAACATTCAAAGAATTAATCTTGGAAACTACTAGGCTTTACATACCAACTAAGAAATAACGTTCAAGGTTTAGGTCTAAATGGATGTCAGATGAACTAGTGAGATATATGGCAGAAAAGAAAAATGCATGGGATACATAAAAATTAATGGGTGACATGGAAGCCTATGATAGATATAAGCTGGTCTGTAACCAAGTCACAAAGGAGATTAGGCAGGCAAAGGCTGATTATGAGAAATCCTTGGCAAAGGATGCAAGAAAAACAACAAAGAGTTAACTAAAAAACTAACTTTAAGAGTTAACTTAACTAAACTCTAGAAGGAAAGGGATGAATCAGATTGGTCCACTGGATATTGATAGTTCAACTTTGATGATCCTGCTCAGGTGGCTAACAAACTAAATGAGTATTTTGCATCTACATTCACCCATAAGGAGTTGTTCATGGGGGTGGTGGGGAGTGCCGGAGGTGAGTTAATCTCTGGCAGTGAGCTGGATGATTTTGTAATAACTGAGAGGAAAGTGCAGGAGAAATTGTGTTGAAGATAAACATAAAAAAGGTACCCGGGGTGGATGGGATCTATCCAATTATATTAAAGGAGGCAGCAAAGGAAGTAAGCAAACCCTTAGCCATAATTATGAGAGCTTCTTTAGACTCAGGGGAGGTACCCATGGACTGGAGATGTGCAAATGTGACCTCAATTCACAAAGGAGGATCAAAGGGTAACACAAGTAATTATAGACCTGTTAGTTTAACTTCTGTTCCAGGAAAATTAATAGAGGCACTGGTTAAAGAAGCACTGCAGGATCATCTAGACAAGACTTCAGTTATAGCTCGGACACAGCATGATTTTGTTAAGGGAAAGTCTTGCCTGACCAATTTGATTGGATACTATGATGTGGTCACAAAGGAACTGGACGCAGGGAATAACTTTGATATCATATATTTGGATCTTAGAAAGGCTTTTGATACTGTTGCACATGGAAGACTGCTGCACGAATTGGAGCAGTGTGGCATTGGAGGCAAATTGCTGCTATGGATAAAGGGATGGTTGAGTGGGAGAAGACAGTGAGTGCTAATCAATGGACACTGCTAATTGTGGACTAATGTTATTAGTAGAGTCCCTCAGGGTTCAGTATTGGATCCATTCTTGTTTTCTGTATTTATAAATGATATTGATGATGGTGTATCAGGCTTAATGTCCAAGTTTGCAGACGATTCGAATGTTGTCA
Organism: Mastigoproctus giganteus; assembly: GCF_048544385.1. Classification (NCBI taxonomy): domain Eukaryota; kingdom Metazoa; phylum Arthropoda; class Arachnida; order Uropygi; family Thelyphonidae; genus Mastigoproctus; species Mastigoproctus giganteus. The sequence continues at coordinate 127,019,939 of NC_143578.1, forward strand.
GGGTTGTTAAGGACACTAATGACAGTACGCCGCTGCAACAGGATCTAGAAAAGTTGAGCAGGTGGGCTGAGAGGTGGCAAATGAAGTTTAACATTGATAAATGTATAGTACTACGTATGGGAAGCAGCAACCCCAGAGTGACGTATCAACTCTATAGTACTACACTGACAGTGGTAGAGAACGATAAGGACCTGAGGGTAATTGTGCAGGCAGATATGAAGTTTTCTGAGCAGTGCAGACGGTCTGCATGCATAGCTCTTGGTGTCTTGTCAATGATATACAGGAATTTTTCTAGCAGGGATACGGAAGTGATTATATAATGGGATAAATAAGGCAATGGTCAGGCCACACCTTGAGTACTGTATACAGGTCTGGAGGCCTCATTTTAAGAAGGATGTAGAGATGTTGGAACGAGTACAGAGAAGGGCAACAAGATTAGTGAATGGAACAAAGGGTTGCTCTTATGAAGAAAGGCTTAAATTTTGCAAATTACAGTATCTGGAGACTAGGCACCTGCGAGGTGATATGATTGAGGTGTATAAAGCCCTGAATGGCTTGAGCATGCTCAATGCTGATGGAATTCTTCCTCTTGCTCAGTATAATCATTTGAGAGGGCATAAATTCAAATTGAGGAAAGACAGATGTAGGATAGATGTGCGGAAGTTTGCCTTTAGCCAGCAGGTGGTTGGTTGGTGGAACAGACTTCCATTCTTTGTTGTGGAAATTTATAGCCTAAATAAATTTAAGGCTGAGCTGGACAGGTACTTGGAACGAACGGAGGGGTGAAATGGTAGCGTGTTTTTTTTTGGCTGATGATGCATAATCTTGCTTTCTTGCTTCATAAGCTTCTGCTAATGCTAATGCTAATTCTAATACTACTACTAATAATAATAATAATAATGAAAGAGACACGATTAGCCCGGTGGTTACGATGCCGGACAACCAATATCATGGAACCAGTTCGAATCCCACCGCGTAAAAAAAAAAAAAAATCGCTGAAGACGGAAAATAATTGCGATAGTTGTGTTACTGGACCTAACTCCCCCCGAAGTCGAAATGACGGCTGAGTCAAAGAGTGGCGTCATCTGGTGTTGATCCCATAACTACTACCACCCACCACTGGAAGCCAGAGCTAAACCACGTCCACCTTCATAACAGGACGAAGAAGAGTTGTAGAAATATTGAACATACTGCATCGAGTGTGGCGCAGGATACAGTCACTCGCTCTTTCAGATCTTTGTCAGAAGGGTTAGTTCGAAAAGTCCGAGACAGTCTCTCGCAGACGACATTGAAGCGAGTGGCGCTATTTCTCGCATGGCTACCATAGCTGAAGAGCAAACACAATTCAACCTACTGGAAGTGCAACTGCACTAGTTACCACCCAGGAAAGAAGAATAAGCCAACGCATGAAGCGAAGCATCGAAATAAATGCGTTCATTATGCGACGTACTACGAAGTAACGAAACTATAGACAGACGTGACAATGTACAGGACGAAGCTACACATGAAGCGGTTGTTTGGAACAATTCACGACTCTTCAGATCATCGAACGAATAGCAGACCAGAGACTAACTATCGTCAAGAAGACCCTGATAGCTCCTGTGTGTGTGTGATCTTGGAAAAAATCAAGCATGATGTGAGCAACTAATTACAAACAAAAACGAGTACGGACATAGCGGAACTAGAACTGGAGAAGGAACAGCAAGGACAAGGACTACAACCCAGAGAAGCTGAAGTGCAAACAGACAAGATCGCTATATCCAGAATAGAAGAAGAATGCCTATCAGAATTCGAGCGAATGGACCCCACAAAGACCAACACCATACCGAAGCAGAGACCCAACAGAATCCTTTGGTAAGTCACAGACCGCCTCAATACTCGAAGAATACTGGATTATCTCAACAACATCCGCACAGAAATTACGCTGTAGCAGCCACTAGGATGAACGGATTGGAAAGCTGAGAACAAAATAACACAAAACACAAAGACAAGGAACCAGCTATAGCAGAAGATAGAGGAGATAAGAGTGAAGATAGGCCAACTACCCAAGTGGTAACAGAAGTAAGAATCTGATCAGAAAAGTGAAAGCCATCATTCAAGAAAGACAATATCCACAGCAAACACGAAACCTATATTCAGAGGCTCGAAGAATACCTTGACACTCACAAGCAGAAATTCCTGGCACTCAGCAAGAGATTTTGAAGAACAGCATGAGGAACAGAATCGTATCTTCCCAGGGTGATATAAATTATTGCAATCAATGTGAATTTTAACAGGGATACCAAAATATTGAAATCCAAGTGAGCTGTTTCTATCAGGAAGGACATGCATGCTCTGAAAGTTTCTATCTAATTCCTCATCAGGTTAATCTAAAACAATAAATACTAAAGAAATCCAGGTAACAAAGCACTCTGAAGTTCCAAGTTGACTGATACAGACGCCCTGGTGAGTAGCATAGTTGGTATAATTACCGTTCTCCCCACACCGACTGGAAAAGACCTGAGTTAGAATCCTGTCAGTGATGCGAGGAATTTCTGTGGGTCTTTTTCACAACTTGGCTTTGTTATTCGGTCTCAGGCAAGGGTACCGCGGTTGTTTCGTTCAACAAACAGCGAATCTACATAGAACATACGCAATTTATAGACATGGTGCAATATGGCCTATGTTGCTGATACGCCAAAAACCCTACAACAACCAACCAACCAATCTGACACAGACAACTTTATTATAATAGCCGCCCATGGGATTGGCAGCTGCTATAATGGAGGTTCGTGCTAGCACATAGTAAATCATGTCACCTTTAGTAATTGTCTTTTGCTCCATAGCTTATAAAAGTGCATGATGCTGTATTCCCATCTTAAAATTCATCAGTACAACATCCTTGAAAGCTAATGCTCCAGCATCAAGCGCACATTCACCACTGGGTTCCCTTTAGTGTTATAGTAAGGCCAGATATTGTTGTTGCATTTCCATAAAGTCAAGAGTAAAGCAATACGTGCGATTGAATTGAGCGTAGTTCTAGCCCAATAGATTGCTAAATGTGGTAATGTTATTGTATTCTCTCTTTCTCTCTCCTAAACTTCGATAACTGTATATGGCCATCCCGGAATATTTATATATATATATATATTTCACGGAGAGCAATATTTGCACAAGCCTGATGCATCTGGCTCTTTCCTAATTCCTAGATCCACAGAGTATGAGGATCTCCTCGAACTGTTTTGGTCATCAAGATATTTCTGTAAATCCTCCAAAAAGTTATAATATTAATTCAGCCTTCACCATTTCAAATGTAGAAATGAACGAACATAAAGATGACATAATAAGCGGAAGAGGTTTTGTTTTGCTTTTATGGCCTGAGTGACATGAATTCTTTAAGGTACAGTTCAGTTCCCCCAGTATTTGTATTTATTTTGATCAACGACTCACTAGCACATTTCAAGCTAGAAATACCAGTGGCTAGTATATGAACTATAAAAATGCGTTTATTTCTACCAATTCTTGCATGTCCATCACTGTTATGCTAATTTTTACTTTTACGTACAGTGTCAAATGAAAAAATGAAAAGGCGTTTTTATGGATAATGTTATTAGTAGAAAAGTTATTAGTACAAATGAAAATCTGTATTTCGATCCAAATTGTCTCATTTGTTTTCTTCAGCATATTTTTTGATAAAATACGTTGAGTAATTTTCTACTTTGAGTAGTTTTTTATACGTTGAGTAATTTTACGTGCATAGATGTAGCAATAATTACGCTTTAATAAAGTGAAAATTGTCCGAAAATAGCGGAATCACAGGTAGAAATCGCTTAAGAATAGTAGAACAGAATTCTAGAAATTCGTTGAAGTGGGGGGGAGGCGTATAAAATTGGACCCAATTTACAAGCAGCTGGGTTATTAAAAATTCCAATTTCCAATGATTAAAGTAGTAGAAGCAGGGCCAATGGGAGAATACGTTCCATGATTATAATGCATATAAAGTCAATTAAAACATTATAATAAAATCATTAATTTGATATAATTAAGTGATAAAAACTTAATCGTATGTTTAAAATAAATCACCGTTTTAAATAAATGAAAATGAAACAGTTTAATCACAGAATAGGGAAGTAATGAGACCTTCCCTAAGGATTGGTTTACAATTCCTAATACTGCCCCCTCTCTTCCCCACACACACGCTCCAAAGAGAAGCCGCTGTACTGTATGACAGTAATAGCCTCTACTTTTCTTTAGCAGACGTGTTTGGCACAGTGAGATGCGTGTCTCTGTTAAACACGATTGAAGTTTTGGGAAATACTTTCGATTATAAAGATAATATTGAAGGCAACGATTATTCTTAATAGTTTCGTTGGCTTTAATTACGAGTAGTTTTTCTTAATTATATTCTAAACTGTTAAGTGAGGGGGAAAAAAGTTCTTTCAAAATTTTAATAAAGTACAGGTTAATGACACCATTAATGACAAAATGAAAAACAAATAAGCGAAAGAGTATAGAATATGTTTCCCATATAAGATAATTATCAAGATAGAGAAGTTTAAAATGTATCTTTAATCGAAAAGCGAAGGAAAATTAAAGACTAAAGCACATTTTTACCATATTGTTAGAAAAAAGCCAGTGATGATCAATAGTACTGTTTGAGATATTCATGGAACAGACGTACATATACATTTTTTTTTTGATTATCCGAAGCTCTCTCTACCTGCCACTGATATCTTGTAGTTGCACTTCATAAATAAAAAAATCAACTAGTAGCTCCAACACACACACACACACACACACAAGTGCTGTCGGTAGCTTTGTGTCTTGTCAAGCAGTCTCTGGCAAGTACCTAGCAGTAGAACGCAACATTTAGTGTAGACGGTGAGAAAGCGGACAGTGCAAATAATTCACGACACACAGACGCTGCCATGGCGACATACAGCAATACGTGATTACTGCGTCCCTCGCTTAGTCATAATAGAACAGCTGAAATCAGCGTTGCGTTAGTGTTTTTTCTTTTTTTAAAAAAGGTCAGCGGTACTGCTGTTCTCTCTCTCTGTATATGTGTGTGTGTTGGTGACGAGATCATTACTGTTACGAAATATTGTCCTTTTAGTTGTAGTGTTGTTTGGACACAGTTAACTGCAGGAAAATGGTGCCAGACTGTCTAACTCTTAGGCCAGCCATTAGTGACTCAAAGAGAACACCTCTTGATATAATAGCTGACGCAGTATGTGGGTTGTGTTCAGATGTCATTGAGAAATAGTGGCACCTAGATTAAAATCACACACTCTTCTTTACAGATAGCGCAAAACTTAAACAGCTTGACAACTTGCATCACTCGGAAAATAATTCCAACGAATGCGGAATTCATATTCATCTGAAAAGTTACTTTTGGAAACACTGTGTTTAAAGAAGTTATCCACATATCAATGTGCATAGGGGTGGCTCACATATAAACAAACCACACTGCAAACCATAGAAAATTGATTTTAGGTGACACGAGTGTGGACCTTGTAATTGAATATCGGCATTCAGCCTAGCATGGTTGTTCCGCCGGAATGCATAAATTAGTACATATGCTGTAGGAAAAAAATCATTTAGTAATTTAGATGATGAGAAATTTCCTTTTTTTTTTTTATTGTCGTTTGATGTTTCAAGTGTCCTTTTTATTATTGTTAAAATGTTCCATAGTATCATCAAATTACACTTAGTTGTTAGATAAATATCCTGGTGGCATCACAGAATATATTTTTTAAAGAAATACTGAGATTTTAACTGAATTCCGTGCCTTAATAAACGCAATTCATATTTTAAACGTCGTTTCCACTTTTATGAAATCCGAATACGCTTGTCTTATCTAAATCAAACTCGAGAACTTTATGATTTTCTTTTGGTTTAGATTGCAGAGCTGCCTTTGAAAAGTCCCAAATGTGTTAATCACGGATCCTTAGAAAGTGGACACGGTTCACGCATTTATGTCTTAACTAAAAACACACATTGACAGTTGAACTGGAAGAAGCTGATCCCACTTGGTTTAACGTTAATAAACAAAGGTTTGTTGAGGTGTGTATTATTCTTTATTTCACATATTCAGAAAAACACTCCAACTTTGTTATTTTTTTATTTTTGAATTAGGACATTTATATAATTCTCCCTTAAGTCTGTTTCAATAGTTTGTCTTTACGACTTCTCCGTGGAAATTCCCATTATGAATAGCAAATTTAAATTTCCTTTGTTTTTCTTTAAGAACTGGGAATTATATGCCATTTTTGTGAAGTAAAATTGTTTTCGTCAGTCGCAAAAGTCGACTCCTTCTTCGTGTAGTACTCTTTCAAGTACTCCAAAGTGGCAAATCTAACAAGAAAATAAATGTTAAACAAAACAGAAGAACAAAAATATAAAGCATAAAAATAAAAAAAAATAGATAAAAAAAAGTATTTTCAAACAAAAATATAAAGCATAAAAATAAAAAAAATAGATAAAAACAGTATTTTCAAACAAAAATAATAATAAAGCAGTAACGATGTGAATAAATAAAGATAAACATTTTAAATCAGAATGAAATAAATAAAATTTTACCTTTTAAATAAAATATAAAAGAAACAAAAAAATATTAAATTATGTTTCATTCTACAGTATAATAGTTTCAGTATTCGATTTGAAGCTATATGAAAGGAATCATTTTTAAAAATATAAATGAAAATGCAAAGCCTTTCACAAGTTTTTCCGTCTGAAAATGGAATTATTTCGGTCTAATTTTTTGTTAACTATTTTTTGTCACTACCTGAACAAATCATGTCTGAACTTAGAACACTATTCATCTTCTGTTACCCTAGCAAACTACTATCACTCCAGAAAAATACTTGAAAAGATTTTATACCTTGCATCATCCTCCAGTCCTTAGAACGCAGTGATAAAAATGGAAACTTACGAAGCTCTCCCTTACAATGTCAATTTCCAATTCTTTCAAAGAAATGTTCGTTAGTTCTTCTTTTTCCATGTTACCGCTTTAAGTGCCTTGTTTCTAAGCCGGTCTAAAAAACCGCTACACACACACACACACACACACACACACACACACACACACACACACACACACACACACACAGAAGAAAGAGAAATGAGAGATGATTATCAACTCCAAGCTCCGTAATGAGGATTAGAAGAAAAATTCTTCTAAGAAAACAAACTGACGATTCAGGCGATTACACTCGCTGCTTTCTTTTTAAATTTTAAATGAGCGGTTTCTGACGTCCTCTAGGAGAACGTAGAGTGGTAGCAGCACGAAATAGACACGCGAGAATAAATCTTCCTCGACGACTAGGAAATACCCACCCCCGTTTAGCTACTGTATATCAAAAATGGTATAACACGCAAATAAATCGGATGTTTGAGAAGTTTGTTTATGCTATGAAAATTGTGCAAAATAGTAAAAAAACATGAACCACATTCTTATTCTGCGAAGGGAGAAAAGAGAACAGGAAGGCTGCTTTATCTCATGTAAATTCTTCCAGAGAAGACGAGAGTGGGCTGAGGAGATGTATGTTGTTTAAATATTAATCGCTCGTACGATAAGACGCCGAATATTTAAACTGTGGATACTAATAATGCAACGACAATGGAAAAGTTATATATAATAATTTTGAGACATTTATTAAATTAATAAACTATGTTCAGAGGATAGATTTCATAAGCTTATAAAGGTTTATTAAATTTAAAAGTTTTGCAACACATTTGTGAGTGAATGAGCTTCATCTGAATGGCACTTCTACAAATTCAGCCATTTTGTTTTCATATTCACACGGTTGGATAAAATTTAAATCATGCTCTGGACCGATTGTTCTTCTCTTGGCCAAAAATTATTTGATGTTTTTAACAAATCAGTTTTACGTAATGTCATTATTACTGAAGACGTTTCTTGTGGAGCAGATTAGGCTATACGGAATGTTTCTGACTAAAAGTGCATTAATAATTAACTGAACTTAAGCATCAAATTCCCTTTTTTTTTTTGGCTCTTTTGTTTCCTTAAACTGAAAGATTTTTTGGTCTCTAGCAATGTTATGAAGACAATGTCTTTAAGATAAAATTAGTTTTTTTGTTTTGGGCTAGGGCCAAGGCTGCTCAGGCCATGAGGGCGTCTATGTTTTCTTTCCTTTTATTTGCATGTATTCTTGAAACTGTTGCTATTTAGGGAATAGAAATACAATACAATACTTCCTTGGAAAACTTTGGGAGATGATCGAATCCAATCACGCTTGAAAACGCCTCCGAGAGTGGGAATTCCAAAATTATTTATTTTAGACCAAGTCGACAGCAAAGATCATCACGAAAAAGTGGTTAGAATTCCGTTAATTAATAAAGCAATTTGTTAAATTGCAGATACTAAGAACATAACATTATTATGGTTAAAAAGGCCTATGCGCTCCGGATTCATACTTAGTAAAATAAATTACGGCTTTCTCAGAGCGAATTGTAACAGGTTTAATAAATATACATAGAAACATACAAAGCTTTCGGTTGGTTAGACAACCTTCTTCAGTTGAAACAAAAACATAAAAAAAAAACATTATTATAATTACATACTGAAAGATTACATTGCATATAGTTAGCTCATATGATTCAAGTACTTTAAACTGAATTTGGATATCAAATAAATGCCATATTACACGATATGGCATTCGTGTGATATTCAAGTTCAGTTTATAGCTTGAGAACTCTGGTGTGTTCTCGACTATTAATGGTAAGCATCACGTATGCGTAACCCATAGCTGCCTTGTTAAATTCATTTCTCCGATAGTTTGAGCTTGCAATTGAAGAAGAATGTGAAGAAATGAGAATGGACTTCTTTTGTAATGGCATATTGACTTATGAGTTTGGTATCTGAAAGTTCTAATTTTCAGCCGGTTACTTGTAATGTAATGAAAATTATTAAAAAAGTACAATTACAGTGCAAGCACAGTTAAGCATTATTTGTGGGATTTGAAAGTGCTCTTTGCATAATTTTGCCAGTTGAATGAGCTACTTGTGTAACTCATTCAGCTGGCAAAATTATGCAACTCATTCAGCTGGCAAAATTATGCAACTCATTCAAATGCTGCATCATGTAAAGTTAAAATTCTTAATCACACCAAATATACACATTATATATTTTATTTGGCGCAATTTGTTTTTGCATTTCTTCTCGTCGAAAACAATTCACCGATTGTGCTTTTATGTCATGAATGGTTGAAAAGCCGAGATCATAATCCTTTATCAATAAATTACACTTTTTACCTTTTTGAAGTGGAGTCTTTTGGGACCCCTCCACTTGTTACGCTGATCCACCCTGAGGACTGACCATTTTTGACAACTTTCTGTCTCCTATCATACCAGCATGCTAGTAAGCGTAGGATCTTACCAGTAACTCCACTTCTCCCAGTTTATATAGCAATCTTCCATGTGTGTTAAGCATCAAAGTAAGTAAGGCTGTGAGGAGAAAGTGTATTGTGATGTTGATTATATACACTGTGATACCCACGAGGGTGCCATCTGTTAGAAACGGTATCAAAAGCTTTATTAAAGGCCACCGTAGGTGAGTGGTCAGGCGCGAGGATGCATGAGCACCGTGGTTCAAGTAACCGTGTAAGTAACCATGGTTCAAGCCTGGATGGCTGCTAAATAAGGTGCTGTTGTTTGTATTCTTCTCTCTCTGACTTGTGAAACTCCTCTGACCTGTGAACTCTAAACTGTTTAATGACTGCATCATAGTAATTTATCAGATTGATTAGACATAACATTCCCTTAAAGAACCTATTCAAGATACCATCCTTGTAAATGGTCCTGAATCGCATCCTTCACTACAGACTACATAATCTTTCCCACCATAGAATTCAAACTCATTGGTCGATAGTTACACAACTCCTCTTTAGCACCACCTTTATGTATTAGTGTATTTTTCACTGGAGATGTGCTTTATATATTAGCACTTTTCCAGTCTAAGGGGATCTCCCAAGACTTTAATTATGCTCTCATTAACATTTCTAACGCTCTCAGAGAGGAATGCAAGTGTAATGTCGTCCTTTTCCACCACCACAACCGAACTAGCAGTTCCATGAATCATCAGTGCCTCTTCAATGATATGAGCAAAAAAACCTTTGCACCCACTCTTTAAATTAATACCGTCTTTGCAAAATAAATTCCGCTAACAACTAAGGCAGGCCATGCTGACAAACATTTTTCCCATGTCTTGCAGAGTCCCTCTAGTCTAGAGTTAATTCACAAGGCTTCTCATGATGAAATCTCTCCTGTCCTTTCATAAGCAATCATTCGTTGCGTTTTAAATTATTAGTCCCCACATGTATTACTATGCATTGACTAGTCCCATTATGAGGTGATAAACTGCTTGTCTATATTTGTACCCATCCGTTGATATAATTTGATTGTGTGTCATCTGTCTTTTCTTTCTAACAGAATATGTTCTCTGTCTTCCTCACAACTGAGTTCTCATTTAAGACTATCCTGCGGAACCAAAGCACTCTGTACCGGTCGTTCCATTCCTGAAGCCTGATTCGTAAGTTCGTTGCCCGTTGTATCATTAGACACCTGAGTCTCTGCTGAGCCCACAGAGATTGAATATACTCCGTGACATAAACTTGCTTTCTCGGAAACTCATTTTCGCCTAACAGTATGTCTATTTTGATTTCAGTTAGCTGCAGTCCTGAACTGTAAATTCAGATACATATGTCTGATATAGTTATATATATTTGAATTATACTGCTTAGTACACTGGGTTAAGTTTTACAAGGAATTCTTACTTTCGAATTACATATTTCCGCCAAAATTGCCGATAACTAAGGCTCACTGAATATTAAACTATTTTATAATTCCAATTATAAACAGTACTGTTTATAATTTATGAGATTTGTTTCTTGAAATATAAATAATAATTGTCCGTTAAAAAGGAGTCATTAAACAAATATAAATAAAAGTCAGAAAAAAAACTTGCTAAAATGGATACCCATTACTGTGTGTAATAGTTTAATAGTTATTATGCATTTAAAGCAGGGATTGGAAACATACCGGCATTGATATCAAGAGAGACCCTATATGTCCCGATTGGCACCATTAGATACTTTAATTTTATCATTCTAACAGGACATTGCCATGAAAGTCGCCACAAAAGCAGTCTAGCCTTCCCGATTTACAATTCAATTTCAACGTCTTCTTCTTCTTCTTTAATGCTGCCGAATGGCGTTTGCGACTTCGTTTTGATATTGTTTCAACGTCAAGTTCTCTAAATACATTTCAAAAATCCTACTTATCCAGTGGTATGCATCCAAATTAACAGCACATCGGTAGGCTTTGCAAATAGAGGGCACCTCTCCCAATTTCAGAAATTCCGTACTGGCACTAGCAACCCTCTACTTCCCCAGTATCTGATTAAACCCGGTACGCAAATCCTCACACTTGGCACGCAGTATCTAAACGGTTGTTGACCCCTGATTTAAAGCATGGTTACAGCAACAAATACACAGGGTAGACCACAAATCATGAGCACTTCATTCATCTATTTACCATTACTTTTTTTTGCACATACTTATGTCTGAATTTTTGATGTTTCAGGCAACTAAAAATTTCATTGTAGTTATGGAAGAAACATCAGTTGAGAAAACAATGCACACAGAACTGAATGTTAGTAACTGTCGTTATTGTTTAGGATAAGTCTATAGCTTTTAGGCGAGTTCTCAAAAGTGTGAAGTTCATGTTGTCTTCACACCTATCTATCCATATATGACAACTCGTGCGTATATGATAATTCTTTTAGAAAAAATTTCTTGAGTCTCCCTAAATGTCCTTAAGAACTGGCCAATAAACTGCGGATTTATTTATTTTTATAAGATAGGAGAGCCAAACAATGGAGTCTTCAAACAGTACGCAGATAGGTGTCAACAATAATTTATCTATCTATTAGTTATTAGCGCATGTGCTGTGAGCTTTCACTGTTTTGTTAGCATGTGAGTGTTTTTTTTATGAGTAAATGGAAAATGTTTTAGACTGATACATAGAAGTAGTGGTAGTAGTGGCATGTGATGCAACAAAGCAAGTATGAGCTTATGCAGCATCAGCCAAAAAAAAAAAAAAAAAAAAATTACAAAACAATTCCCTTTAAATGTTTGTTTATTTAACCTATCAACTTCCACATAATAATTTAATAGTTATTATGTGAAAGTTTGTTCCGGCAATTAACCACCCGCTGGCTACAGGCAAATTTCCGCATATCCATTCTACATCTGTCTTTCCTCAATATGAATTAATGCCCCCTTAGGTTCGTAATCTGAACAAGTGGAAGAATCCCATCAGAATTCAGCGTGCTCAACCCATTCAAGGCCTTATACACCTCAATCAGATCATATCGCAGGTGCCTAGTCTCCAGCCGCTGCAATTTGCAGAACTTAAGCCTCTCTTGGTAAGAGGATCCCTTCATTCCCCTCACCAATCTTGTTGTCCTTCTCTTCTCTGTACACGCTCAAACAAATCTACATCCTTCCTAAAATGAGGCATCCAGACCTATACGCAGTACTCAAGGCATGGCCTGACCGTTGCTTTATACAGAGGGACAATCACCTCCTTTTTCCTGCTAGCAAAATTCCTGTATATCATTGTCAAAATCCCATGACCTGCCCTGGCAGTCTGTCTGCATTGCTCAGAAAATTTCATATATGACTGCACAATTACTCCCAGGTCTTTTTCATTTTCTACCACTTTAAGTGTAGTACCACACAGTTGGTACGTTTCTCTGGAGTTATTTCTACCCATATGCAGTATTTTGCATTTGTCAACGTTAAACTTCAGTTGCCGCTTCTCAGCCCATCTGCCCAAATTTTCCAGATCCCGTTGCAGTAGCACACTGCCATTATTGTCATTAACAACCCTTCCAACCTTTGTACCATCTGCAAACTTCGCATATATATATACTGTGCTGCCACTTTATTAGTTACACCTACCTGGTAGCGTGTTGAGCCTCCTTTAGCCTTCAAAACAACCTGAATTCGTCTAGGCATGGATTGAACAAGATGCTGAAAACGTTGTGCAGGAATGAAGTACCATGCAGACCTGAGTGTGTCGCTCAATTCCTTGAGATTCGAAGGAGGTATAAGCCTACAGCCCTTTCCAGCTCATTCCAAAGATGTTCGTTAGGATTGAGATCCATGGACTGAGCGGGCCACTGCAGCAAAGAAAAGTCATTGTCATGTTCCTGGAACCATTCCATAGTGATTCAGGCTTTGTGCACCGGCGCATTATCCTGCTGGAAGTAACCATCTGACTGAGGATAAACTGTCAACATGAACGGATGCACTTGGTCAGCAACGATGTTTATGTACGATGTGACATTTAGACGTGAATCTATGGGTATCAATGGATTCAACGTGTACCAAGAAAACATTCGCCACACCATAACACTGTCCCAACCACCTTTCACAGTAGTCGTCAGACATTATGGGTCCATGAATCCATGTTGTTTTCACCAAATTCTGAGTAGTCCATCAACATGATGCACCAGGAACTTCGACTCGTCAGACCAAACGACTGTTTTCCAATCGTCGATAGTCCAGTGCTGGTGTTGCTGTACCCACAGGAGGCGTGCTCTCTTGTTCTTCATTGATAACAAAGGTACACGATGTGGCCGTCGGCTGTTGTAGCCCATTCGCGACAAAGTGCGAGTAGTGGTCCGCTGCGATATTTTGTTCTGCGCACCAAGGTTGTATTCTGACGTGATGTGTGACATTGTGGCCCGTCTGTTTGCTTGCACAATTCTAGCCATCCTTCTCCGACCTCTCTCATCAACATGCGATTTGATTTTCTTCCACAGGAGTGCCGTTGAGAGTATGTTTTCTGTTCGCTGCACTATTCTCGATACACCCTTGAAACTGTTGTGCGTGAAAATTTCAGGAGAACTGCAGTTTCAGAGATGCTTTGTCCAGCACGTCTTGCACGTACTACCATGCCACGTTCGAAGTCCGTTAGATCACTCCTTTTCTACATTTTTGCTACGGTTTGTACGCTTAACTGATACTAGAAAGGTTGTTCTGCTGCATTTATATAAACAAGTGTGGTCATGTCACTTGCAACGTTGTGGGACAAACCATTTGAATGCACAGCAAGGGTGTACCTAATAAAGTGGGAGCACAGTGTAAATATATATATATTCCTGGCAAAAGGAAAGTAATCTATACTGCATGGCTACTTTATTAGGATCATGAGCTAATTTGGACAGCTATTGGTTCGAATCACTTCTACAACATAGTGTCGACAAGATGTTAAAAAGTTAACGAGGAATATTGGACCATTAAAATGACAAAACGTCCCTCAATTCCTGGAATGACGTGGATAGAACATTGTGCTGACGACCACACCTTTCCAGTTCATCCAAGATGCTCAATGGAATTGAAATCGAAGATTGGGCAGTTCAGTACAGATGCTTGAAGTCATCCTCGTGTTTCTCAAACCGTTCTTTCGTGGTGGATCATGGCATTATCATCTTCATCCTGATCTGCAACAATTTTTGGGTATTTTTCTGATATTCATAGCGTCGTCCACGAAAACATGCTCTACACCATTACACCTCCTCTCGTAGCCTGTATGATGAAAAGAGTAAATCAAGACTCATCTCACCGCATACCGTACCACCAGTCCTCTGTAGAACCTTTCTAGCAATGGCGAGGTGTTTGGTAAAGGAAATGCATTACCATATCGTTATATCAACTGATTACCGTTCGCTTTCAGGTTTTTAAAAAAAAAATACATAAAATTATGTTATTTTTTGCTCTTTTCTTAAATATCTGTAATACTCTTAACCTGTTTACTGAAAACTGTTGAACGGGTCCTTTAATACCTGTTGACAATATTTAAATTTCAATAAAGATAAATATTATTCGTTTTATATCCGGATGGCATAAATCCAGTCATGACGTTTGCTCAGATATTATCTCCTTTCATTATCCATATTTGGTTGAAATCGGTAGATAGTTGTAAATAAATGGCTACCATCCTGTTTAAAAATGTAAAACTGCAGCTATAATCAGAATCTACCATTGTGAAAAGTTTTGTTAAAATTTGTTGGCAACTGTAGGCTATATGCTGATTCAAAAAACGTAATCGGTGGCTGTTTTTTTTTTCAAGATACAAGGAGAGAAAATAGCAGATTGAAATGTGCTCTTCAAGTCTACGAGTACTAGTCATTAAATTCTATTATAATCGGTCTTAATTATAGAAAATATGTTCATTATAAAAGTTCAAAATGGTCTGCATTTTCTTTCAAGATGAAGTAGAAAAATAATTTTGCCTAAAACCCATTCGTATCTATTCTCCATAACTGTCGTCAACCTTGATGAAAATTTACATCTCGTTCTTTAGCTATAAGCAATGCGCACTCATCCTCTCTTATTAATAGTTAATAACGATGATATATCGCAGATAGTAAAGAACATTTAGGGATAGTTACCTTGAAACCAGCTGTAAGTGTTTAACTATTCCTTGTTCCCGTTGCATGTGATATTTTTTAGAAGCAGAACTCAGTAATCCAAAAGTATAGTTAGAATTCTTTAATGCCCAAGTCCTTTAGTATGGCTTTATCAATAGCTCCTTATCTAGTGGGGCAGGCAATAGTTTAAGAGGGGCATTTTCTGAGTAGGATCCTCACTAGACAGTCATTGATATTGATATTAGTTTTTGGCTTCAATTGTTTGGCATTCCTATTCAAAACATTTTAGATTAAAAAAGAACAGCTGGAGAAAAAAAAATTTAGACTTACAAAGTTAAATTGACGAAAAAAAAAAGAATTAAAATATAAACAGAACAAGAACAAAGTCAGAAGCATGACAAAGGGGGGGGGGGAGACACAGGTAATAAAAGAAAATTTTGAAGTGGCAGACGATAAGAAAAATGACCAGTAAAACTCTTCTTAAAAATTTAAATCCGCCTGGGAATAAGAAAAAGTTGGCATGTTGCCAAGTACTGCTCCGGGAGACAGAGGACACAGAGTAGCGAGAGGCTGATCTTGTAGCATCCAGCTTAGCAGGGCATAGTAACAGGAAGAAGAAGGAATGGAAGTAGCTTTAACCTACACGTGATGACAGTTACAATCTCCGCTATTGTAGTTGGCATCCGCTCAGATCACCCGAATTATGCAGCTGCTTATGTTGTATCTTAACCTCATTATCATACATAAAACGCTGTTTAATTAACGCGGACTTTCTACGGCCATTTAGCTACAAAAACGCTGTTATTAACGCACACTTTGTCTTTGAGACCAGAAGTGCTTTAATCGCAAATTAAAATTTCTTAACGAATTCTTCGTGAATATAAGACCGCTAACGTGGTAAAGGTGCTTTAAGTTCAGCTGATTGCTTTTATTCTTGCTATCTCAGTTAAATGATCTTTGTTATTACAACTATTCTTTCAAAACTCCCTGCATACTGAGGGATATGAGTCACTTTTGACTTATGTATTACTTTGAATAGGTTAAAAGCAATAAACATAAATGTTTATCGTGCATTTTTATACTGGAAAAAAAAAAAAAGTAATATGGTAAAATAAAAATAAAACTCGTTTTATGAGCAAATTAATATTATGTATATCAACTTGATGTCAATACTTTTGACGAATTCCAAATATTTCAAATAATGAGCTTTAATAAAAAGTATATGTTATTAGAAATAGTTTTCGAATTATTAATATCTTTAGTAATTATATGTTGGAAAAATTAAATTAAAACTTTAAAAAAAAAATAAATATTGCTTTAGAGATAACAGAGTTATTTTGGGCAAAGGAGAATTTGCGAACCGGTAACTTGTGCTACCAATGCTTTAAGGAGTTTGTTTACCTAAGTGTCAGCCTTGTGTTAAGAAGTACTGCAATAAAATTCTCTTTCAGGAAGTATTTGAAACAAAATATTTTCGTTGAGCATTTATGTACTGGAAAGTTTTTCTCACTTTCCAAACTGAATCTTAGAAGAAGATTAAGCAAAGGATTTTTTTTGTCTCCAAGTGTGTATTTTTTTGCATCTTTGAAAATGTAAAATTTAAAGATGCTCTGTATGAAGATGCTATTAATAGCATTAGACTGTCTAAAACGATGTAAAGGACTTTATTTGTATCTGCCAAAAGAGATTATCCAGTTCGGAATGGAACTTAACCAAACTCTCCCCCATGGTCACGTTTACAGATAATTTATTAAAATAATCTATATCTCGCTCGCGGGCCAGTGGCAAACTTCTTAAGATTCAGTCTTCTGTTACTCTAAGGTTTTATATTTGCTTCTGTTGTTCTTGTCTCGCCTGCCAGAGAGATATTTGACTAACTTCTGATACTACTGTTTAACAGTGGGTACTGATTTTTCTTGGTGTTTTATTTAAAAATATGAATATTCATGTCAGACTGTTCCCAAATAAATTAGCTTTGGTGAGGACACACGTTGTTAAAGAGATAGTTTGCGAATTATTAATACCTTCTCTTTATTAACTGTACATTACATTAATTAAAACGTGTTAATTGATAATAGTTATTGTTCTTATCGTTAATTTAATTGTTAACGATAATTAAACGTGTTATTGTCACTGTATTCCATCTAAAGGTTAAGTATAATTTTCTAATTTGAATATCGAAGCGATCTCATCCAAGTTTAATATAATAAAGATCCACAACCTGGATGAGGCTTTCCATGGTGCTGTTTTCTATAAATAGATAATTACGCTACAATAATTTTCTCTCTTTCGTATATTTCTACGTGAAATAATACATAGTAATTGAGAATTTTAAAGTCCTAACCAATATAACATTTATTGGTTATTGTTAATGGAAAGGTACGGGGAAATTAACATTTTCATCCCTTTTGTAATAATTTTTGTGAATCACAGCTTCTTTTTAAATTTGAGGTTTGTTGACTAGTTCTTTCTCATTAATTTCATTCATGTGCTTTAATTTTTTTTTTTTTTCGGATATCGGTCTCATTACTAAAGTTTTTCTGAGCTTTCTATTTCTTTTTCGAGATGACGTTCCTTTCTTGTGAATCTGAAAGTCTTTCCGTGTGTTCTTTCTTCCATACGTGCACAGTGACATTCCTTAAGACTTCCAAGTCTACTCCACTGAACTCACTGTTGTATGCAGACTTGTCGATAGCATAAGAAACCAAACATGTCATTTACACCGAAACGCACTGAGATTTTGAGAGCAACCCGGTCAAATTTACGAAGTTACTTGGTGCCCGGAGGAGGTTTAGAGCATCACCGAGGAAAACTCGGTCGTTTCGCTCTTCAAACGGAAACATATTGCTGTAAAAGTTCACCATCTCTCGGTCTGAGCGGAGCGTGCAGTGCACTAGAAATAAGTTCACTCCAAGTGAGGGCTGCACCACGTGACGGTTGAGTACTTGAGGAAAGCCAATAAGGAAGTATTGATAAATACAAACACCGTCCACCAAGGTAATGCAAAGTTATGTCATCAAGCCTTCTTTCTTTAGATCTTTTATGGACTACTCTGAAGAAGTCGCGAATGTATAAGTCATTAATACAGAACGAAGTGTTGGCTGTACTGTTCGAGAACCTTAGCTGCGATACAGTTTTCTTGTTAAAATAGAAACATCCAGTGAAAACGATATGTGATTAAATCTTGAGAATGTGGTATATTGAGGTGTTGCGTTAAATTTTAGCTAGCATTTTCTACTAGCTAAAAGCCAGTGGCGTATTTCGCCACCCCTCCAGGCAGAATATCAAGTTTTGGCCTCTATGCCACCATAAGTATCGCCACAATCATTGCGATAATTTTAATGAAATTTGAAACAATAGATCTGGTTCAATCAATATTTGTCAAATCTTGTTAACTTTATTATTACCCGTATACAAGTATCTGACTCTTTTAAAATGCATCTCATCACCGTATGTTCTCTGCTATCTGACAGACTCATTGGTTGTCCATGAGCCGGTCATGTTCTTAACAACCCATAAGTGTTCCTCATTCAGACGGAAATGAAACTAGGGATTTTTTCACACGGCACGGAAGAACAGCAATACTAGCCATTATACAAGCCGCGAGGGCTCATTTAATTTAACGTTTGTTTAACATTTCTCCATGCTTTTTGAATTAACTGAGCTTTTCCCTTACAGTGTCATAAGATACCCTTGTAACGTATGTCCTATTTGTTTTGTGTAATGTATCCATAAATGCGTGCGGTTTTTGTCTAGTGTCAATATTTTGTCAGTAGTTGAAGTTTTTATATTTTTGGGACTGCGGCGTGTATATGTTTTGCATAAATGTATACCAGTACTGTGATATATATATATATATATATATATATATATATATATATATATATATATATATATATATATATATATATATTCCTGCCATTCAGTTTAGATGTACAAAATTTAAAATAAAATAATTTAGTAAAAAATTTTGCTGAACTTGCACTAAACTGTCTGGAAACCATCGTTATGTTTTAGCTTCTTGATAAGATATGTACCTTGGTTTATGATTATTTATTTATTCTTTCTATCTTTTTATGCTATTAGTTATAATTAATTTAGCCTCATTATAAAAAAGCCATTATTATTTAATTTTTTAAAAATTATTTTAAAATTTACTTAACTTACTATTCTCTAAAAGTGCATTTTATTTTACTGCTCCCTCTCGGCTATAGCTGCTTAGCGCTGGTCGTATATGTTCGCCATATTTTCATAACCGTTCCGTTCCACTTGTTAGTCATACTTTTGTTTTCTCCAGTAAAAAAATTCGTAGAAAGCCCTCCTTAGCCTTTCTTTATTTATTTTATTTCTCGCAAACTATTGAAGATATGTCAAAACTAAATCATATTTGGAATCAGCATACTCAAATTTAGAAATAAACATCAAGAAACGCAGATAAACAAAATTTTGGAATTTTTTTTAATAGTGTAATTAATTTATTTATAAATTGACTTGTTAAGCGCGATTAAGGACTTACTCTATCGTAAATGTCTTATTTGATGCTGTCTAATGCTACGGAATACACTTGGAAATACATCTGACTGTAGATCAAATATCGTTTCGTAGTATAATTATGTGATGTTATATAATGAATATATTTGCATAAAGTATCCTTCATTGTAAACTTCAGTATTATATTAATAGGCATATTTCCTATTCAGTTTTTACGTGGTCTTCAAATGGATTGTTAATAACCCCAAAATTTCTAATTAAATCCCTTAAATTTTTGTTGCCTGTACAGAAAACAGGCTATTTCTAACCTTCTTCTTCATTCATACCCATACACTTCATCTAGTTCCCTTTCATACTGTTTACTAATTGCCAAACTCTCTCTCTCTCTCTCTAGTTTTTGGACAGTATAAATGTGGGCAGCACCTATACATGTACTTTAGAAATTACATATACAATCGCCTGTACTGTTATCTGAAAGGAAGCACCTGGAGCCAAAGATGTCGGAGTAGACTACTCATTAAGCTTGCTGAAATCTGTGCTGTTACATCTTTTGTTCCGGGTAGTTGAACATATCCGATGGAAGCGTCACAAACTTTACAATGTTGGTGGGCGTCTGACGTCATTTGTGACGCAGTTAGAGTTTGAAATGACGAAAGCGCCTTTCTGAAAAGAACTGTAGAAGTAAAGCATTAAGGATGCACTGATTGATTATGGCAGTGCTGCACAGGAGTACCATCATGTGTAATAAATAGCTTTATGTCACCGGCTGATAGAGTAACAATTCACTTTACAGCAAAGACATTTTTTTAATTAAAAAAAATGTTTAATGACTGGAATTTTATAAGGACCTTTTAATTACAATAGGGGAAAAATTAGATTTAATTTTATTCTGCCGGGTGGACTGAAACATTTTACTACTATATGGATAGTTTCTGCTAATTGGACTAATTCATGTTTGTGAAGAGTAGTATATTCTTTGGTACTTAGTTGTCACGGTACATCGTTGTTTACTACTCGTTTAGGCAGGTCGAGATTCGATGGCTGGAGGAATTTTTAAAGTTTTCGGGGGAATTCCCAGTTATTTCAGCCCCCCCCCCCCAATCCTGAGAATCGGCCCACGAACCCACACTTGTACAGATAAAATACACAACATGAATAAGAGTAACGTCATCCTTTGTCTTAAAAATATTTTGAATTTTGTGTCATGCTGACTTGAATAAACATTGAGCTATTAAAGATTTACTATGCAGATATATATTAAGTGGTATTACTAAATGTAAGTAGAGTACAGTGCTACTGGCCGATTAGTTCCTTCAAATATATATTGAAATATTGAAAATAACAGCAAGAAATGTACGAAATGAACTATCCAGTCATTCCGTACTTTTATGTACTTGCTTCCGAATGAGCTGCTTGGTTCGGTAGTTATTATTGAATAGTTATCAAAAAGTGTAGCTTGTTCTAAAATATGTTTTATTTACTGGGATCAGTTCCAAATTTTTATTATGAGGTTGCATGTATAAAACTTATCATTTTTCAAAAAACTGTTACTGAAATCGGACATGACATGGCCCATTAACGTTAGTATTGTATTAATATAAATAAAATTTTGCATTTATAAATCTAGATTTATTTTACTCGGAAAAGGAGAACATGATAATGACGTAAATTCTCATTTTTAAATTTGTTCTGACTTTTCCTATGATATATACAAGAAAAATATACATTGGAATTAAGAATTTTACTTGCTGCCCTTCTGTTTATAAAGTTCAGAAAATTTTCCACACGCTCTTATTGTTTTGAACAAATTTCATGTTTTGTTGATAAGGTAGGCCTGCATTGCTCAACAAAGTTTCCTTGCATCATTGAGGATTGAGTATATATGAAACTGAAGCTCAATTGTTTATTTATTTAGTTTCATAGTTACCTCAGTTTTTTCTGTCCTGGAAAACCTGACACGCTAAGCGACTGATTAATTTTCCTCCTAGTTAGTTAAATTGGTTTTTCTCTTCTAATGCTTGGTATATTTCTATAAATAATAGATACAGTTACTTGGTGGTCAAAATATCAACAATACTTAAGATGGGTAATCGTCGAGATCCTGTAGTTGTTTCTCCATTAGTAGCTAATCCCATCTTCATTCCTTATCTTCAGCTGTCTTCATTCGGTTTCCCGGTTTAAGCAAAAGCATCGTGCATTCTCTAATGATCATGTTTCCTCTCTAAATCACTTAATGAGGTACGCTCTGATCAGGTACTAAATTGGTCCACCGATAACACTACTACTTTTGCGTGCATACCAAATTCAAGTTTTAAATTGTCAATCACATGAACATAACAGTTGAGCTCGCATATCTATCTCTTGACGTCACTAGCTTAGATGTCCCTTATATCTTTTGACCCCGCCAAGGTTAATGTAATTATATTCCTTGTCGCTGAAACCACACCCACAACCCCCACCCTAATGGGGTGTGTGCTGCTTTTTGTAATTAGCCACGGTTCTGTTAGGCCATGAGAGGATCTTTTGTATAAGGTCATTTTTCTGTTTATCTAAATTTAATATCTTGAAAGCTTATTTGGTATATAAATTCCATTTATTTCATGTCACATTTCTGGCAGTCAGCATTAGTATTTGGATCTTTGCTCCCTGAAGAGTTATATGATAAACTGATATATTTATTTAAATTTAGCCGAAAGTTTATTTTAATAAGAAGGTTTATAATGAGACGAATTAACATATTCACACTGATCTTTTATATACCGACATAAAAAAAAAAAAATATGTCATGCTGCTTCACTACCCAAAACTCCAGTGATTAATTTTTTCACTTTAATGGAAAATTTTATGAAACGGAAATGCTCGTTAATAAGATATCTTTTTTAATAATCAGATATGCACACAGCATTACCGATTGTGTGTGTGTGTGTGTGTGTGTGTGTGTGTGTGTGTGTGTGTGTGTGTGTGTGTGTGTGTGTGTGTGTGTGTGTGTGTGTGTGTGTGGTTTGTTACTATTGTTTATTCAGTTTAGTTCTGCTGTATTTTTATAACGTATAGAAATAGTAATTTCCATTTTTATTTACGCATCATCTTTAACATCAATAAAAAATAAATAACACGACTAAATATGTACTGAAAACGTAAAAATATTATATTTCATTTGAAAGAATATTTTTCTAAGAAATATAGTATCGAATGAATTTTTTATAAACTCTATTCTGAAATAAAGTACAACCGATTTACTTTCTATCGTTAATGTTCACGTATTAATAAGTTGATTTTTGTTTTTGATGTTAAATATTACTTTTAATTTATTTAATTTTTTGTGTAATATAAAAAATGTGATTTGAATTTAACCCAAATTGAATAAGTTTATCTACTTCATTACCCAAAACTCAAGTGATTAATTTTGTTTTGTTTTTTAAAACGAATGGACCGTTTACTAGAATATTTCTAGAGTGAAAGACTTAAATCCTGAAAAAAAAGGAGGCCTCTTTCGTTATGGTCCCATGTCTGCTTTTCTTATGTTTCTTTGATCAGTACTTTTTTTTGCAAGGAAAGTACCTGTACGCAATTCTTGGTCTTACAGACTGCATTCTCTCTCTCCCCCCCCCCCCACCAAGCCAGTTCTGTTTGCAGTTTCTTGATTCATATTCGCAATATAGAATGCACTCGATATAGTGGTTTACATAATTGACTTAAAACAAAACTAGCATATATTCCTGCATCAACCATTCTTGATTTTGTACAGATAATATTTATTCTGAGCTGTTTTGTTTAAAGGAGACTTGAAAAACACTAGTAATATGGGAAGCGGTCTGGGACACGGAAAGATTTTCTTTAGAATGGAATTTTAATGGGATGTTGTTGCTGACCTTATAGTAAACTGCTGTGGTGATTACAGGAAAATTAAGTAATCATAATATGTTTTCGAATCTTGTGTGTGACAAACTGATTGCATTATTTTACATATTCTGCAATAAATATATTGGTAATGTATGTAGAAATTTAGATTTTCCAAATATAAAAATACAATGTATTTAGTTCATTGAAAGGTTGATTTTGTTTTTATGTGCATACGCCATCGAAAGCCTGAAATAATTTATTGCTAGTTGGTTAAAATCATTACACAGTTTTGTTATTACTAGTAGCCCAGCCAGGAAATGAAAAGCATCAACGTATGGAAACGCACAGATGGTGTACATAAAATAATGATAGAAATATTATGAGTTTAGTCTATTTTGAGATAGTTTTAATTCTTAATTAAACTTAAGGTGAAGATGTGAGTGCAGGTCTGATATGGTTTAGCATCTCCCCTCCGTTTTACCTCGGTGACGTTTCCTGCAGAGCTGCCTTCTGGATGCTGCATACTCTTGAAATTTATTCTTGCCTGTTAGCTATAGTGTCTTATACGTAAAATAAAGTGTGGGATAAATGATAAGCTTGAAATTAATAGTGCCGCTCCATCAATAAAAACAATCACGAACTATACTTTTGTTAAGATGTAGGAAACAGGAATATTCTCTCATAGCTGATTCCGCTTTCTGTCGAGTTCACAACTATCTGAACTAAAGGAATCAGTTTATTCTTCCAGACAGCACACATCCCGAAAGCATCAATATTGTAATTATGTCTACAAAATTCTGTTTACTTTTCCTTGTGTCCTCTTACTTTCCAAGGCTGCAGGAGGTCCTTTCCTGCTTCTAATCTATCCGTCAGCGAGATACTGTTATCTCCAGTTATCCCAGCAGTTCTATGGCGATCATTACCGCTACGCCTCTGATTAAAGGTGGAGACAAAGCAAGTGGCGGTGATTGATATTTGGTACCCAAGTAACCTGCCCGAGCTGTGTAGCCGCGCTACGATAAGACACGCTGACTGACGAAGCTATAGACAGGCCTCAAGTGAATTGTGACGTATTGAACGCCCTGGGGTTTGGTCGTCCTTACAGCACGGAATCGGGGCCACACTCTTGTTTCGTTAGAGAGGGGGAAATAGGAGGGGCGCAGGACACTGGTACAATTAACACAAAGAGATGCAACAAGAGATTCATCAAAAGAAGAAAAAGTATAAAGTGAGAAAAAATAAGATAAGAGACGAACCGAGAGGGAATGAAGAGGAGCGATAGGAGAGTGGAAATCGATTAGTTCGAAGAAATAAGGGGAGTCGAGGAGTTTAAAATTTGACGATAATTCGAATATAAATAAGAAAATGAAATAAAAAAATTGAATCGTACACGATTTAAATCTTGGGATGTAGTTTAAATCATGAAGCAATAAATGAGTAATAAATTAAATAAATTAAGTAAATGTAAATATAAAAAACTGATTAATTTTAAAGTTTATTAATTGGTTAATTTTAAAATTTATCAGTGTCCAGTGTCGACATAATTCCCAATTTTATATAATAATAATAAAATATAAAAAATAAAATAAAATATATATAATATATAATAAAATATATATTTTTTATTTAGTTAGCTAAAAGGCTGGCCGGGTATATGTACTTTGAATTAAACGTGAAAGGCATCCGCCCTAAGAAGAAAGTTATTAGAATTAATAAAGAATTTATGAAAAAAACTAGATAAAATACATGCTACCAGTTATGAAGAGTACATTGAATGGCACTTTGTCAGGCGGTGGGCACCGTTTAACATATTTAAACGATAATTCGCAAAACTATTCGTTTATGAATGTGTTTTACCAATTATAGCTAGGCCAGCAGATAGGAAACTAGTTATAGTAATTTAAATTTAACAGCTTACTGATAAAATATCTATAACTCGTAAAGAATAATCAGAAAAAAGGATAGCTTTGCCAATTATGGTTTAAATATATTGAATTATGCTAGCTCCTGATAACGTGCAATTCAATATATTCTCTTTATAATTAATAATATATATTCTGTCTAAATTTGTATATAAATTCTTTATCAAATTTAATAGTCTTCTGCTCAGGACAGACGCACTTGGTTTTAACTCAAGTTACATATATCTAGCCGTACCCCCTTTTAACTAAACAGATTATTCCTGCTTTACAGCTTAAATAAACATGTTCCCATTCAAAACGGATGCAGTGTTCAATCGATTCTCGAAGACATTCAGCTCATCTGGATACTTTACTCTATATTTACTAATTAGCATTCTTTTTCTTCTTCTTTAAAGTAATATATATATATATATAAGTTTATTTTTATATGTACAAAAAAAGGTAGAATAATAAATACTCTATGTAAAATTCCGGTCGTCACTAGCAACTAGCTTGTAACTGAAGCCATAATTCATGTGTTTTTAGTGGAGGAATACTTCTGAATGTTTTCGAACTCTAGAACAGTTGATGTCATGTTTTTTTTTTATTATAGTAATAACAGTTTCATCTTAACTGTAAGTGTAGATTCTGGAAGCGAGACGTTCGTAGTTGAAATGAGTACTAGTGCGTTTGAATTTTAAACGAAGTAAAATGAGCGTTTATTTGAAAAGGAATATCTTTGAAGACAAACAGTATTTACTTACTCAAATTAGTCCTTCCTACTGGATACGTCTTTCCATTTAAATAGGATAAGTACAGTACGAAAAAATGTGCCTAATATTATTATAAGTCTCGTCCTATTCCTCATTCAGACCGAAGCCTGGTTTGGTTTTATATGTACATAAATGCTTGCGGCGCTAGCCAGTATCTACTCGTTTCTGTTCCGCCTCTTCTAAGTGAAAAGTAACAGATGAAAACGTGTAGAAAAGGTCATCCAATCTTCAATGCATTTCCAATACAGACTTTTTGAAACAGCTGAATGTGCCATATCGAGTACTCCGGGGCTTACATAATGGTAAACTCTTTTGTAATGATAGTGTCGAAATAGTCCATCAAAAGAGTCTGACTAGAGTTCTAAACAGACGTTTAGGTCTTCATTAGAGTGTGAGATGGGAAGACTGTTCGTTTCAGCATTTATTTGTTAAATCGATACTGTATTTACAAATCGGTTGTAAATATTGGGAAGAGTACAATATAAACTTATTCCTAATACAGAGAAAATTGAAATAATGGTTAAGGTAAGGAAATGAAATATTGTTTAAGGTAATATCAGCACTTAAATAATTTAAATTCAGAGAATTTAAATCAGCCATACGCTTTTCAGAATATTACTTTCGTGTGAAAAATTCATTTCGATTGTCTTTTGGCAAATAGATGGCTCAAATGGGGATCGCAGAAATGGGACACGAGAGGCAAATGGGGATCCAATCGCTTTATTGCTAATTGATATTAATTTTCGTCCTGTCAATAAAATAACAGTAAAAATTATTATTTTTACTGTTATTTTATTGACTACGGAAAAGTCACGTGCATCTTATATAGATGACGTTAACGATCCATTATTTGTTCTGATGTCGCATGCTCTTAAAGAGTTTTTAATAGTAGTTCATTGCAGGGGTAAAATAAGTGGGTCGAATAAAATTTGTTTTCTCGGAAGTAATCTATATTTTTCCATAACACAGTTAATTCATTCTCATTGTAATTTCGACTATTACTTAAGACTACTTATAAAGAGGGCGGAGTCCATATACCACGCATTAATCTTCCATGCGGAATTTTGATATTATCATTTCATTTCATTTATTTTTATTTTTTTTGTTTCTTCTGGTCAAAAAAAATAATAATAAATAAATAAAATATCATGATTTTAAGTACTTTCAGGTACCATCAAGCTTTACACATTTTAACTTTTGCTGGAAGAGCTGTCAGAAGTATTAATTTCTCATAATATTAATGTGGCTTTATTTCTTTTTAATTGCCTATACAGAAACTAGACTATAAGTAATATCTCTCTCTTTCTCTTTCTCTCTCTATAAAAATTAAATTATCTCTCCTTATTATTAAGGAATAGCTTTAATATAATTAATCTACACCGCTATAACAACCTCTGTTCTTTTAACTATTAATGTCAGTTAGAAGGCTAAATCTTTCTTTGGTTTGCGGCCTGCGTTCTGTTCATCTTGAACCAGTGTTTATAAAATTTTGTAAGAGGTATCTCCTCTTTACGCTCTGATTTTTGGAGTTATCTGGATTTACTCTTTTATTTTGAATTCCGCCTGAGGATAATTTATTGGAAAAGATTTTCTCGGAGAAATCAAATACTCCAGTCCTATTTAATGTGTTGAGAATAATAAAAATTTTAGCAGGACTGCAAGTTTGTTTATTAAGTAGCCACAGCCGTGTTTAGCATTCTTAACAAATGTCTTAATGCGTCCACCTCACGCAATGGAAGCAATTTCCCCCCAACCCCCGCCCCAACTCCTGCGATTTCCGCTTGCTTTATTCATTAGCTAAATGCTGCCAGAACGAAATGGGGAAACCTGTAGGCAAACATATACACACTATCACGAAGCCGTGTTGTGATCGCTGCTTCTTGTGGAAGCCAGGTTTTATCTATCTGTGTCAGTCGTTAACTCGCTCTCTCCTCATTAGGTACGCTTGGATGCTAGCAATATACTATTTATGAAAGTTACCGGAAGCCTGTACCATATGCTCTTCGAACAGTGCAATACGACACGTTAATATACCGAATAGCTGATTAATGCGGCTGAAAGGCCAAATGAGAACTAAGTGCCAGCAACCCTTCACTCCAAATGAGCGCTACAGTTAGTTTGCCGTCCAAGTAGTGACCTCGTTAATTTAGTTGACTAAGTGCATTGAGAACGTTTTCATAAATAAGAAGGCTTTCTTTCCTATCTGATGGGCAGTTAACTATGCGTGCATCAATACATCTCTCCACCCAGCTGATTAACTTGTGTTAAAAGTGATTCGTGTGAAGACAGGTGTTATTATCGTTCCCATCCCCCACCAGAGAAAGCAGTTGGAGTATTTCGCTTGCATAGATACTCAGTTCCCTATTCTACCTTAACATGAGATCAATATCAACATCTAAGTAAGAAGAGGCAATATGCGATAGTGCCGATTATTATCCTGAATTTTAAGAAAGTGGGACAGTAATGCTTAATACGACAATATTTCCAATAATTTAAAATTACTGTAAGAGAAATAGTAATTTCATGCTTTTATGCAGAAAATAAATTTTCGAAATTAATTAAGATTAATTGTCTGTTAACACCACATCCGAGCGACAGATTATATTCATTAAATTATGTAATTTTTTTTTAAAGTTAACAAATAAAAAACTTAGGCGCAATAGGTATATAGATATAAGTTAAGAATTGTATTATTATTATTTGAATGAGTAACTTCAGTAGGAGCATTTTATGTTTAATATTATTATTATTATTAATATAACATAAAATACTGTATCCAGTTCAAAAACTGAAGTTAAATCTATTCTTAAAAAATCTTAACACTATTTTTGAAGAGTCGAATCTGCAAAGAAATGTCTCACAAAATTTAAGGAACCCAAAAGCAATTACTTTGCCTCACCCTGGGATACTAAATAGATTTGGACATAGGCACACAATGAATATAATAAACAACTTGTTGGCTAGCATTGATTCCGGCTCAGGAGAAGTTACCCCATCTCCAAATTCAAATTCCTAATAAGAAAATTCTTATTCTTGATACTCAATGACACAGTAGATTAGAATTGATATGCAGATAAACTATTACCTCTGTTTACAGTGTGGAATGTACTATGTGTAGTGACTTCATAGTTTTTTCTGTAAGATAACAAATTTGTACAAAACTGTTGTAAAGGAAGAATTACAACTTGTCGTCAAGAAATTTACTTTTCTTAACAAGTTCATTTATTGTAAACGAATTCTCTTGATAAATAAAATTGTATTGTATTATTATTATTATTATTATTATTATTATTTTCCTCTTAGTATAACATTTTTAACAAAAAAAAAAAACCCTTCATTTATAACACTGTGACGATAAAAATATGCAGATAGCATTATAGTACCATGTCAAAAATATACTTTTCACACAGTGCAGTTTTTATAAGGTCATTTCTGTATTGCAAAACCTGTGTAGGAATATTTCAGTTTGATGGAGATCTAGATATTTCGTGAGAAATATATAATCTTTGATGATATTTCCTGACTAGATATTTCTCACGAAATATCTAGTCTGTTGGATTAGATGAGAAATTTCTGCAACCCATATTATATATATTATTAAAATATATTTAGATTGTAAGCTAATTCCACTTATTAAAGACAATGTCGTCATAAACATGGCTTTTCTGTTCTGGATCACCACGCTCTGGTTGGCGCAGCGTGCCATTTTTGTGCGGCTCTTTGTTTTTATTATTTTAGTTGGTAAATTTTTGGGTTAGGTTTGTATGAAATAGGCTTTAGAGATTTTATGAAACTTATACATTGTTTTATCAGGTTATCAATAAATATTCTTCTGTCTACGTTTTTTTCCTTATTTATGTTACTAATACTACAGAAACTTTCGGTGGTATTAGTATTAGTACTACTTAACCTTCTGTAATTCCCTCTATTACGAATTGTTCTGTCTAGTTCAATATTCAATGGTTTTACTTCAGAAGGCTTACTACAGACCTTAAACTCCTACTCTGTGACCAATCAGGCAAATATGATTAGACTGATGTCTTGCAAAGTACACACATTGATATCTGCCTAGAACAACCAGAAATTTCAACTCCTTCCACATCTCAAAGTCAAATATGGACACAATGAAATACTCATCCCAGCATGCTCTTTAAATTTATTTTTTTCTCATTTTACGGACTGACGATCTAAGAGTTGTATCCTATAGTTATTTTTCTTTATTTTTTAACTTTTAAATTTTACTTATTTTAACTTATTTATTTTTCTCCGGTATTTAGCTTACCCATTTTATTTCGCTATACTATCTATTGAAAAACCTTTTAGCGGTAGCATATCAGCTCATAAAATGGGCTAACCTCAAATCTGGCTTTGTTTACATATCTCCAGGACCCCTCTTTCTAAATTTTAGTTTTCCTGACATTAAGTTACTTATCGCGCTCTAAAATCTCTATCGTCCTTCCTTCACAATTATATAACTGGGGATGATTCACACCTTTTATTTGGAGCAGAATTGGCTGATATATTCTCCTCATGTATATTAGGCCCATAAAAACCCTAGATAAGTTTTTTATAGACCCAATCCTTCACCTTACTAAGGCATTTAATATTGATCCTAAACTATTACACAATGATAAAAAGTGAAAACAGAAATCCTCCACAAGATTCTTACACTGGAACAATTGCTATTTTTTTATAAATTTCATTTTGCATTATCGCTCAGTAATGTATTATCGCTGTTATTTAACGTTTGTATATGTAGAATAGAATAGAATAGAATCTTTAATTGCAGCAATGATAGACATACAATTAGTCCCGTCACGGCATGGTGGTGCCAGGGGTTAACAAAACATATTTACAAAAGAGATACACATGAGAAAAAAAGAAAAATCAGATTATTAACAAAGCACAGTTTTACATTTTCAGTTCGACGAGGATACCCTTCCTGTATTTTTTATTATTGACCACTTCTTGGAGGTCCCCGTCGATGGCTTTGTTTATATCTTAATATGTATCTGATATTGTTATGTAACTGAGTGTTTATGTATATATTAATGTGTTTTTTCCTTAGTTGGATAGATTGTCTAGTTTTCCTGAGTTGTAACAATTTAAGAAATAATGTATAATACTTTTTTATATGAAGTTTGTACAGCGTATTTTCTCTGACATAGTACATTACCTTGTCTTGACAGATGGTTCATGTCAACTAATAGCAGTCTCTGGTACAGTTAACGACTGCGTGGTTGTT
Source organism: Mastigoproctus giganteus (assembly GCF_048544385.1). Classification (NCBI taxonomy): domain Eukaryota; kingdom Metazoa; phylum Arthropoda; class Arachnida; order Uropygi; family Thelyphonidae; genus Mastigoproctus; species Mastigoproctus giganteus. The sequence continues at coordinate 127,051,634 of NC_143578.1, forward strand.
ACTCCTGTTATTTCAGTGTTTATTAACTAATTGTTGTAGTAAAAGGCTCCGTATTCTGTTTAAAGGACTCTTTTAAACAGAATACTCTTCTCATTAATCCATCAATTACAAATTTTAATTTCCCCATTTTTGTCGGAATTGGATTAAAAATAAATGATTGCTGTCTTATATTGCCAAACTCAAAAGTACCTATTAGTGAATATTACTCACTATTTCGAAGTGAGTGTTGTCCTCTGCTTCATGTAAAATATTTCGCTGTTTAGTTTCACTGCATCATGTCAACGACAGCAGCCGTGTGCTAGATACTAAATATTCCTGAGGGCAGATAGCCTCCTGTCTTTCCTCTCTTAGTCATTTTGGCATCGGCTTATATTCACTAACAGGGCCCATAATGTTCTGCTGCAATATTGGAGAGGTTGGCATGAACCATTTGTTTGGGTGTCTTAGTTTCAATGAGGCCGCTTCCAAGTGCTGGGAGAATGTTCCTTCTCTCTTTCTATGCCTAAGCCTATCTCTCCGTTGGGACCAACCATATTACTGCCTGCCCACGCTATCGTGCAGCGGTGCTTAGCAACGAAATCCCAAACGAACAGTGACTTTCTTCTCGTGCCTTTTGCTACCATCTAGGTTTCGTACTGAGACTGTGTGTGTCCGTTCGTAGTCCTCGTAGACTCCTCCCTTGATAAATATGGCCAAATCGTGAAAGGAGTGTTCGTCAAAGAAAAGTGAGAGAAGAAAAAAAGATTTTAAGAGGGTGGGTGGGACAAGTACTGGGTGAAGTAAAACGAAAAAAATCTATGGAAAACTGATTTAATGTAGCTACATGCAACAATGGAATTTATAAACTAATATATATTTTGCGAAAAAAAGAAAGAGCTAAAATTTTAAAAATACGAGTAGCATTTATAAAATAAAATTATTTACTTATTACTTAGATAAGGCTGTTCAGGAAATCCAATTACTTAGGTCATACCAGTCTACAAAGAACTAAAACCATTAAAAGTGCATCACTGGTGTTATCCACTACTAGTAATATTCTTTTAATGGTAAACAGAGAGAGATTTTCAAATGAATATCTTCTCTTATCAGAAAGTTAATAAGATACATATTGAAAACATAGGTATAATAAATAACTAAAGAACATAACATAGAAGAATATAAATAAATCGTATTGTGTAGAACGAGATTATAAAAAATTAACTATCAAATTGAAATAAAACATTTAGTTAACGGTTTTGATTTGAAAAATAAAACAACAGTTCAAATTTGAAAGGTCTGAATTGATCTCTATAAGAACACAATCACATCAAAATAAAGCAATAAGAATATTAATGACCAAAACCACGTGGTTTTTGATTAATGTTCAAAAGCCATGTAATCAATAACATAAAGCAGTTATTGATCATGTGGCTTTTCAGTCATCAAAGCACTTATTTTGATCTGTATATGATAACTGTAAAATGTCTTGTATTACATAAAAAACTTAAGTAATGATAACTTCCGATGGCACTATAATAACACAGCAGTGTTGTGAAAGAAGCCCATAACTGTTTCTCCTTGCCATTAACGCTATTGGTACTCAAACCTCTTCCACCCGGTGTCTGAGGAGAGCGATTATAACCACTTTGCTACATGGCACGAGCAATCGTGCCATGTAAGGGAATTAACACTAAATGCTGCAACTTTGGAACAGACTATGCTGAAGATTCTTGTGTCTAGGGCAGTGTTACGATCGCTGTCCTTTCACACATCGTAGGAAAGTTAGATTCCCTTCGAGACGGAAAGGATTTTGTGTGGGCTATTTTTCATACTGCAGCTGAGTTATTTGCCTCAAGCTGGGGTTGGCCCGCTTTTCTTCCCAGAAACTCGGATTTTTCATCCAAAAAATTGACCATAGAATAAGCACAATTTACAGTTTGCAGTACAGACATCTCATGGCTTTGTATATATAGATGAAAACTGCTAATCAAATAAGCAAGTTATTCAAAGGTGAAATAAGAAATTAGCTATCTCACAAATACATATGATACTATGTATTTGTAGACACTGTGGAGTTTATATAACTTTAAATCAAAAAGAAATTACCTAAATTTCTGACTAAAATATTTAGTGGACCGATACCTCACGCACATTTCTCTGTTAAATGTTAATTATCCAGCTTATTTCGCTTGATTCCACCAATTTTAAGGTAAATACCAGAGTTGCATTGGATAAACGTTGAGGCTGTTTTGCTACGAGGATTCAGTTTATCGTATTCAGAGTTGTGGTTCACCGACTCAGTCAGACTTGTGCGAGTCTATTGTTGGATTTTGGAAGGTCTGTTGAACTGGTTAAGACCAGTAGTTATATTTGATGGGAGTTGCTCCCATTAGCGTGCTCTTTATTAAGGGTTTTCTAACAAGATATGTCGCGAGTCAGTTGTTTTATAATGATTAAATGCTAATTAATTGAGAGCACACCCTAGACTATCCATAAGGAGCGTGCGTTTTAAGGTAAATTTACTCGCTTTGCAAAGATTTAGCACGGATTTGTTTTGCATTAAAAAAAAGCTCTATGAAGCTGTGTGACCTTTTAGATTTACATATTTTTGCATAAATTTTTACCTATGGCACAAACGTTCATGGTTCTGATAAAGTGGCCAGACAATGTAGAAGACTCGCGTTTGTAAGATACGTCCCAAAAATATTTATGAAAGAGACCTGTAATAGTGTGTTTATTATATAATAAGACACAACCTCATGTTTGTATTTCACTGTGATATAAGAAATGCATAATTCCTCCACCCACCTTTGTTTCTTTACTAAAATAAAGTATCAGATATAAATGACTCACATTTGAACCATCTAAGTCGCTTTATTCGGTCAACTTTCAAAATACACTTAAACTTATAATTTTAGGATAGAATTTGAAGTTCTTCAAATTTACTGTGATAATTTATTCTTCTCTACCAAACGTAGGGAGTTCCATGTCGTCTAACCCACAATATGCATTTATTAATAAAATTAATTCCGGTTGGGCCACCTTTTATTTTAATATTCCATTCTTCCTTCAAAGTAGCAGTGAGCTCCTGTAATAAGAGGACCTTTGTGAAAGCGCCCGAATCTGATTCATCCCAAAGGTACTCTGTTCTGTCCATATTGGAGTTTTGCGATGGCCACAGCATTGTCTCGACTTTTTCACAGATAACATGTGACATGCTTTGTGACAAATGGCGTTGTCGTTGCAAGATGAAAGAATCGGTTCCATTAAATTATCTCAGTGTAAGATACACAGCATTAACAAATACATGAAGATTTAGCTCAGCAGTCACAATTCTAGGCACTGCGATCAACTGACCGAGGCCATACCACTTGAAAACATCCCCGCATCATAACATTCCCATTTATAAACTTCATTGATGAGACAATAGGTTTGAAAACATTTGCCAGGATATTTTCAGACTCGGACAAGTCCATCCGACTCGAAGACCACACCCATACCATCGTATTGCCACCACCGATCTTCCTTTCTTTTATTTTGGTTATTTTACGTTACCTTTCCTTTTGTAGTAACAAAATGTTGCCAGCTATCGATTTGAGAATGTTTAATTGCTGTGCATAATCATGCGCCGAAATTTGTTCAGTACGATATCCAGCATCAGACTTCTCTGAAAGTCTGTCAATTTTTTCCCATGAATAATCTCCAAGTGAGAATTTCCTGCCATAGAACGTGATGATCACTAAACTGCTTTTCATATAACGAAGTCTGGCGCCCTTTCCTCCAATCGACGTGTCCATTAATTTTGAAAATATAAATGTCAAACACATTCTGTACGTGTGTGTGTGTGTGTTAATTGTGAAGCAATGGTTGGTTTTTTTTTATGGCACAAAACGACTACGGTTTAATGTACCACGATTGTGAAGCAATGTTAGATGTATTAGGTAGTGATAATCTTCGAAGGAAGTTGTTTTCTTATAATTGTATAAAGTCTGCGTGGTCAAGGGCAAGGGAACGTGCGCTTGGTGAACGTGATTCAAGCCCGCGTGATACTAAATACGGTGATTTTCTTGTTATTCTACATTGTGAATTCCTCTGACCTTATGTGGGTGTCCAACAGAAAATTTATTTTATCTTTTATTAAAGATAACAGGCGTTAATAAAACAAAATAAATAAATAAATAACTTTTGGATTACTGTATTATTCTGCTAGGTAGCTTCGTTCTACATTTGTATGTTTTTTTTTTTCAGTGAAACTGCGTTTAAAGGCAAAACTCGAAATATCACATGGTTCTGTTTTAATTAAATAAAATCAAGGTAGCACCACAGACATAAATCAAAATACCCATAAATGAAACCACTTGGTGAGCGAGTTCTTCAGTTTTCTCCTATAATAAAACAGAAACATCTGTTCCAAGGTGTTTCCCGAGAATGATGGGGGGGGGGGGGGAAGTAATGTAAGGACCTTGTATAGTGACTTAATAAGAGACTTAATAATTTAGCTAGAAAGGAAAAAAATGGACAATATACGACCTTAACAGATTTGCGCTGTCAGACTAACTTTTACTGTCTCAGATTTAGTTGTTAGTAGGAGGATGCAATCTGTGCTCACATTTAGACACGGAATGAGTGTCGAATTAAATACCTGTTTCATTCACTAGTGTGTGTAGTTTCCTTGTGTGTGTAGTTTCCATGGGAATAACTAAAGTATATCATCACGACTATTAACCTCTTGATAGGGCTTAGAACTACTTCTTATCCAAACCAAGCACATATCATTGCCGTTTTTACACTCTTTTCCAAGAGTGAAAAATAAGAGTAATAGTAATGATAAATATTAATCTATATTGATATTAAACATATATTTTGATATCAGTTGTGACCCCGGTGGGCTGTAATAACATCGGTAACTCTTTGGAAGGCATGCATTTTATTAAAAATTTTTGTATGTAGATATTGGAATATTGCTCTATTTCCTGCTTAGGATTGCAACTAGTTCACTGCTTGAACTAAGCGTCTTGCTTTAATTCTTTATTCCAGAACATCCCAAAGCTGTTCGTTTGGGATTCACATCTTAGCTCTGAACTAGAAATGGCATAATCATCATTATAATTCTCTTCAAACTATTACATCTACTGTACTTTGTCGAAAAAAAATTTCTCCCATACTAATGGAAATATGGTTCCTCTTTTCCAAAAATTGCCACAATGTAGGTAGGGTAAAATTTTTCAGAATGTTATAATAGGTAGCTGTATTCATGGTTTTATCATTTGGCTCAGCTGAAAACTAGTGTACTAAACCACATAAATCAGCCCCATGCCATCCAGCCACCACCACCACCGCTGTTGATGCAGTACTGTTGGGTGAAATCGGTTTTTGAGCACACACTACACCGGGCTGCGTCCATCTGATGTCTGGACCATGTGGCCTATTTCACATTGCATACCAGTTTCTGCCACTGCTGTAATGTCCAATGCTTCTGTTCTCTGCGCAACTATGTTTAATCTATTTTATGAAGTGTTTTTCTGATGGTTGTTGGCTTTACGCTTATTTCAGTTCTGTTTATTGTCTCCCGAGTTAGTTAATTACGGCGTCTTTACGATTTCCTCTCATTATCTATTTCCATTGTTAATATGCCTGAACGTCTCTAATGGTAGTCTGCCTAGTTTAAAATGAATGGTCGCATTGCCTTCTTTATTCCATTGACTTCATTTCAGTGAGGTTTCCAACAGTTCATTTTGCGTATCCGAATAGTTTTGTTGTGCGGTGTGTGGACTTGCTCACTATGTACAATCTATTATCACATCAGTTATTAAGGGAATATAGGTTATTTTCTTTCCATTATGTTGATTGTGCATGTCTTTTATATTTGACTTTTAACTACTGCAGCACTGTCATCTATCTGTCATATGGCCTCTGGAATTAAGAAATATTTATTGCAGTAATAATAATACGAATCGATACATTCAAATATTTCCCTTCACGGCCACCAGGCTAGAAGTTATCAGTGATAATACAGCATATAAGAGAAATGGATAAATAATAATAACACAGGAAATTAGGAAATAATTTCCTAATTTCCTCTGTTAATACATATATGGAAGCATAAAATGAAGCTCAAATTACATGCAACACAATATACAAAGAAAATACAGGTAGCAACAAATAATTTTATCTTGTAATACAAAACAGGTAAGGTTCTTTGCATTGAAGCAGAAGTAGTAAGTTCATCTTTACTCATCTTAATACTGAAAAGTTAATAAGCCACCTTCATATCAAATGGTATTGTTGACTTTTGGAATTAAGATGAGCTTCGAGGAGAAGGATCAAGCACAAGGAAGTACAATTCAAGGATACGGCGTCTGTATTCCCTGTCACAAGCAAACTTATTAAGGTTAGCATCCAATGACTGGGCACATGAGAGCAGCTAAAAAGACAGAAACCTATCGGATAAGTGAAGGGGGCCGAGTTGTGGGCACAGAGTTGGAATAGCTCTGAGAGAAGTCTGAGGAACTCTTCAAGAGCACAAGTTCCAGAATGAAGGTGCCAGAATCTTGCCAACGATCATTTTGAGAGTCGTGTTAAGGCGTTTCACCCTAATCAGCGTGTGAAGCCTGTGAATATGTAGCAGACTGGCCATTTCAGTTCTAACTGTGCAGGAAGTTTATGTTTGTTTATGGTCCATTTTAAGAAAAAACTCAGCAGCGAAAAGTGGCCTAATTGTACTAGGATCAGCAGATGCCCATATCTCTGAAGCATATAAAAGGGGAGGGTATGCCGTTATTTTTTATATATTTTCTGGTAGTTGTGACTTCATTAATATAATGCAAATGCTGTTTGGCAATCCGTTGGAGTCGAACTGCCTGGGTGAGCAGTTTGTCCGTGTGGTTACTGAAGCAGAGCTTAGGGTCAAAAACAACCCCTAGATCAGTATGCTTATTGACGATGGGGATAGGAGCATTACACAGTGTTGGCTGAATATAGTAAGGCGTTTTCTTTAAGGAGAATATCTTAAATTCAGACTTTTCTAGGTTTATTTTTAGTCCGAGCTGGTTGAGGTAGTTTGCAAATTCCACAAGTGTATTATTAATTGATGCTCTTATCACAAGAAGATCGTCGTGTGGAGTAATAAGTGCAAACAGCTTCATATCATCAGAATAGCATAAAATATCATGCCTGGACTCCACAAGTGGGGATAATTATATTTTGATATCCTCCAAAATAAATAAATATGTATATATTGGAAGATAGCGTAAGTATATAGAGTAAATACAAATTAATATTTTAACTGCATTCCAGCTTATCGCTTATATATATATATATGTCTGTAGAACCGTGTATTTACCTGCCAATTTGTAAACTATGTGGACTGAAAACATAGAATAACTCACGGGGAAAGTCCTAGTCTTTCCATCTGATTGGATAACTGCAACCTCGATCGAAGAGAAAATTTATTACTTAATAAATTTCTCCAGTCTTCAATGATACAAATCCAGACCTTACCAAACGAGTAGTAGACGGCGATATATCAGGCCGACTAAACTGCCATGTTGGTTCATATATATATATATACACGCAGAATAAATCAAAAGTAGCTTCACACAGTCAGTGCCTTTTAATATTATACTATGTTTACACAAAAGAAACTCTTATTAATCGCAATGTTGTGCTGCAACCCTTAGATCGGACTAGTATCTATATATCACTGCAGTTATTATGAGTGATTATATTTCAAACCCGTGAGGCCTATTTTAAAAATACATAGACAAATTGTATTCAGAGAAAATTAGTACAAATACAAAGTTGCAGCGTAAGTAACAGTTACAACTTTTCAATTACTTCCAGCAAATAATACAGCACACATCCGAATGGTAATCAACCTCTTTGGACTATGTATATAAAGTGCTTAGCATCATAATACACAGCCATTTCTGAATAAACAGAAAATTTTTAAGGTGGCATCGTTTTAGGTTATATCTCATATTGTGAATGCCTTCACAACGAGTTGCGCCTTAGTCAACCTCTTTGTTAAAAGCACTGTAACATGGCTGGCTAATGTAAGTATGTCGATTGCTGCAATGATCCTTTTCTTTCCTTTTCTTCTGTTCTCTTTTTGGGTCTTAGTTTCAAATGGTATGGGACGCAGGTACGATTCTGTGACCATTTCGCTCACTGAATTTCCACAAAAGGAAATCCAGAATAGGAGGTTCAGTGAGCGAGTTGGCTACAGAATTGAACCTGTGCTCCCTACTTTTGGCCTGGAAAGCGTAGATAAACAAACATCTTCGAAAATCCTTATAGAAGTGAGGGAGTACCATATTGTTGGAAGAATGTATTGTTTGCCATTATTATCATGAGAAAATTATTATTGTTATTTATTATTATTATTATTTCTCCCTGATTGGGGGTTCCACCCCGTGACGGGTACTGCTGTCAAGTACCCAGGGTAGTTGTTGTCTGGTGTTAATTTTGGTCGAGGAACTCTCTGGCTATTTTACAGGTGTTCAGGATTGCGACTTTCTGGAGTTCCTTGTAGGTGTTCTCTGGGAGACCTATTGCTGCTAGGCTGTTATGTAGGGCCTTTGGAACCACACCGTTGGTTGACACGATGATCGGGATGGTCGTTACTTGTTGCATATGACACATCCGTTTGATCTTATGTCTTAAGTTCTTGTACTTCCTGATCTTTTCCTCATGAGTAATCTATAGGTTTCCAGTTGGACACCGCCATGTAAATCAGGTAGGTAGCCTTTTCCTTCTTGTCGACAAGGGTTATGTCTGGTCTATTTTTGCAGGATTGCGTTGTCCGTTATTATAGCGCGGTCCCAGTACGGCTTATGGGTTGGGGTCTCTAGTACTGTTTGAGGCACACTTTCTTTGAACAACTGGTATTTCCTCGCTAGTTTCTAAGTATTATCCTGGCTACCTGGTCGTGTCTACGAGTGTACTCTGTCTGGATGATCGCCTTGCATCCTGCGGTGATGTGTTCGCTAGTTTCTGAGGCCAGATGACATCGTCGACATGTGACATCTGACACTCGGGGCTCCTTGACTATGTAATTTTCTACAATTTCTGGTGTTTATTGTCTGGTCTTCGATGGCGAGCATGAACCCTTCAGTCTCAGGGAGGAGCCTCCCGGTCGTGAGATATGCATTGAAAGCTATTTTATCCATGTGATCTTGATGGAGGTCATTGTAATGTGGAGTATCTTCTTTGTCCATCTTTCTAGCTTCATTTATGCCGTCTGGGAGGGAGGACACTCCTCGCTTATGTTGAGTGGGGTATGTCGCTTGTCTTGCTTCCTTATGGCCTAGAGTGCTGCTGTGTTTTTCTGGAAGTAATAATTCAGTTTTTCTGTGTTTTTCTGGACGTAATCCTTAGCTATCGCTGTTTCCTGTTGCTCGATGAGGTCTATCAAGCATCTTTCCCCCTCTTTCCGAGCTATTGTCAGTCTCTCCACGGCTGACTTCGGGTGGTGTTGGCGGCTCTTGGTCATCATTGTCCCTGTCTTTCTCATGATATCCTCCAGCTCGGTGTTAGTCCAATCTATGATCCCAAAGGTGCATGTTAACACTGAGACTGGCACAGGTGTTTATGGCTTTAACTGTGTTCCCTCCGTTCAGCTTTGCTTTGAGCAGGCTTCTTAATCTCTGATGGTATTTTCGGTCAGCCTGGTCTTGATTTCCTTGTGCCCTTACTGTTGAGCCTGCATCATCCCAAGGTATTTATAGGCTTCTCTCTCTCTCCGTCATGGCTTCGATCACTTTACCTGTCTGCAGCTGGTAGTTCTGGCCGACTAATTTCCCCTGGTGCAGTCCGTGGGTCTTGCATTTGTCTAGACCAAATTCCATCCTGATATCATTGCTGAATTTTTCGGTGACTCGGAGCATTTGCTGGAGTTACTTCTCTGTTGCCGCGTGGAGCCTGATGTCATCCATATACATCAGGTGGGAGAGGACGTACAAGTTTTTCCTTCCTTCCTTCTTTGAGATTATTATTATTATTAGTAGTAGTATTAAATAAGTTTTGTTAACCATTTTCCTTCACTCTCTTGCACAACCTTCCTGCTGGCTAGAATGAGGCAGAAATGGGAATACACCGATAATAATACTTCCATAATAGCATGCAAATAATTAATAACATATCCTGTAATCGTTATTAGTGCATGGTATGGGTAGAAATAATCGTTAATGTTATCGTAGTTATTATTCAATAAAATGTATAGAGGCACAGTGCCAAGTACTGTTATTACAGTGAAGATGTGTGTATGTACTTTTTATGCAGTTTACCTTATACAGTTTAAATACACTGAGTTTGCTTTGCATTAGCAACACCCCCCCCCCCTTCTGTAGCAATGCACTGGTCTGTTACGCTGGTGAAGGCCCAAAGTTGAGAACTTTGAATGGGCATGTTAGCACCAATGATGAGCCACCGTCATGTGAAAATCTGTCGCTTGACCTGATTAATCCCGTTTCCAACTGTATCTTGCTTATTCACTTATCCGCATTTGGAGAAAGCAATATGAGCGCATGGCGCCGTGATGCACTGTAAGTGTCCGGCAGGCTGAAGGCGTAGTATTATGGTTTAGGGACCGTTTTCGGTATGTTCTGCTTCCTCTGATTACCATTAATCAACAGCCCAATGGAACGCCTACCTTTATAGAATACCCGATCAAGTACATCCCTTCACGATGACGGTGTATCCAGATAACTCCGACGTGTATCAACAAGATAACGCGCCATTCCATAAGGCCTGGCAGGTTCCTAACTGGTTTCAGGAACATGACAGTGAATTCTCCGATATCCTGTGGCCTCCCATTTCAACCAGTCTCAACCCAATTGAGCATGTTTGGGATTTGTTGGAAAAGGACATTCAGTGCTACGACAAATCATCCAATGATAATGTGCGAGTTTAACTGGACACATTGTGCAGCGCATGGGTAGACCTATGCAATACCTTGTGAAGTCCACGAGAAAATAATTTATCATTATTTTCTCATGGAGCCGATAGTACAAACCATATTAATCACAACGGAATCAGTCAATTCGCCATCATATCTTGGTATATGGGACCGGTGATCGCTCATTTTGTTTAGAAGGACGTACCGTATACCCTTCTGAAACTTGCAGTACAAAACAAGGCAACTTTGGGTGGGACTGTCTCGGACGCATTCTAAAACCAGGGTTTCAAGCTTGGCTGAAATTTGCCTTATTTGTTAGCAGGTGGGAGAAGAAATAAAAACTAGCCGGTTTCAGAAAATGTTCAGCAGTTCACAGCGACACTCAGGGACTTTTTCTTTTCCTATAGCCAATAGATACAGTATTTGGGTTAAAATTAAATTATCATGAAAATGAACAAAAACTTCTATTGATGTAGAAATATTTTTTTTATTTTAAAACGTTTTAACCCCTTTCTTATACTATATACATACAGTATATAGTTTCAGATACAGTATTAGATACAGTACAGCCAATAGATACAGTATTTGTGCTAAAATTAAATTATCATGAAAATGAGCAAAAACTTCTATTGCTGTAGAAATATTTTTTTATTTTAAAACGTTTTAACCCCTTTCTTATACTAGCACTTTGTTTTTTTTTTTACAATTTGTCTTCTATTGCATTAAATTTGAGGAATGCACCAAGTTATTTAGCTAAGAAGCTTAGTATGCTTAGTATTGAAATGAGATACAGTTAATTAAAATTCGGTATACTGTATATGTATCTCTGCTCTATTGTCTCCTTTCTCTCAATATAAAAAAGGCATTACTGATGTGTTGGAAGCTGTTGTTGAAGGACCGAGAAAGAAATTTATCGAGGTTTACACGCATGAAAAGCAGAAACGTCAACTTTTCTATCTTCTTTAGGATTAGATATGAAATAGCATTTTTTATAAGCAGAAGGATATTTCAATGTACAAGAGAAGAGGTAGATGACTCCTGTTTACAAAATTTCATTTGTTTGTTTACTATTGCAGATAGCTCATTCCAGTGATTGTTGTTAATTGGAATAGTTTTGGAAGTGGAATTTTTTAAACATGAAAATATGAGATTAAATGTTACAAAAACTGAAAGAATAATTGAATAAGTCCATGGAATATGCTGGGGTGGTTTTAATGTTAATCCTGAGGTGATGGAGAAAGTAGCCGAGTGGTCAGCGTAAGCGTTTGAGTTGACTTTGGTTCGAGCTTGCGTAATCGGTAAATACAGTAATGCTTTTGTATTATTTATATTGTAAACCCTTCTCATTCTACTGTATATGACCGTCTAGGATCCTGTATAAAAGGAAAATTAAGCCTTGCGTAGCAGATCGGTTGGCAGATGCAGTTGTGCACGCGTTTGAGTTGCTCGTGGTTCGAGCTCTCGTAACTGCTAAGTACAGTTAATTATTGCATTCATTGTGAAAAATTAGTTGTAAACTCCCCTGACCTCGTGGTTGTGCTGGAGTATAAACAGAGATTATTGTTTGAAATTCATTCATTGTGAAACGTGTACTATGATATGTCCGTTCTGTGATCAAGCGTTATTCCATAATGTGATTTTTATTGCTAGTCGGATCGCTTAAGCCTATTTGGATTAATTTTTTACTTAATTTATAACCATAAACAGATTCAAGATTAATAATCTTGATCTGTTTGTGGAATAAATTTAGCTGTTTTTGGTCGCTAAATGACTCATTATGCACTTTTTCCGTATATTGTAATTGCGTGAAAATATAAATATAAAATCTATATGAAAATACATTTTTTACGTTGGGACAGCGTGTATTGTATAATCAGTAGAAATTTATAAATTATAATTGTGTGGAAAAAGACTACATGGCCTCATCGCAGCTTTTAATCATAATTTATGAATTTCATATTTCATTGGGGTTATGTCTTGTTAGGAATACATGCGACGTCATTTCCATGCTCGTGCATGCTATATGCAGATGGTTTTAGCATCAATATATCGTGTTCGCTTTTAACCCCTTTGAAGATGTCTATAGCTCCGTTCAGCAGGAAGTTTCTATTGTATTTCTTCACGTGCCTCCCCCCATTCCCCATCCCCATCGCTCAGCTAAAAGTCGGGGTGGAAACGTATTCTTTCATTATTAATGCACGGGTTGACGGTATTGTTGCGAACACCTTCCCGTATGACTCTTGGGAAATGAAGTGAGCGAGACTCTGAAGGTCCAACAGTGGGGAAAAATTAGACTTCCAAGTAATACAGATCTCAAATGTGCTGCCTGCTACGATAGGAAATTTGCAAAATTCTCACATTGAGAAAATCGTTATAAATAAATCTCAGCTTACATTTTAAACTGCCAGTTTTCTTCTGCCTCTTTTCGGCGTAATTGTACTCTAAAATTAAATAAAAATTAAAATATTGCAATTACGTACCTGTTTTACTACGCAAAAGTACTATAAACCTTTATTACTACACTTCGTTTAAATCGCAAAGAATATTTTAAAGATACTTGGTGATTTTAATGCAGAGTAGTGTAAAATACGCACATTCGTAATTCGTGTGCCCCTTCCTATACATATTTCTTTTTCAACTTTACTCCAAGTTTCATTTATATTCTCAAAATTTAGTCATATATATGTAAATTTCTGGCTGGCCTACTTTTCTCGTGCGTATATTATGTATAAAGTATAGTGTACTTTATGCATAGTTTTCAATTTTACAAAATTTTAAATTTTTTAATGAAATTTGAATTTAATTTATAATTCAAAATGAAATTTTCAATTCGAATATAAATATAATTATATTCAAGTTGAATGAAATCAGCCTAATTTAATTCAGATCTTCAAAGCTGTCGATCTGTTTTAATTAATAATTAGAAAATTAATTACGTCAGTAGTCAGCAAGATTTGCAGTTTATTCTATCTTTCATTAAAGATTTCCTCAAAGTGATTTTTTTATATATACAGTATATTGGAATTGACTTGGGCAGACAAGAAAAAATAAGTTTCTTTCTGTGCATTCATAGAGGAATATTAGAAAAAAAAAAATAAAAAGATTTGTGACGTCTGCTGTAACTCTCATTAAACTGTTCCATGTCGCTTCAAATTGAAGCACATAATAACACAACAAAAAGGTCTGCTGTACACACTTTAGTATATTTTCCTTGCTCGAGGGAGAAATTCTGTGATTCAAGCTTAACCCTAAGGAAGAGACTATCTTCACTTCCAGAGCTTATCTTGTGTAGGAAACTGACGTGGGAGGATGAAGATAACAGATATGCTGCTAAGGCAGGGGTGTGAAAGAAATAACTCATCAGCAATTTTGACGTTTCTCTATCTCTTTCACAATCCAAATTGCTGAATCCCTTCGATATTTGGCTTAAAAAAGTGTTTAATATCTCTCATTGTTTTTTTTTACTGGGGTTATTTTAGAGGAAAAGAATATGCTTATTTGACATGCAATTTCGATTTGGAGCTTTAATATATATAGATAATGTTTGATGAGTTTATATATAAAATGACAGTGTTTACTGCTTAATCTCTTAAAGAAATTGATATGTTCAACATGGCGGAAATAGTTCTTTGGACGCGTTTAACATCGCCTAGTTATTAAAAATAACAAAAATATTTATTTATGTTTTCTATTTCTTTAATTTTTTCTCACTAATAAAATATAACATCAGCTTTTGTGCAGCATTTTACGTATATGGTGGTTCTTCGATTATTTCTAGAGGTAGTTCTGCTGAAATTTATACTGTAACAAAGTTTTTTATCCTAATATTGCAGTATATTATTGTACGCATGCTTTGTTACTGGGTCTCACCTTAGGAAACATCTTCGAAAAAATAAATCTCTGCATTCACACAGCTAACAAAACGAAAAGGCACTTTGAAAATGGTAGTAGAAAAATGTATGTAATGTGTATTTTGTGTCGCCGTTTGCGTGTGATTTTGTATTATTTTTACTTTAGCTTCCATATTCCAAGTTCCTCTACAGACTTAACTGATAATTTGAACAGATTTATACACCTTCAGGACATGGCAAAGTATCCTGTGCAGTGCTTGTCATTAAATGTATTCATTTCAACTTTAAAGAAATGAAAAGGTATTTTAACTTTTTCGTAAGAATGTGTAAAGCCATAAAAACATTGCAAAATTCATAACTGAGTGTAATATCGGTGGTTGCATGTTTCCAAGTAGTTCATTTTGAAGCGTGACACTTCGTTACCACTATAGACTCAAACGTTAGCAGTTTACTGTGCTGCAGATATCGTTATCATTCCAGTAGAAGTTTCAAGGCAGAATCAGAGGTTCTAGTCTGTCAGACTCAGTATAATGGCATATCTGCAGCCTTCTATTCTAGCTACTACATTATTTTCGCCTTGGAAAATAAATTATGCAAAGGTAAGGCCGGAAACGCGTATGCAACTGAGCATGTGGAACTGAACTGAGGTTCCTGATACGTTTTGCTTTCTTAGATAGTTCTTGGAAATAAAGCGGAATAGGGAGGAAAGTTACTAAACATAAGTGTACTGGTAAAAGAAACAGCATATGCGAGTAAAAGAGATTGGTAATCAAACCGCGCAATCGCCTTAGAAACATTTCTTGTCTAATATAATTCCTAGTGCCTTTTTCTGGCTATAAGTTGCCTTGAGAGCCATTCAGCATCTTCTCATATGGAAGGAATACACTCACCATCTATAGGGTATTTTCACGTGGGAATAAATTTTAAGCGGTAATTCGCAGCTAGTTTATGTTATACAAAAATTTATGCTTACGGTTGAAGCGATATATTGACCAATAATGACATAACCGTTATTTTTTTACTTGATCTAGTATTTGTTTATTTAGACTTGTTGGAACAAATAGGTCAGACCTGGAGCAATTTCAATTTTTAAAATTCAGCAATTGGAACAAATACGAAAAAAATTTTTAATTACAATTTTCTTTTCAATTGCAATTGCATTTGAGGGGACGTTGATTCAAATCCGCGTAACTACTATTAAATCCGTGTAAACTCCTCTGACTTGCTCGTAAAACCGTCCTTGAACATAAACCCAACTTTTTTTTTAAATCATCGGCAACCTGATGGAATTTCATTCTAAGTACTGCAGTAGTACAAAAGTTATATGTTGGCTTTCAGTCACTCTGATTTGTTATCAAAGAAGTACTTTTTTTTCAGGTACAGCGCATATTCATAACTGAACATCCACAATCTTCGGATTGTTTTCCTTCAGACTGCTTAAGAGGAGTGATATTCATTAATAAAGTTCACATACTGGGAAGAATTAAAACTTTCGGTGATAACTATTCAGACACATTTCAAGTGTCATCAAACATGTTGAAAAAAATTTGTGCTTCCGCTAGGGAAGGAGGACACTTTCAACATTCACTGAACTCGCTATTATAATGATGTTTATAATAATAATAATATAAATAAAACTTATTGACTGAAATGTGGTAAGGGCCTTAACACATTTCAGTCAATACGTTTTAACACATCATTGCATCACTGGGGGTACCTACCACCATCCGAAGAAGGGCCAAATAGCCCTGAAACGGTACCGTCTGGGTGGTGGCATCCGCTGAGAATAAATAACAACAGTCTTCTCCTTTGGTGAAGCGTTACTTATTCGAAGTATTGCAATATCATGGCAACTCGTTGTGAAGGTATTCACAATATGAGATATAACTTAAATGATGCCGCATTTGCATATTTGTGCTAATTCAGAGTTTAGTTGCGTACTAATATGATGCGTTTGCACTAACTTATACGTTGTATAAAACTTATTATAATTTCTATTATAAGTATATTAATAATAATTAAAATAAAACTGAAAATATACAATGGTTCCGTGTCTTTTGGATGTCTTTTGAATCAGCTTGTATGATGATAGCTGACGTACATTGAGTGGACAGAAATCATGGGATACCTACTTGGTAACAGGTAGGCCCATCTTTCGCCCGGATAAGGGCAGTTACACGGCGAGGCATTGAGTTCACTAGTTCACGAAAGCGCTCCACAGGTATTTCCATCCATGCTATCTGCATCTCTGTCCATAATTCCGTCGCATTCGTGGTTGGATGATCCAAAGCTCGAACGGACCTTTCCACGGCATTCCAAAGATGCTCCACAGGGTTCATGTCCGCTGAACGGGGAGACCATTCCATGGTAGTAGAATCAGCGGAATGCTCTTCGAATCATGTTCCAGTTACAATGGCTTTGTGAGGAGGCGCCTTGTCCTGCTGGAAGAGTCCGTTGCCATGTGGGTGCACGATGACCATGAAGGGATGCGGATTTTTATTTATTTTTTATCTTATTAATAACAAGATACACAACAGGTAACTATTAACAGTGTATCTGAGATCAGAACAATAAACATAATAACAATAAGAGATCCAACAGGAAGATAAACATTGATATAGATTCAAACATTAAAATCATATGTACAAAAGAGGATTGCATTAAGTTAAGTTACCGGTAAAACACGTAATAATTAATCAGTTAGAGAATAGAAAAATAATAAAACACATAAACTACAATAATTAGATCAGAGCTAGTCACTTTGCAGTTTAAGAGAAGAGGCAAACTTGTGGATGGAGTTCATCAGTGATTGGAAGTTGTCAATGAGAGAGTCATTTGCTGATTTGCTGATTCTGTTCAGTGGACTGAACTTCATAAAGTCCATGGTGGCAGAGTCAAGGCGAAACGGTGTAAGGTTCCTGACTTGTCTACAAGGAGCATTGAAGTTGATTTTGCTAAGGATAAAAAAGATGTTCTGCAAGGATGGACACGTTACCTGGTCCGTTCAGAGATGCGTCTAGACCTACCAGAGGTCCCAACGTGTGCCAGATGAACACGTTCCAGACCATTACCGACCGTCCACCTGCCTGTCCTTGTTGACATGACGGGTGCAAAGCTTCGTGCGGTTTCTGCCAGATACGCACCCTCCCGTCCGCTCGAAATAGCTGGAAATGGGAGTCATCGGACCAGGAGACTGGTATTCAATCATCCAAAGTCCAGTGCTGATGTTCTTTTGCCCAGTTGAGGCGTAGAGTATTGTGTCGTGGTGTTAGCAACGAGGTTCTGATTGATCGGCGGCTCCCATAACCTATTGCGGCTAATGATCGCTTGATGGTCTTGGTGGAGACATTTCTGGCACCTCCCTCTTTGAAGTCGGCGGTGATTTGTGCCACTGTCGCTCTCCAGTTGGCTGAAAAAAATGCGAGACAGACGTCGACGTCAACATTCATTCACCACCTTTCTTCGCCCACAGCACTGTCCACGATGAGATGTTATTCCGGAAATGGCGTATTCTTGATACCGTCGAATGGGGATAGGTGCAATTTCTGTACCATCGCCGCGATAGAGTGACCCATGCGTCGGGCACCCACTGTCATCCCTCTTTAAAAGTCGATTAACTCACGATGTTTATTCATACTGACATTCGAATTATCGTCTACATGAATGCAGTGTACCTATATAGCTGCCAAGCCTTGGGTTCGTCCACTAGCAAGAGGGATGACAGCGTCGCGTTGCCCAGGAACCAGGTATCCCATGAATTCTGTCTTTCCAATGTACAAGAAAGGCTGTTGTTTTGCTGTTGTAGATATACTTTTAAAAGAACTGTAAGGTTTATCTCAAAAGTGCATTTTGTACGGTAAATATATATTTTCGCATTGCATTTATAGTTACGTCATTCATGGATCAATTGTGATTGGTAAGACAAGTAACAGATGTGAACTGAGGAGAAAATTAATGTACCATAGAAATTTTTCTAGAACTGTTTATTCTTCAAACGATAATGGTAACTTTTGCAGTATAATGTTGTCACTATTATTACAAGAATCCACTGCTCCAATATAGCCTTCTATCTCCTTTTTTTATTTATTTTGTTCATTTTTCTGAACTATTGTCTTCGTAGCGAGTGTTTTAATTCAGCTTTAGCAGGTGCTCATAATTCTAATTTACAAAAATGGGAAGAAGAAACCTATCCCAGGAATCATCATATTCAGTTATGTCTCCAAAATCTTTGAAACGCTAATTTACTCAATATCTACTTTCGTCCTTCATGGTTTCTTCTTAAAACTGCACTCTTTCCAGGTATGCCGTGTTTACCTATCAAGATTAGTATGTGCCACTTTACACATACTAATCTTGATAGGTAAACAGATTCACTATTACACAATATAGCTCATGCGTTTGAATTTGTTCATCCCGAAATTGCTTTCTTTAAACTCTCTATTCGTATGTTTTTCTTTACTGAATCTTCTTGAACGGCTACTTGATAATATTCATTTATCTGTTTTCGTTGAATCTGACGTTTCAAATTTGTTTTTCCTGATCAAAT
The DNA here is from genome assembly GCF_048544385.1 of Mastigoproctus giganteus. NCBI lineage: Eukaryota > Metazoa > Arthropoda > Arachnida > Uropygi > Thelyphonidae > Mastigoproctus > Mastigoproctus giganteus. Next base: position 127,070,907 of record NC_143578.1, read on the forward strand.
GGAGAATTACATGGCTAGCCATTAGATCCTCATCTGGTTATACTATTTATTCTCAGTGTTCCCGACTGCAGAATTGAGTGGTAAATGGTCATGGATGAGCTAATTCTTTACAAATTTTTTAAGTTATTTTTGAACAGCGCAAAAACTCAGTTTTGTTTTACCTCTCTCCACCCTCCTTGCTGAGCAAGAAAACACGTTTGTCATATTTTAACGTTGAGTACAATTTTGGCATTGGTTTTGTTCTGCATTCAGGATTTTGGAAGGAATCACACAGTTTAAATTTTCACTATTTCTATATATATATATATACATTCAAATGCATATAAATTAAAATTTGTTTTCAGATTGTTAAGGCTACTAGACCTCAGAATTATTCTGTGTATGCGGATACCCCATTTGTCGAAAGCAGATTTCAGGTGTTCTAAGTTTTCCAGTGAGTAGCCAGTACAAGTAATGGTCACCTCACTTCTCTTGAGACTATTAATATTTGAAGGATGCAACGAAGTAACAGAAAGTGATGACTGCTACTTTTGTGTGGTTAACATTTCAATATATAAGAAGGCTAAAGGTTAAGGAAGTGTTAAATATCCAAGCATAGAATAGCATCCTCTGTTGTTTCGGTTCCATGCAATGAAGCCTTTCATTTTCCAGTCCTTTCCCCATCGTTTGAAGCAAGCAGAGTTAGAAGATTCATATAGGTATAGGTATAGGTATAGGTATGTTGAGGGTCTGACGGCTCCGGGGATTTCTCCCATCTCCGCGTATGTTCTTTGTATCGAGTGACAGTACCCTGTCTATGCCAGAGGTTTAAAAATAATGTATGGGTCATGTGGTATGTAGTTTGTTGTGCCCATTGTTCATCCGGCCTGTTGGCCGCCGGGCCCCCAGTGGGACCCGGCGTTACCATACCTAGCGACGGGGACGCCGGCCGGGTGTACCAAGAGACTAATTATACTCTGGCAGGTCCTGCCACTTACTTTCCTGGGATTTCGGTGACGAGGACCTAAAATAAAGGTTGGAGTTATCGCTAAGTTGGAGTTATCAGAAGATTCATATAGTGAACAGGGAACAATCATTAGGTTATGACACTAACGAGGAGTTTTCCTAATTATATGAAGCATAATCACTCTGCGTATTCGTACGCACGAAATAACTAACATTTTTTGATGATTCATAGCTGATAGTAGGATTGACGCTTACCGCTCGATTTTTATTTGCAATGAGCAATCAGTACTTATACCACATTTAACGGGGAATATATATACATACATGAGTTATATACAAACAACACATATAAATAACATATACATGAGTTATATGTTGTTCATTTGTGAATATTAAGGATAATTGTTGGAACACTTAAGCATATACAGTGAACATTGATCTCATCCGTCCCTCAGTTAACCGTATATTTGATTATACGTGTGTTGCCTTTTTAGGCGTGTAATAGGTGCAGGTGCATATATATATATATATGTATATATATATATATATATATGCACCTGCACCTATTGTGTTTACTGTGTATATCCGTTTTTCTGTTCGTCCGTCCATTCGCATGTAACAGTGAGACCCGTAGAAGATGAATTTTAATGAAATTTTATATTTGGCCCTTTCAAAAATATTTGTCGAGCCACTTCAAATTTTTAAAAGCGAACAAATAATAATTGCTAGATTAAATTCATAGATTAGATGTAGTTTTAATGTAGTATTGTTAACTTTAGACAGTCCATTCATGATTCGAGTGTATTGTTATGTAAGATTTGTGAACGTGGTGTCGCTAGTGAAGAGATACATATAAAGGGTGTATCGTAACATGTGGGACCCACTCCAGGGATGGATTTAGGACCTAAAAACAATTTTAAAAAGTTCATATAATTGTAGGTGTAATTTCGCCTTGTTTCCGAGCTGTGTGCCTGAAATTCTTTCCACAGACTGAGTTAGCATACATGGCTCTATTCAACTGTTTACAAACAATGCTTGATATCTCATAGAGGGCCTTGATATAGTTATGTAAACAAGATCCGTAGTGTTCTCTGAGTGATTTCAGTTAGTTCTCCTGATAAGGGCACTACATTTTGAGCTTGTTTTTAACATTTCGATACTGTGCATTTGCTGTGATAATGGAGGCTTATTCAAATAGAGATGGCAGATATCTGTCTCATGCTAGATGACTTGCTAGATGCAATGCAGCCAAGGCAAGATGGCTGAATGCAGAAGACTTCCCTAATCGTCATGTGCCAAAGACCTTTCTGAGAATACACGAACGCCTTGCAGAAATTGGTTCATTTAGAAAACGAGTTTCGGATGCTGATAGATACATCAGCACCAGAACTGTTGATTTAGAAGAACGGATCGTCAATGACGTTGAAGAAAATGATGGTGACAGCACTCGAAGGATAACAGAAAACGCAGGACATATGACTGTTTGGAGAACTTTATGGTACCAGCAGCTTTATCTATATCATCTTCAGAGAGTACAAAGACTTACTGAAGCTGACTTCCCGCCACGAGAAGCTTTTTGTACATGGTTTCTGCAGATGTGTGCTCGTGATCAGCATTCCCTATCCACTGTATTGTTTACTGATGAAGCTAGATTTACTAGAGATGGTGTGGTCAACTTTCACAACGCTCATCGATGGGTTGAAAAAATCTTGATTTCATTTTTCAATTAAGACACTAGCAACAGTTCAACATGAATATGTGGGCAGGAATAATCGGCGACAATTTAATCGGGCCTGTTGTTCTGCCCGGGAGATTAACAGGAGTATACTACTGCAAGTTTTTCAGAGAACATTTAAATGAATTGTTGCAAGAAAGTTATTCGTCGTATGTGGTCTATGCACGACGGTTCTCCGCCTCATTTTAGTCGTGTCACTATAAACGTTTTGGATGAGCGATCCCCTAATAAATGGATAGGTACTGCAGGACCCATTGCCTGTCCTTCACGCTCCCGGAACTGAATCCACTAGATTTTTATGGGGCTGTCTGAATGCTATTGTTTCTTTTATACCAACTGATAACATTGAAATGTTCCATTAGCGTGTGGAACAAGGTGGCCAGCAAATCTGAGAGACACTTGGAACTTTTGAGCGAATGAGGAGATATATGATAAGAAGTTTTCAGGCTTGATTCAGGCGCACGGTGGTCATTTTGACCATTTTCTGTAAACGTAAGCAGATTGTTAACTGGAGCACAAAAATGGCTGTTACTCGGAAGAGAGGCTAAATCAGACCTATATTTACATGAACTTTTTTAAAATTATTTTTAGGCCCTAAATCCATCCCTGAAGTATGTTGTTCATATGTATATATATATATATATATATATATATAGACTATGTGGGAGAAGAGTAACAAATATTATAAAGTTGTAATTTAACTGAACGGTTAAGTTTATAGAACGTAAAATTATACTTTTATCAAGTGTTCTATAAAGTTATAATCTAAATAATTAATTGATAAGGAGATAACTATATTTACTCTTCACTTAATCAGAGAAAAAGAAAAAAAAATTAATTTTAGAAAAAAATCGAACGTGCCTAAAAGTAATGCGTACGTTAACTAACTTGCTTTAAGTTAAATAACATTAAAAATACTGTTTTAATGTTTTTTAATTTCTTGCTTTGGCATAGTGATTATTTATTTTATTTTATTAGAACCTAGCGGATAGTTGAGTGTCGGCTTAGTAGAGGGTAAAACAATACAGACTACCGTTTTTATTTGTATTTATAAAATAAATGCACCGTGGATCTACAGTACGCGGACTTTCCCTATCTAAATACCACACATGATTGTTTTCATTGAAATGGTGGTAAAGTTACTCACTGTTTTCCTACTCTGTGTGTATCTTTTCTTTAGAAAACGTCCACTAAATGTAAACGTTTCTTTTCATATTTACGGGAAATTATAACCAATACGAGTATATGTGAAAGTAGTTTCAACATAAAAAAAGTTATAAGATTACTGGCTATAAGTTAATTTTTTCTTCTGTTCTTGTTTTAAAAAAATATAAAATTATTTGCATGTATCGATGAGTTTCGCTTGTAGGTATTGCATAGTAGTAGCTTGACATGCATATCGTACATTTTCTTTGAATAAATTGTTTAATTGAAAATATATTTGTATTGCGTTGTATACAAATGGCTAATTTCCTGTGAATACATTATATTTTTTGATTTACTGGCACCATGCACCCGTGATTAGCCCAGGTAATCAAGGTTTCACTGTACAGTATATCTGTTATGTCATATGCCTTTATTCAAAGTTCGAAAAGTAGCATTCCAGCTTTCTTGGAATTATAACAGACCTTGAATTTTTAACTGTGCATTATCATTCTACATTCTGAATTTCAAATTTTGAGAATAGATGAATGAAAAGACATAAATTAACCGTAAACAATGGCATAAATAAATTTGGAGTATGCGATAGTTTTAAATTCAATTTAAGGACAAAAATGAAATTTAAATAAAACTTTGTCCGTTAATCAAAACGAAGACAATTTCGGGGACAGTTTGGTTTAATCTTTAAAATATACTCATTTCGTCGAGACTTTTCTTTCGAATAAGAATGAAAAACAAAGGTTTCTAAGGGGCTTTTAAATTTATATGCTAATATCTCTGTCGATGTGCTTAAGTAAATCTCATTGAGATTAAAAAGTCATCGAGATATGGAATCAATTATCTACTGATGGAATGCTGATTCCCTCTCTCTCGCTCACACTGGAAAGCCGAGCTAGGAATGACGTCATCAAGATCCGTGCATTAAGCTACAAATTGTAGTGTCTACTTATCTTTATACAAAACCTATAGGCAAATATCATTAATCATGTCGTCGGGTACTTCCTGTTTTCTTCAGATGGAATTTTTCCATCCACTGCCAACTTCTGTTCTCCGTTTCCTTCTCATGGACTTGTTGCTCAGTCTAGGCTGTCTGCCTCTGTTGCAGCATTATCGACTATATCGTTCTGAGTTTTTTTTCTGTCATTCTCAGAAAAAGTTTTTATACAAGTTGATTCCATTGTTATCAAGTAGTTGTATACGTAACCATGGCTTCAAAAACACTGTTTCGGGTTAGGGGTTTTTTTTTTTTTTTTTTTTCTTTCTCTCCTCTCAGGCGCGTTCTGATTGATGATATTTGTTTCTTGCTTTTACACTTTCTGTAATCTGAAAACCAAACAGGTTAACTTTGGATTAGTAAAGAAATATCTTGGTGAAAATATTAAGATGTATTTTGACGATAGATGAACCCTTCAATCTGAACATTTATATTCTTTAAATGAACCTTTCATTTTTTTTATCTAACTCTTTAAGCCTTCTTGTTAGGTAAGTTAGGATATTTTTGAGACACTTTCTCTTATTTGATGTCAGCGTTACTGAATTAAGTTTACAGCAGATAATTAAAATGTATTTCCTACCTAAAAGTTTTCAGTGCAGATTTCGGATAAAATCCCTACTGTTTCCTAAGTTGACAGTTCTCGTGTAGGGAATATGTATTTATAAAGTCCTAATCTTCCATGTTTCCTCTAGCTCTCGTGGACAGCACAATTCTTATGATCATTGTCCTTCCATACCTTGTGGAAGGTCTCCGTTCAAATCTCATGCAGATGGAAGGAATGTTTATAGCGTTTTTTTTTCTTCATTTCATTCCAGTTAGTCGGTCTGGGGCGAGGCTTCCTGAAAATTCGCGTTTTTCGTCCAGCAGACAGGGGCAAACCGATCGAAGAATACACACAAATAGACACATTATACACAATACCCTCATGGTCTGACCTGTCCTGGAATTTAAAACACACACACACTTGGTGTATACATTGTTTTTTCATTCAGTATAAGACAAAAATCTAATTATTTTTTTTCTGTATCCATTTATAGCAGACTATCTACTGTCTGTCTTGCCGACCGTCCTAGTCAGGTGGGTAAAGTTCCTACCTGGCAACCCAAAGGTCGTGGGTTCGAATCCCGCCCTCGGGCTTGGATCAAGGTACTGCAAAAACCTTGGGAGGTGCACTATGGCCACAGAAGCCGATGCGCCAACAATTACCAAAAAAAAAATTGTCTGTCTTCTCATATATTTCTCGAATTTTGAGAGGAGCTGACATCGTTATAATATAAAAATGATAGCCAAGATAAGATCTGAGTGTTTCTTTGTTTTACTTACATTAAATCAGTTTCTGTTTTACTGATCCATGCTTGAAATACTCTTTTAAATACTCAAAAACTTGCGAAGAAAAAAAAAATGCTCAAACTGATCTTTAAGTTAAGTTAATGCTTTTATTATTTATTTATTTTTTTTGTTAGTAATGGCCACATGGTGCAAGGAAGCCTATGGCTTATGCTGCACCAGCCAAAAAATATATAATAAATAAATAAATAAAATAAAATAATAAGAATAAGAATAAAAACAAATTAATAATAAAAAAAAGAAAAAAAATTAATAATAATAATAATAAGAAGAAGAAAATTAATATATATATATATATATATATATATATATAATAATAATGAGAAGAAGAAAATTAAAAAAAAAAATAATAATAATAATTAATAGAGTGAAAAGGAAACGGACAACCTATGCATTTCCCTCCTCCCTTAGGTAATTACTAGCTGACCTTTGAATTTCCCCAGACTGTCAGCCCCTATCACCCATATAGGTAACTTATTCCAGTAATTTATAACTCGCTGGCTAAAATAAAACATCCTGCAATCCAGTCTAAACAACTCCCCCCGTAACTTGGAATTATGACCCCTTCTAGAATCATTTATAACCGTGAAAATTTCGTCCTTATTCATTTTGCTTATGCCTCTCAGAGCCTTAAACACCTCAATCAAGTCTCCTGTAAGGTGCCTAGTTTCTAAGCTCTGCAACCCACATATTCCAAGTCTTTCCTCATATGGACGCCCTTTTGCCGATCTCACCAGGCGAGTTACCGGTCTTTGGACCCTTTCAAGAAGCACACTGGCTTTCTTTAGGTGCGGTCTCCATACTTGAACACAGTATTCCAAGTGTGGTCTAACAATAGCCTTATATAATAGGATTATGACGTCCTTATCTATACTAGCAATTGTTCTATAAATCATCGATAGGACGCCATGGGGCCCTCCTTGCAACCAGTCCACAATTCTCGGATAACTTCATATCTGACCGTATCGTAACACCCAAATCTCTTTCCACCACTAACGACTTTAGTTCAACTCTGCCAAGTGTATAAGTTATTTTGGAGTTACTGTTCCCCAGGTGCAATACCTTACACTTTGCTGGATTAAAGCATAGCTGCCATTTTTCTGACCATCCTTGAAGTCTATCTAGGTAATTTTGAAGAAACTCTGCTTGGCAGCAATCATTATATCATCTCTACCAGGCTTTACATCTACCAATCCTTGCACTCTACCAATCTTTACATCATCTGCAAATTTAGACATCACGCCCTCTAGCCCTTCATCGATGTCATTTGTGAAAATCAAACACAACAGTGGTCCTAATAGTGATCCTTGGGGACCGGCACTTCTTACATCAACCCAGTCTGAGGAATAACCATTTATCACAACCCACTGCCTCCTGCCCTGAAGCCATCCAGTTGTCCATCTAAGGATTTTCCCTGTAATTCCAACCTGTTTCAGCTTATAAAGTAACTACTCACCTGGCTATAAAGTAACCTCTCACGTTTTTATTGTAGTTACTAAAACGTTCTTGTAAGAAGTTTAACAAATGTTTTTAATATCCTTCTTTTTTGTAAAATTTGTAAATATTTAGACATATATGACTTTTGTGATATGATATTCTTTGCATTCAATCCATGATATTTTTTGCATTCATTCCATGATATAATCTTTTTTTTTTTTTTTTAAATTCCGGAAGACTGAATTACTTGGATTGTGTATATGTGAATTTTTTTTAATCTTTTTATAGACACTGCATGTCGGAAAGTTTCAATAAATTAGCATTCTTGGCTGCTTTCAATGGTTACGACAACTGTTTATCCACATAATGTGGAATAGGCTAACGTTCGAGTTACATCGGAACGGAGAAATACTTTTTGAAAATAATAAGACAGTCGAATTAATCAGTGTCAAATAAGAGTTGCTTAGTTTTATTTTCTCTCTAAAAGTGACGATTTTATCCTAATTCAATATATGATTCGTGAACTTCAGCTCTTATGTTCATGACCGGCTTTTTCAGCTCCTCCCAGCAATATCAGCCTTCTCAAGTCATCGTGTAGGACTCAACAACTGATGTACGACTTCCTGCGTTATACTAACCTCTTTGGTCTGCATGTCGACCCCTTCAAGATTAATTATTTACCGTTTGCTCCTTCGACAATCTCTTCTTTCTTACAAGTTAGAATTCGATCTAAATTAATTTCCACTGTAAACCAGATTAAATTCTTAGGAGTACATCTAGATTCGAAACGTCTCTTCTCAGTCCCTTGCACAAAGATTCGGCCTACTATTTTAACAGCGTTTTGATTTATGAAGCGCGATCTCGCTCTACTTCATAATTCAAACTATATGGAAATAATTTGCTATCTATATCGTATACCTCGCTTCCTTTATGCATCACTAATTTGGCCTTTCATCTTGAAATCCGCCCTTCAGCCTATCATGTAGGCCAAATATTTTCTTGTCAGATGGTTAAATACCAAGCTTGGACATCCTATTTGTGTTATCTCGACTTCAACTGTACCAACAAACTGAAATAGTGCCTGCCTGTTACTGTTCGTTGGCAATGTAAAGCGATTCTGTGTTTTGTAACACTGATCACTGTCCAACGTGACTTCCTTAACGTCTGGGAGTTTATTCAGTGGCAAATTCCACCCAAGACTACCAGAAACATTCCGTCTCTTCAATTTAACTCTTCAGAATAAACATATTTGATTCTTCATTCATCAACAACTCCGTCAAGTTAGCTACCTCCATCGATCTTGACCCTAATGTTTGGATTCACGACAAGGTGCATTGAAAAAAAATATTTTAAATTCGCTCATATCAAACTTTTAATTTTTCAACTTGTTACTCTCCAGTTTCTCTGAGCTTGTCATTTTTATTTTATTCTTTCCTTTGTTAAAGCCACATTCACTTATTTTATATTTTATTATTATCATTCAATTTATGTAAACCCTTCCAGCTTGGTTGTACCAAATTGCCGTTACTTTATTAGATGACAATAAATGATTTATATATATGTGTAAAGAAGCAAACCGAGCATGCAAGTTATAGACACGATTTGCTCATGTTCAGAGTTCTAAACTGTTTGGGCCTTTTATTGTGGGCTCCCCATCCAACCCCATCCAGGACTGAGTAATCTTTAAATAAAGAACCGAAAATCCGTTCTTTATTTTAGTTCCATCCATCTTTAGAGTACATATCTAAATTAGAACCGTGCAAAGAAACAGAATAGGTATATATTTACTATGGAATGCTCAGCTCATACAAACAAAATTTAATTAAAGTTTGCTGGAAGAACATACATAGATGATGAAATGCCACTCTGATTTTATTTCTATTTTTAAATATCGGTATTCCATGCTAACTCGAGTGAAATTCCTTTATCGAATCATGGAAACCTGGAAATGATCAAATAACTCCTACAACTAATGTTATTCTCCATGTTGACATATATTAAAATAGATTTTGAGTAAGGAAACTAGACAGCCTTAATCTCTTAGCGGCCAACACCAATAGCAACGTATCAAGTGCCACACAGTTAAACCGCTACTTGCAAGTAGTGGGAAGGAGCTGCCTTTGTAATAAAGCAGGTGTTCCTTCAAACTAAAAGTAGCTTGGATAACCAGGATATAAAACTATATATTATAGTGTAAGGTTTTCCAGATGAAGTTTGGTCGTCTGTAACGGAACACACAACACACACACACAGCAGAAGCGATGCGATTAATGGAGCACGTCCTATTACGCCGAGAGAAATGGGAGGGGCATTACTGTGCGCAGTAGTTTCCTCTTAAATTAACATCTCATGTTACAAATCTGATGTGATTTAGTCTCAATTCTAAAGATGTTAGACGTAAAATATGAAGAGATTGATGAAGAAAATACAGAAAATGGAGCTTATTGAGAAAATGATTTTGACATTTGATTGAACGCAAAGAGATTCGTGTTCGCTTGTTTTTTCCCCTTTTCTCTGGAATGTCTGTTGCATCGAATACTAAGAATGTGGAAGAAGCAGACATTTCGGCAGGTAAACTCAGCTAAAGCAACTTCTTGACAGATAACAAATATCAGATGCATACGTAGTTACCACATAGTTTTCTATAAGCTGATAAATTTAACACATAACTTATAAAGATATCAGTTGATCTGGACTTCTGATACCTTGATAATTATCTATTCCCAAAAAATCTAAAACAAATTTATTCTCAATGTTCGGTTTATCGAGTAGTTGTTAAATCAGTTTGAAAGCTTAAATTTAATTCCATTGTAAATCAAAGAAGAAATAAAATACCCTTTAATTGAGTTGCCAGTACTGTACAACGTTTCATTAATGGAGTGATCGCATAATCTCATTCATATCTGTTGCAAGCAAAGTATTTCGTGTTTCGTAATTTGGCTTGAGGAAGGAGAACCTAGTTTATCTTTCCTATAATTTGAATATAAGAGGGATCATTTAAAGTAATTCGCTGAACTTAGATAGAGAGTAGCATTCACTCTGCATTAAATTAAACTATCACGTTATTCAACAGAGAAACAGGACAGAAAGATGAATAAGCATTTCATGCCTTATGCATCAGTTCTTCATCGGAGAAACTAACAATGAAATCAGAACAACTGAATGTTTATCTTTCTTTGTTATTTATCTTAGCCAGTGATTGGATTTCGCAGTGTCCATTTATAACTAATCATTCACTGCTTTCGAAGCCGTTAATCTACTAGGAATATTACTTTTTTATTATGACTTTTTTCTCCTTATGGGATTAAAATAATCCCAGCAGTTTAGCGGCTTCGAAAGCACTTATTAATATTATTTCTAGTCTCTCCTAACAACTTTCTATAGCGTGCTGGATATCAATAATAAAGGCAAAACTTGTTATGAACTGAATTGCGAAAAGGCTTTTCTGCTGTTTCTCGAAAATTTTCTACTTTCTCAATTCAAATTACCACCTCGTTAGCTTTGATTTATTTACTTATAATATGTTATTACCGTGTGCCCAAGGATGTGGTATCCGGCATAACGGAACACCTGTGAATTAAGGAAGGTGGCCAAGGGCTTTGATAAATAAAAAAATTCTCCCAGAAATGGATTGCTTGGTGGGGGGGGGCGAAAAGAGTTACGTGGATCTAATGATTTAGATCGAGAGAGTGAGAAGACTTTTGCTTGTGAGGACACGTAAAAAAACTAAACACAAGTGAGGAGCCAACTCTGAACATACAGAGAAAAATATTAGGCAGTTTAAAGTCATTTATTAGTCCTACCCTTCCATACTGACACTATGGAGTATGGAAGGGTAAGATGAGCCGTGTATTGTTTTTCTGCACTATAGTTACTTCAGCATATTTAGTATGCTTCTTCCCCACAGCATTTGCATCGTTTGTAGGAATCAGTAGTTCATGGAAGTGTGACACGCCCGCGCTTAGGAAGGAAATTTCGAGCATTTGTTGCGAATCTTTTGTATAAAACAGAAATAATGTAATAAAAATAATCAATAAATAAATAAATAAATGAAATGTTATGTGAGCGCTTTTTATTTGACTAGAAAATTTCAAGACATTTTAACTCAGTAAAGAGATTTTTCGGTCTCATATTCACATGAACATTTATCTTTATTATTGATTTTTCCAGCACGCTCCCAAAATTTTGCAGAAGTGTTCTGGATTATGCTGTATAGTGTTATGGATTATGCTGTATTATTAGTGCAAAACTTGAAGAGCTCGATTTAGTTGTGGAGAAAATATTTTGTTCCATATTGAATTGTGTACAAATATACACGTATTATATGCAGTATTTGAAATTTGTCACTATTATGCATAAAGGCTGACCATTTCCCTTGAATAGAATGTAGATCTAAGATTTCGAGTAATTACAGACCAGTTAGTTTAACTTCTGTTCCGGGTAAAATAATGGAGTCGCTGGTTAAAGATGCATTGCAGGATCATCTAGACAAGACTGCAGCAATAATTCAGACACAGCATGGGTTTGTTAAGGGAAAGTCTTGTCTGACAAATTTGATAGGATATTATGATGTGGTTACAAAGGAACTGGATGCGAAAAATAATTTTGATATCATATATTTGGATTTCAGGAAAGCTTTTGACACTGTTGCGCATGGAAGACTATTGTACAAATTGGAGCAGAATGGTATTAAGGGTAAGTTGCTACAATGGATAAAAGGATGGTTAAGTGCGAGAAGACAGAGGGTGGTAATCAATGGGTGCTGCTCTTCTTGGACTAATGTTATTAGTGGAGTCCCACAGGGTTCGGTGTTAGGTCCACTGTTGTTTTGTGTATTTATCAATGATATTGATGAAGGTATATCAGGCTTAATGTCGAAGTTTGCAGATGATACAAAGGTTGGCAGGGTTGTTATTGACAGTAATGGCAGTCTGCTACTGCAACAGGATCTAGATAATTTGGGCAGATGGGCTAAGAAGTGGCAACTGAAGTTTAACCTTGACAAATGCAAAGTACTGCATATGGGTAGAAATAACCCCAGAGAAACGTACCAACTGTGTGGTACTACACTTAAGGTGGTAGAAAATGAAAAAGACCTGGGAGTAATTGTGCAGTCAGATATGAAGTTCTCTGAGCAATGCAGACAGGCTGCCAGGGCAGGTCATGGGGTTTTGTCAATGATATATAGGAATTTTGCTAGCAGAGAAAAGGAGGTGATTATCCCTCTGTATAAGGCAATGGTCAGGCCACGCCTTGAGTACTGTGTACAGGTCTGGAGACCTCATTTTAGGAAGGATGTAGATTTACTTGAGCGGGTACAGAGAAGGGCAACAAGATTGGTGAGGGGAATGAAGGGATCCTCTTACCAAGAGAGGCTTAAGTTCTGCAAATTGCAGTGGCTGGAGACTAGGCACCTGCGCGGTGATCTGATTGAGGTATATAAGGCCTTGAATGGATTGAGCACGCTGAATTCTGATGGGATCCTTCCACTTGTTCAGATTACGAACCTAAGGGGGCATAAATTCAAATTAAGAAAAGACAGATGTAGAATAGATGTGCGGAAATTTGCCTTTAGCCAGCGGGTGTTAATTGCTGGAACAAACTTCCATCTGTCGTTGTGGAAGTTGATAGCTTGAATAAATTTAAGGAGGAACTGGACAGGCATTTGGAGGGAATGGTGTGATTTTTTTTTTGGCTGATGCTGCATAAGCTCATACATTTGCTTTCTTGCATCACAATGCCACTACTACTACTACTACTATTTTTTTAATGAACCTTGAGATTCCTTACATGTGTCAGTGTAACACTGCATTCCACTGTTAATTCTTTTCCAAAAACAATGCTGTGGTTCATAACTTTTCCTTAATTGATATAAATACATTTTTGTGAATTACAATTGCATTTTCTTTTATGTTTCCATGGTTTAAATGGCGGGTACTATTTCTGTATACCTTGTTTAAGTTCTATTTCCTATTGCTTGTAAAAGGTTTTCTGTTAAGGAAACTGTGCTATGAAGATTGTGCAAAAAGTAGTGGTAACACGGCTGCCACAAACTAAATCTTTGTTTATAGGTATTAAAATAATTCTGAAAATAGGTATTAAAATAATTTTAAAAAATAAGTATTAAAATAATGAAAATAAAATAATCCTAAAAATAATTCTGGCCTCTGTCCAAATCAATCCAAAAGATGCAGGAGCAGTTTGGTATATTTGAAGAATAGCGAGGGCGTCATCTATTCTTAGTGGTATTCCTTATGTTTTGCAAGAGCTAAGTTTATCTCTTCATCTTATGGAACAAATCAAAGTCAAAGGCCCGGAGAATTAGGGAGTAGTTTTTAAGGAATTTTCATTGATATCACTGCAGTAATGACTTCTCTGCAGCCACACTGCAACTTGCATTTCGTGCAAGGTGATTGGCTGTCTGTCTCCAGGAAATAGCGGTGTTTATGTGGTATTGCTTGGGGCAGATGCTTTTCCAGAAAAGAATGGTGGTAGGTGTCATTTATATAGTTGGCTTGTAATAGCATCATATAGAATGACGATATCCACTTGTACGCAATAATCAGCATCACGCTCACATTCCCTATATCTTGTCTGATTTTTTTTTTTTTTTTTTTTTTGACAGGGAAAACGTTAACGGTCAAATCCACTAAATTGGCGTTTTCAGACCTGGCCTGTAAGTTCGATCCAGGTCTCATCCCGTACGATTATGTTTCAGAGAAACGTCGCTGCCAGACAGCAATAGACGCGCTGCCAGACGACTGTTGATATCAGATGCCTCTAGGATGTTTAAAATGGACGATTCGTTCAAGAAGCTAGAGCTTACTTGACGGAAATGTGACTGTTAAATACTTGCAAAAAAAAAAAAAAAAAGATCTCGAGAAATTAAGTCTCTGTCTTCACATCTTGTGTTTCGCCATTTTTTGCCTTTTAGACAGCAATATTCCCGAAATGGTCGTGTTACTATTACTTTTGAATAGCCCCATATTTATTTCTACATTTTGTGTTGATAAGGATTATCTTTATTAATTAATTCCTCCACTGTGTGATATCTTGTTGGAGCTGTTTCGAAAGCAATTTAATAAACATCAGTCTGCTTTGTCAGTGTGGCCTATAGTAGTTAATCCATATATGTTACCTTGACGAACTCTAGTACATATTTAGATCTCGAGAGATTAATTCTCTGTCTTCACATCTTGTGTTTCGCCATTTTTTGCCTTTTAGACAGCATTACTTATTCCGAGTCTCAGGCACTTAACATAAATTGTAAGATATTTAGTATTTTAACATATAAGAAACTAACCTATTTAGAATTTAATTACTAAAGTATTTTAATTATTTAAAAAGTATTTAATTACAAATTAGCCCTTGCTTTATTTATTGTTAATTTAAGAATCATTATTAACTATGACTTATATTTTGTTAAATATATACATCAGAAAACCCGTAAAGCGTTCTCTAAAATGGATCTTATCTCAAGTGACAAATGCCATATGACATGAAATGCATATGAAAAAATATTATGCATTGCATTAGTTTTGTCTGCCTTCAAATTTGTTTGTTTGGTGTTTACGCACTCTGTCTTTAGTAAATATATTTGAATTTAATATATATATATATATATATCTAAATTTGAAAATATTCAAATAAGACTTTTAAAATTTTTAAATAATCTCTTGCCAATGTATATTATAACTCACAATTATCATAGCATATATTTTTCATTTTGAATAAATATAAAGTAATATTCCTTGAAATAAGTAGAATGGAATTAGGGTCTGAAATTAAAGTACTAATCAGCAGTACAGTAGTAACAATAAAGTAACGGTAGCAGAGACCGGAATCAGCTGTAACGCAAGTCAATATAACACTTCTACTTTACCTCCTACCTTACTTGCCAAGTGCTATTTGAGCAAGGCACAATCATGTTGCGAACTATGAAACGGAAGACTTTTGCTTTCAATTAACGAGTTGTGTGTGTGTGCAATAGGTTTAACTTATTTTTCCGACAATTAAGTAAAATTGCTGTATCACAGGTAAAAATCTATTATGTTATGCCATTATATTACAAACATGAATTTACTTCTCAATTTTATTTTATGGTAAAGTATTTTGCCAGTGATGACATCATGGGAACAGTTATAACGTTTCAAATGGAGACATTATAAATACGTTAGAGCTTGCTACATTAGCATTTACTTTGTACAGTCAGATGCGTTTAGATTATTATTTCAATTTGATAAGCAATTTCAAAATATTAGAAGGAAGGTATTCTTGTTCGAATAAAGAGAGAGAGCGAGCAGTTGTATAATTCTTCTAAGAATAAAAGAGTTCTACTAGCAAAATCTCTACGTTATATTAATTTTCACATCAGTTTACATTTTTACAATCGACCATCGCAGTTACAACTGACTCCGAGTGTGTGGAAATTCAAACAATGTGTCTCTGTCAAAATGTTTAAAAATGCAAATATAAACGCTACAGTTCTTTGAAAGCGATCACAAAGAACAACCCGTATTGTACGTAAATTTCTTCAGTAATTTATTATTATTTAATCCTTGTGACTTTATTATCTCCAGGAAAGTGTTTAGTAACAGTTATATTGTATGTTGCCAGCAATCATCCTGGCATACTTCTGGCAGAAGCTGATAGTTCTTTACAGAATATTTGGAACACAAGTGGCTTTTTAATGGCAGTTTTACTTTCACAACGTGCATCTACCTGACACTGTACTATAACTTAATCAAATAACTTAATCTTGTACTATAACTTAATCAATTTTCAACCCAAGCACGGTACTAAGTACTATAGGTTTTGATACCTTTCGTGTTTGGGGTTTTCATAAAAAAAAAATAAATAAATA
This sequence comes from Mastigoproctus giganteus, assembly GCF_048544385.1. Classification (NCBI taxonomy): domain Eukaryota; kingdom Metazoa; phylum Arthropoda; class Arachnida; order Uropygi; family Thelyphonidae; genus Mastigoproctus; species Mastigoproctus giganteus. The sequence goes on from NC_143578.1 coordinate 127,087,389, forward strand.
AAAATAAGTTGTATTCTGCATCGGTGGCTGCATGCATCCTCAGGAGCATTTTTGGAACAAAGTTTTGTGGCTTTCGCTTTTTGCACAGTCTAGACCAGTGCTTTTTTAGCCATTTTACAAACCCACTCTTTTTTTTCGCGTAGTCCCCAGTATCAATTGGGCGAAAAAAAACAATCACATATGCTTTTACAAATTAAATAAAAATAATTAATTCCAAAATATCTGCGGATGAGATGAGATTATTTTTTAGGGGAATCCAAGGTTCCATAGAACGCGGTTTTAAAACCTCTAGTCTAGGCATTGGCTATTCCAAGTTTCATCTCTGTGCCCTTCATGGTTGCCAACTAACGGCTGCCAAAGTGAAGCAATTTAATAAACTACCGTTTATTTTTATTTTGTACTTAGCACATTGTTAAGGGGTGTGTAATCTGTTATATACTTGTTTTAAATAAGCATATGAACACTGATAGGTGTTTCTATAAAAACGTACACTCTTCCTTGAAGCATTAGTTGAGTTTCTTGCAAACAGAATTTTGTGGCATCATGTCTCGTATATAAATATCCTTTTTATCGAGTGAACTGTCTGTTACAAGTTGCCTATGCTTGTACTGATAACGACCGATACACCTTCAGGTGATGAACGTAACCTACGATAAACTGATACGAGAGTTGTTTCTACTATTACCAGGGCATAACTGTAAAATCTCATTTCTACAATAGATAATTAGCATTTTCGTAGCACATAATAATAAAAAAATCATTAAATACGAGACTCTGTTGAGCTTTTAAAAGAGGATAGTTGCTGCCAGTTGTAACAGTTTTGCTACTTTCTTATCTTTGTCGTGACTTGATAGAGAGAGAGAGAGAGAGAGAGAGATATCGATTTAGAAGTTCTGCGTTCGTATGACCTTGCCGAGAACGAAAGAGGGCGGGTGAAAACTTCCCGTAAACTAACATGATTTAAGACCAGGGATAAGGTGGAAGTACATTGTTTTTATTTCTGCTCAGAGATTTTTATCAATGAGCAGTACTAAAACGAGGATGAAATGTTATTTATTAGTTGCTTGATTTAATTAAGTTGATGAGCAAATCTCAAGTATTATAAAAAAAAGAGAGAACTGGTCTGTTTAACGAACCCCTTATTGTAACTTTAACTTGTGTATTATTTGATTACCATATAAGTTCTATATATCACCATAGATTCTGGTTGACCCTCTATGATAAATCCTCGACGTAAAAAGGAAGATGAATTTTATAACATATGCCACTTATTCAGAGAGAGATTATGCACGAGGATCACTAATAACTACTTAGCACACATCATACATTTTACAGTTTACTTTTCTCTAAAGGATATTTGCTAAAACGAATCAGTCGTCCTAGTTAGTAGGCAATTTTGGGTTTCCATTTCTAAAGTGAGTAGTAATTCATTTAAAATATATTTAGTCTTGTAGACTGCAAATGAATACACTAAACGAGCCTGAGTGATTGTTATTATTATTATTATTTATTATTTTTCCCTGACGGGGGGGGGTTCCACCTCGTGACAGGTATTGCTATCAAGTACGCAGGGTGGTTGTCATGTCTGGTATTACTGTTGGTCGAGGAACTCTCTGACTATCCTATAGGTATTCAGGATTGCGACTTTCTGGAGTTCCTTGTAGGTGTTCTCTGGGAGACCTATTGCTGCTAGGCTGCTATGTATGGTCTTTGGCACCATACTGGTGGTTGACACGATGATTGGGATGGCCATTCCTTGTTGAATATGCCATATCTCTTTGATCTCCTGTCTTAGGTTCGTGTACTTCCTGATTTTTCCTCATGGGTTTTCTAGAGGTTGCCAGTGTTGGGCACCCCTATGTCAGTCAGATTGGTAGCGTTTTCCTTCTTGTCGACAAGGGTTATGTCCGGTCTGTTTTTGCGGGATTGTCTTATCCGTTATTATAGCGTGGTCTCAGTACAGCCTGCGGTACACTTTCTTTGATTAACTAGTTAGCTAACTTCTGATGTATTATCGTGGCTACCTGATCGTGTCTAAGAGTGTACTCCGTCTGGGTGATTACCTTGCATCCTGTGGTGATGTGTTGGATCGTTTCTGAGGCCAGGTAGCATCATCGACATGTGTCATCTGACACTCCGGGCTCCTTTGTGATTTTTTTCTATACTTTCTGGTGTTGATTATCTGGTCTTGGATGGCGAGCATGAATCCTTCAGTCTCGAAGAGGAGCGTCCCGCTTGTGAGCTATGCATTGGAAGCCATTTTATCTATGTGATCTTGATGCAGACCAGTGTAATCTTTACCATGGAGTGTCTTCTTTGCCCATCATTCTAGCTTCGTTTGTGCCGTCTGGGACGGAGGATACTCTTCGCTTGTGTGTCTTTCTTATATCCTGGTAGAGTGCTGCTGCGTTTTTCTTTTCCTTCAGGTTAGCTATCGCTGTTTTCTGTTGCTCGATGAGGTCTATCAGGCCTCTTCCTTCTTCTTTCCGAGCTATTGCCAGTCTCTCCACGGCTGACTTCGGGTGTGACATTTTCTTCTTCTTATTATTATTATTTACTAACTCCCCTCTAGTGCAGTATGCTGTCAAAGAGGTGAATTATGTGTCTTTGTGCTGCTTGTAAATATCTTCAAGGTACATGAAGCTTGCAGTATTAAAATAAGAATAAATAAATAAAATAAATAGTCAAGAAGAATAACCTTCTCGTACAAATTGAACTTCTGTTTACTCCAGAAAGTAGATTCTATTTATAGAACACACACACACACACACACACACACACACACACACACACACACACACACACACACACACACACACACACACACACACACGATGTGTCAAAGAGAGAATTACGATAAAGAAAATAAAATATTTTTATGTTTCAATAGAGATAAAAAAACTGCATGTTACATCAGTCGGTGCTGTCACTTTTCAGACTGATACTGAGACAAAATAATTCGACTTGTTGCATATTTATGCTAGAGATTCCTGAAAAATAATCATAATGGGCGAAAACAAAAAAAAGTTTATGGAAGTTCTCCACATATTTTAAAGAAAAAGGTACTTTTAAAGAAACCAAATTCTGTTTAAAAAAGGCGCACATCTTGACACGAAGCCAAATTGTTTAAAAGCTTGCCGAACATTATTCTAAAAGAAGACTACCAACGTCCAAATAACAGCCAAAGAAACTGGAGTAATCTCAATAAGCAGAGAATTCTTAAAAACAGCTGAAAGGGTGCATGAAAGAAGATTGCAGTAACTTTTAAAAATACTAAAAGTAATTTTGTAAATTAGTTGGAGTTTGAGAAAGTGCTCATTTACAAGTGAGGCAGTTTCTACATTATTAACTCCTTTTAAAGTTAAGGGCACAGAAATTAGCTTACATTATTTAATATAATTGAAATACTATTCAGTCTCTCGCTTGAATGTTGCTGGTCTGCTACTAGTGAGCATGCATTTGGATAGCTTCTATTTATACTCCATGTACCGTCTCACCTATGCAGTTTATAGTTAAACAAGTTAGTCATAAGCTGATATTTAATATCGTATACTTATAATATATAACGATATTCATACATGTATCTGAATAGCATTGTAATTTTACTAAGGTGAAATGAAAGAAAGTGCCACAATCCTTTCTTAAAAGAATCCTGGCGCGCATGTGTATGTTTCTGTTTCTTGGAAAGGGACGTCACTGTTAAACAATGGAGTGTCATTGAACGAGCTATACCTGGATCAATGTCATTTCTTTGCTAACTGCTTATATTATCGTCTCTCTCTCTCTCTCTCTCTCTCTCTCTCTATCTCTCTCTCTCTCTCTGGTGGATCAACTCCCACAGGGGCTTTTCCTTGTTTTTTGTCCACTGGAAAGTGTTAGTTTAACGTTTTAATGTAAAACTACTCGATATCAGAATCGTCTGATGCAGACATTACGTATTTTTGCGGTAGCTGCATCGCTCCCGTCACTTCTGCTGTTAACTATTCACCTTTTATACAGTCCTGATGGACCGAATGTAGCGTATCATATGTTATATAGATTTGGACATAAGGTGTAAATGTACGTAAAGTATTATGCATACATTATATCAAAACTACAGAATACATTTAACATTTCTTTTTTTATATATATTGTGTGACTGCCGCGAATGGTCAGAAAATATATCAAAGAATATTTCATTTCTCGTGATGCCATAATTTTGGTATCACGAGAACTGTTTATTATAAAGACAAACGTGGTTATGTCTTCAATACTATGCTAAGCTTAACTTTAAATGTGGTATTAATTTGCAGCATTTGTTTCGTCGTAATTAATGTTTATTTTTCTAAAAATCTTGGTAACAAAATGTTGTGTTCTACCTCGAAATTCTACCGTTTTGACCTGTTCAAAATTATGGAAAGTGGGAGGACTTTCATTCTCTCTCTCTCTCTCTCTCTCTCTCTCTCTCTCTCTCTCTCTCTCTCTCTCTCTCTCTCTCTCTTGTCATTATCTCCCTGCCATGAAATTTGAGACCATCTGCAATCTAATGCAGGAACAATAGGTATTGAAACCGGCTGCCGTAACCAGTGCTTCAACTTTTAAATAAATAGCAGATTAACCTTTCTGTCATGCCATTTGTTTAGAGGTAGTTTAATACCAAGGCAACTAGTGGCAAAGGCAATTTCGTTTTAGTGCTAGCATTAGATCACAGGCAAACCCGAAAGCGTTTCCATGGTATTTGTTAGGCAGTTAAAACCTTTCCGACGAAATAATAGGATAAGAAAGGCTTCTACTTTTCATAACCATGATTTTCACATTTAGCATTTAAAAACTAAACTTTGGTGGCACCAGCTGAGTAACACTCGTTAATCTTAAATAGTGACTCCATATTGTGTAGTTTAGGTTAAGCGCCATGGCTACTAAGAAATTAGGCTTCGTTTTATTATTTCTGTAAATTATGTGTATTCTATGATCAGTTTTCCTGTTTTGAGGGATGAGCTCTGGGGGGGGGGACTATGCGACTCTCACCATTAATTTGTAACTTAGTCCTACAATTTTTCTGAAATTTTAGTGATTCTTGCGGTTGGCTACGAACCATCTTCAATACATCCAGTAAAGAGTTAATAAAATATTACACAATTTGGATACACACTATTTTACCAAACGCTGTATGTAACAACGAAACATATAAATATTTTGATTATAAAGGCCAATAGGTTAGTCCGGACTTCACTGCAAACATGTATGCTGAACGGCGAGCAAATGATAAGAGCTAACGGTTTCATAGTAGAATGTTAGTTGGATTTCAGGTGGGAAAATGGTCTGTCTGTGCTCTTTCTGAGGAATTAAACATTCTCAAGTCCATAACTGACTGGCAATGTGCTAAAGAAATAGAAGTCCAGAGGTGACATTGATGATAAAAAAAGGACCCGGATATACATGAAACAGTACTGGCTTGAGTCGATGCGCCTTGAGACGACTGTTTATATCCGTCAATTTCGCCTTCAGACTCTAGAGAATCTGATTTTGGAGCTGCGAGCTGCCACAGGTAAACTTGTGTTTCCATTAGAACTACCATGGGTGTTCTTCGAAGATCTGAAGCCCACAAGGCTTTGATAACATAGAAAAAATAACGCACACCGTCAACTGGCATGGAGCAAAGACACCAAACTGGCTGGGGATCAATGGAAATCGGTCCTGTAGAGCGCCGAATCAAGCTATATTCCCTTCCAATCTGATAAACGTGTTTAGGTATGGAGGATGTACTGAAAACTCTGACAACCCGAGTGTGTTGGCCAGACTGTAAAATTGTGAATTGGAGATTTTATACTCTGGGAGTATTTCTCGAGATATAGATATATATCTTTATTTGTTTCAGTAAATGAATGTTTTGCTCATAACCATAAGTGTACCACGATATTTGATGTCTTTAATTTTTCCATATGCAAATGAAATGGGCAAGTAAGCGTGAATATCTTATTATGGGTGATTTTAATTTTTCTCTAATTGATTGGAGCAAATGGAAGGAAACTACACATGGGAGACAACATTTTTAAATCAACTAGATGATTGTTATTTGTACTAACATGTCAGAGAAAGTACTAGGGAAAAGAATATTCTAGTCATCATCATCCATAAACCAGGTGACAAAATATGGCTGACAATACAGGAACCACAGGCACAATATGGCCTCAGCAGCACGTGCCATTAAACAACAAACCAACCAACAGGAACTACTAGCAGGAGGCGATCACAGAGTTCTACGGTGGTGGAGGATGAAGAGGAGAGACGTAGCAGTAGTTAAGGCAAAGGAATGGATTATGAATTCAGAAAAGGAAATTACGATGCCTTAACTTGCTACATGGCCTCTTTTAACTGGGTAGATATCTCACGGAGAGCGAATACAATTGAATGATGGTATACGTTTAAAACATTAATAATAGAAGCCTTGAATGAATATATATCATTAAAAAATACTTCACGAGGAGGGATTCCAAGTTGGATAAATAATGATGTTGTCAGATTACTTGAGCAGAAAAAGATGGCATGGAAAAGTTACAGGGCAATAAAAAGTACTGAGCCTATAACAGCTGCAAATTGATCTGTAATAATGCCACAGAAAAGGTTAGGCTGGCAAAGGCAGATTATGAGAAATCGCTGGCAAAGGGAGAAAAGAGTGCGGTTAAGGAATTTTTCACATATAAGTGCAAAGAAGAAGGACAAACCAGATCGGACCCTTATGTAATGGACGTGGGATAGTATTAGACACCCCAGCTGATGTTGCAGTTGAACTCAACAGTTACTTTGCAACTACATTTACAGAAAACAAACCCTTTATGTCAATAAGAAATTATGGGAGTGAAGTTGAAAAATATGTAAATAATGATGTTTAAATATTTCACATGAAAAAACTGTCGCGCCTAACGGCGAGTACGGCTCCTGGAGTTGATGGCATATACCCTAAAATATTAAGGGAGGCGGGAAGTGAGTGCATTGAACTATTGAAGCTAATTATGAGAGCATCACTGGACTGGGGAGTGATTCCGTTGGATTTGAAGAGTGCCAATGTATCTCCAATACATAAAGGCGGTTCTAAGAGTGAAGTGGGAAATTACCCTCAGGTCAGTCTAACTTCAGTAGTAGGGAATATCATGGAGGCAATGATAAAGGGTGGAATTCAGGATCATTTAGATACAAATGGAATTCTGAAGGATACTCAACATGGTTTTGTAAAGGGAAAATTATGTTTAACAAATCTGGTTAGCTGTTTTGACAGGGTCACTCGTGAGATCGATTTTGGGAATAATTTCGACATTGTTTATTTGGATTTCAGCAAAACTTGACTCAGTCCCGCATGAGCGGTTACTTTATAAGCTGGACCAGATTAAAACCACGGGGAAAATCCTTAGATGGGTAGCAGGATGACTTCAGGGCAGGAGGGGGGGGAGGCAGAGGGCTATGATAAATGGTTATTCCTCAGATTTGGTTGATGTGAGAAGTGGAGTTCCCCGAGGAAGAGTATTAGTTATTTTTGATTTTCATAAATGACATCGATGAAGGGGTAGAGGGCGTGATGTCTAAATTTGCAGATAATGTAAAGATTGGTAGGGTAGTTAATGAACATTGCCAAGCAAAGCTTCTTCAGAGTGACCTAGATAGACTTCATGGATGGTCAGAAAAATGGCAGCTATGCTTTAATCCAGCAAAGTGTAAGGTATTACACCTGGGGAACCGTAACTCCAAAATAACTTATACGCTTGGTGGAGTCGAATTAAAGCCAGTAGTGTGGGAAGGGACTTGGGTGTTACGATACAGTCAGAAATGTTCTCCGAGCATTGCAGACAGGTTGCAAAGAATGCCCATGCTGTCGTATCGATGATTTAACGAACATTTGCTAATAAAGATAGACTTCGTAATCCCATTGTTACTGTGTTCAAGTATGGAGACCGCACCTAAAGAAAGGCATTCTTTACGTGAGGCATTCTTCTTGAAACGATCCAAAGACTGTTAACGGGAAACTCACTTGGTGAGATCGGCAAAAGGTTATTCGAAGTCTTTCGAATATGTGGGTTGTAGAACTTGGAAACTAGGCACCTTAGAAGAGACTTGACAGATGTTTAAGGCTCTGAGAGGCATAAGTAAAATGAATGAGGACGAAATTTTCACGGTTATAAATGATTCTAGCGGCCATTAATTCATGTTACGGGAGAAGAGGTTTAGACTGGATTGCAGGGCGGCACCTCTGTAGCCAGGTGGGAAGGAGCAGCAGTGCGTAGCACACGCTTCTTGATTAGACCGGGGTTCGAGCCCGTGACCAACAAATACGGAGGATGCGGAAAAGTTAGGAATGATCACCGCATATCCCTGAGCAATATGGCCTTAGTTGCTAATGCTCATAAAAACCAAAAATAACATATAACTGGATTGCAGGAAGTTTTATTTTAGCCAGCGAGTTATAAATTACTGTAATAAGTCACCACATGGGTGGTAGAGACTGACAGTTTGGGGAAATTCAATTGTCAGCTATATAGTTACCTACGGGAGGAGAGAAACGCATATAGGTTGTATATTTCCTTTTTTATTATTTATTTTTAAAATAATTTCCTTCCTATTATTATTTTCTTATTTTGTTTTGGCTGGTGCAGCATAAGCCATAGGCTTCCTTACACCATGTGGCCATTGCAAATATTAACACTATTTTCATAGATGGCGACTTTCATTTTGATTCTTTTTAAAGGAATTTTAGTCGTGAGAAATAGCTAACGACCTGAAAAAATGCTTTTAAATATATAGTAGACTCTCGATTATCCATGGTGGATGGGATATAAATTTTCCTGGATAATCGTAACACCGCAAAATGAAAGAAAAACTCGTAAATGTGTTAAAAACTTAAATTTATTTACATATATACTGCTATTCATGTTTATAAAAGTATGCTTTGACATAAGAAAATTTTATTTAAAATTTAATATGTACATATTATTTTTAAAAAGGAAAACAGTGAAGTTCACTTTATCTTTTAGTTTGCCTTTATGTGAATGGTGATACGTAAATTTGGAAGCATCATCTTGTCAGCCAGAGTGGCGTCTCCTTGTTGTACCATGTAGTCGAGCTGCGACTCATAAAGTTGATACTTTAGCACCTTTCATGATTTTTAATAAGCTGAAGGTGTTGCTTAGTTGAAAGAACAACCCTTTTTTGTTTTAATATGATGGACGCATACGTACTCAAATTAAAAAAAAAAAACCTATCAGAGAATGATGTTAAAATTAACTGTACAATAGTATAACTGAAAGATTTTTATATATGACCTGAGGGAGTATGTAGGCAGAAAATAATGGCGGGACGCAGCTTCTGAGAAATTCAAAGGTCTTGTCTACAAGAACATTTAAAATGTAAATAAACAACACCTGCAACAGATTCAGAGTAATTGTTTTTGTTATCTAACTTACACTGACTTAAATTTTTCACAGGCCGTACAGACTCGGTTAATCTACAACCCAGATAAACTACTGTCGAATGTAAATGAAAGTTTTAAGTGTTTTCTTGAAGATTTCTTTATTGTGTTTATGTTTTTATTATGTAAAATTTGCATTTAAATTGTGGTTATGTTTTTGCATAGTACTCGGATTATTCTGTTTTTGTTTCTGTTTTATCTTATCAAAAAGACATTTTGCTAAGATAAAACATTACATTTTATTTAAAAAGAGAATAATGTTTTTAAACAAAAATGTAATTAGAATTTAAAGTCATACCATTTAGCGAGATTATCAGGAGATATTTTTGTTAATTGCTCATCTATATGATATTATTATTTTTTTCTATTTTTTCTTATGCGAAAAAATAGAAAACCAACTGTTTTCTTTGTGTGGTAATTTAAACTCTACTTATCAGATTGTATACCCAGAAATGAGGAGAATGTGCTATTAATCTTTGACTAATTTTTTTCCACAAGAATTTATATACGTAGATATATCTCATCTTAGGAACACTGTATAAAGGGGATAAAACCGGGAGATTGGGTAGCAACAGAGAGAGAGAAAGAGAGAGAGAGAGAAACCTGCTTGGCGATTTGCATGTATTTGGAATAAGAAAATCAGTGCCGTCGTAAGATTAAATTTTATTGGGAATTGGATGAAAGTGTTTACGATGTCGAAACCGAAGTAGCATGGCTTCCTTTGAGTGGACTGAGCGTGTTTACGTGGATTAAATTGAAGTAACACGACTTTTATCCTGAAAATAATGCTAAACTCGGTGCAAAAAGAAAGACAAAATCACAGACTGATAACATTCGGGTCCTTCACATGATTATACAACTCCATTGCCTCCTCTTGTGGATTGCAGATGCAACTAAAACTAAATTCAAACACTCTCTTACACCGGCGATGAATTTAGGTTGAAATTACGGAGCAGTTTTTTTATGTCGAGCGTTAGTGTTACGGTCTCTTTTTTTTTTTTTTTTTTTTCAGAATAGCAGTTTTGTATTGTTAAAGCAGAATTTGTTCTGCCTTCCTAAGATATTTCCTAATACTAATAGTTTCTCATGTTTCTTTAAGAAAAAAAAATCTCAGTAACGAATCGGTTCCACTTAATTTAACCTAGGTATTTCTTGTTTGCAATGAAATATTAGTTTGTATTTTTACTACGACAACTTAATTATACAAAATCATTTAGAATTTTTCTGCTAAATTTCGGAATCAGTTCTGGGGAGATTAGTTTCCGACAAAAGAGGAAGGCAAGAAGGGCTTCTACTTTTCATAACCATGATTTTTACATTTGGAATTTAAAATTTTAAAAACTGAACTTTGTTCTAAAACGCCTTCGTGCTCAGTTAATTCTTCTTGGTATTTTGCTTGCAATAGAGTCGACTGATCAGTAAGATAAATGTCGAGTCCCTCAAGAACACTCTTTCACTATTACAACCCCTTCTCACGGTCAACTCCGTTGCACATCACTCCATTCTCAGATGTATAGGAAAAAATTAACGCTTTCAGACAGTAAGCGAGTTGCGCCACTGCTAGCCTTTTCCTATTACACCTCAGGTAGAGGAATGTAGCGTGGAGTGGATGCACATTGACATTGTGAAAGTCCGAAAAATAACAGCCTTTTCACACTGCTGATATCACACCTAAGATTGCAATAACAGCTGTTGTTGCATGTATCAGCAGGACAGAGCATCTCTGTATTTCAGGAGACGAAGGGCTCGATTAAAATTGTTATCAGTGGTAGATTGCGATTGGGGACTATATATGTGTCTTCCTTCTTTTCGATTTAATCCACTAGATTTTACTTGTCTAAACTATCCAATGTATAGTGCCAAAGTGTGTCTACTCAGGAAAGGTTGCTTCAGCATATTGAGTTGGTGCTGACGACGTACGTCCCATCCACCACTTTAACAGTTGTATGAAATGTGAGGAGTCATGTACCCACTCTGAAAGTGCGATATATTTTACTTAAATATTATACAGAAATAGATTCGTGAGTAAGAGAGAGTCTGAGTTCTTTTTTTATGATTAGTAAAATTTTAAGATGCTCGGCGAAACGTGTTTTCGCACTTACCCGTGTTCGTAAGATTTTTATTATTATTATTATTATTATTTGACCAACACGCTTCCGAATTTTTCAGGTGAAATAAAAACCACCTTATGTGAAACATTTTATCAATTATAATTTCATATAAATTGCGAATTGAGAAGTAGTGCATAATAAGCATCTCAAAAATATTACAAACATTTACTGTACAAAGTATTTTGAACACTTATAGAATTTGCATTTCTAAATGAAGTAAACAGAGGTTAAGCTATTTCAGTAAGGATCTGTTTCTCTTCTACATTCAAAAATTTACAAGTAATGATGAAACGAAATTTCTCATAGTTTACAAAACACCGTCAATACCAACATTGATTTAGCCGCATGAAAGAGGAAGAATAAGAAGAAGCTTATTATCTGGTTGTAGTGAATATTTTTTCCTAATAATTACCTTTTGTGCTCATATCATTTATTGAAAATTTAACAGGCAGATGTATTATAATAATAACGCATCTACCTGCTTTCCGATTTAGGTCCGTTAGATATTTTTATGTTACAACTTAACATCTGACGCTTGAGAGTACATACAAATTTCTCTGTAAGAAATTCTCAAACATAAGTTTCAAAGTGACGAACTACAGTCTATGTGGAAGATGTTTCTTTCACGACGTAATGAAACAGATATTTACGGTGTATAACTGTATATGCGCAATAAGCTAGATGGAAGTAGTACCCTGATTTTTTTTTTAAAACTCAACACGGAATAATTTTATGTAAAGTAAGAGGCCTTTCTCGTTCTCTTTTGTGCTTTTCTGGCGAGTAGGTAAATTAAACATCCTGGTAAATATTTAGCAATGATTTTAGTTCTTCGTCTTTTTTTTTTTTTTTTTGGAATGTCTTAATTTCTTTCGAGTCAGTTCGAGAACTAATCTTCAATCCTGATAATACAATTTCCATTGAACATACGTTTTCTTAGTCAATGCCAATGTTTCAATACTTAGTTTCACTTTAAAAGAAGTTTTAAATTTGATAATTTCAATTTCATTAGAAGTAAAATTTAATTAGAAAAATCTAAGCAACTTGACAATTGGAATATTTTTATAAGTGTCTTTCTGGTGAGTGTGCATAGGATATATTTTATTTTTTAAAGAATGTGTTTCTAAGTATTAATTTATCTTAGAAGTTCTTTCAGTGATAGCATCTTACCTCTTAACTTAATTTATGTATTAAATGGAAATAACTAGTCTGTAGACTTGCTGCTTTATCTGGTAGATAACAGCTAGTTGCGTAAAGAATTTAATGTTTTAAGATGGATGATTGAAAATAATAGTAACTGCATTCCATAGTTAATTTCTACCCCTCTTTCCCTACTGAAATCATTAATATTTATACAATATATTTAAACCGGAGGCATATTTCACGAAAACTTAGAGACGGAAACCTTTTCATCACAAAGAAAAAAATATCATATTGAAAGGAAACATTTAAAACATTTAATTTTACTACGAACTTTTTATTTTAAACTATTTTAATTGTTTTTATAGAAAAAGCTGCACATCGAGCTGTTTGATTTCATCTCGACGATATCTCTTTCCCTAGAATGAAAATTATGGTTTAAAGAATTTGTTGATGAATAGTTTCGTTCAGTATTTTTTTCAAGGATAAGAAGTATCTACCTATCGGTATAGAAGTGACAAATGTTATGAAATATTGCTACTTCTATATTTCATTAAAATATGCTTTTGATTTCTTAAATGCCTGCTGAATTGCATAAAAGATGGTTTTCGCGTTCCAATATATTTTTAATCCCAGTTGTACTTGCAGAGCATCACAATGTTGTTCATTCTTGGCGGAGCACTGCCGTTTAAAAATTGATTGTTATTTCTTTGGAGAGGCATGGATTTGAATCCGATGTGATTGTAGAAATTCTAAAATGCCGCTCCTTCAGTCGAGGCTTGGTTAGTCGATCTCCAAGAGAATGAGTATGGTTTCCTCTCGTGAGTTATTGCATATTTTTTTCAGCTGGCACCGCATGCCGGCAATGAACACACTCCTACAGCCATAATATCAAGAACATACCTAAACTAAGACATCAAGCTTCTTGAAAAGATCCAAAAATGGGCGAAGCGTTTTGAGAAAAACGCTTCGCCCATATGAGAAAAGATTTCAAATATACAACTACAGAGCTTGATAACTAGGCCCTTGGAGGGATTTCATTGGGTTCTCTAAGGCTCTAAGAGGGGAATAGTAAAATGAATCTGTGAAATTTTCACAATTATAAATGAGGCTGGAATCAAGAAACATTCAAATTACGGGAAAAACAGTATAAAATGAATTGTAGTAAGTTTTCTTTTAGCTAACGAGTTGTATATCACTGGAATAAAGTTACCTACATGGGTAGTTGAGGTTGACAGTTTGGGAAAATTCGGATAAGCACTCACGTGGCGAGAGAACACTTTAAAGAGAGTTTGTTATTTATTATTGTTTATTTATTTACTTATTTTTTTTATTTTGCTAGTACAGCAAAAACGTAGCGCTTCCTAGTTTAAGTGTGTATTAGTATTAATACTCCTACTAATATAATAATAATATTCATACTAATACACCAACCGCAATATGTCGTGAGATTTTGATCTGCCTTAAATTCAAGGAAAACAAGCGCAACAACAACACACAACTCGGAGGCGGGGTAATAATTCTTAAAGGCTCCTTAATCGAGGCTATAGATATCCGTTATTCCCTGTTTTTCAGCCTGTTCAATATTCAAATCGGCCCGTGAAACGAACACTGATAAATCCTAATACATGACAAAACCTCATGAAATAGAGTACCGCATGAAGTAGGGCACTATGCCCGATTAGTCATTGCGTCAAAATTCCCAAAGGCAACAACTTGAAGTTGAACATTTTAAATGAAACCGATTCAAAAAGAGAAAGGAGAAGTATTTTTCCATACCATATTCACTCCAGTTTTTCAAATTAGAACCGGTTTGTTCATTTTCCGTCAAGCACCACAAAATTCAGCTGCAACTTTTTTTTGTTTTTCGTAAAATAACGTGGGCGAGCAGGTGATTCGTGCACAATCCAAACAAGGTCGTTCTACTAAAAACGTTTGATATTTGATAATAATAATAAGTCCACGCTGTTTTATTTGTCTGAAATAATGCAGACTCGATTAGTGGGCAGCCTTTTACGGATGAAAAAGTCCAATTGCAGTGTTTTTATATACATTTATACAAAAGGTCGAGGAAGGAAGGAAGACGTGATGTATAGATTTCCACTGTACATTGCATCCTGCACCAATAATTCTCACCCATTTGCAACTTAGCTGAAAGTGGCGTGTGTCTGAATTGGATAAGTGGGTACAACTATTCTAGGATGATAGAAATAGAACCGCAAACTTAATTGCTATTAGATCGCTTTCTCTGGTAGTTAGAGTGTTTTACATTCTTATCCTGGTGTTATTGCTGGTTTCATTTGAAAACCATTGATTTTCAAATATTTAGTTTAATATTTGTTATTTTTCAGAACGAATGGAAAGCGTCTACTTGTCATATTATATCAAGTTTCGGGAAAGATTGGCATCACTTTCAGTCCCCCCTACTCCTATTATGTTAAGCAGTTTATAAATAAGCTAAGATGATATCATAATTGCTGTATAAACTATTCTTTAGAATAGAGGAATAATGTAGAATATACAAAAGCGAAAACATAGTCTGCGTTTAAGATTGAAAATTTTTTATGAACATGTTGAATTAGTGAAGTGTGGAGCAACAGAATTTTTGCCATTATACTTTTTTCTTCTGGTGATAGCAATGGCGATTGATAGTAGTCAAGAGGATGCTACAAGTCTATTTGAATGCAATATATTATGTAATACAGCACAAGGACAGTAGACAGGTAGATTAAGATTAATATCTCGAATTCTGTAACATATACAATGCTTTCGAAGCAAAATCCAGATTTTTCATGCAATCTTCCTCTTTCACGGTAATCAGTCCCTTTACAGAGCGAATCACATTTAGAAATTGCGATTGCTGAACAAGTAGACGTTTCTTTAAAGAAATACTGATAACGAAAACTGGAGATCATCTTGAATTACGAATAACTAGAAATTCGTACTAATTACTTTGTATTTTAATCAAAGTTACGAGAATGTTTTGAAATTCGTGGCTATATTCCAAATGTACATTCAGCACATTTTTGTTCTAAAAATGGGAATGAACATTAGTCTCAGGAATAATTTTGCATGTTTACCTGTACCAGATAATTTTATAACTTTCGAGTTTAAGGAATATTTAAGTTGAAATTTGTCTTAACTTTGTACAAAATGCCAGACGACTAGTTTGATAATAATCATCAGTTAAACAATAATCAGATAGAAATGAAGTACAGTAAACTGTTCTTTATTTCTATCTGAATTTATAAATGGGGTAACGTTTCAAATCTTGATTTTTTTTTACAAGCATGAATATTTGATACAGGCGCACAGCAGAGTAAACATAATACACGGAATAAGGTTCTTACTGCTTTGGTTTAGATTATACTATTAGAAAGAAATGTTTGTGAGGATTTTTTGCAATGCATCATTGTTTGCATAATCATTACAGACTTAGTCGTGTGTTACACGACAAAGAAATTAGTTTCCCAAATGGATAAATTACCTTCTTATAAAGTAGGAAACTTCTCACCAATACATAATGCGTATTAATGATGGTATTTAATGATAAATTTTTGTTTTTGTGAATGTATCAGTCACCAGAAATAATGATATCGTCAATCCACGGTTATTTCTTTGCTCTTATTTTTATCCAGTCATCCTGGAGAAACAGTTCTCTTTGAACACCATTAATTCGTGGATTATATCCTTTTAGTCCGCTTCGGAGGGCTTATAATTCCTAGATTTAGGTTATATTTCATTGTAAAGTATCTTACCTCTCTCGTCATACACGCCATGCATTGCGATATTTTTATATATTCTTTTCGAAGCTAAAATTAAAATATCCGTACAGTTGTTTCTAACAACATAGTTTTGTGTCACATGAACTTTCAAGCTGCGTGAATAGTTTAAACTTGGTACACTATATCAATAATAAATAATTTTAATGAAACTTGGGTTTTTTTGTTGTATTTTGCAAGAGAAATATAATAATATAACAAGAGGATATAAAATATTCTTGAACATAATCCTTCATCTTATGAACATGAATCCAAATTTACATTCCATATTACTGTTAAATGTGCCTTTTGGAAATTGTGTTAGTTAGAAATAAAACTTTTTTATAAATATTCTTTTTAATCAGTTTAAAATATTCTTATGATAATATGAGCAATTTTAGCAATCGTTACTAAGATAAAATTTGTGTATCATGAGCTTCAGGATAAAAGTTTTCGATAAAATTTCATGCAGTAAATGTAATTAATTTTGATTAAATATGTTGATGGGCAACTGCCTATACATACCGAAATATTATAACCGATATAAACTCAGCAAAGTGATAAGCATATTGCCTGCATCCTTACACTGCGCTTGAAAGAACACCGCTGTTGTCGAAATAAATTAAATATTATATGGAGTAATTTCGGCACTTGTTTATACTGTGCATATTTAGCATCTTGATAAATATCAAGTTCTATGAAAAAGTGATATTTCTGATGATAATGTCGTATAAAGAACACACATATAAGGAACATAAAATAAACAAATACAGCATGTTTCAGCAAATTTATCAAGAACATTTGTTACGTTATCAATACTCTTAAAACTACTCTAAATGATATGAACAAATTTAAACAGAAAACTATTAAATATTAATGACAGAAGAGGAATAGCAATTAAATCATATTTTTCAAATCTGTAAAACACACAAGTATATTAAAAGTATTTTATCAGCAGACTGTCGTTTATTGTATTTGTATAAGCCAGTTTTCTGCAGTACTAATTGAATTCTTCAATGAGAAAGTAGGTATTTTTAAGACCATTTAAAAGAAAAAATATATAAAAATCATCCTTGTTCATATTAATCGGGAAAATGCTTAAATTAAGTAGTTTTTATTCATTTCAAAGTCCTCTTGTACTTCCCCAGAAATCTAGATTGGTCATAGTTGTTTACAAAATAACATCCACTTGCATCTAAATTGTTTTTATTTTCATCAGAGTAAAGCAAAAATCGTGGGCAACAATATTTCCTAAAGTAAAACGCATCAAAGATTTTAATAAAATATCTACATATTCGAATATCTCAAAATGGCAGTTTTAACTTTGAGCTATACCACAACTTTACTATTATATACGTGATTTCATATACTGTATAGAAATCTCAGGATAATTATTTTTGTGACTTCCGTTTCACTGTAAGGCAAACGTTGTTGTGGAGAAAGCATCTTTACAGGGTTGTTTTATTTTGCTTCCTTTTGAACTCATTTGCACTGTAACTTTGATGTCCAAGACACGTAACTTTATGAATGAAAGTTTATGTGGTTTATATTTAAATCAAATAAAATTTCACAATATGGTGAAATTTTATGGTGAAAAATGGTCCACTGCAAGTGTATCAGTATCTTTTCAGTGTTGCTTAAATTTATCACACATTTATAAATATTCATAATTTTCTTAGATTAATTCAAGGCAAGTGTTTTGTTTACCAGTTCATAATACTGAACTCACTATTTCATTGTTATGAACATAATTTGAATATGATTTCATATCTCGTCAGGTATGAAATTATATTCAAAGGTTCAAATAATAGAAAGTAAGGTTCATTTGTTTCAACAACAGTTAACAGAAGCAAATAGGAATAATAATTAAATAAAAAATAAAGTGTAACCTGAATGCTTTAATACTACAATATGTGCGTTTTCTTTCACATTTAGGCTGTATAATGAGTTCACAAGTAGGCATGTAATAGTCCAAGTCATAGAAATAATTTTATAACGCGACACAGCAGAAAAGAATTCCGTTTTGGAAGTCGTCACAGTTCAAACTAGTTTCAAAACTTGTCGTTAATATCCGTGCATATAAAATGGTATGCAACTAGTTCTTTTTCTTTTACCTCTCAGACAAGTAGAGCCTATCTGGCAAATACAAGAATATATCCTACAGCAAACTGACGCCAAAACATTTTCATGTGAACTAATTAAACTACACAATTTCGGTGTCATTCACATATGCTATAATGCTGATAAACTATTATTTAGAGGGTGCTACCAAATTAACTGTAACAATGTAACTGACCATTACATTGCTATTCTAAAGAAAGGAAAATCTAAATAAAAACATTTTCACCATCGCTGTTGAAAACTAATCATCGTTTCAGGCCATTTAGAAAGTGGCAGGTATTTTCCATTACTCACCTCAACACTTAATGATTACAATGTAATAGTCTGATACTTATGCATGCCAATGGTTGAATAGAAAATTCAGTATTAGCTGCCATGAAATATTCATATTCTTTGATGATTTTTGCAAATTTTGTATAGTAATTGGTTAGTGAAATCATCGATTCAAAATAATTATTATTTTGAAAGCACTATAGAGTAATGACATATGATAAATAATTAAATATTGAAAGTTGATTAAAATGAATTTTATTTTGCACGAAACTGCTAATTAACATCACATTAATTTGATTTCTCTTTTATCCATTCCTACCATTCTTCAATTGCTCTCTCTTTCCATCCCCTATCTCACCGCTTTCGCTCGCACCCCACCCCTTTTCTTCATTTATCTCTTCTCACTCCTCCTAGCAATCTTCCCCTTTTTGTTTGTTTCGATTATTGTCAGAATTATGTTATCTGACGAATTTACAGATACAACCCGTTCTGTGATTCTGTTTTCTGTAAAAAAAAAAATGTTTCTTCTAAAAGACATGCGCTGGTGGAAATAAAAATACATTCTTATTGCTGCGTCGTGACTCTCCACACCACCGGACAATAGCAAGTAATTCTCCCGAAGCGATAAATTGGCTCTTCTACAGGCTCCAAATAACCTGACATACACGTCCATAGCATGGTAAAGTAATAAGCACTACTACTAGCACACGTGGCGTCGCTACTGCGCTCTGCTACTATATATGATTCTACTGTATCTATTTTTGTTTATCTTGGGAGTGTTTTAATAACCAAAGGATGGAAAAGAATATTACCATGGAAACGCATTAAATGGATGTCTGTAACCTCTTTGAAGAATGTGTAATTAGTGAGTGAAATTGTTAAAGCCTCTCTCTCTCTCTCTCTCTCACACACACACACACACACACACACACACACACACACACACACACACACACACACACACACACACACACACACACACACACACACACACACACACACACACACACACACACACACACTTTTTCTGTCTTTCAGTCTTCTCTCATTCCTTTCGCTTGCTTCACTGAAACACTTTCACAAGCACAAGAATCTGTTTCTTTTAAATTAAATTACATTTCATTTGATCATACATATATAATATTAACTAAGAAAATATGGACAATAATATTATTTTTGCGGTAAGGTAATTTTAAAAACAAAATATTGTTAAATGAGTCCCTTTCTCAAAAATTTCATTAGTTCACATGTATCATTTAATTTTATTATTCTGAAAGTTATCAAAATATTATTTGCTGTTTAAGATTTAGAGTGATTTCTGTCAAAATCTTTCGGTGTCTCAAATTATTGGCTCTATTTGATATATGATAAAAATTAAAGTATATGGTAAACTGCTTTTTATAATCTTTTAGAGTGCCAATTTATAATTACAATCTAAATTTTTAAAAATATTATATGAATTAGAATTTGAACACCTACATGTATAGTAGAATTTTGATTGTTTACCTTTTATCTTGAGCATATGGATATAGAAAGAGTACTTACCTGCTAATCGAAGTGCAGACATTCTCTGGAATTCTGGCTCCTCAAGCCACTTATACATCCTTCGAAAAGTCTCCCGGCCAGATTTCAGCTTGCTCCATGGCTTTGGATTTCGTAAGAGGTCGGACAAAGTACCCTGTGAACGACAGAGTACACGTTGGGCAAAGATGGCCTGTGGGATACTGTAGCGTTTCAACTCGGCACTTATCCTCTGAGCTAGTTCTTTAGTGTTAATCTCTTCCACTTCGTCTGCTGAGCTATTTTTGGATGCTGAAGATGAGGAGGAGGACGAAGAAGAAATGATGCTCTTGTTGGCGGGGATGCTGTTATTTGTGACACTTGTATTAATTCCCCCACTTGCTATAGGTAACGACGCAGCCACGGTTATTGCAGATACAAGGTTAGGGACAGCCTGCACGGGGACGTTAGACTGTGCCGCTGCCAAAGTTACCGCTAAAGGGGTAGCAGCAGGTGCCGAAAATGTTACGGCAGGTACAATAGCCATTGGGGTGACAAGGGTAGTTGTGGTGACCGGTTTGATATCATGGCTACTTGGAGGAGTGGCAGGGTCTTGCAGTTGGGCCGAAGGTGGGGTACTGGGAGCATTAAGGCCGTTCAGTGTTTGCATCATTGAAGTTGGTGTGTGCAGGGTAACGGTGGGACTCTGAGGTGATCCAATACCCCTGGACAATTCTCTGTGAGTGTAGGATTCAAATCCAGTGGGCGACATGCTTTTCTCCGGTGAATGCAACCCGTTTTGAGAATACGGTGGCGAAGGAATACCTCCTGGCTGTGACCCAAGTCCGTTAGCTGTCATCATTGACACCGCTGATGCATGAGTGACCCCTAAGGTGGGACTCATATTCATTCCTGACATAGTCCCTAACTTCTCGTACTGGAAGTTCATTCCCATACCGAGGTTATTCTGCATCAAAGCGAAACTCCCGCTCACGTTACCCGGATGCGCGTAATGAGAGAACTTGTCCGACATCGTCGAGATGGGGGGAAGGGGTTGCAGCGGAGTGAGTGTAGCATAGCTGCTCGAAGTTGAAAATCCCGGCGATAGGCGACCATTTAAGCTGTGATAGGCCGGTTCGGCCAGAGCTCTAAAGTCCGTGGCATCTATCATACTTGTAGGGACCCCAACGTCGTCGGCGTCCGAGCGGGCAATATCGGAGGCTAGCTCGTGCGCTGGGAGTAAGTCCGGGGGTTCTACGGTGTCGACACTGCCGACGCTACCGACTGGTTCGACTGTCTCCACTGGTTCCACGGACTCCACTGCTACAGTCTCACCACCACTCGCCGACTCTCCGATATCTCGTTCGCCTAGCTCTCCCATGTTTTCCATGATTTGCGCGTTTTAATGGCAATCAAGATGCATCGAACGGTTCTGTGACACTCCTAGCCGTGCCGTAGATGGATTTTAACGATCGACGATTGGATTTTGGGGCGTACTTAGAAGCCAGGAGTGGACAATCTGCGAGGAAACCCGTACCTATCCGCCATGTTTACACAGTGATGACTGCGCATTAGCAGGTGCGCAGGATTTGTGAGCTACTGCGCAAGCGTTCTATGCCTCACCCTGCCTGTTTTTGTTCGTCTGCTTCTACCCGTGCCTGCACCACACCAAGTCCCTACCTAGTTTTCCGAAACGCTGCGTTTTTCGTTGGCGATTTGGTAACAGTAACAGAGTGGACTGCGTGAGTAACCTATTGACTCACCTTATGGTCACAGTCCTCCGACAGAGGAAACTTGCGCTTCCATCCAAGAAGAAAGACGTAAACACAGAAAAAGTGGCTCAAACACGCGATTACTACAAGCAGACGAATTTCCGATATTTGGATCTCGTAATCGATATCTATTGTCCTTGCACTTCTCCCTCCGCCCTACTCACTTCACTCTAGTCGTAGCACAGCCAGTGTACACAGCTCACGCGCCAGACTGGGGTGACTACAGCCTAACACGTGCCGCCGCCAAGCAGCTCCTGGGCTAAATCCTACAATGACAACGCCAGCTGCTACCGCGAATTCGTTTTGCCGCCATCTTGATAGGGATGTTGTTAGTCAGGGAGAGAATGAGAGGTTTAAAGAGAAACCATGTGCACGGAACTGTGGACGTAACGTTGTGACTAAAGATGGAGATGGCAATGTATTCTCCGCCCAGAGAAAACACGCAAGGATATTTCTGTGAAAGCTCTTAGGGGAAACAACTGCTGGAAATCCTTTGTTCTTTCTTCTGTTATTTCGCTGATATTATTTCTAACATTTTACATTGATTCTACCTTTTGTATTTCTCATTTATGATTTCCTTCTGTAATCCAAACCATTCCTCCCCTGCACCTTTTATCTGTTTTTCTCTCTATCTGTCTATGTTTTGTGCATTAGTCAAGGTTTCATTTCGTAATTTTAGCTTATATATTTACCCCTCTTTATCCCTTCTAGACCCTCTAGATATACAATTCATGCCGTTTCTTCCTTTATATTTTATTCCTTTGAAAGAATAATTTGTTGTAATATATGGATTCAACAAATATGCTTCTCTTTATGAAAATCCTACTAAAACAGTATTCATATATATACACTCATTTGAATATAAGGGATTTGAATTACTTTTCGTAATTTTTAATCAGTCTTATTTTTATTGTATTATATATTAATTTCCATTCTGAAATGCTTTCATATTTTTCATTCGAAAAATTGCCATAGTGCCGTGTTATATAATGATATTATATGGATGCAGACAAAAAATAAAAGATCCATAAACTTACTCAAGCGTCTTACCAAATATTCATATACCATTATTAAATCCCATAAGGCTAATATGATATGAATTCGTTTGTCTCATTTGCCAAAATGTACTGCTTGATAATTGTTGCAAACTCTTCTCTATAGAACTTAACTATATTTATAAGGAATCATTTAGCGTCGAGTGAATGCAAATAATGTTATGGATTCTGATATATAGCTTTATTTTTTTAGGTTATGATATATCAATCATAACCAAGTTATTTAATATTCATTGAGTGATGCAGTGCTTGGGTAATAATTTAATAAATCATATATTTACAAAAATTATCTTCCTAGTAAGCTGAAATAAATTTACTTTTAGGTTGACCTTTTTATTTTGCAACTGTTATCTTTAAAAATATTATAAAATTTTAATATTCTTACAGAATATTTATAGTTCTCGATGCTTTGTTATTGCTTACTCATGTGCGGTTCTTGTTTTAAATAATAATCAGGCGCTAATCTGTATTCACTGAACTGATGATGATGGCTTTCTCTATTGAGAAGAAGGGGCCCCAGATTTGTTAAAATATAGCTGATGTATAACAAAGTTACCTTGCAATTTGAAAATTATATTTTTCGGAAAACTTCATACTGAAAATATAAAAGACATGGTAGAAAATTTAAAAACAAACCTTTATTCTCATTCGTTTTTAATACATGTAAATACATGTAAATAATTGACATGTGATCCACATTTTATCGGGTGTTTTAAACCGTTTAACAACATAATATATGTATGTATGTATCTTACTCGCAGGAATGTGATTTATTTGATTTTAGAAATTTTTTAGTAATATTTCCCGTTTTGGCTATGAAATAGTAATCGTAGTGCCCTTCATTCGATTTCCAGCTGGTTTTTCTAAGTTATAAGCCTGAGGAAATGATGCACCCCAGATTTTTAGGTAGAATAGTTTGAAATAAGGTGGAACAACAGGAAAGGAATGTAATGTGAAATGCAATTTTCACTTCCAAAGAGGTCTTCTACTTATCCTCTAATACACTGTTTCTTGTTTACTCGTAACCCGTCACTATGCGCCATCTGGCGTTAATAGATACAAAAAGAATAATGTAATGGGTAATTTACGAGTCGTGTTTATTGTTATCAATGTACTTATATGACATGAGTTGAAGCTGTTAGGTTCTACATAAACACACGTATTGAAGTAGAAAGAGAGTGTTGTGCGGGTATATTTTCTGTAAAATCCTGAAATATGTTTCGCTAATTTCTCTTTAACTAACACAATGAAGCCTTCAAACTAACTCAACCATGACTCTACTCAGTATTTGGATAACATTGCCGCTAGCGTCTGAGAGCCGGAAGGAACCCGGGGCCCACGAGCTACTCCGTTGCATGCAACACAGTATACGTACGTTCAGAAATAATTAAACTGACGTGCAGTAGCGACCAACACGAATGTCACCGTGCGTAGCAAGGCCTCTGGTTACCATAGCAACCGGCAGAGGGTGGCTCTGCTAACATGCACGGACCAACCCGCCGAGTGGCGGACTGAACGCAGAGGTCAGGGGTGTGTGGTAGGAACGGCGGAAACTTGCGGACGCAGCACTAGAGAGATGAAACGCTGACCTCAAGCGCTCGGGCTGGCGCTTTGCGGCCTTTTATAACGTGCTGTGTAAGCGGAGGACGAAGAAGAAAAAAAATTGCAGGAAAATATGCGAGTTATTTTAAACACGTTGAAGCGGGGATACAAAAATGGTTACAGCACACACACATTACATGTTCACAGTTTGAATTGCAGTTACCAACATACACAACTGTGCTAGAGGATTAAGTGCTGAGGTACAGGTACATGTAATGCTAGGTGGGTGGCGCCTTCAAGAGAGTACGTAATGTGCGTGTGTTGTATGAGGGAGAGTGGGGGATATAAACGAGAGAGTTGTTGGAGCTACTCAGGCTAAGGTGCTCCATTTTTAACCACCGTATATGACATGCCTGTTTAACCTTAAAAATTCTAGCTCGAACTTCCCCTGTAAATGTAGCTATCCGGCATAGTTGTATGTTATGCGGTGAACACGTGCACCGGAATGGCAGAGGAATAAATACTGTGTATATATATATATATATATATATATATAAACATCTAAACATACAAGACATTTGGTCTTTCCATTTGATTATTTCTATGAATTAATCATAAACACTATAATGACACAGTTATATTATAACCGGTGAAGTTCATTATGAATATATAAAATGTATTTAGGGAAAAAGATTAATTTGTAAGTCGATTTTTATAGATGTAGTTAGCAACAATATGCGACACCTGTCATTAGATATATATCCATATCCAGCCATATGAATAAAGAATAAAATCGTTATTTATGTTATACATTAATGTGAAAAAGAAACTTTATGCATTAATGAACCCTGATATTAATGAATTATTAATACACAAAACTATGAATTCTCGGAAATAGTTTTTTATAAATCACGCTTAAGTGATAAAAGGAATCTAATTCTTAAGTGATGAAAGGAATCTGCTTGACTTCCATATGTCCAGGGATAAGGAGAAACTGAAATTAATTTCGAACTTGTTACTGTATATTTAAATCAGTGTCTAGCGAACAAAGATACATTGCTGAGTCTTTTGTTTGCCGGAAGCCCTTTCCAGTTGCTGGAGGGAATTCATGGTACACTAGAAAAATGATTCTCTCATCAGTCGTCTTGAAATTTAAATTAGATTGTTCA
This sequence comes from Mastigoproctus giganteus, assembly GCF_048544385.1. NCBI lineage: Eukaryota > Metazoa > Arthropoda > Arachnida > Uropygi > Thelyphonidae > Mastigoproctus > Mastigoproctus giganteus. The sequence goes on from NC_143578.1 coordinate 127,113,266, forward strand.
TTCCATTCAGAGATTTTAAAATGTAAATAGGTTTTTATTCGAGGAAAAAAAGTATGAATGCGCTGGCCATTCTCGAATTACTGGTTTAGAGAGTTCTCCTCTAGAATGACGCTTCTCAACTTTTCTTGTTCTTACTTTCTTCCAGGTATGCTGTCTGTTGATAGGGTCATTATGTACTACAATCCTTTGAAAAACTTTAAAAAAAAAGAACTTTAAAAGGGCCATATATTTAAAGAACTGCTCGATCGTACCATCGGATGTTTTAGATTTTCTCACTTTTTCTCTTTTCAGTTCATTTTCTCGTCTCGATTTGTATTTTTACAAATACCAGTGAGCTATTTCAGTATAAAACATGGAAATTCAGCAAATGTTTTTATTTATTTGTATATTTAAAAATACAGAGAGAAGCTTATTTGTTTTGCAACAAGAAAAGTAATAATATAATGACACATGGGTGTGTCATTATATTATTTCTTTAAATTGAATAAAATAAATGAATTTTCTGTTTATACTCCGGTATGGTTACACAAGGTCAGAGGAGCTCACAGGACAGAGAGAATACAAGAACATTACCGTAATTATTACTACGCAGGCATAAATGGCGGTCACTCAAAACGCGCGTACTTCTGTACACTCGAGTAAAAAAAACAAAAAAACAAGCTATTATATTTAGGCCACCCGAATAATTAAATTCATTTGCCGTGCTGTGTCTTATGTCTGTTAATTCCGTTCTATGGTCTGTCTGTTAATTGTGTTCTATGGTCGATTTGTCTGTTTGCTGGACGAAAAATCCTAGTTTCTGGGGAAAAACCTTGCTATCTACGCCTGAGACGATCACTTGGATAGGGTGGCATTTGCATATACTTTGGTCAATTTGCCTATGTGCTAGATGAAAACCCAAATGTTTGGTGAAAGAAAACTATGCATCGCCCAAAAATGGCTAATGTCGCAGCAGTGTTAAAAATTTCCCGTAAAACTTCCGCCGCCTAGAAGGAAATTTAGCCCAGACTTTTTCCAGAGGTATGGAAAGACAGCGATTGTAATCCACTGTGCTAACCGCGAAGGCACACAGAAAGATCTGCATTATACTTTTGTTAAATCTTTTGTTGCTATGTTTTTTTCCCATAATCATACATTTTTGGCAATAGCAGCAGGGCTACGAATAAAGAATGCGACGCAACGTAAGGAAACAATAGTCAAAGATATTTTATTATATAGGTAGTGCTCTATTATAGTGTTGTTGAGGCTGGCGTGTATTACTAATTTTCTAAGAACAAAATAACGTAGATTATGCAAACTCTTCCTCTTAGCATCATATTACTGCACAGGAACGCTAGTTTCATGTTAAACCGTTCGGCAGTAACTACAAGTGAAACAGAAGATATTCATTGTCGGTCACACACTCACACATGTAGTGTGTGTGTGTGAGAGAGACTGTATGTATGTATATATATATATATATATATATATTTTTTTTTTTTTTTTTTATGCCGCTGTCTATATATTTCAGTTAAAATATCAAACATTTTTTGTGCTTCTAGGATGTCGTCTTCTGTTTTTCTAATAGAGCCTCTAGTATTTCTGTATGTCATCAAGATTTTATTATATTAATTAGTTGGTGAGAATGTACTTAGTTTCCAGAATCATTCTTCTCACAATGATCTAGGCCTGATGACACGTTTAGTGGAACTCCGAAACTTAGCCAATCTGTATTAAGAGTTCAGATTGAAGTGATAACATTTCAGTAAATAGCCTATACAAATTTTCGCATAGTATAATAGCGTCTTTATTTTATTAACTGCTTTTATCGCCTGTAATTATATGATGCCAACTTTAGAAATTCGAAAATGGAAATATAGATAAGTTGATTTTCTTCTATTTAATATTAGTAATTAAGGTTGATAAAATTAAATTTTTATGTCAGATTCGAATTTTTTTAAAAGAAGTACAGCTTTGTAAGTCTTAGGTGATCTCCCTCTCATCAGGAAAGGATGAATTAGGCAATCATATTTTGATATTTTGTGTATAAATCGAGTGTTATTTAAATACTGTCATTATATTATAATTATTATTACGTATTTTAATAACTCACTTTCTAGAAATTAATAAATTATAGCATATTTAAAATAAATTCCTGCCCATCATTAAGGTAAAGCGTTGAAAAAAAGGAAAACAATAAAAATAAAATTCTATTTTCGTTTAGTACAAAGGACGCGCTACCATTTATACTTTGGAAATCAAAGGGAGTGCGTACAGTAGAGCAAGGCGCCTCCGTAGCCAGGTGGGAAGGAGCAGCAGCAGTGCGTAGCACACGCTTCTTGATTAGACCGGGGTTCGAGCCCGTCACCACCAAATACGGAGGATGCGGAAAGGTCAGGGAATGACCACCGCATATTCCCGGAGCAATATGGCATTAGTTGCTAATGCTCCTAAATAACAACAACAGCAGTAGAGCAAGACAATAGACACAAACTGAGAGTATATGTATTATTACTTTGAAATTATCATCCATCATCATATGAACCAATGATAATTCAGGTTTACACTTGTTCAAATATTTTAGTACTTTTAGTACCGCATCACAAAAAAAATATATAAATAAATAAATAATAATAAAAATAAAGACATATGGTAAATTTTATAATGAATTTTCTCTTAGTAATACCATCATCGTAAAAGAGTTAAAATATTGTAAAAGGATTACTAAAATTAATAACATTAAAAAATGCATGTTTTATGAATGTGAAAAATGGCTTTCAACACTCATATTTATTACACATTAATGAAAAATAATTGAAGAAAATATAACACTTTATCTTAATTTTCACAAAAAATAAGAACATAAACAAATAAATTAGAAATTACAACATTTAATAGTGAAAAATATTTTTAAATAAGGTAGAGAGGAAAAAAAACATAACTGAATTATCTCTGTTGATTTTTAAACCTGTTCTTCTTCGTCATGCTAAACTCCAAGGGGTCCCTCATCTGCTTCCTCATTTCGTATGGCATAGGAGAAATAAATGGCAAAAGTTCCATCATACCATCATATTCTTTGCTTCATCTTCGTGATTGTTGGTTCTGCCTGAGAATGATTTGCTGTTTGCGATAAATAACAATTTTAGTTTGTCTTTTTAATTCAAAATCCAACCAAATTTTGCTTTTAAATTCAAAAAGATAATCATATTTTCTTTTAAATTTAAAAACTTGAAATCCATTCATTCTTAAAGGATCTCTTTGTATAATTTCAAAGGAACGACTTTTTCATACCGAAATGCATTGCATCTTTAACGAGTTGACGGGCAAATTTTTAGGTTTTTTTCGCCTCATAATGCTCTTTTCTAAGACTGGTATAGAAAAAACTCTTCGTACTGCATTCTATAGCTGACAAACTTTATCTTGTGACGAGCTGATGTGATGTTCTCTGTTTTAATATTTTTTCTTCACAGATACCCACGTTTGTAACTTCGGACCCAAAAAAATATTAGTATTATAAACCTCAAGATTATCTAAAAAGATTCCTTGGTAGTAAGTGAAATACGATGCAGTTTGGTGTTCTAAATTTTAAAAGTTTTAAAATTGCCTCTATAAATAATCACAAATAATGTGTAAACAATTTCCTCAAATACTCAAAACATTTTTATGATGATAACCTTACGCTGACTTACATCACTCTTTCTGAACAGTTTCTAATTTTTATTCAGTGATGATGTATTGATCCTTAGCTAGTAAAATAAAAGGAAACAAGTGTGAAGTTGTACATTTAAAACTGAGTAAATAAATAAATAAATGTACGTGAGTAAGTGAATGTTTTTTTTTTTTTAAATTAGAATCACCACTCAGATTCTCACCAGCTCGAATGTTCTCTACCACATGGAAGGTCCATGACAGCCAGAATTCACTTGATTATCCTTCTCTCCCTTTCCGTAGACCTCTCTCCTTCAGCGATTTGCACATTAGTTTTATCGAGTTATTGAACGCTCCAATTCTGTATCTCCATTTCACACTTTCAAACCTAGTCTGTATCCAACGTGACATCGGCTCCTCATTCTGAGAAGGCGAATTTTAATTAGTTTTGGTGGTGTCAGTTCCCATTCTTACGTAAAGGTCAGAACAAGGGCAGTAGAGTTTCTGAGTCGGGGGATGTAACTATAGCAACCTTCTGCCTAGGGCATCACAGATATACTTTATTGGATTGAGGTCTTGGAGATCTGGTAGATCGTTATATACGGGCTATGCTCTCCCTCTTAGTTAATGATAATGTATGACCTTACAGGGACACATATTATCTGGACAAACGTCTTCAAAAGAGAGGCGACCAGGAACTCATCTCGATACCATACAACAATGAGAGCTCCTCTGGGGAACACATGGAGTTCTGGATGCCATTAACAATTATTCCAACCCACTCATTTAAACCACCACCTTCAAACGATTCTCTTTCGGATACGTTAACGGGATAGATCTGGTTCCTAATTCGCTCCAAACGAAGGTTCCGACTGAAGACTGTATCTTGACTCTTCAGTGAAATGCAACATGTTCTGTTGCTCCTGGATCCAGCTGACCTGCTGTTGGCACAAATTCAAACGAACTGTTTTGCGCATAGGGTACCAGAGAAAACAGACGGCTGGTAAATGTGCAAAAATACCCCTAAAGACTAGTCACTATGCCAGAATACATGCCCTCTTATAGATCCAGTAATCTTTGAAGAAAAATGCTGTGTTGTGAAGTCGACATCTCTCAGTCCGTGCTCAATAACGGCTATGTTTCCTGGAAGTGAAAGGAGGACAGACTTGGGAAGGTTTCTAGAAACAGTTTGCATATATTTGGAAATGGTTTCATTGTTTCTAATGATTTTGAGCTGCTGGCCACTTCGGCTTGATTTTGCCCTGCTTATATTTTCCCTATTTGTTCTCTACCTCCAAGAATCACCAAGACATCTTTTTGAATGATTTTTGAGGCTCAGAGCAAATAGTGAGAACATAGACAGAATATTTGCTGATAAAAAACAGATTGTTTTTTTCTGGTTTTCCGATTTGTAAGTTGTAACAGGTTGTTCGCGGCTTTGTTTATGGTCAGACATAGATAGTTTTTTTTTAATAAATTACGAATATTCGTTTCTATTTTTATTTGTATGGAAAAATTTATTTGCATTGATGTATTTATTTCTTTGTTTTTGAGGCGCCATCGTAGTTTCGTCTACGACTCTCTCTCTCTTCTTCCCTCCCTCACTACCTCTCTCTCTCTCCTTCCCTCCCTCACTACCTCTCTCTCTCTCCTTCCCTCCCTCACTACCTCTCTCTCTCTCATTACATATATAGGCGCGGCACGGTATGCTAAGCAGAGTATGTAGAACATGTGTGTAACGAACTGTACGGCACACACGTGAGCTGCGCCACGATAGAATCATTCATATTAGTGTAGCATTCTGCGCTGTAAATGCAGTCTCTAAAGCAGAAACACCATCAGTTGAAAATTTTCTTTATTTACTGAGAACATTGTTTGAAGTAAGCAGTGATTTGCAAGCGACATAAATAATTCAAAAATAGGTCGTCAGTTACACGCGGACCTGCACTGAAATGGTCAAGAACCTGCCATTAACGCTGAAACTCTTTGAAATGCCTTGCACGAGAAGACTGAGAATATGTGCGTGGGTCTCTGCTTGCAACATGAAGCAGTGCTATCAAGTGGGGAAACAGTTTTCTGCACCGGATTGCTGTTGGAGTTGAGCACGTACTACCAGTGTCAATATGTTATTGCTCGCATTTTTTATTTCATTTCCGAGAACTGTTACTTACAGATTTTTGCAATTACACACTTTAGTATAGACTACAAAATGAAAGAAATAGACTAAGTGTTCAAGTAGACTGAGTGCTGCCACTGCATTATTTGCTATCGCACAAATATTTCTCTGTGGGGGAGGATTTTTAGACAGCCCTCCTACAGCCCTGAGCTTTGTTTTTTGTGAATTCCGAATGTTTGGCTCCTTAAGAAAAAAAAACTATGAAAGAGTAAGCGTGTAAACAGGGACGATTATGCATGGTAACGAGATCATTTAGAAAGCAAAACTTGAATTCCAGGGAAATGGATTTGTTCGTATAAGTTGGACAAATTCTCAAACACCTGCATTAATTCTTTCTGTGATATTGCAACGAAAAGTAAATTACATACACTTTACACGTTTTCTTAGTTTCATTCGAATAGCTTTTATAAATACAAATATTATTTCTTGTGTCTTCTTACGTTTCTTAATGTTCTCTCTTATGAGAGAACATTAAGAAACGTATTGCTGGTAAAATACTGAGGGAACAAAAATATCCTCGTGATCGTTTCCTTCTACATCATGTGGTATAAGCCCGTGTTCGGGCTCCATCAACACGGGAAAAATTTTTATGCTATTTTTAAAACTGGCGAAGTTTGTCTAGAGAGAGAGGGTTGCACGAAAACCACCCGTGTGTGAATCATATCACACACTGAAACTGGGGTTCAACATCCATTAAATAAAAACCACTATCTGGTATACACCGACGTCCATATTCTTACTTGCTTTGGTGCAAAGCAAATAAAACAACGATTACAACAAAAGCTATGTACAATTGAGTTTCGCACTTACCCACTGTGAAGCGAACTGAAATTGGGCATGCAGATCAAATAATTGATGAAAATGCAACGAATACAGTTTTTGCATATGCACATCGTTCTTATTGAAGCGAATATGTGTCGCTATAAATAGTCTAGCGCTCTCTCCATATATGTGAAGATGTTTCAGGAGACAGGAGAAATATCTAGAAGAACCGTACAAAGTTGATCAACTATCATACCGTCAGCATATGATTGATACCTGACCCTAAGTGCCAGACGATTTAGGAAGACGAATGCAATTCCTGTCAGAATTTTCAGTCGTCTCAGAACGGAACACTTCCCTAAGAACTGTGGTGTGTCTTCGGCTAGAGTAGAGAGGGAGAAACTGTACGCAATATGACCTGTGATTTGTAGCTCTCTCATGTTATAGCAGAGAACAATCAACTTATTGTCGGGAGCTTCTCACTTGGACAGAAGAGAATAGGTTCAAAATGATGTCAACAAATGAACTTCAGATTCAATGTACCGTAAAACTGTATAATATTTGTCTCTAATTCATGTGATATTCTTGCATACACCGACTAAATAGGAAATGAAGCCTGAAAAATTAATCAAGATTGCATATTTTGTTTAACTTTTCAAGTCTTTGTGTGTGATCTTAAACGTTTGGCACAAATAATAAGGAAATAAAATAAAATCCGTTTATATATAAAACTACATAAAATGATTTGGAAAAACTGCAAAATTCTAGTGAATTTTGCAGTTTTTCTACGGTATGTCTCTGTATAGTCTTAAAGGCGTGAAAAATTAAGTATATAGAAGTTCTAAATAAAATCCACCTAACCGAGGCGAACTTCATTTGATTTTCTTAAAAATTGATATTACTGGTATCAAACTCTAAGCCATAAAGAAATATCTCTTTATATCTCTTTCATATCTTTTATATCTCATAAAGAGATATCTCTTTATATATCTTGGTTAACTTTTTCAAACTTCACTTTCTGTTTTTTTTTTTTTTTTGCCGGAATCGGTCAGAATATAATATGTATCTTACTCCCTATCCAGATAAAGGACATTTTAGTTTAGATGACACAACAACAACAACAACAACAACAACCTATTCTTTGTTTTGTTGTTGTGCCAAAGCAGCTAAAGCTATGCTGGATGAAGAATCCGACTTTCCGAAAGGAAAATAAGCATGATATTCTCCAGTGGTCAATTAACTTATATATTATGTGAAGAAAAGGTAATAAAAATTCCTCTCGTTTTTACGGGATTCAAACCCAGACCTTTTTCCACACGGCTATGGATATGCGAGAATGGTAATTTCTGTGTTACTCGCTAAGGCGAGGAACTGTAACTGTTGTGAAATACAGCAACGAAACTGTCCTTAATTTCTTTTAAAGGACAATAATTATGCTCCCTCGTAAGAACACAACTGGTAAAGCACTTTCTTCAGAGTAAGGATGTTTCCCGAATAGAGTGGGGTGGCCCTAGAAGTTCCTAGAGCTGAACTCCATTGAGCATTCATGGAATGATCTTGTGAAACAGACTTCGAATGAATAGTGATTATTCGAAGTCTCTCCCCCAGGGCGTTTCATCAATTATGAAGCTTTCTTCTGAAAGGGTGGACTTCAGTAACTGTTTACAATTCCTAAACACCCTCATTAGCATCATTATTTTACCTTGTGAGTATTGCTTAGCTGACTGGGATAATCATATCTCTCTCTATAACCTCCTCTGCTGGATACTCATTTCAGCTATCCACAGTTTCAGAGACGACATGTGCTTTACCCGTAACTGTTGCGTTATAATATAATTTACCTGTGGGCAAAATTTAACTGGCTTAAATTACATAGCACTATATGATAGTTATATTTTAAAAATTAAAATCTTTAGACTTACTAATGCAGCTCAAGCAAAATAGCTCAATACTTTACGCAGAGATAAAAACAAATGGTCGGAAAAAAACATGGAAGAGGCGTAATATTGTGCAGCGCAATCCTCAGAAATTCAACCAGGGGGACAGTGGGAAATGAACAAGCTGGCACTGGGAAAACAAGCTATTCGACTTTTTCGGAACTCTTGCACTGTTTTATGTTAAGTTTTTACGAAATATTAAAATATTTAACATAAAGCGTAACTTTAAAAAAGTGCAAGAATAAATATTCCTATATAACTAAATAAAACAAAATTTGAACAACAGGATCGTCATTATTGAGTCCTTTTGGAAAAGGGTTAATAATCCCTAACCGTTCCCCTCTGAATTGCTTCTTTTTAGAAAGAGTATATTTCCCCCCGTTTTTTTCGATTGAGTTACATATGTTGTTTTTCATTTAGTGAGAAACAAAGATACAAACAGAATGTACAGGTGACAGAATGCAAGGCTCACTATTTGTAACAAAAAATATTGCCGTTTGTAACTCGTCCATAGATTCCGTGAAGGCAGATTGAGATTCCAACTAGGGATATTAACAATAATTTCCTCTAAGTGCAAATAGCCATTTTTTTCGCAAAATGTTTAGTAGATAGGCCAAAAAATATACGGAGATAATACCATGAATGTAAAGAATATCTCGAACTACAAATTAGCTTTTACTGAAAGGTGCTCTGCAAAAAACAGTAATTAATATTTTAAAAATCCAAGGCCATTAGTGATGGAATTGCCTGTAGTGCACTTAAATGAGGTAATGGAAAATTATCTGCGAAAGATTTTTAAAATACTTAAAAATTTGACAGTGAAAGTGCCCTTTCTATTTTATCCGTTTTCCTCGTTCGCTTTTTTTTGTTATAAAATCTCAAAAACTTTTACTTTCTCGCTTAGAAAATGATCTAACTGATGAAACTTGAACTGATTACTGCCAGTGAAGCAAAAATTCGTATGTTATATCAGAAATAATCAGTGTGATTCACTTCAATTACGTACATTGAAACGATTTGAAATAATACATTAACGTATTACTCCAAAAAGGCAAATTTGTTTTATGGTCTTGTCAGCCACACGTAACGGTGAAAATGGTAAGTTTATTTGTGCGAAAAATTAAAAATTATACAGCAAACAAAGTTCTTATTATTAACTTTCGAGCGAGTATTGTTACAATATTTATAATTATAACATCAGTAAAAACTATTTACTGATATGGCAGGGGAAAGTTATTACTGATTATGGCAGGGGAAAGTTATTACATTTTTGTTTCAGCTTATTTTAAGCACTCGGGCCAGAAAAGATTCGCCATTGCTGTTATATTCCTTTTTTTTTATCTCATTTAAAGCGTTTAAGAATTTTAAGGTACGTTTAGAAAGAAGTTCTGAAACCAATTCCTGTTAGACACGTGCTCAGAAACTATAGAGCAAACACAAAACACGAAGACATTGTAATTGCAAATAAAAATTAACTTTTCATTATTTAATAAAAAAAAAACTGTCTTTGATTTTCCCAGTAAGAAACGTTGCGCCTAACCTGTTACAACATACAAATCGCGTAACTCAATAAAAATAGCCCACTTTGGGAAATGCTGTATGTCGTGTTTATCGTTCACACTATTGATATCAAGATTGTCACTGTGAAAATGTCATAAAAGAACACCTTTTGGATGATCCTTGGAAGTGAAAGCAAATATCGAGAATAGGGGCAGGACGAAGTAAAGCGGAAGTGGCCAGGCAGCCGAGTATGGTAAATTAGGCTGTGAATCCACTTCCAAAACGCTCAAATCTGATCTATAAGACCCTTACAATCTTGTCCTGCTGTCACCTCCAGGCATGAAGGGCGTTTGCTAGCTCTAAATGGTAGCTACTATTGATTTGTCAGCATGAATATTTCTGAAGAAATATTAATTTCACAATCTGGCACAACTACTAAGTGAGAGGGTTTGCAATTAATCATTTTTCACAATGAAATAAGATAGCTAAGCGTATTTAGCAGTTATGAGGGTTTCAACCATGGTACGCTCAAACGCTTGTACCCAAGCGCTTCACCACTTGACTACGTTGGGCCTTAAACTTTCTTCCAAATATGCTGTCTGTTGGTGGGGGTCGATGCATGATGGTCAGCTGTCTGCTGTGGGGGGGTGAAATGAAGGTGTTTAATAAATATACATATATATAATAATGCTTTATTAATTATTCATTATTTGCTTTACAGGAGAATTGCAGATTCGTGGGAACTTCTCAATTGTGTATAATTCCCTTCGGAAAGGCTGAGTGTTCAGGGATAACAAACTCACAAATTAATAAACAACAAAGTTTATTTACATATATATGTAAATAAACATATATATGTAAAAAACATATGAATATACAACATAATATACAATTGAATAAAAAACATGTAATATGCATACAAAGTTAAATCAGGATACCTTGCAAATTTTATTCTTATATTAACAGTCAATATGCTATTTTCATCATTATACTCTGTGTTCTCACCATTCGGTTACAATACACTGAAGACCAATCATAACTTTCCTAAAGTCTCTATTTGTTATTAGTCTTTCAGATGAACCAACAATTCTTCATAAATACAAACACTATATTCAATTATCTATCCTTAAAACATAATCAAAACTTCTCATAGGATTCAATTATCTGTCCTTAAAACATTCAAAGATTCTCACTATATAGTTCAATTATCCTTCTACCCTATTATAATCATCTGAACAACAATTTAATCTATTACTTATCTTTCGTTTCTCTTGCATTTTACAATAACCCTTTTGAATTAATTAAACTCTGTTAGTATATATATAATTTACTTAAGAGATAATTTATCTATCAATTTACTTCTAGTGCTATCCCTTTTTCATTAATTAATCACTGTACTGTTTCACTAACAGTCCTTGTTAACTTTCAGTACTTTTGTATGCAATAAAGAGTTCTTCATTTTTGGCTCTCTGAGGATCTTCTTCATCTGCTTCACCTGAATCTGCTATAGATAATTATCAGGAACTCTTTGCTGCATGGGTCTGGCGTTCTTTCTCCACCTTATTCGGGCTACCATCCATTCGCTGCTTCCTTCCTTCTCATTGAGCTACTAATTCCGCATTTTCGCTCCTTTCTCTCGAGCTACTGATTCTGCGGATTTCGCTCCTTCTCTCTCCACCTTATTAAAACCTATCACAAGGAAAACTCATAGGGCATCTCACTCTAACTCCTTCTCCACTCCACTTTATTAAAACTTATCACAAGGAAAACTCATGGGGCATTTCACACTAACTCCTTCTCCACTCCACTTTATTAAAACTTATCACAAGGAAAAACTCATAGGGTGCTATTTTTCCGCTCCACCTATTAAGAACTTTTTTTAGAAGAAAACTTCCCAGGGCGCTACCCTTCTCTTTTCCCACCACGACCAAACACTCAACTGTTAACTGACACATATTTCCTACCACAACAGAACCCTCAACTGTCCATGTTACTAACTCATTTTACTTATCTCGACGAAAATCTCGACTGCTGTGTCCGCTGACTATTTCATTTTTCCTAGCACCAACAAAAACTCAACTTAGAATCCCACCAACCCATTTCCATAAACACCCACATGAATCTCAACTTTGGGATCTGACTGTCTCTTTTCACATTTTCTAACACAAAACTTAAAACTTCAACTGTGTCTCCCCTAACTCATTTCCATAAACACCCATATGAATCTCAACTCGGGGTTCCGTGTCTATCTTCCCCTGTTCACTCACTTTTTGTTCATCTCAATTTCTGTACCGCTTACATATGTCAAATCCGCCCTAGTTTTCAGTTTAACCAATCTTACTCATTTTATCAACTTTCTCTCTCTTCTTATTTGCCCATTTTATTTTCTCAAGCTGATTCCTTGTTGCTCGATCTAACTTCTTATTTTAAGAAATTTGTAAACTTTCTCAGGCTGTCAGTACCTTTGAAGTCAGCCGCTTATAGTTATACTTTAGCAGACTAATTTCCCACGATCTATAAAACTTGCCATCACTTCCAGCCAGACAGACTTAAATCTAATTCCCAGCATTTGTTCCGTTTATACCACCTTGTCTCCTCTTCAGGTGTCACCGATTAAAGAAATGTCCCGACAGCATATGGTCCACCGCGCCATTGTTTTCCAGAGTTGACACCTTCTGCTAATAGCAGTTGCTACTAGTTTCTATTGTTCTGGTTTGCTTGTGTGAGCTGGGAGTCGAAGTGTCCCTAGGCTGCTAATAGCTTTTCACTTACCGCTCCCCTTGTATAGACGTTGTCTAATTTAATCCCTTCGGCTTGTAAGGTTCGCTCCCCCATATTGCCATATTATAAGTTTTACTTTAAATTAATCTCCCTCCTCCACAAAATATTATATTTGTAAGATTTTACATCTTACACTGCGTTTTCTGTCTGCGCGGTAGCACAGTGGTGCCGTCACCGTCCATACTCTGCTTAAATTTTCATTTTCTTCCTATTTTCTAAAACATCTGGCCACAACCCTCTCCTTTGTGCACAAACCAAACCCTTCTGTAATTTTCTTATTTTTTTTTCACACGGCAGTATGACCTTTTCATGTTTGCCGGTCACCTCCAAAAACCTAGTTTCGTGTTCACACTTTCTCTGCTAAATATGGCCAACTTACCCAAATATCAGCTACCCTGAAGCTGTTTTCTTTTTACGCAAACACTGGACGTCCACTCATTTCTTATTTACTTCCTAATGCTGGCTTAGATCAAAGGCGACGCTTCATAACCCAATTTCACGGTCTTATTGTTCTTGCCCTTAGTAATCGCTTTCTCGCCCGTTCGCAAATGGCACCCCTTTTTTTGTTTCCATTTAGGCGCTATTTTAACACATACGTCTATAACTTTCCCATCCCCAATTCCTGTGTTTCTCCCTTTCTATCGCCTTTCCTGGATTTATTCTAGCTAAAATAAATATTTCTTTTATATTTTAAGATCTAAGTCTTATAAGGATAATGCTCAGAGCGACTATTTTGACAGTGCACATACAAATTGCTCGGTTTCTGTTGATTGCTAATAATGGTGGGTATCGGTTGTCTGCCTCTCCCAACACGTTGCGAGAAAGCACGATTGTGCTCTCGAAGAGAAAGAGAGCTAGAGCTAGATGAATCTTCAAATTGTATGTTTTTTACTTTATTTGAATCACACAGCTTCACTTAATTTTCTTGTAAAATTAATTCTTATCATAATATGGTAATCCACACTGCCTTTGACAACACGGTTGCCTCTATGATTTTTTCCTTTTAGTTATAGCACTTTTTTGTCACTACCTCACTGTGCCGGGAGTGGGTAATTTGCGTGCTTGCTGCCTTCCTTGGATGTGGTAGCCGTTTCTCAGGCTCCCTCTGGAATCGAACCCTGATTCTCAGTTACCCGTTACGACCATGGTAGGCGCATAACCTACCATCGGCAGTTGATAAGGCAGACACTTGAAAGCTGCGGATTCGGATAAGGAGTGATCCTCATAACAGAATATTAAATAATCATATCGTCTTGAAAAACTAATTAATGCTTGGCGTTTTAGACTATGAGTTGCACAGAAACAGCGAAAGAACTAACTGAGTTGAATTCAAAAGAGAAACATCAGAAAATTTCTAGGAAATTGATATAATTAAATAATAACGATGCAAAATTAAACATCAGATGGGCTGATAAAATTAGCAGCTTCCCTATAGTAATTGTTTCAGAAGGCCGCAGTTTAGTGTGTTAAATAAGAAACGTCTTAAAGATCAAAAACTGCAATTCTAAGTTAGAAAAATGCATTTCAGCGTAGACTATTATATCGTTTCGCCTTCGTTTTGAAAGCTTTCTTTGTAATAAAAATTTATGACGGTTTCATTTTGAAGTGTATAACTGAATTCTTTATCGCTGAGGCAGCCAAAATCTTAATCTGCAGAAACCCCACCAAGGGAGCTCTCATAAAAGAATATTTTGATTTATTTTGAAAAAAGTTATTGTGTGGCTTTTTAGTCTTTACAAACCAATTCGGTATCCTATGCATGACTAATATATCTTTTGAGCATTTTTCTACGTTAGTTTCTTTCTATGCTTTCTACGAAATTCATCCCTATTGCCATTTTCAGTTTAAATGGTTCACTGCAACACTTCCTTTCCCATTTAATAAAAAACACAACACGCGGATAAATGGATGTCCTAATGACTTTTCCTTAAGAGGCTGTCGACTGCAGAGTTGTTTCTTTCCTTGGTTTTTCTATAGAGTTGGATGATTTCTCGCTCATTTAACTCGCTTAAATCCATTAAAATCGATCATCAAATAATTGTATTAATTAAAGTCCTTATATATTGCACTTTTATGGAATAATTGGCAAATTTCATGATACTGCTGAAGATTCACCAAAACAATTATTCATACATTTAAACTATGAATGTGAAAGATGATTATTATTCGGCTATGTTAATTAAAGCTTAGAGCTTAGGGCTTTCGTTTTATTAATGCAGAAAAAGCACCATCATTTGCATTGATAAGGTTAATTTTCACCAAAAAAATAAGAATTTTTAGTTTTTATATTTATTTGGCCTATCTCTCTCTCTCTCTTTTTTTTTTTTTTTTTGCTCGCAGCACCTTATCACGTTAATGGCTGTTTCTTTTTAATAATATAATTAATAATATACTTTCTGGATCTTCACAGAACAATTATTTTTACTTGAGGAATTAATTTATTTTAAATTTTCTTAAACTTACCCATAGTTTTGGCACTAAATCCGGAATTTCTAAATGTCATTTGTTCATTTTTAAATGCAATACAACGCATTCAACAACAATAATTGGACAAGCTATTGTTTTTTTTTTTTTAAATTCAACAATATGTAACATTTGAAAGACGATGGTACGCTCTGCTATTTACAAAATTTATCTTATACAGGATGATTCAGGGAGAAAGATGATAACATCGGGAGCTGAAGACAGATGTCATTTTGCACACAAATGTGCGCATGTATCCGATTCTGTACGGTTGTGGAGCTATGGCTATTTTAATTTTTTAAAAAAATGGCTATGCAGGTTTCAAGGGAAAAAATAAAAATGATCAAACGTACCAAGCGAAATATTTATTCATACCAATTACGTTTGCTTATTGTTTAAATTTTATTGCTTTTATTATTTTTCTTTTTTTTTTTATCATTCAGAACCCCACAGCCATTGTTTACAATACACGCAGTAACTCCGTAACTGTTCAAATCGGACACATCTTTATATCAAGTTTATTTTGTTCAAAATGACTGTTGACATAAACTAACGAGGTTATGATCTTTAGCCCGAATAACCTCTATATACAGATTGTTTCTTAATTACATCAGCAAAATTACAGGAGAAGTTCTTATATGCGAAAACAACTGAACGGTTTCCTATAAGCAGATGTCTGATTCCGGACGGTTATGTTTAGGTTATTTGAATAAAAAAAAGAAATTAGCTATAGAATTTTGAATGATAAAAATTAATATAATAAGAAGAAATAAGAATTAGCAAACATGTCCCTAATATTAATAAACATTTTACAAAGTATGTACCTGCTTCCTTTTATTTATTTTTTTACCATTCAAAACTCCATAGTCATTTTTAAAGCAGTTTTTACTCCTAAAAACTATGTCCAACTGCACCTTAAAAAATATGAGCTTCTTGAAAGGGTACAAATTCGGGCAACCAGCATGGATCAACCTGATCTGCACGTATGATGATAGACTTTAAATGTGTGGATTACAGAACTTGACCACCAGGCTCCTTAGATCAAAAGCAAAAACCTGAGATATCCCAGCAGTGTATAACCGATACTAATACTAAAACTAACCATTCAGACTCCGGCATTTCCTTTTACATGAATTATATGAATTGTTTTACTTGTTTTGGTACACAGAACTACCCTTATACTTTTTCGGTGTGATTTAGAAAAACAGTATATTTCGTGTTACATTGGTATCGCTGAACAATTATTAAAGAGAGAGCAACAAGCGATTTGTCTTTCAGATAATAATGCCATGATAAAAATCGAAATCTGTCATTAAGGACAAATTTAAATGCTTGTAATAGGAAATTCCATATAAGTTCTAGGAGATGATTATATCGAAGTCAGTTAGTTTGCCTATAAGTGCTGGAAAAAAGATTCTCATTATGCTCTTTTTCGCTTTCTCGGAATTTTGCACTACAAGTGCAACTGCAAGTAAAGACGTGACATGGAACGTTGTAAATTATCAATGGCACAGCAATAAAACTACACTCCAGGTGATTTTATCTACCAAGTGTCGTACCCGTGAATTTATTTTTTCTTTCTTTTTTGTGTGCAGTGGATGGTTGTTTTGCTGCTGGTTACATGAAACCTGCTAACTAGGTTGCTTTTAATTTAGATTACATGTTTGAACATTATAATGATAATGCGTAATAATGACATTTTGTAATAAATTCATAATATTTTAGTATTTATAGTGTCAAATTACACAAAGAAGCAAGCTTATATTTTTCTATATCTTGTTTAAGCATCATACCCTGATTTCGTCGTTAACACCCTGCCAGTCTTCGTATCATCAGCAAACTTTGACATTAAACTTGATATGTCTTCATCAATATTATCGTTAATAAATTGAAAACAATAAAGGGCTTAGCACTGAACCCTGAGGTACTGCGCTAATAACATTAGTCCAAGAAAAGCAGTGCCCATTGATAACCACTCTCTGCCTTCTGCCACTCAACTGTCTCTTTATCCAAGGCAGGAAGTAACTTCCCCGCCACACCTCTCTAATTTAAATAGCAGTTTTTCACTTGGAACAGTATCAAAAGCTTTGCCGAAATCTAAATACATTGTATATGATTTCAAAATAATTTTTTATCCATTTCCTTTACTACTTCGCTGTAGCAGTCAATCAGAGTGGTCAGAAAAGATCTTCCTTTAACGAATCCTTGCTGTGATTGGCTTATAACAGCATTCCTGTCAAGATGATCCTGCATTACTTTGATCACTGACTCAATTATCTTTATTTTGAATAAAAATTTCTTCGAATATGCTGCACAATGACTTTCACTATTAAAGCGATGATTATTTCAGAAAAGACTGACATATTTCTTTTCAGTATGGTTTGCCTTTTACCGGAAGTTACCTGACAACAGCCAAAATTGTTACTTTATTATAGTGGTGCAGTTTTTTATAAACAATTAACAGCATTTTTTGCACTTTATGTCATTTAACAGTTCCGTCATCATTTCTCCATCGTGTGTAGGAAGATGAATAAATAAATTTTTCTGTTTATACTCCGGCACGACAACCAAGTCAGTAGAGTTTACAATAAATCGTCAATATAAATATTTATCGTATTTAGTAGTCACGGGCTTGAACCTCGGTTCACACAAGGAACGCGTGCTATGCACTCTCGCTCCTGACCACTGGGCTACGTCAGGCCTATGGCTGTTGAGGAATGTTCTCTATGCATTTTTGGCAGATATGGCAGATAGGTGCTGTCAGCAAAGTGTAATTTGTGTTGTAGAGATAATATGCAAGCATCCATTTTTGACAGTATTCATTCAGAGTAGCTGTATAATAAATAATTGTTTTACAGCTGTCTCTTTCTCAACTTGCTGCAGCATTCCTCTCGTGTTTTATCATATAAGATCATTTTCCCCTCGTGTCTTTAGTTGCTATGGTAATTGAAGCTTAGCACCGTTACGTAACCATAGGTGTACGATGTTGTCGTACCGCTTCACCGTGTTCTTGTATTCGGAACTTCGCAATTCACCGCTTATGATTATACATTGCATTACCAATTTATTATTTATTAAAGAACCAAGCGTTTCAGTATCTACACACATCATGTAGTAGGAAAATGAAACAGCCCCTGACTTATGATTTAAATAGTCGACAGACTTATAAGAGGAGCTGCAGTCCTTCAGTGAAGTCAGTTAAGGTTTATTGTGCACAAGGCAGAAACCTGAGATTTATGAGAGACGTGTGCATAGATGCTTTTGCAGCATCATTAATGTTACACGCAGCAATGGAATTCACCTTTGTGTCAGTGGTCTGTGGACCACTGTAAACATGTAATACAGTGAGACGAATTGCATTTCCTATTGTTTTGCACTGACAGATGCATATGGAGGAAGTCAAGCAAAGCAATGAGTTCTTAATGCATGCTGTGGGCATGTGGGGTTACTATTCTCGTGTTGGGGCAATCTTTGTGGTGAGACATACTTCCTCGTTATCTTGGAGAGCCTTGTAACTCGAAAGGTCTTCCTGGTAGTAAGTGGTTATGATCACTGTTCTGCTTACACCGAATTGGAAAGGCCCGTGTTCGAATCTAGTTAGTGACGCGAGGAACTTTGATGCACTTTTTTCCCCCATTACGTGTTTAAGTTAATCGGTCTCATGTGTCGATTCAAGGTTTTTTTTTAACCTTCCCCCTGAAATTCGGGATTTTCCGGTCCAGAAAAACAGTAAAATCGACCAGAGAACAGACAAAAATGTATGGACTTAAAATGCACATAGGCAAACATGATAACTCTTGAGTGGCCTGAATTTGACAGATTTTTTTTTATAAGAGCACTGTCCTTATATAGGGAGAGAGTAGAATTATCCATTATCCCCATGCTCGAAAATCGAATAATTTTGGATGATATTTTAAAGCTTCAAAGATCGTCTTACAAGTATACAAGGATTGACGAATTTATACAGAAATATACGTTATTGTGATTTTCGTCATTTTTACTGAAAGTAATATGAATTACACCCATACAAATAATCTTATTACTATCTTCATAAATCTAGTTTAGACTTAATAAAAATTAAAATGAGCTTTTTTAAATTGGAATTAGCTGGAATTAAATTAGAATTAGTTGTTAATCATAATAAATAAATAAATAAATAAATAAATAAATAATTCGCTAATAAATAAATAAATAAATAAATAATTCGCTAATAAATAAATAAATAAATAAATAATCCTTTCCTTGAAATCATAATATAGACTAATGATATGCAATTTATATGAGGATCTAAAACGTAAACTAAACTGAAACTCAAAAAAAAAAAAAAAAAAAAAAAAAGATGAAATAGAAAAATTCATTCCCCTCCAGTAGGAAAATTGAAATTAAATTTTCTTAATTTCTCAATGAAGTAAAATAAATTATACCTCAATTAAAGAAAAAAATTATTTAGAATCTTAATTTCTGCTGTTCTCAAGAATGATGTAAGAATATATTAATTTTAATTTAATTTTATTATATTATATTGTCAGACTGTTAAATCCCATGTAATGGTTACAGTAAATTATGAGCCTAAAGCTTCCACGCTAGTGAAGTAACAACACTCCTCGCCAATTATTTTAAATCAATTTCTTCTTCAGCTACTCTTGATACAACAAAGTAAAATGGCGATTATTAAAATAAAGTATTCTGACCTGATATTTTCTTTGAAATTATAAACGTAAAGATTATGCCAGAAAAAAAATCGCGATTTTTTGATTACACTTTACTAGATCGTAAAGTGTAATAAAAAAAAATCATCTTTGACGACACCTACTAAGTTTCGAACAGCTAGAACCGAAATCATGAACGATGGCATTTATGCTCACGCCCGCTACTTACTCTACCGAATCAATATTAATGATAAATAGGATACACACGCCTGCTGCTTACTCTACCGAATCAACGTTTGGAAGAGGTTAGGCCAATAGTCTAATTACCCATTTGATTGTAGCCATTTGTTGAATAGCATGATTGCAACAATACAAGTATTTGTATTGTTACAGTCATATTATCATGTTGGATCATGTTACTCTGCCATGCTTTGTCGCAAATTACACATGCAGCACTAAGAAATCTCAAGAAACGACAGTATCCACGCATAATACACTATCGAAACTATGACTTCGCTCAGGATCTCAACGAGTACAAGCGCGAGATGGTAACGCTGCACATTCCATTTCGCAATGAGGGAACAGAGATACTGTCAGAGATTAAATATGTCAAGATCTACGACGACAATGAAGAGCTCATACTAGATCGTAAATTGTATGAATCGGACTTGGACATTCGCTAAACGATTGAAATATGTAAGACGATGTGTCAAGACAACGACGACGTTGACCCTGACGAAGCATGCGGTAATGACCTGCATAGTTTTGTAACGCGACTGCGAGAAGAGCCCTTTCGAAACTTTTACAATCATCAAAACAGCGAGATGAATGTGGATCTAAAGCACGCTACGCTCAATTGCAAATAAACGCGAAAATTTGATGACCAACGAAGACTTCTGCAACTGAATGAGAATGGCCGATGACAAGCAAAAGATTCTACTCATACATGTAATTTGGAGTCTGTTATCTCCCAGTCACGAACCGATTCAAATATTCTTGACCGGCCCAGCTGGTTGCAAAAAAACGTTTATGATTCGCCTCTTGATGGGAATATACAACCGCTTCAGTAATACAGACTTGTACTGTAACGTCTACATTACATGCGCTTCGACTGGTAGAGCTGAAACGCTTGTAATGTAATGATCTTGGATGTGCTCACAGCTGGTTTATGCCAGCTTTGCGCACATCCAAGGTCACTGCCCTCAAGATATCCATTTCTCTGGTTACTAAAAGGTTTCTGCCACGGGTGGCAATGATTAACCTAAAGCCACCTAAGTGGTATGCCCCGAATCATAAACGTTTTTCTGCAACCAGCTGGTTTATTCCAGCTCTGAGCACATACAAGATCACCTCCCATGATCCTTTGCGCGACCTCATCTCCCGACTCCATTTTTTCTTTGTTATGGAACGGAAATGACGCCAAATGATCTTATTTCCACGCCGCAAAATCGTGACAAATTGATTTTTCTACCGCCCGAAATTTAGTAGGTGCCGGCGAAGACGTTTACACATAAAAAAAAAAAAAAAAGTTATTTCATATTCTGTTACAGTCTGCGCGAGTAGCAGAGTGGTATCGTCACGGTCCTCACCACACTGGGTGGAAAAGGCCCGGGTTCGAATCCCATCGATGTATGCCAGGAACATGTATGGGCTTTTTTCACGCCGTTGCTCAGTTAACCCCCGGAAGAACTGGGGTTTTTCGTCTACCAATGCATTCAGATCGATCAGAGAACACACGCAATTCACAGACAAGGTACACATGGTTAGTTGAAAGTGTTTTTCCAGGCAGAGCCGGAACTAAGGCGGGGCGCCAGCACCAGGTGCAGCATTTTAAGGGCGTATTCGACCAGTTATATATTTTAAAATTGCTTCATTTTTGATTTAATTACAGTCGGACCTGTGTTTAACGAACTCCTTTACAGCGAATATTTTGAATTCCTTTTGGTAATTCAAATTACATTTACATTTACCTTTAATTACATTTAAAAGTTTCTGTAGATTGAAAAAAAATTCCATATAACGAACGGATTACGAGATATACTTAACTTTGTATGATTTGTTTCCACCTCTGTCCTTTAGGCAATTTAAGCAATTAGAAAGCGCAAATTAAGGGTTAAAGGATTACCGTTTCACAATATAAGTAGAACGTAAAACGTATGCAGCCATCTATTCCACATACCGCGAAGTCATGCTGGTCAACTGCTTTCTATAGCTGTCAAAAGATTAAGGCGTTTTCCCAACATGGATAATTAGCTTCTGGATTAATAGCTTCTGGTCAATTGT
The DNA here is from genome assembly GCF_048544385.1 of Mastigoproctus giganteus. NCBI lineage: Eukaryota > Metazoa > Arthropoda > Arachnida > Uropygi > Thelyphonidae > Mastigoproctus > Mastigoproctus giganteus. The sequence continues at coordinate 127,135,444 of NC_143578.1, forward strand.
GTTCTTTGTTTATAATAAAAATAAAAATTTTATTAAAAGAAATACTGCATTATCTTTGTATGTACTTATGATTCCAAAAATTTTTGTGAGTGAAAAAAAATTATAAATTCGGGATTTATAATCACTTACGGAAAAAATACCAGGGAGGAACAGTGTTTTACAATTTCCGAAAATAACAAACTCCAATTACAAAGTTCTGTAAAGTATGGCCCGTTCTGTGACGTCACACCTCTGAGCTTTTTTGTTTGTCCTCCAGTGCTAACCTGGCGCCTTTTTGTTTTGTTATATTAATTGTATTATGTAAATTATTTTATTAATAAATATATTCGAATCGTAGACCGTTGCAATAGTTATTTTTATAAATTCATAAAGATTGCACAGGCGTAGCAGGGGGGCAGAGGAGGAATTTACCCCGGGCGCCGAGCTTCTGGGCCGCAAACTGAGAGAATTATCTAACACAATCAAGAGCACCAGGTAGACATGTTTCCCCCGGGCGCCGACGACCCTAGCTAAGTTACTGAAAGTTTGACTACCTGCATATAGTGGGGCGTACTTATAACACTTTTTCCCCAGGCGTAGGATTGCCTAGTTCCAGCTCTGTTTCCAGGTGACCCTAATATTATAGCTTATACTTGCCACAACTCATAAGGCAAGACGTTCACAATTTTTGACAAGAATACAGTCATTAAACGTATTTTTCAGTCACTTGGGCCTGACCAAATGACTGAAAAGTCAGCTCACACACTTCTTCTACGGCACTCGCACATTAATCACTCGGTCGCGTCCTGACATCATTCCTCTTATATTTTGTAAGCATTGCATTGACTAGAAAACTTCATTGCTTTACATATTTCATGAATCAATAGAAGTGGTGTGATTGTAGTGCTTATTTTAAAATGGTCCAATTGCTCAACTTAGCACTATTGCATAATTATTAGATGCAAAAATACATCACAAATGTCTTGCTGTTTCTCTTACTTTCCGTCAGCTGGTGAACAATTTTTCGTTGATAGCTCCTTTGTAATCAATTCGGAAACTCGGGATCTCTTATTCCTTTGAAAAATTACGGGAGAAACTGGATTATTCAGGTTTTGCGGATCTCCATAAGCTATTTGATGTAGTCCGTCTTAAAAACTAAGTTAAAAATGATGGTTTGAGGGGGAGACTAGTGTTGATCTGGTTATATAATTGCACTATATGAAGTGTATGTCGCACTCCAAAGCAACTTAGGCGATGAGCTGTCAGTAAATGCTCAAGAGTTTGCCAAACACTTTTCTAGAATTCAAACAAATGATACATTGAGACCTGCCTCATTTCCTGACTTCACACCTGTTAAAGATGATATCCTCATTAATCTCTTTGTCACTGATGAAGATTTAAATTCGGCATTAAAAAGCATGAAAAATGACTATACTAGAGGCCCAGATGACATTCCAGGCTTATTTTGGAAAAGGACTGTCACTACATTGAAACCCCTCATACTGCGGATCTTCAACCTGTCTCTCAGGCTGGGGAAGTATCCTAAGCACTTTAAGCAGGTCAATATAGTTCCTATTTTCAAAAAAGGTGATAAAAATGACGTATGCGATTACAGACCCATAACCTTGCAAAACAGCCTGGCTAAACTCTTCGACACAGCAGTGCACAAACATCTCTTCAACATGGTTTCTGCAGTGGCAAGTCAGTAGTCACAAATTTACTTCCTTTCTGGCAATACACCTCTGAAGCTCTTGATAACCACCTACAAGTTGATGCAGTCTACACAGACATATCTAAGGCATTTGATAAAGTCCCGCACGAACAACTTCTGGAAAAACTTAAGCTATATGGTATCCGTGACCCTTTGCTCTCATGGCTACGCAGCTATATTACGCATCGTTCCTTGAGCGTTATCATCGATCAAGTGAACTCAGACTGTTTTATACCACTAAGCGGAGTACCACAAGGCTCTCCCTTAGGTCCTCTTCTCTTCATTGTTTTCGTAAATGATCTTCCTTCTTTCATCTGCACCTCCAATGTTCAAGTTGCTCTCTATGCAGATGATCTTAAGATCTACTCAGCAGTGAAGGAGACTACCGATTCTCAACAACTTCAATGTGCTCTCAATAAATTCTCTCTGTGGCTATCTCTGAATGGCTTGTCTGCTAACCCCTCGAAGTGCAAAGTAGGGATTCTAGGGATTCTCCACTTAGGGATTCTCTTTTCCAGCAGTGCTAAATTCGATGCCCATGTCCTTAAAATCACCAGCAACGCATTCAAAACACTGGGATTCATCAAACGGAACACATACAAGTTCAAAAACTACAGATATGCGGTTATCCTTTATAAAACTATTGTTCTGCCAATCCTTGAATTCAGTTCACCCATCTGGAATCCTCACACAAAGACTTTAACTAACAAAATTGAAGCAGTCCAAAAAAACTTTATCCGTTACCTTACGTACCGCAATCCTCTATTCTATCACTCAGTGTATTATGAATCGCTGTGTGATTACTTTCATCTGAGGCCTCTGTACGCTAGAAGAATTACTGCTGACATTGCCCTTCTAGCCAAAGTAATCACTGGAATTTACGAAGCATCTGATATCCTGAGTAAAATAAACTTCAATGCTCCTTGTAGACAAGTCAGGAACCTTACACCGTTTCGCCTTGACTCTGCCAACACGGACTTAATGAAGTTCAGTCCACTGAACAGAATCAGCAAATCAGCAAATGACTCTCGCATTGACTTCTTTGACAACTCCCAATCACTGATGAACTCCATCCACAAGTTTGCCTCTTCACTTAAACTGCAAAGTGACTAGCTCTCATCTAATTATTGTAGTTTGTGTTTTTTATTATTTTACTATTCTCTAACTGATTAATTATTACTTGTTTTACCGGTAACTTAACTTAATACAATCCTCGTTTGTACATATGCTTTTATTGTTTGAATATATATCAATGTTTATCGTCCTGTTGGACTTCATATTATTGTTATTATGTTTATTGATCTGATCTCAGATACACTGTTAATGGTTACCTGTTGTGTATCTTGTTATTAATAAAATAAAAAAAAATAAATAAAATAAAAAATTGCGTGTATCCTGTAGTCTGGGTTCGTATCCCATTTGATACGGAAGAATAAATTTTAAAGGTCCTTTCGAGATTGTGGTTAGCAGAATTCAGGCAAGGAGTAGGATTTTTCCAAATGAATTATTCCTAGTTTTCAGCCTTTGCAACATGAAAGTCAGCCCACGAACACACACTTGAGGAGACAATCATGTCCACTAAACCATAAGAACTGGTGCATTGTAACCAAAGGTAGTCTGTTCAAAACATCCACCAGTCTACATCTTCTTTTACTTCTATATCCTTGTAGACGTAGATGCATGAAACACAATAATAACGAACGAAAATGAAAATTTTGAGACGAAGGCGTTAGTTAGAGACCTCTTTATAACGAAGTGATATCCTTTCGTTGTTTCTTTGCATGTTTGGTATACACAGTGAGGTATACACATCACTTTACGTAGGCATTCTTTGCTTTCATTACGTGAGCTATTACGTGTAACGCAAACGCTAAACAAACACTTATAAGAACCTCTGTTCATTACTACACAGAAAACACTATGTGCCATTAAGTTTTTTCCCTTATATTTTCTATTCTGGATTTATATGGCTTGCGATGACAAAACATTCGACTCTTTAATATTCTGTCCACTTGGTGAGGTTAATTAGTAATTAGCATAAAGGCAATGGAGTGTTTGCACTACAAACCTACAACCTCACTAAACAAAAACCATACCTGATTAAATCGTCACGGTAAGCGAGCGCAACGGTTTCTAATAAAGGGCCAACCAAACTCACGTGGCACTTAATTAAAAAACTGCTAAGCGTTGTTTTTATGCTTCAACCGACAGCCACGTCAGGATGTAAAAAAAGAGAGGAGAAAATAGAGTTAACGACATTTCAACGACAGTTATTGCCGCAATGGTTCTAGCCATCCGAAAATTCTGGGGAGAGCCAAAATGTTTCCCTGCATCTCTTTATTATTGTATATGTTTTTGTTTAGTTCATTTTAATCTAATAGCGTTCATTTTAACCTAATAGCATTTGTAGATTTATGCATGATGCAAAAAACCCAATAACAATAAACAGTCAGAAACAGTCTTCTTTCAGAGACTTCCTTATAGGGAAAAGCAAAAAACATGAGAAAAATACTCAAATCTTCTAAACTTTGATGAATATGATATTTTCGTAGTACTGAACAACCATAAACATTTTAAAAGTAAATAACCGAAAGGTTATTTTGTCTTCTTAACTTTATTATCCGTAATTTGTATGTTTTATTTCATTTCCAATTTTTGTTAATGTGTAGTTGGCATCCAATATCGTTAGCATTTTGCTGTTTGTGGGTAAGACGAAGATCGCGAATTTAATAAGTATTTGAGAAACGGTTTTTCAGACTTAAACTAAGTCCTCGTACAGTTTAAGACTTCAGACTATAAATAGTATGAAAAAGTACCCGTGTTCGTAATTTCTGTCATTATATTTGAGATGAATCTACTTTTATTTAAAAAAAGAATAATGTATATGAAAGGCAGTTGCATAGTTATGATGTACGTTACATATATCTAGCCTCTGCGGCTAGTATGGTGATTATAATTGCCGTCTTTAACATAGTACGGAAAAGAGGCCTGGTATGAATCCCGGCTCAGCCTGAGCATCTTTCTATGGGCTTTTTTTTTGCCTGTGCGAAAAACATAGTAATAAAAATAAATAAACAAATAAATAAAATAAAGCAATTTAAGTTGGTCTCGGGCGAGGGTTACAAGGTTTCTGCACAAATTCGAAGCATAAACATAGCTAGTGGAATTACACAACGATGATGAATATTTGGGATGAAATGTAAATTTATTATTTATTGGATTTACTACATAAATACCTTTTTAATTCTTGTAATTGCATAAAACATATTTTCAGTCTACGAATTTTACTCTCGAATTTGTGAGTAGGGGAACTCATTATTATGGGATTCACAGCTCATTTTATCACGTATAATCTTCCAAGATCTTGTGTTTCCAAGGTAGGTGAGAAGGGGTAAAGCATGACGACAATGCATTTTACGGCTTTTGGGGCGTTATGTAACACCCCAAAGACCGTCAATGTTAACATTGTCTGCAGTGAATACGGAATTATCTTTTGTGAGAGAATAGTGGTTTTGCCACATCGCTCTTTTGAAGAGGTCTTGGTTCAATATTTTATTGGATTCATCGTAAGGCAAATTAGCAATGCCTCCTTTTTATAGGTATTGATTTGACTGGTTTCACATTACACATCGTAATAACAAACAGGCATAGATAATGCAGCAAACATTCAGGGAATGGCTAATATAATTTGGTCTAGAAATGACTAATATAATCGATATTTTATACGAAATGGGAAAGTTTTAGTGATGCCTGCCAAATATGCAGTACAATATTCTCTCTTTTAAAGTATTTTTTCCTGCCGAACACTATTTCACACACCAGACCAAGGCATAATCGCAATTTTTTAAATGCTATTACCGACGACGACGAATCGTTCTCATACTTATGAATCTGGATATAGACTTACAGTTGAAGAGTGATATGAAGTTAGCCGCTAAGTTTGCTTGGAATTGTATCAAGTTATCTACGATGCAAAACTCTTTCTAGAAATTTTAATTGCCGTTAATTTTTGTCGAAACAAATGTGCTCCAAACGATAATGAAGATAAATTACCATAAGTCACTGTAGAAAATGGTGTTTCCATTGCAGAAGCTGTCTCGTGTTTAGATTTAGTAAAAGTTTTTTTTTTTTTTTTTTTTTTGTGATGTCGCAAGGCAGGAAGGTGCATGCCGAGAATGGAGTATACCAGATAAAGTGAGGTTTTCGGGAACTTGAGTGTAAAATGTAACGAAAAAAATATAATTTAGATGAATGGATTAAAAGATAAAAAGAGTTGAAATTTGTCACTTATGTTTTCCATCGATTTTTTAATAATACTGCACGGTATTTCATCCGTTTTGTTGAAGTTACTTTTAGAACGAATTTATGGATATAACGAGGTTTTCATCATCCCCTTCCAATTCGTTATAAACGGCTTCCACTGTATATAACATTGTTCCATAGAACACAAGTAGAAGGAATAAATGAAAAATGAGAAAGAAGGAAAAGTGGTTGCTCTATGAGTTTGGAGTTGAGTAATGAAAAGGTATTTACTAGTAGACCTGTTTTTCTACCTGTTTCAAAGAAAGAGATGCAATTAGAGATGCCAATAAAGAAGAGCGGTCCCCATGAGAATATCTGTAACAAAGACATGCAGCAGGAAACTGAACGTCTGTTTGATAGAGAGAGTAGAGTGAGTTTGTTAGAATTATTAGTAATTAACCTAACTGCTCTCGTTTAGATCGTTCCTGATTATTTTAGAGAAGTTTTGGGGGATTTTTTCTTAGATGTAGACGCAGGACGGATTTGTATTACTCCATTATAGGATGGATTTTCAGCTTTCTACAATGTTAGCAACAACTTAATAAAATTAAAGGAAAGCCCAGTTTTTGTTGTTATAATTAAGAAGGTCTAAATGTAGAGGAAGCGAAATGTTTGTACCGAAGAATGTTAACAGTTAGAGTTAATTTCATTAAAGAAATACTTGTAAAAGAATAAGAGAAGTTTACCTCAATATCATACGTAGAACACTTTCGTATGATACTCGCCAAAAATTAAAACGAAAACAATTTAAAAAAATCGAAAATCTTACATTACAGTAAGAAATAATTAGCAATAATTAAAAATCAAATGAACACAATTAAAAATAAAATGAACACGATTAAAAATCAATTTAACACAATTAAAAATTAAGTAAAAAATTAATTTAACGAAAAAAATGCAAAATGATTTTCCTTTCTGAAGCTGACAATGCTTTTCGACCGTATGTCGTGATCACAAGAATAAAAATTACCGAATAGGGGTGAGAACTTAAATAGGGATTATTTGTCTTCCTCAGTCAGCCTCCGTAGCCGAGTGGTCAGGAGCGGGAGTGCAGTAGCACACGCTCTCTGAGTAGACTGGGGGTTCAAGCCCCTGACTGCTGAATACGGTCGATCTGCCAACCCGCACTGGACCAGCGTGGCAGATTATGGTCCATTTCCCTCAGCATGAGTTGTTGAGGAGGCTTCCATCCTGCATTGGGTTGATAATGGCTGCACTTTACCTTTTACCTTATTTATCTTCGCGCATGCGCGTAAAGACCATGAGTCGGAGATTAGATATGGCCGGCGAACATTAACAGAATTCTGGTGTAATTTAATTTCGACGGTTTCTGCAATTATTAGTCTCGTATAATTATACTGGACACTATGTATTTTGGCCTCGTTAAATAAAAAAGTATGTTTTTCAATAACGGCATGAAAGGCTAATTCTGACGCTGCTGAACGAGAAGCACGAACTGAGGCCGCGTGTTGATTAACACGAAAATTCAGAGGAAACCGCGTAGAACCCTGATAAGACGAGTCGCAATCACCGCAAGAAATGTTGAATACTAGGTCAGTTATTTGTGTTGCAAACGAGGAAACGCTGAGCGAATTTTCAGTATAGTGTGTAATTTCCGTATTGGCCTGGGTAAAAATTTAAATTCGGTATCTTTAAAGAATCTGTTAAGTTGTTTGTGCCACTGTTCAACATATGGGACAGAAATAAAGTATTTTTTGATATTACTATTGTTTATTGGTGTATTTTTGTATTCTATCCTTAGCTTGTACCCTAATTCTGTCTATTGTAGCAAGTGGGTAACCCCTGTTTAAGAATCTGCTGGTTAATATTTGTATTTCTGAGTCCAAAGCAGATTGCGTCGTTGAATATTTATAAGCATTGAGAAATTGTTATAGTCTAGAATGAATATTATTAAACGAATGTAAAATGTCTTGGATAGTGCTACTATCGATAATGACTAGAACATCGTCTAAATACTTCCCATAGTATGTGATACGGGGTAGAAAAGGCGTAAAAATATATACAATCAATCGTTGAGAGATAGAAAAGCTATTAAAGAGATATGTTCTTGCCTGCAAATATGAATTTTGTATTAAAGATGGGCGTGAGAGTAGTGAATTCCTGTTTTACGAGAAATAAGACAGAAGTAGATTTTAGAAGAACTGAAGTTTACCAAGTTTCCCCACTATTTCCATTTAGATAATTACCTAAAGAAATGTATTATTTCTTGCAAAGTATAAAATCAAAATCTACCTTTTAAATATTATGCATGGGAATGTAATTCCATGAATACTGAGGTGCAAATTACTGAGTAAAAGACAGTTAATTCTACCCAAGTAGTGAACTGTGTGAAATGTGTTGGTTTATTGGGCATTGAACTGTATCCCCATACAAATTACTAAGTAAAAGACACTTAAAGGTATCTTTTGTTCAATAATTCATACTAATTCATACAACTGAAAATATACACCTGCAAAGATAATGTGGAAGTTCTGCGAAGAGGAGTCCTCCTTGAGATCATTTTCAGAGTTGTGTCGGTGGCAGCCTTTGACAGAAACGACATTTTATTCTATGCAGATGGCATTATTTTACAGATAAAGTGTTTATTTTGATTGTTTATTTAATAAATGTCAAATTTAATTGACAGATAAATTGATGACACTTAATACTAGTTTTCACAACATGTTACTGATAAAATAAACTACAGCCAACCAAATGGCAAATTAACTCGACCAACTTGAATTAAAATTCAGAAAGTCCAGATCACCTCTATTAATATATCTCTGAAGAACATCCTTACTCAAGTCGCTCCCGTACTTCAAGTCTCCCATCAACGTACTGATTTGGTATAACGTTCGATCCAATCTTCGTTTGTAGAGCCATGTGGAAGGCCTGCACCTGAATCTGTATCGTACGAAATGGCAGAGGAAGCAGAACATACAGTGGCGGACAAACAAACTGCATCACTTGTGAATTTTGCAAATAATGTGTTTTGCGTTGCATTGTAGGTTGCATAAATGTTCGAAATGCATTTGTTAGATGCGATATATATTTCTGTGAATGAAGTACAATAAAAAGACTCCACTTGATATACCAAACTGACATAAATATCTTCCCAAAGGGTAAAATGCGTAATTAATGGAAATAAGAGAAATCATGCAAATGGCAATCATGACAACCAAACATAGATTTTATTGCATTTACGTGTACAAACTGAAATGACAAGTTAACATAATAGTATTATGTACTGTAAATCGGCAAAGTAAGTCCTCAATATTTTGTTGTTCCTCCTCAAGCTGCAATTGCAGCCTTGCAACGATCTGGCCCAATTTCTTGGTACCACACCCTTACTTGTTGAATATTACTTGTTGGCTTCTTCTGAGCAATTTTAGACGACATTATGTACCAGCAATTTTCAATAGGATTGAAATCTGACTGTTGCTGAGCCAGTCCAACACTATAATGTCAGCATTTCTGAGGTATGACTGCACCTTAAGGGAGAAAAACGAGGGAAAACATTGGTGTATGTTTTAAGCCTTGTGAGACAAGAAAACAAACTCATCATTAAATCTAAATGGCATAAAACTTACCAGTTTTGCTGTGTGGCAAGGTGCTGAGTCCTGTTAAAAATGCAGTTTTGGACGTCTGTGTGGTGATCCCTAATAACGGGTTTAAGGCTCTTTTGTCCATGAAACATGCATTTTAGCCCAAGCTAATAAGCTTTCCGTTAATAAGCTTAATTCGCCGCACTCCTTTGCTGGTTATGCATCCCCAGACCATCTGACCGGCGAGAAACTTTACAGTTGGTGTTATGCAGTCAGGATGGTATGCGTCCGATTTTCATCTTCTGACATCGCTTCCCATCCTAGGCCATGCAGGTTGAATTTCGATTCGTCAGAAAAGATGACGGTGTCCCATTGCTCTTTTGTCCATGGAACATGCATTTTAGCCCAAGCAAGTAGCTTCTTCTTTATTTGTTGGGCAACAAAGGCTTCTTCTTGGGCCGATAGGCAAGCAGACCACATTCTGAAATCCTTCTTTGGATAGTTCGTGCACTTGTTTCAACACCAGAGGCCATCTCAAAGTCCACTTTTAGATCAGGAGCACTAGCATGACGATTACGAAGGCATAGCCTTTCCATTATCGATCTTGGGAAGGCGTAGTCACTCTCTTACGGCCCGATCCAGGTCTTCTCTTCACATCACCAGTTTCACGCCTTAATTTCAGCACCCGGGATACTGTTGACTGGTGGCAGCCTATTTTTCAGCGATAGCACACGTAGAAAGCCATTCCTGGGACAGAGCAACAGCTACACTTTTTTTTGTTGGTGTTAACAGAACATATGGAGCCATGCTTACACCTCCGAAAAACAGGATACTAATGGGTGTGCATACCCTTCCAACGCCGTATTTATAGAAACGGCTGATGCAATACCTTTCAATTACTGTCTGATGCAATGCCTTTGCTTTGCGACAAACAAAATTAACCATCTCTAGAGCGATCCTACTTTCCAATTTCAGTATTCCTTCGTGGAAACAGACAATTAACACAAGAAACATTCATATTAGACCAACTGCTAACAGGAAGATTACAGGCTCCCAACCATTGCATCTGATGAGTACTGACTTCTTCGGTGGGTCCTCTTCAAGCATAAACTGCCACCACTCACACATACTTCAGATATCACTCAACTTCTAAATTACAGAAAAGTCTTCAAACGGTTATTCACCCTCCACTTTCTCGTGTCAATTAAAATGATAGCGGGTGAAGTCAATACGCCAATTTTTAGGCAGATATGCAATTGGGGGATTCCCCCCCCCCGAAACCCTTAAGAGCCCTCCCCTATCTGCAGTCTGTGGCCTGCAGGCTCAGAATAGGCGATAGATGGAGATGATCCACAACGTCCAGGAGATGGATGTGGACTACAAAAAGTTCATAGAGAAGACAAATCCTACAGAAGACGCATCATCAGGGAACAGCTTTCGTCTTCAGCCGAGTGACTGCCATCGTCTTTTTATCGCTTTTCATGTTCTTTCATTTCCCATGTTAACATTAATTTTATATGTAAAATATGTAATTATACGTTTTATGTTTTAATATATGTTTTATGGAATTTTTTGTGTATTAGTTATTTTATGTTAAACCCCTATCATTGTCGCTGTTATGTGTATTATTGCATCAGGTAATCATGTAACCATTCACGGCGTGCAATAAAGAAATTACTAAAATAACTGTAATCAAATAATATTTTATACGTTTCACTACAATGTTACTTTTTTTAAGGTGATGCAGTTTTTTTGTCAGCCACTGTATTCTGCATTCGGAAACTTGCAGAAATCAGGAATGACATTCTGTGGTTTCTTTTATCCAGTATTTCTTTACGGCCTAGAGATTTGGGGATCGACAACACTTCCTTGGAACTTGTCATCTTTGCCTCTTAAAGAACTTATATGCTCAAACATATTGACTTTTCAGTTAGGTGGCATATAAACATCGATACTACACTTTCTCCGCATCACCTAGAAACTTACAGTTATACTTGAAATATCAAGATTCTCAGGAAAGATGCAGAACATTAGTCTAATTATCACACCAAAAATGCTTGTACCGCTCATCTCAACGTCCAGTGTAGTCCTCTTGGTGGGAAACACAATAGTTATAATCACTGTCCTCACACGTGTGAGAAGACTATGATTATAAATGAGTTTAATTTTTAAAAATTTAACAATGGCGTAAGGAAAATATATCGGGTTTTTCATGTGTTCAGGTTATCGGTTTCAGGAAAGATTTGTACGGTTTCTCTCTCTTTCTTTGTCACTCGGGTTTTTTGTCCAGCAAACAGGCAAGCCTCCAAGAGAATGCACTAATTTACAGATGTACTAATTTACACGCACGCACGCATGAACATTGAGTCTAATATCTGGAATAAATATGGTTGGACCGTCCCCTTTGTTCCCTCAGAGCTAGTACATCACTCTGCGCAGTATAAACAAGGCTTCAATGGAGAGACAGATTTCTGCAAAAGATCGATAATTGCAGAGTCCAGAATCTTGACGCAGAGTATTCAAAATTCGTCATCGGTAATACCTATGGGCGGCATGTGCTAATATAAATTGAATTATTTAAGTCGAAACCGATATTGGCGTTAACTGACTTTTTTTTATCACTTCTGCTCTTATATGTAACGTTCTATCTAACAGTTTCTGTTTTACGTATTTGTTATCTTGTAATATATTTGTAAAAATGTCGTGCTTTGTGGAGATTTCAAAATTTTTGTTCCAACTGCTGCATGGCATTGACATATGCCAGTGCTATTGAAAAAAAGCTTGCCGAACTCCGACGGTATCTCAGTAGCTTTAGGCTTCAGATCAACCTTGCTGAATCTGCCTAGATTTATTACTTTTGGAAGTGGGCTCCACTCGCATATCACTTGGGGCGTTCTAACGCGGAATGTGCAATCCCACATTGGGACTGCATTTAATTCTGATCTCTTGTTCTAACATATCTACAGAGTGCTGACAAAATTTCAAAGGTTGCGAAGACTGCAAAAAACCAACTGCTTCATGTCTGAGATCAACGGCTAGTGCAGAACTGTATCTTCACAACAATGTATGCTGCCATCATCAATGGTATGAAAATCTGGAATCTACCATCTCGGCCATGATTAAAGAATTTACAGCAGTTGCTGTAAATGGTTCTCATTCAAATTGCATTCTTTAAAAGAAAGGAAAAACAATCTGATCAGTACTGTGCATAAGACGATTACCCGCAACTGAAAAGAAGCTACTCTTCTCAACCAAAATTAATATCGCACAACTAAACATGGGATCAAGATGGAAAGCAATTCTAGATCAATTCCTTCAAAAGAAAATACTTGGTCAAATGTAAACACGTCACTGTGACTTTCTCCATACCGAACACTTTTCCCCAATTCCAAATGTCTTCTCCTCTCTTCGTCCTCCACACTTCACAGGTAGAACAGCACACTCAGTTCAGTAAGCATTCTGCATGCATCCTCCCTACCTAAATTGCTCCATCGGAATGGAACAATATCTAGCGTGACTCGTCGCTCTACATGACCATCCATTAATTCGCAGTACAGATTCACCGTGTGACGTTTTATTTTTTTTATCAAAGGTTTGTGGGCTGCAACTGTTCTTAAAAATGTATAGCATACAACTCTCTACGTGTCCAGGAAATACCTGCAAGTTTATCAGTGGCCGTCCGTGGCTCCAAAATCATATTCTTGAGGGTTTGATGGTGAGATGGGATAACCGTCATTCTTAAGATACGCTGATTCCTGTCAGTCAGTATATTTATACCTACCTTGTCGTTTCTTGGGCTCACTATCACATTCTGATACTGCATTCCGTGGCAGCTTGGTTTGCACACTACATCTGCCCCTCTTTTGGTGTGGCCTGGATTCGTTTCCCATCGATGACTGGAGGGGTTTTCTAAAATCCTCTTCAATAGTGGCTGAAGTTAACCGATCCGAGGAAGAGGGAGTAAAGTTTGCCAGTGAGTAATTTCAAACGCACAACATTCAAATCGTCCTTGAACATACATTTCAACAAAGAAATACAGAATACTGATGCTTCCGACGAGCTCTGGTGCCTTTAAAATAACAACAATTTTAAAATTTTTTTCACCTCTTGCCTTCCATTTATTCAGCAATTTTCTGATTGTTGACTTCGAATGTCTGTGAGGATGGAATGGTGGTTATAATCACCGTCCACCACACATTTAGTGGAAAAGGCCCGATTTCGATTCCCGTCGGTGACGCGAGAAACTTCTATAGGCTTTTTTCACTCCGTGGCTGAATTAGATGATCTCATCGGTGAACAGCAAAGGTCACCTCTCCTTGCTTCCGGAAACTCAGGTTTCTCCTCTAGTAAAGCAGGCAAATAGACTAAATAACACATGCATAGGCAGATGAATTGGTTCTATTATGACAGTTTTTATTATTATTTTTTGTCTACTTGGAACGTTTAATTTCTGATTAACACGCAAAGACGTTTTCCCTACATGGCATCCAAACTTCATTCTCTTCTGAAAATCTGTCAGCTCTTATCGTGATTTCGTCGTCCATTTAAAATAAATTCTGGTTAATCAGTGATCACCTTTAGGCCAAAATATTTGCATATTTTATAGTCACATACAATTTCCTGCAGTCCGAGAAGTGCTCCCCCCCCGACTTTAGCATTATCATTAGCATTAGCATTGGCATTAGTAAAGGCACACGATGCAAGAAAGCAAGCTTATATAGCATCAGCCAAAAAAAGCACAACAAATCTGATTTCACCATCCACTCACTCCAAAGGTTTGTATAGTTCTGCCTTAAATCTATTTAAGCTATCAACTTCTACAATGACAGATGGAAATTTGTTCCAACAATCACCACAAGCTGACTAAAGGCAAACCCGCACATCTATCCTACAACTTTCTTTCCTCAATTTGAATTTATGCCTTCTCAGGAGATTATTCTGAGCAAGAGGAACAATCCCATCAGCATTGAGCACGCTCAAGCCATTCAAGGCTTTATACACCTCAATTAGATCACCTCCCAGGTGCCTAGTCTCCAGACACTTTAATTTGCAAAACTTAAGCCTTTCTTCGTAAGACAACCCTTTGTTCCATTCACTAATCTTGTTTCCCTTCTATGCACTCGCTCCAGCAGCTCTACATCCTTCCTAAAATGAGGCCTCCAGACCTGTATACAGTACTCAAGGTGTGGCCTGACCATTGCATCGTACAAGGGGATAATTACCTCCTTATCCATGCTAGAAAAATTCCTATATATCATTGACAATACACCATGAGCTACTCTTCCAGACCGTCTGCACTGCTCAGAAAACTTCATATCTGCCTGCACAATTACCCCCAGGTCCTTTTCATTCTCTACCACTGTCATTGTAGTACCATTCAGTTGATACGTTATACTGCTTATGCAGTAACCCCAGAGTAACCCCACCATATGGAGTATTTTACATTTACATTTGTCAATGATTTTTGGTAGGATAGCGTATAACATATGAATATGTCCCATATAAAGAGTGAGTCATGAGGAAAATGTATAATTTCAGGATGTGATTTCTAAGGTCATGCTGAGTAAAATCGAGGGTCCAATTCGAAATGGAACAGTTTTTTGTTACAATTCTGAAATGAGTGTCTGGTTAATTACTCTTTAGGCCAAAATATTTGCTTATTTGATACACAAAAATTCCGAAACGAATAAGAATAAATAGACATGCGCGCAGTATGAATAAGCACTTTTCTTGATTATCTTATCTTCTTCTTGTCTGCTTATCTTATTCTTTTATATTATTTTTTACCATTCAATACTCCATCAGCATTTTTAAAATTCAAACAACCATAACACCGCAATCGTTTGAAATCGGACACATTAAGATATAACATTTTTACTCGAGATGACCTCAGACAAACTTGTGTACACATTCCTCTTAACTCACCCTATATAGTGCATGCTCCCACCCTCCTCCACCTCCCATGCCATCCGGCATAAGAGTGACTGCGCCTCGTATTATTAGGATCGGCTAATATCTCTGCCGTTGAACCCCGGATATCTTCTTTCCTTAATGGATAATATTATATGAAGTCTCCCCTTCAGACAATAAATATTCCTTAATGAAAATGTGTATTTCTTACTTTTCCCTCTAACATATACAACAAGTGTATTGTTATAATTCCTTTACTGCCATTACATAAATCATAGAGAAAAACAACAAAATATACCACACCACTAATCGCTCTAGTAGAGGAGTTTACAAAAAGAAACAGATTCATTCTGCATCACAGAGAAGACATAACACCTTAAGTAACAAAGGTTTCTACAGAATGAACAATCTTGGTAATTACAAACTAGAGCAGTATGCCTCACATATTTGAAGTACACAATATTATTGACCCACATTAGAATCTATATTGTAGTTTAACAGGTTTATGCTAACATTTACACAAGATTATTCTGATTTTATCTACACAAAGGTATCGTTTCTTGGGGGGTATCGCACATCCTTTTGATAGGTATGAACCATTCAACTAAATTCCAGATATTTAAAAACATTTCTACACAATAACAGAATTAATCATGATAAAAATACTTAATTACCGTCTATAGATTACAGACATATATTGAAACTGTGTAAGGTATAGGAATATATTTTTTTGGAAATTTAGTGTTACAATTACACCACTTTATAATTGGCGGATATTAGACTAATCTGGTTAATCTATTGAACCATACAAATTGACTTAACCTCACGTACCGCCCGTTAAAATTTAAAGTACTACCTTGTGTTGATTCAGTTTGGTCATAAATGTTTTTTGAAAAGTCGACTGTATTCAGAGTATTTTAGTAAAATATTAAGAGGAGTTTACCTCAATATAGTGCGTAGTCATTTTGAGGTAAACTCCTCTTAATATTTTACTAATATTATTATCAACGTAGAACATATTGAGTAGTACAGCTCTGATTCATACTATCTAGAGTATTTTAGAATGCATGCAATAAATGTTAAGAGTATATTTCTACAACACATAGCCACCAATAATTACAAAATGGTGCAAAGTAGTCATTTTACTTTTCCCGGAGGTATGCCAGATTCAGCAATCGACTCTGTTTGTGATACAAATGGATCACAGGATGCCATGGAAGTTGATTACAAAAGATGAAAAATGAAGTTCCAGTTAAACGATCAGTGTTAGTTTATTTAATCGTTAAATTCCCTCCCCTTCCCAATGACATGCATTTTTATTTATATATTTCATTTATATCACTTCTTTCCGTTTTTTTTTTTTTCTGTATAAAAATGAAAGAATAGTTGGGGGAAAAAACCATTTACATTGGGATTTTATACGTATACCGGGAGTTATAGGCGTCTCCGTAGCCAGGTGGGAAGGAGCAGCAGTGCGTAGCACACGCTTCTTGATTAGACCGGGGTTCGAGCCCGTCACCACCAAATACGGAGGATGCGGGAAGATTAGGGAATGACCACCGCATATCCCGGAGCAATATGGCCTTAGTTGCTAATGCTCCTAAAAACCAAATAACAACAACAACAACCGGGCTTTATAAAAACACAAAACCCTTTTATCAATTATGCTACTCTTTCGTGTGGTGGTATTATGTTTATGATATTTTGATTTACAATGTCTGGCAATCATTCGCGAAAAAAAGTATTAATTTCATTATTTCTTATTTAAAAATTATCTATTTAAATGTCGTTTAATACTAAAATTAACCAAATAATAATTGTGAAACTGGAGGACGATATCGTGAACAAATACGAGATTATCTGATATTTAAGAACGGTTTTAATATTCTAAAGCATGTGAATAGATAGAAATTAAATATAAATTGACAAATTTTAAGATGGTAAGTTTATCACAGTGAGTGTATCGCAAATCTAATTTCATTTTTAGGAGGTAAGTAAAACTGGAGAAGAAAGAGATTTAAATGATGCCTTGTCCAAATTTCACAGAAAAGGAAAGCAAATTGCAAAGGGTGTAAACTACGAACATTTATGCTCGGAGTTTACACCCTTTGGGCACTGGAATTATACGATAGCATGCCACTCATCTGATACCCATCTATATTCAAGGTGTGGTGATATAAAACGAGTGGGAGGTCTATAATGTAGGAATTTGCCATCTTGACTGTATTTAGCTATCGAATCCAGCCCATATTAAAATGAATTATAGACGGATTATATGGTATTAGGGGTTGAAAGACCTTTCATTGAAGAAATGTGCTTCGTGTTCATATGGATATTATTAGTTTTTTTTGGTAGTTGTTGGCGCCTCGGCTTCGGTGGCCATAATGCACCTCCCAAGGTTTTTGCAGTACTTTGATCCAAGCCCGAGGCGGGATTCGAACCCGCTCCATTTGGGTTGCCACGCAGGCACTTTACCCACCCGACTAGCGTTATTAGTTGAGTAAGGTCTTTTAAAGTTGAATAGTTTGTTTTAATTCTAAATTGATATGCAGTAAAGCCAATAGAGCGTGACTTGAAAAAAAAAAAAAAAAAAAAAAACTTGTAGAAAATATTGATATCCACTATATTGGATGATTCATACTTCATTTACGTTTACTTGTTTGTGTGATTGATCATCTACAGACATCGACATCTGCTATTTTTCAGTGCAGTGGCGTCATTTCTTTTAAAACCCTGAGAGTTGTCAACCACAGTAAAGTACTTAACTTTAAATGTTAAGTGTATGAATTATTTCTAAGCACGGCACGTTAATGTAGGAGATGAGAAACGAAACATGTGATATTGTAGGTATTCATATGTCTTTGTGTTGCTTGACATAAGATTATAATAAAAGGACTGAAGGGGAAACTAACGTGTGCTCGTCTGATTTTTCGTGTGTTCTCACCGTTGTTTGAAGCATAATTCTTTTATATCACGCATAATGACCACTTTCTGTCATATTCGCCTGTCTGGATTCGTACAATAGGGTGCTGTTATTATTGGCGTCAGTTTTATTATGTTTCTATAAAATATCTTCTTTTGTTGCAGAATATGTCTTATTCCTGCCCTCGTTCTCATCTGAGCAATGAGTTCTGTTAAGTCCTTGCGGTGATACATTTGTAAATATAAGGCATTACAAAAGCCTAGAAAATATTAAAAAGCGATTACGGGAGATCTATTAGTTACAGAGGAATGCAGCTTTGCTACAGATTTTTTTTTGGGGGGGGGGGGGTGTATATTGAAACAAAACTATTAGTTCTGTGCATCGCCAAATGGGAACACTTGCATAAAGGTGCGTCAAGGTAGTTCCATGATTATCATTTATGTTAATAAATGATAATCATGGAACTACCATGGAGCTTGTAATTCATAACCGTATTTGTATATTTTGCCTGTTGAAGTGTGCTCATGGGCCGATTTCTATGTTATACGGGCTGATAGAACAATAATAACTCACCGAGGAACTCATTTATTGTTGATCCTATCTTGTCGTTATTTAACAAGATCCTGCATCAAAAATTTTTCCCTCCTATGTTGCATGTCTATCTAGCAAGACCGCTGCCGAAAATACGCTCTGCTTATCAGCCCAGTCACTCCCGTCCAATTTCTTCTGCATCAAGCCTATTAACGCTCTTTGATAAATCTCTTCTGAGAAGGTTAACCACCCAAATAATGCCACAACAGTCACCACAGATCCTCTATGCTACTCGGTAAAGATCCACAGCTACAAATCTAGTCACCACCACTACCAAGATCCTCGAGGCATTTGAGCAAGGTTCGGAAATCACCGTTACGTATATCGACGTCCAGGCAGCATTTGATTCCATATCCGTTCACGCGTTGGCAAGACTACGACGTGAGTATTTCCTCATTGGTGGAGAAGTGCTCTGGTTTATTCAGAAAATGCTTGAAAACAGAATTGTTATTGCTCATGACGGAAATCTAGCATTGCCATTGCGAGCAATATTTCTGTTATGGGAATTGCATCAGCCATACATGTAAATTTTTTTCACTGATTGCAATAAAGATATACAGATATACAGAATCTGCGATACACAAGGACTATTACAGCTGGAGTTCTACAAGGTCCTGTCTGGAACTTTGTTATCAGCTGTTCTCGTGCCGTTCGTGACGGACTGAACTGATATTATCACCTTTGCTGACAACATAAAACTGTTCGCCCCATCGATCCTGGAGACACTGCTAACTACATTAATGCCTTAATCCTTTAGAAAACCGGAACCTTCAGGCCTTCCTCTCCGGTTTCGGTCTTCACATCAATTCTCAGAAGTCAAAACAGTTGACTTTCTCGCTTAAAGTCCTCTCTCGAGGACTCAACAATAGTGCAATGCATTTTAAGAGGATCCGCGATTTCTGCTGTCCAACAACATGCTGATCTGGGTGTTATTTTTGACCAGAAGCTTTCCTTTCTACCACACCTAGACCACCTGAAAATAAAGTTCTGTCGACTCCGGTGGATGCTTAAGCAACAACTTATACACGTCCATGACCAGACTGTTGGGTGCCGACATATTTAGACATGTGTATATCCGGTCGTGCTCTATGGCGCCAAAGTCTGGACTTCGACTGCTACGACGCATTTAAGATTAATTTTCGCAAGGAATTCTAGCTATTGAAGTGGGCCCTGTCGAAATTTCGGCTTCCTCCTATACCAAGGACCACCCAGCTGGCGGCAGCTCTCAACATCAGACGTCTTCCTGCCATCATTCATGAGAGACTAGTCTTTGCTGTCAAAATGATGGTTGGCATTATTTCTGAACCAGACATCTGGACTAACTGCGGATGGAGAATCCCGGTATCAAGCCTTAGGGCCAATCCAGTCCTTTAGGCCATCCCAAACTGGTTAAATTTATTCGATTGATTTTTACCGTGCAAATGCTGCAGTACACACCGGTATACTCCTTAGACGGCGACCTCTACAAGTTCGAAGTCGATAAGAAATATAGGCAGAACTTACTCCATAGACTTCGTTCTTAGGACTACGTCACAGGACATTGGAACCTTGGACAGGTCTGCTCCCGAAGACCTGTCCATCGCTGCCATGGATCCATCACTGCAGCATTCAAACCTTTCTCGTGAACTGCAGTATAAAAGGACTTCTCCTTGCAAACACGCGGTCGTAAATATATTTTCATGTGTAAGTTTGTCATTTTTGTATAATTGGTCATAATGATATATTTTTTTGTTTTTGATTTTTGTTTATTCTTCTCATCTTTGTTTATGTTGTGTTATTCCTTTTCTGTAAACCCCTGACTTGTAGCCGTGAAGGCTGTTGCGTACAGCAATGTGCATTCTGTATACAATAAAGAGTTCTTTTGTTCCCTAAACTTTTGTTCGTAAAGGTCATTTGAGCTGATTTAGCATGATTACGTTCTAGACTGATTGAATCTAGATACATTTCTAGTTGTTGTATTTTTTGATTGGCCAGTTGATTGATGGTAGCTGCTTGATTAGGGTTAGATGATATTATGTAGAATTTATGTCGTCCACATAAGACAGAAAATCCTGTTGTGATGCAAGGAAGGGTTCAAGGGCTGCAGCATTAGTAAGGGGGAAAGGACCCCTCCCTGTGGTACTCGTCTAGTGACCAGGCACCTATATTGATAGTTTTGATGAGTGACTAGAAGCTCTCTAGGTTTTAGAATTGCTTGTAAAACTTGTAGAGCATTACCAGTCACATTGAAATAGTTCTTCAAGATATATATTAATGCATCAATACTGACACGGTCATATGCTGATTTTACATCGAAGAAGACGACATCAAGTTGCGCATGGCCGCTAAGGGATCTTTGTATTCTTGTAAGTGTGTCATGCAGGTTGGTACTAGTAGACCTGCCTTTGATTACTGTGTGGAGGTAGGGAGGCCTGTGGTTGAAGCAATGTTCTGTAAGTGCAGGGTAATGGCCTTCTCGAAGAGTCAGCAATCCACAGCTGATGGGGACCGGCCTGTAGTCCTTCGGTCCTTTCGGATGTTTACATTTTGGTATTGGGCGCACAAAGTACGAGTTCCAGATTTCTGGGGAATCTGCGTTAGTTATAATTTGATTAAAAATATGCAACAGAATATAAACAATGTAAACGCTGCATATTTGTAAATTGAACAATAGACTAAAGTCAGCAGTAGGTCCCGCCTGGACCTACTGCTGACTTTAGCGGTAGCTTCTTTATGATCTCGATCAGATGGTCTCTCCTGATAGCGAAATTAGAGAATACGGGGTAGCTCGTGTATCCTACCACAGGAAGGACGGACTGATTATGCTGCTGATTGGGCTGCTCGAAGGCCGATTTCGCCCATTACCTGAAGCTCTTCTATTCCATTGTTGACTAATTACGCGTAAGCGCGTGTATTCTTTTTGAGAGTGGCATCCTGTCTATAATCAGCTTCCTGTGAGCCATTATTTTTTTGTTTCAAAAATAAAGCTCTTTCCCTTTTATATGCGATGAGATCTTGTTGATTAATCGTCCTTTTCCATCGTCGGTAAGCCTTTTGCTTGCGATGAAAAGCGAGTTTGATATCAGAATTGAACCATGGGGTAGTTCTTGATGTAATCTGAACTTCTGATGCCCTTGCCAGCGCTTCTTGTCTGAGTTCTTCAGCTAAGCAAGATAAAGCTTCCCTCGGAGGGAGGATATATAGATTCTGCCAGTTAAACTCTGTTAGGCGTTTAAGAATTTGAGGCGATCGAGATGTGGTCTGACCGGAACTTAAAGAAGGATGACATGATATGCATGCATGATGTCCAAATTGTGATAGAGTAGATCTGAGGTATTATTCCCTCTAGTTGGGGTATCTACAACGTGTATGAGCCAAGGTCCCTTCTAGCATCTTGCTATTGGAGGTAGGGAGGCCCGTGGTTGAAGCAGTGTTCTGTAAGTGCAGGGTGGCCTTCCTCGAAGAGTCTTCGAATGGCCTTCTCGAAGAGTCAGCAATCCACGTGGTTTATCTGTAATTGATTCTGGAATCCCTACAATTATCACAGTCTTCTGTGATAACTGTAGGGATTCTAGAATCAAGATTACAGATAAACCACGTGTGGTGTTCCAACCTCGTGTCTTCAGTATGGTCTGGGGGTAGGTAGACTGCACACTTGCAATTTATATGTCTCCTTGGCTAAATTTAACACAGGACCTCAAAGTTATCCTTTTCGCTGTATTTCATTTTCCCCATCAAAAAAAAGGCATCTTTATGGGAGTATGGCTACACCCTACCTCTTCTAGAGCCTCTCGAGTTTACTAGAGCATTGTACCTCATGGGTTGGGAGAGAATTTCCAGCTTGTTCCCCTCAAGGAGCCATGTTTCAGTAATGCAAATAAGATCGAACTCATCTAGATGAAGGAGAGACTGTAATGTTTCAAGTTTGTTAACGAGGCTTCTGACATTTATTATTACTCTTTATCGGTTATTCTTTATTAATTTATCAGGTTATCTTTATTAGTATTTATTATCAATATCCTTTTTTACTACAAGACTTTCAGGAATGATATATCTACATTTTTTGCCGGAAAACTTTGACAACTATTAGAAGACAGTCCCCTTGTTGTTGTTATTCTTGTAGAGTTTTAGAAGCATCAGCGAATAAGGTCATATTGCTCTGTATATACTGTCTGTAAATTAAATTGCGTGTGTTCTATGGGCGATTTTCTGTTTTTTGGGCGAAAAATCCGAGTTTCGAGAGAAAAAAAAATTGCTAATTTCGACTGAGAAAGGACCTATAAAGATTCTTCACATCATCGACGGAACTCGAACTCAGGTCTTTTTCACTCGGTGAGGAGGACGAGGATTCTACCAAATATGCTACCTACGAGCGCACGACATGCACCTTGAAAATTGGCATGGGTTATGATTTATGCGTGAAGGTGCACCAGTCCCCCACTTTTATATGATCTTTCTCACTTTCTAAATACGGAGTACAATAACAGATGGATTGTTTGGAACGGCCCTGTAAATTGGCCATTGCAGTCTCTGGACTTCACACCTTTAGATTATTTTGTGTGAAGTTAAATGACATCCTGGATAATGTACCCATATTACCAAGCAAGACAAACTGAGAATTCGCATTTTGAGAGCTGCTTAAACCATTTGGAATAGTGCTAGAATTATAAATATGCCAGGGAATCGACTATTCGTCGTCAGAAATGCTGCCCTGAACGAAATGAAGCTCACGTTGAACAGTTGCTTCAGACCTTTTCCTTTTAGATGTTTATTTAAATTTCTTTTGAATGTTTTTTAATTTAAGATTAATGTTTAATATCTTATAAATAAAAACTTTTTGAAACACATGTTTATAGGAACTGATTTCCTTATTTTTAGCTGTATCTTATGATCTTACTTAGATTTGTTCCGTGCAGTTTTGAAAAACTTTGTATGTATTTTCATGCATGGTCGTGTTCGTCTTGAACGAGGTTTCTTTGTTTTTTATCGAATTTCAGGTTTTCATTCGATTCCTCACTCATGGATCGGCATAAGTACGAGAAGGAGATGAAATTAGTTTTATTATTATTATTATTTTACCATAGTTAGGTCAATTTTGCAATATGAGTAACAACATACACTGAGTGGCCACTTTATTAAGTACATCTACCTAAGAAGGAGGGACCTTTAGCCCTTAGAGCAAAGCATGACTCAGCAAGGTGTTGAAACCGTGATACAGGGATACGTTTAGTCAGTTATCACTTCCCATAGTGTTACCAACTAAATGGTGCGAAGCTCTACTCTGAACTGCTTGTGCTACCTCATCCCAAAGGTGCTCATTTGGATTGGGATCTGCTAACTGAAAAAGACTCTTCTGTTTCTGGAAACAGAGGAACATTTCAATACCACAGGTTACCTGGAAATTGTTTCCCAAAAGACCCATCGCTTAATGGCTGCAGTTTATCCATCTGCGAAGAGGTTCTTCGAACAGGATAGTATGCCATACCTCAAGGCCAAAATTGTACAGAACTGGTTCCCGTAATATAAGGATGAATTTGGCTTGCTGGTCTAGTGAACCCGCAGCCACAAGATTCTAATCCAATTGAGCACTTGCGAGATGAGGTGGAATGAGGTCTTCGAAGCAGAGATCTGCTGCGGTCCAATTTGTAACAACTTTGGGAAGAAATTAAGTCAATATGAACTAGCGTCACTGCGGCACGCTTTCGATACCTCGTTCGGTCCATGCGACTAAACACCCAGGCAGTTCTGAAGGCTACTGAGGAAACCTACTTGCTAATAAGTAATTTCCCTAATAAAGTGGCCACTAAGTGTAAATCAACGATAGTACACCCTGTCCAAAGCACGAAATCCTTTAACATGTACTCAATTATGCCTTTATAGAATGTAAAGGCCCTGACGGAATCCCTAGTTTTATTATTAGATTGTCCAGTGCATACATCGTTGATTCGTTAGTGTATATCATTTCCAGGTGCGTTTCTCAGCTATTCCTTCCAAGACAATGGAAAACTTTCAGGATTACGCTGATTCCTAAAAAAAGCTTGCAGTATTAACCATACCGGCCATCGACCAATTGTTCTTTCGTCAATAATTACAAAAGTTATTTAATTATTAAAAAAATCACTCGGGCTGACACTGTTTTGCGCTTCCAAACTGCGTTTCAAGATAAGGCACAATGCGATGTATTTTACTTAGACATCAAAGGTGTATTCAAAAACATAGATCTCAAAAATCTTTTGAAATACTAAAAAATCATTTCTTCGTTGACACAATGATTATTTCCTATCTTCAGTACAGCCTAATGATCGCAGATTTCTTCTCTTCCCCACTGACAATATTCTCGTCACAATTTCAACAGACATTCCTCATAGTGGTGTTCTCTCCACCTGTATTTTCAGCATCTCTTCAGCCACTTCTACAAGAAAATCCAGATCTACTGGCATATGCCGATGATTTAAATTATTTATAATCTCCAAAGCCAGTGATGATATTCGCAAAGTTATCCATGATGCCAATTTACAGATTTGTGAAATCATCAAGTATCTGAAAGATCTCAATCTGACTATAAATGCAAGCAAAAAAAACAAATCTGCCCAAATTACTTATTCCCTTCAGAAACAATCCAACCACATAGAAATAAAAATTGCAGAAGTCCCAATCCGAAATGTCTATGCTCACAAAGACCTTGGAGTTTTTTTTTGATAAAAATCTCTCCTTTAATGTCCACTATTTATATGTTGCTCAAAAAAATTGAAAAATTGAAATGGTTAATCAAACAAGAAACAGCAGCGATTCAAGACAAAAAAATTGGGGTGGGTTGTGTACGGGGACACAACCGCAATCGTTTAAGGCATGAATCCGTCATTGTGTTATTAGAGAAAGGGTAAGATATAAATGAATAAAGTCTTGGCGGTTATAAGTGAAGTGTAATTTTATTTATCAAATGCCGATGATAGGAGAAGTAAGATACAAATGGCATAGTATTTACGTCGATGTTTCTTACAAAGGTTAAAGCTATACAAGTGTTGCCCAGAGCAGTTGGCGATGTAGAAATGAACTTCAAATTGAACTCACGTTGAACTTTTGAATTTTTCTTTCCTATGATATACGTTTCTTACATTTCTGTTCATATTTTCTTTGCAATGTTTTCGACATTATGAAAATTTTCTTCAACTCGGCACAGTTACCGGCTTATAACTTTACACATTTTATTTTATCGGTTATTATTACTAAATAATATTGTAGATCCTGTTATTCTCTACAAATCGACACCAATTTCAACGTCCTATCTCTTTTCAATCCAAAGTTACACACTGCCCAAACGCCGCGCGGCGTCGCCATTTTCTGTGTTCACGCGCAAGCGCTACCCCCCCCCCCCACCGCTGCACACCCCACTACCCACCATTTTAGATATGGACATAAATCCTCTATCCAACAAAATCTAAATCATTAGATTATCATGTATATTTTACGAGATATAAGCGCGACAAATCTTGTGTTTTGGTCGCTAGAGTTTTCGTAGAGACCACCCTATACCGGATCGAATTTAAAGACGTATTCACATCAAAAAACAATCATTAAGCATGTTCAAAGATGCATCTTTCCCATTCTGTCCTATGCTTCCGAAATCTGATCTGGTGCTCCTCAAGTAGCCGTAAAGAAATTCCTTGCCCTAGAATATTGGGTTCTTAGAGGGCTCAATAGTAAGCTTCGTTTTCCCCATACAATATCCAGGCAACAGCTTTATGAAAACTTAAAAACAAAGCCTCTGCAACAGATGATCAATGTGTCTGAGTCATGCTTCTTGCAAAGTTAATTACTTCTGCATGCGATTCACCAAGCTTAGCTAATATAATAACTGCTCCCAACAGAGAAAATTCAAGAAACCACAATTCAAATCCAACCTCTCCAGGCTCAAACTAATGGACAGAATGTTCCCCAGTGCAATCCTTCACTTCCTAAATCATCACAACATTGATTGCAAAAGGTTACTTAACTCGGAAGCCTGCATGAGTCAGATATCCGATAAAATGAAGAGAAATAAAAACAACAGCCTGCCTTCAACCCAGCACTGCAAATGTGCTGTTCTGCAAAATTTTTATTAATTCATAAGTATAATTCCTATTCATTGTTAATGTTTATATGAAATCTGCTATGTATTCGATTATTTTATTTACTTTGTATCGTATTATCTGCCCTTAGCCATGTGCTGTGGGGGGCTTGCTGTATTTGCAATAAATGAATACTTATTTATGATCACTGTAACGTGTCGATTTACGGCAACCTTCATTATAGGCCCAGTCGTTTTTCAAGAAAACTGTCGTACTGAAAACTGTGCGGTTTTGCAACTATTGGCATGCTACAACTATAACAGCGTGTATGCGTGGTCATAACAGCTGTTTTATAAGACTGCATATATCTGGAGATATATACAAGAATTGCTGTGACAGCGTATTACCAGTGAAAGGATGTCAGATACTCATTTCTCACAATGTAATCGTCTTGATCGTCCGACCCCATTCCTTGAATCTTTTGGCATCATTCCATACCTAGCTATCCTGAAAGTGAAAGATAGTATCACACGGCACGAGAGAAATATCACCCCTATATGTAACGTGCTGAAATTGACCATGCTGTTTCTCAATTTGAGGTTTTGCTACACCACAGCGGTGACATCACCGCAGCTCTTACGAGGCACTTACTGACGAATACCTCCACTTGGAACAAACGGTATCGTTAACATAGTATCGTGCTAAATGTAATAGATAACAGTCATGCTACATGTTATGTACTACTGATAATGTAGACATGTCGACATGTGTTTTGTCTTATGTAGACCGGCTCTCAAATGCTACTTCAGCATAGCCGTGGTACACTAATGATACAAACACTGTACAGAAATGCCAGAAATATGTGTAGTGCTATGTTTGTGCTGTGCATGTGTTGTTATGTTGTTTAGTTGTTTCTGGTTACTTTTCTACCAGAAAGGTGCAGCCTGGTACCCGTCTATGCCATTAGGAGGCGGGCCACAGCTGAGCGCGAATCTCAGCAAACCTCGAGTGTCACGTACTGAATGTCAAAACCATTCAAAAAGAAGTAAATAAAATTAGAAAAAATAATAATAAGGATTTGAAAATTTAAAAATATAATAAAGAATTTATAGAAAACTACACAACAAATCCCACACCAGTGCAAGGCCAGCAAGGACAAACACAGCAGAGGTAAGAATAGCAGAAAAAGAGAGAGGAAGAATAAAAAGTAAATAAAAACTTGATAGACGAAAAGGAAAAGAGAGGAAATGAAAGGAAATAGGGGGAAGAGATATAGGTTCTACACAGGATAGCCTGTGCTAGCAGAGTATTCCGCTTCAGGACCAGCAGGAGATAGAAGACTGGAAAATTGGCCGTTGACCATTCTCGAGTATGATTAAGAACTGTCCAAATCGAATGTGATAGTGAAGCTGGTTACTTGAACTAAAGACGGCTGAAGTGATGATGGTAACACGTACTGGAGAGGATGGAAGTGATGGCCTGGACTGAAAGTGGAACCTGAGTAATTGAAGTTACAGGAACTGAAGTACTAGTGATGAGTTGCCCACGTCTGGTGAAGGTTTTATGAGCAAAATCTTGCAGAAGATTAAACTTTTCTTTGTTGCCAGTCTTCTGGGTGGCCACAGTTAGAGGAGAGAATCAGATAGATTAAGCATAGCAAGTTTAGTTTGAAGGGAACTATGGCCGGTTAAAAGAAAACGAGTATGGAAACTTGGACAGAATCATTTTAGAATAGACTTTTATAAAGGAGAAGACAGGTGGTTACTTTCTTGTGACCATACCTTTGGAAGAAGAAGGACACAACTTCCAGAGTCGGACTAGATGGTTCCAGCAACAAGTATCTTCAGTTTTAGAATCACAACGGATATTAACACGTATTCAGAGTTATATCTAAAACATTCAACGGAAATGGCATGTCTGATAGAAACAAAAACTTCGATAAGCAATTTGGAGGTCCAAAGGTAAGCAACCATTTAAATCCTGTAGCGCAGCTGTCGAAACAGTGCGACAGGACGACAAGAACAACTCATCATTAAAAGCATAAGTCTTTGGATGGAAAGGAGTTTCTCTTGGATGGTATCCTTCTTAGCATACCAGAACGAAGCACCAGCGCCATAGGTACGATAGGAAGAAACACCACTTTATACGAAAGAAGAAGGGTATGGTAGTTAATATTCCAGGATTGATGTGACAGACGGACATGCATGGAATTATACTTGATAATTTTATCATGAAGGTGCAAGACATGTTTCTGGAAGTTTAATTTACGATCTAGAATGATACACAAAAATTTATGTGAGTCAACCATAGATAGAAAGAGAAATCAAAAAATTTAACATTCAGAAGCCTGGAAACGTTAAGATAGAGTAGCTCAGTCTTGTCAGGAAAAAGTGTAAGTTTATTAATAACAGACCAAGGGCACAGATCATTCATAATGTTATGAATTGATAATATCATTCATAATGGCAAGTACTTTCCAGAGGATTCCCGATTACACAAAAATATAAAGTAATGAAGTGACTGCATTTCCATAGACTATGACAGTGTTAGCGGCACGTTTTTCATTCTGTATGCATAACCACAGATCATGCCCGCGTGGGGCACACTTAGTATAATCACCATCCTCACCACACCGTGTGAGAAAGACCTGAATTCAAATCCCGTCAATAACGAGAGGAATTTTTAATTTGTATAGGCCTTTTCACAACCTGGCTGAGTTAGTCAGTCTCAGGCGAGGGTAGCATGGTTTTATCTCCCCCAGAAACTCGGGTTTTTCGGCCAGCAAACAGAAAATCGATACACTACGCAATATGGCCTAAGTTTCTTATGTGCCTAAAACCCTACAACAACAAAATCACGTTTCATGTGACAGATTAATCGTTTACTCTTCCCTAGTGGCGAGTTTTGAAACTATATTGTTTTTCATGTAATTCTCTTCTGCATCCTCTGAAGAACCCGATTTCTTATCCTCAGTTAGCTAGAGCTCCAGATAGCTCTATAAACGGATAATTTAATTGTGATTAGCCAGTTGTTTTCGCACTTCTTAAGAAACAGCAGTTTTTAATTAAGTGGGCACTATTTTGCTCTGCACATTCTTTTAGGAAACACAACATGAATAAATATATGTGCTGTAGATTTCACCTATTATATGAATAGTCTGGCGTCCTGCATGGTCCCCTGGGTTGGCACTGTGGTTATAATCACTGTATCTTCCCACACCGGAGCAATATGGTCGCTGATGCTCCTAAAATCCTATAACAACATCAACAGCAACAACAACAACCTCTCCACACCGGGTGGAAAAAGGCCTGAGTTCGAATCTCGTTAATGTAGAGAGGAATGTTTATGGGAATTTTTCAGAACGGGCTGAGTTAGTCGATCTCAGACGAAGGCTGCACCCACGGCGCCTCCGTAGCCAGGTGGGCAGGAACAGCAATGCGTAGCATACACTTCTTGATTAGACCGGGGTTCGAGCCCGTGACCACCAAATACGGAGGATGCGGAAAGTCAGGGAATTACCACCCCATATCCTCTGAGCAATGTGGCTTTAGTTGCTAATGCTCCGAAAAACCAAACAACACCAGCTTAACCCACACATTCATTTTGCATTATTTTATTAATTTGTAGCTTGAATTCTATTACGAAACTTGTAATGGACTCACTTATAAAATTTATTCAGATGACTGTTCCATCAACGGATAGTGAAAACATAATCAATATCGCATGAAACGAAATAGCATAAAGTGCTCCTTATGATGATGACAACTTGATTCATTGGGTTAATAATATAGCTGCTTGACGACTAGAAAAAAAGGATTACAAGTATATTTTAGAAATGCCTTTTATTGCCTTGCTATCATGCTACCATTTACAACCATATAGATTTCTAAATTCATTGTGAATCTCTGGAATTGCCCCATAGATCGATTTTATAAGTTAATATTTTTACTTGCTCTTCTTTCTTCCTTCGTTTTCCTCTTTCATTGCCTCAGGATTCGTACGTCTATCGAGATGATGAATGGCAACAAAGGAGCTACCAATTTAACTACTTCCTACCTGTCATGCAGATTTTCCCAGACGGTGTTCAATGTTATAGAAAGGAAGTTTAATAAAATTTTTTTAGCTTTGTGATTTCTTCGAAAATCGAAACGAGAATAGAATAACAAACAGGAATAAAAAACAAAAATAAATTATCGAAATTCAAAAGATAACACATACGAAAAGAAAAACTGTGTGCTGTCTAAATTTGGTTACGATTCACTATAATTTTTCTTATAAATGCGTTATACAAAACCCGGACGAGAGAAAGATTTTCAAATTAATGCATCTTTTGACGCCTGCTTTCAGTTTTGGAATACAAAAATTATGTAATTTTTATGCATAATAAAGTGTCAGTATCTTCTTAAGCAAAAGTTGCTTAAGAAGGTATTAAGATCAAGCAATACTGAGTTATTCGTGTTTTAATTTCAGAAGTAGACATCTATAGTATCTTATGGAGGACGGCACATCAGTTCAACTCTGCCTTCATACACTGTAATGAACACAGAACTCTGTGAAAGGCCAGAAATGTGTGTACTGTTATATTTGTGGCAGTGTGTATGTGTGTGTTGTTTGGTTTTTCTGGCCATTTTTTTATTATTATTATTAAATTCATTTATTATTATAGCAAGTGATTGCTTTCACCCCTTTTACACAGCCGACCGGTTAGAAGGGTGTACAAAAATGCAAGAATGGCAATTTTTACAATGCAATATTTACAAATCATGTTTACAATATTTACAGAAGTGCGAATCATTTACAGTATTATTTACAGAATGTAGTTATCGACAACTTTAGAAGAGGAGATTATTCACAGTACCATTTAAAAGTAGATGTCCAACAGCTATTTTATATTTTGGTCATTCCCTCCTATTCAAGCTTCTTCTTCATACCTCTATAGTTCAAGCAGGCTGTAAGTTTCAGAGAGGCTCTTCACTCTGTACTGCTCTTGCCTTCACAGTATTTCACAGGATCTATTGCAATGTATTGAAAAGGGGGAACTGCGTTGTTTGGAAAGAAGTTCTTCAGACAGCACAGGTTGGATAGTGCAGAATGCAACAGTAAGTAGGGATTGTCATTACTGCGTCCAGCACGTGGAGTAGCGATAACTCCGTGAAGACTGGGGCCGTCAATCACGCCAGTTAGCATCTGAGACAGAAGAAGAATATTCCTGGTTGCAATGTGAACTCTCCAGGGAGTGATATTTAAGTTGGCATGGAGCTGGTGAATGCGCTGCCCGTGACTCTATTCATCTATCTCATTACCTAGTACTCGACTGCCAGGAATCTTTTTATGTACGAGATCGGTGTAGAAGACCAGATTGGTGAAGCATATAGTGCGATTGGTTGTAAGCACCGATGGACGTATCCACCGACTACATCGACGTGGAGTAACCCCGTCAGCTCTTGTCGAATTGCCCACATCGCCGAAAAAGTCTTAGTTTTCATGGTCGAAAAATGGTTTTGAAAAGTGAGGCCCTCGTGCCAAGTCAAGCCGAGGTCGGTGTGAGACTTCACTTTCCTTATCTGCACTCCGTTGTGATAGGCTGTGATGTCATTTTTGATTCTCTTTTTTGTAAATGTGATTTGGGCTGATTTAGATATGTTTAGCTCCAGACCTATCTGCAGTAGATAGGTTACAAAAGGCTGTTGATCAGGACGGCGGCTCGCTGATTTATCATGTGGGTTTGTTCAGAGTCATTTGATTTTATATATAATTTGAGGTCATCTGCATATATTATGAGAAATCAGTGTATCTTGCGAGGAAAGGTTCAAGGGCCGCTGCGAACCATAAACCGAACAGGACACCTCCCTGCGGTACTCCTCGCGTTATAACACGCTCCTGTTTGAATGAAGGATTTATGGCTGATGATGAGTTGTCTTGGCGTAAGGATGAGGTTGATGGCTTTTAGCAGGCTTCTTGTAATGCCAAAATATTTTTCCAGAATGTAGATGAGAGCGGGAATTGAGAGTTTATCATAAGCAGATGAAATATCAAGTAAGGTGACGTCCAGCTGAGATTTACTGTTGACAGCTGTTTGAATTTTAAACAGGGTGTCTAGTAAGTTTATATATGTAGATCTTGTGGGGATCACAGTATGCAGATGTTTGGGTCTATGGGAGAAGCATTGTTCGATCAGTGCTGATAAGATAGTTTTCTCAAACACTTTTAATAGAGTGCAGACCACCGAGATCGGTCTGAAGTCCTTAGGCTTCTTAGGGTTTCTTCTTTTGGGTATCAGTTGTACCCTGTAGTGATTCCATATTGTCGGGATTGATCCGGGATTTAATATCTGATTAAAGATTGACAGAAAGGGCTTCACAACGAAGGCACTGAACACTTTAACTATGAATAGAGAAAAACCGTCAGGACAAATTGTAGTTTTATTGGGAAGGCTATTGATGGTATTTATAAGGTGTTGCTTTGTTAGAGATATAGTTGAAAGGGGCTGTCTGGAATGTGTGAGGAAATCGCCCAGTTTTGGGGTTTTTGGGTTTGATTGTGCCTCGTTGAAAGTCAAAGATACCCATTCCTGAAATACCTTCTCTTCCATATGGAAAACTTTTTTGCATTTAGATGCAATACGTTTGGAGTGATTTATTCTGTTGAGTACCAGCTGCCGGATTGCTTTTCTTTTGTATTTAAGGAAGTTTGCCCGCTCTTTCTTGTACATCTGGTAGTCAGCTGAGTATTGAAACTTTTTCCATTTTCTGAAAGTTTTTTGTTTTCTCTTGAATGATTCTCTGACTTCAGCATTGAACCATGCATTGGATCTGTCAGATAATTTTATTTGCTTGGATGCTCCTTGGGTGGCAATTTCAACTAGCTCGTCAGCAAGGCTAGATATTGCGATGTCCACTGGTCCATTTTGTCACCAGGAGGGCGGTTACCAGGAAAGCGATCACCTGGAAAGCCTGCCCAGTGTCCGTCTACACCGGTGTTTCCCAACCTTTTTTTTACCATGCCCCACCTAAGTCTTTCTAAACTTCTGATGCCCCCTATGTAACGTTGGGAAACACCGATATATATATTTTTTATATTCAAAAATTGAATTATTCCCTAAATGAAGCCTAATTACAACTTGTTCAGGACACGAGACTTAGGTTTTAGGAAGAAATCATTAGGAAAAATTAAGAAAAAAAATAGGAAGTAAATTTTCAAAACATACAATAGACATTGTGATATCCAGTCGATTTCTTTTCTTTAGTAACAAATCATTTATGGAACTAAATCCACATTCAGCTAAATATGAAGATGGAAACGGTAACAATAGCTCTCTTGCAAAGTTGGTTGAATTTGGGTATTTTATTTCTGTTTCATCACAAAGCCATGCCATCGCTTCTTTTATATTGAATAAAGTTTTAACTGACTCATCATTTTGCATTTCTGAGAATTCTTCTTGGTACTGCATTGATACATCAGACAAATCCACTAACATTGGTTGCATCATCCAGGTTGGAAAATCAATTTGTTTTAAATCAAAAAACCTTTCTTTTAAATCATCGGACAGAATTTTCAGCTGATCAACAATAACAAATACAGCGGTATCAGTCACTTCACATTTTTGCAGACAACGAAACTGTTCAAACTTTTTTTACAAATATATTTTTGACATAATTTAATAAATGTAATGAAACCAAATGTCTTCGCTTTTGCATCGACGAGAGTTTTATTTGTTCCTTGAAGTTGTTTATTTAATATATTTAGTTTTTCAAAGATATCGGCTAAATAACTCACAAATGCTTTACCATCGACCGTTAACAGATGCTTCATTTTAGGTTTGTCACTTAAAAAGTCACTAATAGTATCAAATAGTTCCATAAATCTTTTCAAGCAGTTCCCTTTCGAGAGCCACCTTACTTCAGTGTGAAGTAAAAGTCTCACATGGTCTTCATTTTGTTCTTCACAAAAAAGCTTGAAGAGACACAAGTTTTCCCTAACACAATGCACAAGAAGCATTTCTGGATTCTCATCTTTCATCAATTTTAAGCAGCCATTTTTCTTGCCCATCATATTAGGAGCACCATCTGCAGCGCAAGGTTATATTTTTCATTGGTATATTATTGTCATCTAAGTAATTTTTTAGCTTATTATATATATCTTTGGAGGTAGTGGTGCTCTCTAACGATTTACAGAATAACATTTCTTCAGCAAAATTACCTTTATCAATATATCTTACATAAGTTATCAGTACGGCTTCACTGTCTCTCAAAGTTGAGTCATCCATTTGCACTGAGAATTTTCTTGTTTTCAGCTTTCCAACAAGTTGTATTTCAATATCTTCACTCATTTCATCTATTCTTCCGCTAACAGTATTGTTATTGAGTGGCATAGCTTTCACGTCTTTGTCATCTTTTTCAAGAACTGTTTTAAGAAATGCTGATATTGATGGTTTGATTAAATTCTCTCCTATAGTATGATTTTTCCCAGATTTAGCAATGAGTAAAGAAATTTCATAACTAGCCTCAAGAGTACGATTGATAGTTGCAGTATGAGCAATAAACAGAGACTTTACCAACAATTCTTCTTTTGTACAAGTTAAGTCATAGTAGGCGGTTGTTTTAAACTCTAGACGAGCAATTTTTGAATTGCCCCCCTGAACAATCAAATTTCCCCCATGTGGGGCGTGGGACCCACGTTGGGAAACACCGGTCTACACAGTGGGGAGGTAGGCCACAACTCCGCATGTACCGTGGCACCCTTGACAGTCACGCACTAAATGTTCAAAGCGAGTTAGGAACAATTCAAGAGAACCCCGTGCCATCAAGCCGACACACACACACACACACACACACACACACACACACACACACACACACACACACACACACACACACACACACACACACACACACACACACACACACACGAGACAAGGCAGCAGAAGGCGTAGTAAAATTTTCAGAAATCTATAAAAAACTGGTTGGCGAGTTGATATTGGTTTTTGT
Organism: Mastigoproctus giganteus; assembly: GCF_048544385.1. Taxonomy (NCBI): domain Eukaryota; kingdom Metazoa; phylum Arthropoda; class Arachnida; order Uropygi; family Thelyphonidae; genus Mastigoproctus; species Mastigoproctus giganteus. The sequence goes on from NC_143578.1 coordinate 127,171,419, forward strand.
ATGGTTTTTAGGCGCATCAGCAGCTTAGACCATATTGCTCGTATATATAATGGTCTGTGATTTGCGTTTGTTCTGTCGTCGATTTGTTGTTTGAGTTTGCGGGAGAAAACCCATGCTGCCCTCGGCTGAGATCGAATATAAAAATTCCTCACTTCATTGACGGGATTCGAACTTAGTTCCTTTCTACCCGTTGAGGAGAGGACAGTGATTGCACTAACTGTGCTATCCACGAAGACGTATAAGAATGAAGCAGCAGTGTAAAGGTGAAGAAACATTTGCATTTCTTCTGTCTATGACTGTCTTAATGCAAAGGTTCGTATTTTTTTGTGTCTCTTAATCTGTGTATTCCCCCAAACTAGCATTTTTCCGATCCACATACACTGTCTCAATTTCAGCAGCAAATATTCCTGTCTACCTTCCATTTATGTAGATCCCATCCCTATAAACATCGTCTCTCCTGTTAACATAAAAAAACAGTTTCTATAAAAATCGTCTCTCCTGTTAACATAAAAAAACAGTTTCTATAAAAATCGTCTCTCCTCTTTACAAGTACAGACCATTTTAGATATATCAGTGATGTTATCGGATTATTAATTACTGTCAGATGTAATTTGGGTTCTTGTAGTCTATCCTATCCATTTCCATTTTTACACGTGAGGTATAAATAAAATTCATGCGCTGAAGTTCATACCGCTTGACTAGCGACTTTCGAAAGGAATATTGTTCACAATGAAGTTCTTCAAAGATTCTGCACTGGATTGTAATATCTACTTTTTTTGTAACACTGGCTATTGATAATTGTGAGGTGTGGTGATGACGTCTTGCTTCATTGAGTATAAAGACTGCACAGGCTATTCTACTGCAGTAATCTGAAGCCACAGTTGGGGGAGAACGTGGGTCAGAATTTGAAACAGGTCTTATCGTGAGTTCATGTTTCGAAGGAGCCACGATTCAAGAAACGAAAACACATAACTGGTTTCTCAAAAAGTGTCCATCTCAAAGGCATAAATGTGGCAGAAAAACAATATTTCAAGAGCGAACATTCGTACTCTCAGGAGGACTGTAGGGGAAAATAGGACATTCAGTGTGGAGAAAATAATATCGGAATTCAACCAAGCCCAGAACTGCCCAATTCAACCCATGCCATGCTCAGGGAATTCAAGAAATTGGGTATTGCAGTCGATGCCTATTCGGAAGCCACTTGTTTTCAGAGAAAAGCAGAAAAATCCACTTGCAAGGGTAGAGAGCGTCCTGATTGGACCATGGAACAGTGGAAGAAAGTCATGTGGTCTGACGAATCATGATACACTCTGTTTGCACTGATGGTAGGCAGAGAGTGTACCTAGATCCTGAAGAAACGACGACCCAAGCATCTGTAGGTGGTATCATGGTATTGAGAATGTTTTTTTGGCATGAACTGGGTCCGATGATACCAGTGAAATGTCAAATATCATCCAGGGAGTACCTGAATTTTGTATTAGATCCACTGCACCCTGCAAATGTTATACCTTTATCCCGAAGGCGATTGCCAGTTTATGGATGACAGTGCAATGGCGCGTGCCAGAATGGTGCAAAAATAGTTTGAAGAACATGATACCGATTTTTATCATCTTCCCAGGACAACACATTCACCTAGTCTCAATCCTATTGAAAATATGTAGGATATGCTGGAAAGAGCTGTTCGCCAACGAAGTCCTCTGCCTTCAACTTTGTCGCAGCTGCGCGATATATTTTGCTGGAAGAATGGTTAAAATTAGACCAAAACGCACTAAAACATTGTATAATCCATTATGCGCCGCACATTTCCTGTTATGCGAAACAAAGGCGGCATGATTCAATGCTGAATAAAGGTTCGTAGTTTTTTTTTTTTTTTTTGTTTTTCTGCCAGTGTGTGTAGTTTATCAGCAGCCGCAAGCAAAGGCGAAACTAAGTCCGAAGTCTTGAAGTGCATCTGTTCCGGGACATGCGCCGGCCTCAGGTTGCTAGAGTAACGTTGTAAAATTAGTTGAGTGAATATTACATCTGAATTCAACCAAGCCCATAACAATTACTTTTATATGTTATTAGTTAATTAATTTGTAAAAAAAAACATTAGCTATATACTTTTCCTTTCTGTTAATCATATAGAAAGAAAGTCAAATAACTTAACAAATAAAAATCGAATACGCTTGAAATGTAACCTGCGTACATTAACTAACTGCTTCATTTCTCCTTATAAATAAAGCAAAAGTCAGCCTTATATCGCATCATTTTTCTATTGTAAAATATTTATGGCTACCGGTAATGAAGTTTTACACTCCAAATAGAGTAAATAAATCTTCTTAGGATTTATTTATTCCATTATTACAAAGGTTCTCCTCAACCTAACATCGAAAAGTCATGCCTTTATTCTTTTTTTTCATTTTCTTCTATCTTCCCAATCTCCGTCCACCAGTCCTCTTCTATTCATGGCTGCTCTCACACCCTACATCCCCGTCCTTCATGGTCTTCCTCTCTTTTCCTTCTCCAAAGCATCCATTACATGGCTCCTCTGGGCAATCGTCGTCCTCCAGAGTAAATAAATAAACAAATAAATATCCTTAAATAAATATAACAACACAGCATCCATTTAGTTTATTACAAATCATGCAGCCTTAAAACCTAAGAGGAGTCATCATACATAATTACAATGTCCTGCTTATCTAATAATTTGCAATAAAATCTTTACGGTTGCAAACACTTGAGCCTTCTTTCCTTTTATAGTTACTTTGAATACATTAGTGAAAAAAGAAAATACCCAGACGAGTATAGCATATCCTGTATTTTCCATCTATAATTTAAATTTGTAGGTATCTCTTTTATAAATCAATTAATTTATACCTTCTCCAACACTAATACTTATAGAATTAAATTATTTATCCTTTTAGGTTATTATGTTTATACCTCATCAATTATTTAGTTATCAAAATTCTTCCCTTGGCTGTCTAATATAAAAACCTAGTTTTTCTCATCTCTTCAGACCTATATAAGTATATAGACAGAATCTACTAAAAATGTTTTCTTGATACTCTTTTGTTCTAAATTCTCGTTCTCCTGGATATTATGGGAAGAATTTTTTTCTAAATAAAAGTAATATTTATAGTTTAGTAGGCAGTATATATAAGAGTAATATACAGTGTAATTTATAGTTTAGTCCATATAAACTCCTTTTTACTTTCTTATTTTCCTTCTTCTTTCTTCATATCACGAAATTTAATAATAAACGTACATTGCCCTACTATACTAAAACTAAAAAACTAAAGTATATAATTGTTTAGTTTTTTTTTTTTTTAGTGCTACACGCCGACGGACGCTTTCACGTGTGTGTGTGTGTGTGTGTGTGTGTGTTGCACAAGCAACACGAGTCCATGGACCCATTGCGCATGATGCCCACTATCCAGGGAATTGGTAGTTGCTGGCAAGAATTAGGACCCTTGGTGCATGAACCAACGTTTCACTAATGAGGTATAAAATAAAAGAAGCTGTTATATTAGGGTTACATAGAAAGTCGAGCGGCCTCCGTAGCCGCTCGAGTTATAAATAAACAAATAAATAAAATAAAGCAATTTAAGTTGGTCTCGGGCGAGGGTTACAAGGTTTCTGCACAAATTCGAAGCATAAACATAGCTAGTGGAATTACACAACGATGATGAATATTTGGGATGAAATGTAAATTTATTATTTATTGGATTTACTACATAAATACCTTTTTAATTCTTGTAATTGCATAAAACATATTTTCAGTCTACGAATTTTACTCTCGAATTTGTGAGTAGGGGAACTCATTATTATGGGATTCACAGCTCATTTTATCACGTATAATCTTCCAAGATCTTGTGTTTCCAAGGTAGGTGAGAAGGGGTAAAGCATGACGACAATGCATTTTACGGCTTTTGGGGCGTTATGTAACACCCCAAAGACCGTCAATGTTAACATTGTCTGCAGTGAATACGGAATTATCTTTTGTGAGAGAATAGTGGTTTTGCCACATCGCTCTTTTGAAGAGGTCTTGGTTCAATATTTTATTGGATTCATCGTAAGGCAAATTAGCAATGCCTCCTTTTTATAGGTATTGATTTGACTGGTTTCACATTACACATCGTAATAACAAACAGGCATAGATAATGCAGCAAACATTCAGGGAATGGCTAATATAATTTGGTCTAGAAATGACTAATATAATCGATATTTTATACGAAATGGGAAAGTTTTAGTGATGCCTGCCAAATATGCAGTACAATATTCTCTCTTTTAAAGTATTTTTTCCTGCCGAACACTATTTCACACACCAGACCAAGGCATAATCGCAATTTTTTAAATGCTATTACCGACGACGACGAATCGTTCTCATACTTATGAATCTGGATATAGACTTACAGTTGAAGAGTGATATGAAGTTAGCCGCTAAGTTTGCTTGGAATTGTATCAAGTTATCTACGATGCAAAACTCTTTCTAGAAATTTTAATTGCCGTTAATTTTTGTCGAAACAAATGTGCTCCAAACGATAATGAAGATAAATTACCATAAGTCACTGTAGAAAATGGTGTTTCCATTGCAGAAGCTGTCTCGTGTTTAGATTTAGTAAAAGTTTTTTTTTTTTTTTTTTTTTGTGATGTCGCAAGGCAGGAAGGTGCATGCCGAGAATGGAGTATACCAGATAAAGTGAGGTTTTCGGGAACTTGAGTGTAAAATGTAACGAAAAAAATATAATTTAGATGAATGGATTAAAAGATAAAAAGAGTTGAAATTTGTCACTTATGTTTTCCATCGATTTTTTAATAATACTGCACGGTATTTCATCCGTTTTGTTGAAGTTACTTTTAGAACGAATTTATGGATATAACGAGGTTTTCATCATCCCCTTCCAATTCGTTATAAACGGCTTCCACTGTATATAACATTGTTCCATAGAACACAAGTAGAAGGAATAAATGAAAAATGAGAAAGAAGGAAAAGTGGTTGCTCTATGAGTTTGGAGTTGAGTAATGAAAAGGTATTTACTAGTAGACCTGTTTTTCTACCTGTTTCAAAGAAAGAGATGCAATTAGAGATGCCAATAAAGAAGAGCGGTCCCCATGAGAATATCTGTAACAAAGACATGCAGCAGGAAACTGAACGTCTGTTTGATAGAGAGAGTAGAGTGAGTTTGTTAGAATTATTAGTAATTAACCTAACTGCTCTCGTTTAGATCGTTCCTGATTATTTTAGAGAAGTTTTGGGGGATTTTTTCTTAGATGTAGACGCAGGACGGATTTGTATTACTCCATTATAGGATGGATTTTCAGCTTTCTACAATGTTAGCAACAACTTAATAAAATTAAAGGAAAGCCCAGTTTTTGTTGTTATAATTAAGAAGGTCTAAATGTAGAGGAAGCGAAATGTTTGTACCGAAGAATGTTAACAGTTAGAGTTAATTTCATTAAAGAAATACTTGTAAAAGAATAAGAGAAGTTTACCTCAATATCATACGTAGAACACTTTCGTATGATACTCGCCAAAAATTAAAACGAAAACAATTTAAAAAAATCGAAAATCTTACATTACAGTAAGAAATAATTAGCAATAATTAAAAATCAAATGAACACAATTAAAAATAAAATGAACACGATTAAAAATCAATTTAACACAATTAAAAATTAAGTAAAAAATTAATTTAACGAAAAAAATGCAAAATGATTTTCCTTTCTGAAGCTGACAATGCTTTTCGACCGTATGTCGTGATCACAAGAATAAAAATTACCGAATAGGGGTGAGAACTTAAATAGGGATTATTTGTCTTCCTCAGTCAGCCTCCGTAGCCGAGTGGTCAGGAGCGGGAGTGCAGTAGCACACGCTCTCTGAGTAGACTGGGGGTTCAAGCCCCTGACTGCTGAATACGGTCGATCTGCCAACCCGCACTGGACCAGCGTGGCAGATTATGGTTCATTTCTCTCAATATGAATCGGTGAGGAGGTTTCCATCCCGCAGTGGGTTGATAATGGCTGCAGTTTGTCTTTTATCTAGAAAGTCACTTCAACTACCCATGTTTATTGTGTCTGTAAATTGCATGTGTTCTCTGGTCCTGCTTTGCTGGACGAAAAAAAACCTTTTTTCCGGGGAGAAACCTTGCTATCTACGCCTGAGACCGACTAACCAATCATGGAGTGAAAAAAAAGCCGATAAAATTCCTTGCATCATTGACGGGATTCGAACCCGGGCCTTTTCCGCCCGGGGTGGGGGAGAACGGTGATGGTACTACTGTGCTACATGCTCATACTGTATCATGTCTGTAAAGTGCAAAGTGTATTGATGTCTAGCGGCACCAGAGGTTTCGTCCACCTCCACATAGCTTTCATTGTAGGTGCACCAGTTCGCTGAGAATGCCAGAGATTTAAAAGTGTGTGGATATTGTTGATGTGTAGTGTTATGTACCGTTGTTCCTCTGGCCATTTAGCCACCGGACTCCTGCTGGATCCCGACATTGCCCTCACTTCGCCCCGTGGAGGCAGAACAGGTACCCAGTAGTTTCTATTTTACTCTGTCAGGTCTTGCTACTTACCTTCCTGAGATTTCAGTGGCTAGGACCTAAAAATAAATAAATAAATAAATAAAATTATATATATGCACGCACACACAATTGTGTATGCATAACATATTTTGGCATTTGAGTTCATTTGCGTGAGGGAGTTTTCGCTTGATTGATAGGGCCGAAAATATGGGCGAATGGTATTTTAGACATAATTAGATTTAGGTGTGTGGGGCATTCGCTTGCGTAAAGATAGAGTGGGAGGGAGATCTTCGAGAAAGACAGAAGTATCGGTGACCCCCAGGAGGTCACTGAGGCAGGCCCATGCCTCACCAGGAGAAGGAAAAGGGGTGGCAGGGGGAGGGGGCGGAAGAAACCATCCCCCCGTCGGGGGAGTGGGATGAGGAAGGTACCAGACAAGGGAGTCTGGTACGATCGCCAACTGGCGTCTGCAGAAATGCTGCGCATTGACCCAGCTAGTGGGTCCAAGATTGGTAGTCATGTCCATGATGTCATCCATGAGACAGGGTCCCGTCCGTGTTCGTTGCTTATCCTTATTCAGTTTGTTTCCTTGGTCCTCCATTTCTTGGAGGGGTAAGGAGGGTACCAGGGAGGGGAGTCTTGTATTGTGCACTGTCTCTCTACTGTAGGATTTCTACTACTGGTCCAGCTCTCTACGGAGTAAAGTTTGGTAATCATATTCGGGATGTCATCCATGGGACAGGGGTTTCGTCCATGTTAGTTGCTGTCTGATTTGGTTTGCGTCCTTAAGATGAGGTCTACCGGCAGCTCTTAGGAGACCGTTTGCATCCTGCCATGTTACATTTTTTTCCAGAACAGAAACTGTATCTTCCAAGATGACAATGTACCGTGTCATCTTGCCTGCACTGTGCACGAGTGGTTCGAGGAACACAGTGAAGATATCACCAATCTTTATTGGTGATAAAGATGGGAAGTGAGGAATATGTACACGCAACCGCCATCTATTCCGACACTGTAGAAAGCCTTGCAGGTAGCATGATTGCCGATCCCTACGGACGTCTTTAGACATATAGTGAAGGCAATGCTTTATCGATGCGAACGGTGCCCTAACACGGTATTAAGTAGGTGGACAAAATTCAGTGATCAGTCTCAATGTATATATTTCAGTTAATATTAGTGTTATAATATAATTAATGTTAGATAATTTCCTCCCTGGTGTTATTGAAAAATGGCAACCGAAAAAAAAAAAAAAAAGTTTGTCTTTTTGTCGAATATGGCACGAAGATTCTTAGTAGGTTTTATTCACTTATTTGAAGTTGCAGTTTTGCTTTAAATTTATTATTGGGGTAATTTATGTAACTATTTACAAGAATAAAAATGCAATTACCAGGTGAATAGTTTATTAAGGTAGTTTATTAATTTACCTCCTTGCTGTCAAAAGTAAATTATGTTGAAAGGAGATTTTCCCGTTTGAAGCATGTTTTCTTCGGAATGTCCGCGCTAATTCTCTATCATCACTTCTTAGCAGTCACTCAGTTACTATAGTAAGCAGATGCCCAATTTCAAATTCGGCCACTGGATTTTGCGCCAAATATTATACATGCTAGTTTTGCTGCAAAATACGGTATATAAATTTATTTGGATAATGAGTTTCCATTAACTATTATGAATTCGCTATAGAATATAATTGCAATTTTTATCGAGGGATTTTTGTGCTAGCAGGCCCGTATTTGCAGTTGTTTTTCGAATTTGAAGCACAGTTGTTTTCTGTTCTTACTAGAGGAGCAGTCCCTCATTAATATTACCCAATATCTAACTCGTTTCGCAAAACCTAATTATCCAAAGATGATGTTTATATGTCGAACTGAGGGATGCCGTACACAAGTTAACAATTGTCGTCATGAGAGATAAGCGTGGTACGAGATGGCACGCATCGCAGCTGTCACGAGCCTGTTGCTTTGGCGTAACCACGCCTCCAGACCGAATGCACGCGAACGAGTAGCGTTCATTTCTTAGAACAGTTACAAGTATTGCTGTTTACAGCCGCAGGACATGTTGCCTTTTCCTTGCATTTCATTAAAGTTTCAGAGCTGTGTCACTGGTCTGTCATGGCTGGTGACCAGTAGTCTAAGAATTAATTTTGTAAAGGGATTTTCACAGAACTTTAAAAAAAAAAAATGATTTGTTTTATATTTTCAAATAATCTTCTGGATTTTTAGGTTACTTTGTTTTATTTTCTCCACGCTGTTATGCTATGTTTATTGCAAATTACAAATTTAGGTTCTCTCACACTGCGTACTGTCGTTGTTGCAATGACAATGCTGCAGTCGTTATGGGTAGTGACACTAATTCAGACCGTAGAAAACAGCGTATATTTTTGAATTCACGCTAATTTCTATGTACTTCATTCCAAACATCAGAGGTGAGTTATATGTAGTATCGTGTGTGTAGTTTATTGTTGCACTGGATTACATGGCATGAACACTCAACTGGCGATGAATTCCAGCAAGTATTAAATTTTTCATCCGCAGACATTAAACTGCACCCCACCTCTTTAAAATACCCAACATTAGTTGCATTGCCATTTTCGAACAGTTGTCGAACAACATCCAGCTGGAACTTTATGAATGCTACTACCTGGTAGTGTAATTAGTACGCGCGCGAGCACACACACACACACACTTCACTTCACTTAACAAGTACTTCGTCGGTTGATGAATTTTCGGTACTAACACGGAAAAATAATCTGGTGAAAAATCATAAAATGAGAGACACTTTCGACTTTAGGAATGCCAACTGAGAAGACAAACTCATTTTCCAGAGTTAAAAATAGGTCTGTTCGTTGAGAATACGGATGAATATCAGGTAGCTGAACCTTTAGTAGAATATGAAGAAATATCAAAGTAAGACAAAGTTTTTGAAAATTTTATGTTTACAGTTGACACAGCGCCCTCTAAATGCAGCTATGAACGTAACTGATTTACACACCAAAAATAATAAGTTTGTTTCTTGTATAGGAAGTAATATTGTTGATTTTTAAATATTTTTGAAGTATGACCGCATTTTATAGTGCATAGGCCTTACACAGAACTCACGGTTCCTAACAGTATTTCAATTTCCGAGGAAGACAATAAAACGGAATGTTACAAAAAATATATCTGAGTATCACACTTCAGAATTTTTTCGCAAATATAGTAGTTGATATCTTTGCTACATCTTTTTGAAATTGATTTGTTTTCATTAAAATCGGATTTTTTAATGATTTTAAGTATCGACGCTAATTTTCAGATCTTGATATGGAAAATTACTTGATATTTTTATTGTTGTTATTAATAATAATAATTACTCATATAGCAGCATCAAAGATTATATTACGTTCTGTGTGTGTGTGTGTGTGTGTGTGTGTGTTGCAATATGCAAGCCGGCTAGTGAGCCGAACTGCATATCGTGTGGGCGGATAAAATCCAGAATAACTTAGGGGCGACCCTACTTTTTTCGCATGAGATCGACTAATTACAGCCCCAATTAAAGAGGCTCTTAAAGGTTTCATCAGTCTCCTACTGCAGACATTTCCAAACCAGACATTTGTCGAACTTGTCAATCGTTTGGAGAGTTCTGGGAATGGTCGAATCAGTTGAGAGTTGCCATTACTGATGTTGCATTAGGTGTTGCCAAATTAATAATAAATACAGTCTAATTTCTCATTAAATAAACTTTTCTTACATTAGCATTAGTACTCTAGGTGTGGCCTGACCATTGCCTTATACAAGGGAATAATCACCTCCTTATCCCTGCTGGAAAAATTCCTGTATATCATTGACAATACTCCATGAGCTACTCTTGCAGCCCGTCTGCACTGCTCAGAGAACTTCATATCTGCCTGCACAACCACTCCCAAGTCCCTTTCATTCTCTACCACTGTCAGTGTAGTACCACAGAGTTGATACGTTGCTCTGGGGTTGCTGTTTCCCATGTGTAGTACTTTACATTTGTCAATGTTAAACTTCATTTGCCACCTCTCAGCCCATCTGCTCAACCTTTCCAGATTCTGTTGCAGCAGCATAGTGTCAGTAGTGTCTTTGACAACCCTGCCAACCTTTGTATCGTCTGCAAACTTGGACATTAAGTTTGATATACCATCATCAATATCATTTATAAATACAGAAAATAATAATGGACCCAACACTGAGCCCTGAGGGACTCCACTAATAACATTAGTCCACGATGAGCAGTGTCCATTGATTACCACTCTCTGTCTTCTCCCCCTCAACCACCCCTTTATCCATAGCAGCAATTTGCCTCCAATGTCACACTGCTCCAATTTGTGTAGCAGTCTTCCATGTGCAACAGTATCAAAAGCCTTTCTGAGATCCAAGTATATAATATCAAAGCTATTCCCTGCATCCAGTTCTTTTGTGACTGCATCATAGTATCCAATCAAATTGGTCAGGCAAGACTTCCCCTTAAAAAAACCATGCTGTGTCCGAGCTATAACTGAAGTCTTGTCTAAATGATCCTGCAGTGCTTCTTTAACCAGTGCCTCCATTAATTTTCCTGGAACAGAAGTTAAGCTCACAGGTCTATAATTACTTGTGTCAGCCTTTGATCCTCCTTTGTGAATTGGGGTCACATTTGCACATTTCCAGTCTATGGGTACCTCCCCTGAGTCCAAGGAAGCTCTCATAATTATGGCTAACGGTTTGCTTACTTCCTTTGCTGCCTCCTTTAATATAACTGGATAGATCCCATCCACCCCGGGTGCCTTTCTTGTTTTATCTTCAACAATTTCTCCTCCACTTTACTCCCAGTTATTTCAAGATTCTGTAGCTTACTGCTAGAGTTGAATACACCTCTGGCATTCCCCTCGCTGAATAACTCCTCATGTGTGAATGTCGATGCAAAATATTCATTTAGTTTGTTAGCTACCTGAGCAGGATCATCAACAGTTGACCCATCAATATCAAGTGGACCAATCTGATTCATCCCCTTCCTTCTAGAGTTTACATAAGTAAAGAACTCTTTGCTGTTTTTCTTTGCATCCCTTGCCAAGGATTTCTCGTAATCTGCCTTCGCCTGCCTAACCTCCTTTGTAACTTGGTTGCACATCAACTTATATCTATCATAGGCTTCTGTGTCATGTGTTAATTTGTAAGTATCCCATGCATTTTTCTTCTCTGCCGTATGCCTCATTAGTTCATCTGACATCCATTTTGGCCTAAACCTTGAACAATATTTCTTAGTTGGTATGTAAAGCCTAGTAGCTTCCAAGATAAGTTCTTTGAATGCTTCCCATTTTGAATTTGCTGTTGGTAACATCATCAGTTGGTCCCACTGTATAGAATTTAAATACTGTCTCAGTCCATCGTAGTCGCCTTTACGGAAGCAATAATCCTTCCCTTTACCCCTAATGGTAGTTACCTCTTTGAGTAAATCCCACTTCAGCACACTGTGATCACTGCCACCTAGTGGTTCATTTATCTACAGATTCTTAATGCATGAAGAATCACTGCTGATAATCAAATCAAGAGTATTACTCCCTCTAGTTGCCCCCCGAACATGCTGATGTAGAAAACAATCATCCAATAAATCTACAAGAGCCCTGCTAGTGTGTGAGTGACCAGCCCCCAAATTCCAGTCAATATCTGGGAAATTAAAATCTCCCATTATAAGACTCTCTGATTTATTGGCCCACTCTATTTCCCTGTACAGTTTCTTATTATACTCATCAGAGTCATTAGGCCTATAGCACGCTCCTACTCTCAATTTTGATCTCCCAATGCTTATGTCACACCAAACTGACTCAACACTGCTCTGTCCAGCGATGTCGACTGGCTTCACTTCCTTGATTTTTATGTGTTTCTTAACTAATAGCATAACCCTTCCCCCCTTCCTATCCTGTCTATCCTTTCTGTAGACGTTGTACTCCCCAAATTCCAGTTCTGCATCCCTTATATCTGTGTGACACCACGTCTCTGATATCCCAACAATATCTGCCTTTAATGTTTTGAGCAATACCTCAAATTCATCAAATTTGTTTACTAAACTCCTAGCATTGGTGTACACGCAAGTATACCTGCACCTGTTTCTATTCTTAGCTACCCTAACACAACCCATGTGTTTACTTGTACCGCAATGGCTCCCAGCAGTCTCTGAAATATCATGCATCTTGTTTTTCAGGCTTCTGCTCATTCTAATAGAAGCAGTGCAAGAATCTCTTTCACCTCTGCCAGTGGCTACTGTCAATCTATTGGTCTTTGTCTCCCCCCAAGCTAGCAGTTTTCCGACTCACCTAACACTGCCTCGATAGCATCAGCAAATATTCTTGCACCCTTTCTATTTAAGTGTAACCCATTCCTGTAGAAGCAATCTCTCCTGTTAACAAGTACAGTCGAGGCTTAAAAAAATTCTACCCCTTGAGCCTTGCACAATCTTTCCAGGGCCGAATTGATCGACAAGGCTCTCATCATATACTCCCTCCTATCGTGTCTGGGCAGAATTGCAGACACTTTCAAATTCAACCCTAATTCTCGGCTTTTGTTCAACAGTGACCTGTACTTGTTAAGTAATTCTGCCGGTCTCCTACTCTTAATATCATTAGTGCCAACGTGTACAACTATATCACCTTTTGTGCCCTTAAAAGATGATATTCGCTCTACAACGTCATCAACCTTTGTCCCTGGCAGACATACCCTGGTCCTGTTCCACCTATCCTTACGACAAAGATAAAGATGTTTACTATTCGCAGAACAAAGACCTTGAAGGTGATATTGTCCAGTATACTTCTTTGCTACCAAGATTTCGAAACCGGCTATTGAAATACTATTAATGCGTCATACCAGCGGTTAGGAACCGTGAGTTCTGTGTACGACCTGTGCACTATACAATGCGGCCACTCTTCAAAAACGGTCATACTTCAAAAATATTTATAAACAGCACTATTACTTCCTATTCAAGAAACAACTTGATTATCTGTGGAGGGATAAAACTATAAACAACAGTCTGTCACTGGTTTAAGTCTTTTTTAGCATCTGTGACCTAAGAGTATAAGCACGAATGGCAGTTGGTTAACTGCAACTCTGGTATCTTGGCAGCATATCTAACTTCTTCGTTAAACCATGAAGGTTGAATACTCTCACAGGACAACTGGACTGGTTTTCTCGTTGCATATTGGATGCTGGTTTCATAGGTAGAAAGTATCTGTAGGAAACTTCAAATGTACGAATTCATTGGGAGTGCTTTACCATTTCTTTACCTGATTAAATAAATAAATAAATAAAATGATAATGAAGCAATAGTCATGCTGGAGTGATCAGAATACTAGGGAAATAGCAACTATCGTACACGTCGCAAAGACATATATGAGTTTCTTCCTTTTTTATTTTTTATTTTTCAGTTCTCCAAAAATAAACTTCAGGTTAGGCGCGTTTACATATTTTTGTGCTCAACGTAAAAACGATCTCAACGGTTGAATCAGATTTGTATAATGACCACTTTTACATCACGTGAATATTAAGGTAGTTTATTTGGCTATTAACTAAATCACTATGCATTATTTTTATAGTGATTTAGTCTTCGGGAACCTTGCAGGAACCAACCCTCAGACCATATATAGGTTGATTTTTAATGGCAGAAAAAAAAAAAAAAGAATAAACCAAATTACCATTATGTTAAAATTAATATTACATATATAAGAAGTTTTGTATATCTCTCTATACATTAAAAAAGTTTTCCTCCTAGTGATATTTATTCGAGCCGATTGGAGAAGAGGGCGGGGCAATTACGTCACTACAAATGCGCAGGTAAATAAGGAACTGATCGAAACTAATCAGGAAATGACATAGGTCATTTCCTGATTAGATTTCGATCAGTGTGTTTTAATGTTAGTATATTAGTATAGTGTTACTATTATACAAATAATAACGTTATACAATACAAAACTATACGAATATTTACAAAAAACTAAACTATTTACAATCATACCTCTACTATATTTCGGGACGATGGGTCCCTTCATTAGCTGATATTAATATACAAAAAAAAAGTTACAATGAAACATCAAATGATGCCGGGCGTGGTCATGTATTGGACAGTGAAGCACGTGCACGAGGTTGGTGAACGTTAAATGGAAGGAACACAAATGGGTTACTGGGCAGAATCAGACACTTTCTGTTGACAATGTACGGCATGTACGTGGGACGCATGCCAAAGTTCGTCGCTTTGAAAGACAACTGCCTCCATAACGTTCACCAACCTTGTGCAGGTGCTTCACTGTCTAATACATGACCACTCCTGGCATCATTTGATGTTCCATTGTAATGTCAGCTGATTAAGGAACTCTATATAGTTTGTATATTTTGTAAATATTTTAGTAGTATTTCGTAAATATTTTAAATATTTGTATAGTTCGTAAATATTTTAGTCCTGCTCTTTCGGATGCAACAATATTCCTCATGCATTATGGAATCTGATGCAAAAGGCCTTTTCCTAAGTGACCTAAGTAAACACAGGTAAATAATTACATAGTGATGTTTATTCGACCTTGAGAATGCCGCGAGGTTGGGTAGCCAATGGGGATGCGCCAGCAGGGTAATTAGGTCACTAAAAATGCACAGGTAAATAATTACATAGGTCATTTCCTGATGTGATATCGATCAGTGCGTTTCGACAGGTGTGTTTTTACGTAGAAAAGATTTGACTTACTCCGTGATACTTCTACATTTTACGTAGAAAAACGTGCTCGGAGGTTGGCGAGCAAAGCGAGCAGGGGGCGGAGCCCCCTAGTATAATATTAATATAATGTTAAAATTAATATTACATATACAAGGAGTTTTGTATATGTTTGGTGGCCGAGTGTCCTGGCGAGGTCCAGAGAGGCCGGTGTCTCTGCTCCTATTTACCGTCTCCTTTTGAATTACTTTGATTCTCGCAGCATTAGTTTCCTCAGGATTCTGCTCTGTCTCCAGATCTGTTTCTAGGGGCTGCCCTCAGGGCTCTGTTCTTGGCCCTGTGTGCTGGAACATGGTCCTTGATGGGTGGCTCTTGGTTGATCGAGACAACATCCTTCAGATAGCTTATGCAGACGACGTTGCTATTCTGATTTTTGGTAATTCCCGCCGGGAGCTAGAGTGCAGAGCAAATGAAGTTCTAGAGGATTTGGATATCTGGTGTCAAACACATAAACTTCAAATTTCTACTAATAAAACAAAACAAATGTTGCTAAAAGGCTCTCTTGATGTGAATAGACCACCTGTGATTAAGTTGAATGGAGAAATGATTAGGAGCACTCGGCAGCATAAATACTTAGGAATTTATTTTGATGACCGTCTTCATTTCAATTACCATGCAAAATATATACTTCAGAAAATAAAAGCTATGACCTATAAAATTATTAAGATTACCAGGAGTACTTTTGGTGTAAAGAAATCTTCCATTAAATTATACTACTCTTGTATATTTATACCAATTGTGTGTTATGCGGCTGGGGCCTGGGGATACAGAATCGGGAACTCCCTTGTTCAAAAATATCTTACTCAAGCACAAAGATTCTTCCTTCTCGCTGTAAGTAGAGCTTGTCGAACTGTCTCCACAGCTGCTCTCCAGGTCCTCAGTCATCGACTGCCAATCCAATATGAAGTAATGTTACATTATCTTGTATATTGTAGAAGAAAAAATATTCCTGCGATTGTAAAAGGCATAACATATAATACTGACTTGCAAGAAAATGTAGACATTAAAAGAATGAGAAATGAATGTTGTAGAGCATGGCAAAATACCTGGTCCACCTCTACTTTGGGTAGGGAGACCTTTAAGTTTTTTCCCGAGGTTGTTGATTACGACAAGAAAATGGACTGGTTCAATCCTGGTTTATACGTTACGTTTTTATATACCGGTCATGGAAGTCTTAACTTTAAATTGTTCTCACTAGGATTAAGTAACACTCCTCTCTGTAGTTGCGGTGCTCAAGAAACTGTTGAGCATCTCGTCTTTCATTGTCCTCTGTACGACGATTTAAGACTAGACTTTCAACTTCTCACAAATGTATTTGACTGCTCCGAACTGCCGAGATTGGTTAACTGTTCTGAATATTACACTGCCTTCTCCACCTATGCAGAGAAATTGTTTAAACGGAGAAAAAGAATTCTTGCTCCTGAGGTTCAGTAAAATGCTAAACTGTTTCTTTCGATTACACTTACCTGATGTATTGATCAGTCTGCTGGACTCCGAAGCCCAGTATTTCACTGTATCATCACTGTATATAGTCTTTTTATGTACCATCATTGTATATAGTCTTTTTATGTACCATCATTGTATATAGTCTTTTTATGTACCATCACTGTAAATAGTCTTTTCATGTATAATTAATCATTATAAATTGTGCACAATGTATAGATTACTTTCAGCGGCGAATAGGGGAAACCCTGGAGCCCGCCAAAAAAAAATAATAAAATACTTTGAATATGTAATATTAATTTTAACATACTAGTAATTTCGTTTATTCCTTTTTCTTTCTGCCCTTAAAAAATAGCCTATGTGTTGTCTGAGGTTGGGTTTCGGCAAGGTTCCCGAACCTTAATGTATTGATTTAGTTAATAGCTAAATAAATTATGCTAATATTCGGGTGGTATAAGAGTGGTTATTATAGAAATCTGTGTTCTGTGAAAATCACCAGATAACGTTGTATGGTTCTCCAACTATATTAGATCTCAACGGCGTCGAAATTGGCAGTTTAACTTTGAAAAATATATTTCGCTCGTTTCATAAAATATAGCATCAGATCTGTTTTACTGAACATAAAAGATTACATGCTGCGTTTACTGATAAACGTTGCGTGCAACATCCAATACAGTTTACGATTGCCATTTGTACAAAAATCGTTGTTCATCACTGCATAATACAGTAATTTATTTCAGACTTTTGCATTCTAAGAGTTGTTATTAAATTTGGAATCAAATCAATTCTGTTAAGATGACCTGCGAATAGCTGATAATTGAAAAAAAAAAAATAAAAATATTAACAAGTCGTTTATAATTGAAACACTCCTTATTTAAAAACAGTATTAATCCGTAGACCATGTCTCTTAAACTTAAACCTTTCCTTCACAGTTGAAGAACAAAGAATATACAAATGGCATGAACATCATGAAACTAACCTTAGAGAAGCAAAGATGAAACTTAAAATTTAAACGTATACACTAACCAAGTGAAAATCCAAACGAATTTTTATCTTCCTCATGTGGCCCTCGGCAGAATTTTTGCTATAAAAATAGCTATTTAGGTATTTGTGTTTTGCTAATGTTGTTAGTATACAATGTCCGTATATAATAGCCGAAGTAAAAAAAAAAATATCGTTCCTGTAAATGGCGCTTTCCTGCATAGTTTAGAACTGCAATGTTATAGCAGCTATAATCTTCTTGTGGTGAAGCATCCTTTGAAGGGGCAGGTTTTCTTTTCTTGCTCAGCTTATATGCATCGATTTTATTCAGCACTAGTAAATATGTAAAGTTTTAATGCATATTCTCAAATTCTGTGTTGTAAAAATTTAGAAGTACACCACGACATAGGGTTTGTGATTTTCATGTTTTGCTCTGATTCATTCTGTGTCAAGTCGATCTAACATCTTTGAGGCGTTTGACACACTTAGGAACAAAAGCCGCAGAACTCTTTATTGCACACAAAAGACACACACCGTACACAATACCTTTCACGGCTACAAGCCAGGGGTTTACAGTAAGGCTAATACAATCAAGTAAGATCGGAGATAAAAAACGATATTATTACTAATTATAAAAGTGTAGGATTAAACATTGGAGAAAACAAATTGAAAACTTACATATGAAAATATATACACAACAGCATGTTATCAAGTTAAATTATTCTACAGGGAGCAGTTCTTTTACAGTGCTGGATTCATCTGAGCAGGCGCAGAAAGTTGGAACAATGTAGTTAGGGATCCATGGCAGTGATGGACAGGTCCTCGGGAGCAGGTTCTAATGTCCTGTGACGTGATCCTGAGAAGGAAGTCGATGGAGTAATTTCTGTCTATATTTTTAATCCAATGCGAACTTGTAGAGGTCGCCATCCAAGGAGTGTATATACTGCAACATTTTCACGTGTAAGAAGCGATCGGATAACTTTGACCGGTTTGGGGTGGCCTGAAGGACTGGATTTACCCGAAAGCTTGGTACTGGGATTCTCCATCCGCAGTTAGCCCAGAAGTCTGGTTCCGAAATAATGCCAACCATCATTTTTAAAGCAAAGACGAGTCTTCTCTCATGGATAATGGCAGGAAGACGTCTGTTGTTTAGAGCTGCCGCCATCTGGGTGGTCCTTGGTGCAGGGGGAAGCCGAAATTTCCATTAGGCCCACTTCTATAGCCAAAATTCGTCCCCAAATCCGTCTCAGATGCGTTGCGGCAGTTGAGGTCCAGACTTCTGCGCCATAAAGTATGACCTGATAGACACATGTTTTAATATATCTGCACCCAACAGCCTGATCATGTACATGCATAAATTGTTGCGTAAGCATCCACCGGAGTCGGCAGAACTTTATTTGCAAGTGGTCTATGTGTGGTAGAAAGGAGAACTTCTGGTCAAAAATAACGCCCTGATCGGTGTGTTGCTGAACAGCAGAAATCGCGGATCCTCTTATATTGGTTCCGTTTGAGCGAGAAAGTCAACTGTTTCGACTTCTCAGGATTGATGTGAAGGCCGAAACCGGAGAGGAAGGCCTCGAGGTTCTTGATTTTCTGTACGATTAAGGCATTTGTGTAGTCAGCAGTGTCTACAGGGTTGATAGTAGTGAATAGCTTTATATCATCATCGAAGGTGATAATATCAGTTCAGCCCGTCACGAAAGGCAGATTTATTTTTATTTAATAGCTAATTGCATCAATGTGATATTCATATTACCTTCCACCACATGCTACACTGTTCGACGAAATTAACAGAGCACGTAGAAAAAATGGTGCAACTCGTGCAACTTACGATAAAGCGGACCAAAATTTGGTATGGTGGTGAACCATAGAATAACGATGAAATGAGGAGACAGCGAGAAGCTTCAGACAAGTATAAGAGACATTTATAGGTGTTGTATAAGAATTATCAAAAAGGTCAGAAGAAGATTAGAAGTCGATAAATAATGCTCAGAAATATGGCCAAATAACATCAGGACGATATATGATCCCCTCCAACATCTAAACAGGCCTGATAGCGGTGAACCATGCTGATATAAGGGTGTCTATAAGATTCTGTGGCAACAAATCCCATTTTTCTGCCAGCGCAGACCGAAGATCGCCAAGGAGTGGCCTGTCAGCGTGCAATGCGACGACCAAGAATGTCCGGCACATGTTCGATCGGATTTAAGTAACGATCGTTCTGGCCACAGCAGTCGTTGGATATTTTCAGTTTCAAGATCTTCCTCCACCATTTGAGCTTTATGTGCAGTAGCGTTCTCGTGCATGAAAAGAAAATCCGAGCCAACCGCACCCCTAAAAAGTCGCACAGGGTTCTAGGATCTATTCTCGGTACCTCTGTGCAGTTACTGTACCCCTATCAAAAACATGAAGGAGATGCGGCTGTTGATCATTATTCCACCCCACACGAGAACACTGCCTCCACCGTAAGTGTCCCTTTCTCTGATATTGGAGGGATGGTAACCATTTCTCGTTGTCTCCATATGAAATATGGAGACAACGAGAAATCTGTTTGTAGGCTAAAACGGGACTTATCAGAGGAGAGAACTGTGCCTAATTTTTTTATCCCACTTCATCACAAGCTGCAAGAGTTACACCACGTTTTCTATGTTCTGTTAATTTTGTTGAGCAGTGTATTTATTTTTCTGTTTCGAGAGATTGTTGAGTGTTTGTAGAATTCACCAGCAAAACCAAATTAATTGTTTTAAAACCTTTTTTTAAAGAAAATTACTAAAGAAAAGTATTAATAAACATGTACACTGCACATGCTTATTAATTAATAAGCAGATTTCTCTGACCTCTGATTATTGAAAATGGCAAAAATTATACTTTTTAAGGTTTCCAGAATTCAGTAATGCGATGGATAAATTTATTTTTTGCGGTATTTTTACATTTCACATAAAAGCATTAAACAGCTTAAACTGTATTATCATAAAGTAATTGGACAAACTGTTCTTTTACCATTATGGACTAATAAAGACTGCTAAATGGTAGTTTATCATAATTATTCCTCCCATCCACTTTCATTTGACTTAGCTTAAAGAGATGTAAAATCTTTAAGAACAACGTATTAATAATTCAGTCGGTAAATAAATTAATCCGTCTAACAGCGATCAATAAGATATTCATGGGCTTTCACTCTGTATTTATCTTAATAAAACAGGATTATTAATTTAATCATTTTCTTACTCTGATTTCATAAAATGTTCGTTTAGATTTTAATAGCCTTTAAATATTTATGATACATCATTTATAACTGTCATTGTGGTCAAACATCTTAAAAATTTCGTGTAGTTTCCTCCTTTCTTTTAATCATCTGTACTTTTCAGAAATAACCCTCGATTATGAGCGAATATGAATTTAATAACGAAAAATTATAATAATATGCACTTATTTGGGATATCATTAGACACACACACACACACACACACACACACACACACACACACACACACACACACACACACACACACACACAAACATCCAAAATAATAGATGCATGCAAGCATACTACACCGCTCGACAAAATTAAGAGTACAAAATGCTTTTCATGAATATTTTATTGTGAACAGTGTCACCAATGGCGAATATTTGATATATTAGGCATCCTGCATGCAAATTCCGAGTATCCAATAGAAATCGATTTACCACCTTACATACCGCACATTATGCAAATTATTCATGCCTATAAAAACACGAGTTGCGACCACCTCACTTTATTTCCCTTTTTTGGCTTGCTCAGTGAGATCAGTATTCAGGATGGCGAGTCATCGTCGTTGATGATTCTTTGAGATGGCAGGCGATCTAGACAAATGCAAGACACACGGATTGCACCAGGGGAAATTAATCAACCGAAACTACAAGCTGCAGACTGACAAAGAGACCGAAGCCATCGCAAAGGGAGAGGCCTACAAATACTTGGGGATGATGCAAGCTCAACAGTTACAGCACAAGGAAATTAAGACCTGCCTGTCCGAAAAATACCATCAGAACTCAGAAGCCTGCTGAAAGCAAAGCTGGACGGAAGGAACATAGTTAAAGCCATAAACACCTATGCAGTCCCAGTGCTAACAAACTTCTTTGGGGTCATAGATTAGACTAATACCGAGCTGGAAGATGTGATGAGAAAGACAAGGACAATGATGACCCAGAGCCACCAACACCACCTGAAGTCAGCTGTGGAGAGACTGAGAATAGCTTGGAAAGAAGGAGGAAGGGGCCTGACAGACCTCATTGAGCAACAAAAGAGACAGTGGTAGCTAACCTGGAGGATTACTTCCAGAAAAACACAGCTGCACTCTACCAGGCCATAAGGAAGACAGACAAGCGGCATACGCCACTCAACCTAAGCCGTTCAGATGGAGCAAACGAAGCTAGAAAGATGGGCGAAGAAGACAAACCATGGTCGACACTTTAATGACCTCCATCAAGACCACATAAATAAAACGGCTTCCAGTGCACGGTTCATGAGCAGGTCGCTCTTCCCCAAGGCTGAAGGATTCATGCTCGTCATCCAACACCAGGACTTATAGAAATTGCATAACAAAGGAGCCCGGAGTGTCAGATGACACACGTCCATAATGCCACTTGGCCTTAGAAATGCTCCAACACATCACCGCAGGATGCAAGGTGATCACCCAGACAGAGTATACTCGTATTATGATAATAACAATAATAATAATAATAATAATAATAATAACACGACCAGCAGCCAGGATAATACACCAGAAGCTAGCGAAGAAATATCAGTCAAAGAAAAAGATCAAAGAAAATGTGCCGTATTACAAGTAAGAACCCCAGGCGTACTAGATACCCCAACCCACAAGCTTTACTGAGACTGCGCCATAATAATGGACAAGACAATCCCCCACAACGGACCGGACATAGCACTTATCGATAATAAGGAAAAGGCTGCTTATCTGATTGGCATAGTGGTGCCCGGCACTGGCAACCTCCAGAAAACCGGCAAGGAAAAGATGAATATCTTTATTGCAGGCAGTAGTAGTAGTAGTAGTAGTAGTGGCATGTGATGCAAGAAAACAAGTGTATGAGCTTATGCAGCATCAGCCAAAAAAAAAAAAAAATCACACCGTTCCCTCCAAATGCTTGTCCAGTTCCTCCTTAAATTTATTTAATCTATCAACTTCCACAACGACAGATTGAAGTTTGTTCCAGCAATTAACCACCCGCTGGCTAAAGGCAAATTTCCGCACATCTATTCTACCTCTGTCTTTTCTTAATTTGAATTTACGCCCCCTTAGGTTCGTAATCTGAACAAGTGGAAGGATCCCATCAGAATTCAGCGTGCTTAACCCATTCAAGGCTTTATACACCTCAATCAGATCACCGCGCAGGTGCCTAGTCTCCAGCCATTGCAATTTGCAGAACTTAAGCCTCTCTTGGTAAGAGGATACCGATCTTTCCTTCTCTGTACACGCTCAAGCAAATCTACATCCTTCTTAAAATGAGGCCTCCAGACCTGTACGCAGTACTCAAGGCGTGGCCTGACCATTGCCTTATACAGAGGAACAATCACTTCCTTTTCCCTGCTAGCAAAATTCCTATATATCATTGACAAAACCTCATCACCTGCCCTGGCAGCCTGTCGGCATTGCTTAGAAAACTTCATATCTGACTGCACAATTACTCCCAGGTCTTTTTCATTTTCTACCCCCTTAAGTGTAGTACCACACAGTTGGTACGTTTCTCTGGGGTTACTTCTACCCATATGCAGTAATTTGCATTTGTCAAGGTTAAACTTCAGTTGCCACTTCTTAGCCCATCTGCCCAAATTTTCTAGATCTTGTTGCAGTAGCGCACACTGCCATTACTGTCATTAACAACCCTGCCAACCTTTGTATCATCTGAAAACTTCGACACTAAGCCTGATATACCTTCATCAATATCATCGATAAATATACAAAACAACAGTGGACCCAACACCGAACCCTGTGGGACTCCACTAATAACATTAGTCCACGAAGAGCAGCACCCATTGATTACCACCCTCTGACTTCTCCCACTCAACCATCCTTTTATCCATTGTAGCAACTTACCCTTAATACCATTCTGATCCAATTTGTACAAGTCTTCCATGCGCAACAGTGTCAAAAGCTTTCCTGAAATCCAAATATATGATATCAAGATTATATTTTGCATCCAGTTCCTTTGTAACTACATCATAATATTCTATGAAATTTGTCAGACAAGACTTTCCCTTAACAAACCCATGCTGTGTCTGAATTATTGCTGCAGTCTTGTCTAGATGATCCTGCAATGCATCTTTAACCAGTGACTCCATTATTTTACCCGGAACAGAAGTTAAACTAACTGGTCTGTAATTACTCGTGTCACCCTTCGATCTCCCTTTGTGAATTGGGGATACATTTGCACATCTCCAGTCCGTGGGGACCTCCTCTGAGTCTAAGGATGCTCTCATAACCCTGGCACTACCATGCCATGACGAGAATATTTGTATGTAGGTTATACTACACTTAAAGATTCTATTATTATTATTATTATTATGGCTGCTGCTTTTTTTTTTTTTTTTTTTTTTGCACCTTACGTTTCAGACACCCGGCTAGATTACAACGCACACACAAGATAAGAAAATACATGAACATTCTACTGTCTTTAGTAGTTGTGCACGATCATTCAAGGCGCGCGCACTTTTGTACCCTCTTGATTGACCACTCGGCGACTTGGGCATTTGTCTAGATTCACACAACGATTATACTGAACGCACGTGTTCATGTGTAGCTTTTAAAATTTTGGTGTTGTTTCATCGTAAATTGGGCAGCACTAGATTTCATGTTATTAACCACACGTTATAACTACTTGTTGTTATTTGGTTTTTAGGAGCATTAGCAACTAAGGCCATATTGCTCCTGGGATATGCGGTGGTCATTTCCTGACATTTCCGTATCCTCCGTATTTGGTGGTCACGGGCTCGAACCCCCTGTCTGATCAAGAAGCGTGTGCTACGCACTGCTGCTCCTGCCCACCTGGCTACGGAGGCGCCAATCTGAAGTAGTAGCCTCTTAGAATGTCTCCAGTCTCTGATTGGGATTCGAACCTTGACCTCTCCAAACCAGAGAAATTAGTGAATCTACTCTGAAAATTATTTGGGTATATGATGAAATTTTTGTTTTCTTGTATGTGTGCAGTCACGAGTAGTTATACTCTGAAATATTTTATGAGAAAAAATATGTGATTCACATAATGCAACTGAGAGCTTTATTGGATCATCTGAAATGCGATTGCATATTCGGTGCAATGGAGTTTTTTAAGTGGTCAGATTCTTTCCGTATTAGGGGAGCTGAATTCCGGGATCTGTTTGTTTAGTATACGTAAAAAAAAACAAACTTCGCAAGTTACGTATCATGGTGTTGTCTTTTGCAGTTAACGCCTCTGGTTCGTAATGAATCGTATATTCATTCATATTGTGATCTGAAGGAACTTCGTGTGATTTGTGATCGCTATGAAAAAATATAAAAATCTGTTCGATATTATTTAACCCAGACAGTCTCACGGGTTTCCTTTACAAATATAATTGCCATTGTTCAAAATACCGGAGCGAGCCCGTAACATTAATCATCAGACATGCATAGTGTTGGATTAGCAACGGAAACCTCACAATTTGCAAAACTGCGCACAAGGAACTGATCAATCAAGGCACTTATGCCAAAATATTTCGGACTTTTTTTTTTTTTTTTTAGTTTTGCTTTTTCTTTGAAGTAATTTCTGATATGTATACAAGATTATTGCCTTTCTTCGGTTGCTTGAATCAGAACAATGGCGCTTGGCTGCACTTGGTTCCTAGCGCTCTGATAAAGAATACGGCTTCCCTATCGTCCTAAAGACTCGCAATAATCAGCTATTATGTGAAGGGTCGGTTTTATTTTTGTCCCTCCTTGTAATGTGTCATCACATTAAGCCATACCATCAACTCCGTTCTTCCCTAACAATGAGACGACTTATCTGTGCTAATTTTTCAAACTAAATTACCCCTCTCATCATGTCCATATATGAGGACGCACTATGCAGATATCGCCTAATTACACTGCTGTTGTTTCACGTTCTTCAGTTGCCAACAGGCGGCGACACGGTCACCCCTACAAACTCTCTTATTCGATCACTTCTCTTTACAATGGGGGAGAGTATAATTTACACAATAAAAAAAACAAAAAAAAAACAAAAAAAAAAAAACCAGAAATGTGAGGGATGGTAGAATTTAATTTGGGACCAAGAAGAATAGACAGCTGTTTTTTCTTTCTGCAACGAAATAAAAACACCATAAAGCGGCGTACATTTTTTGTTCTTTTTTGTTCTTTTTTTTTTTTTTTTTTTTGAGTCGTTTAACTTTCTCAGTAACTGAGCGATAATATGTTTATTATGGAGTTGTCAAAAGTATCCCACATCGCAAGCTTCGGCTGTTTAAAGAATAATAAATAAATATATAAAAAAGCGTTAATTAGCATTTCCTGTTTATTTTTAAAAATAAAGTTCGAGTTTCGTGAGTGAGATAATATTGTTTGCAACACGAAATAAATATGTGAGATGGGGATGCGAGGGAGGGATTGGTTTGATCATGGGACTTGTTCTTGTTTACACAAGAAAGTACTAAGCAGTTCTACTCGATGAGTTATAAGTTAGAAAGCATTTCTCAGATAACGCAACTAATTAGTGAGGAACAATTATGGAAAAGTATAGCAAAATCGACATGATTACAAGAAACAAAAGTTTGCTTTAAATTATATGTCAATAGTATAGCATGACAATTAGATTACAGATGCTTAAGAAAACAAAACTTATGTGGAAACGATATGGAGTATACTGTTCTTGTCTAATACTCTCTCTCTCTCTCTCTCTCTCTCTCTCTCTCTCTCTCTCTCTCTCTCTCTGGGAATACATAGAGTGGAAAGTCAAGGGCAACGTGGAAAAAAACATATAACCGAAGAATACTGGGTCATTTTAACCTAAATATACAAGGAAAGAAACGCGCATTGTCGTTCCTTTATCATAAAATGTCTCATGGTAATGGTTACTGTATAGGTAGATAGTAAATATCTTTATTGCATTCAGTGAATAGTTACATGGATGCCTGATGCAATACCCGTTAGAGTGACAATGCTATGGGTTTAAAATAAAATTAATCAATGCTGGAAAAATTACAAAAAAACATATATTACAACATAAAATGTATAATTACATATACGAATTTGTAAAAATTATACATTAATACGGGAAATGAAAGAACATTTTTTCCCCGCATTAATACGGGAAATGAAAGAACACGGCGCGACGAGTGTGGCAGTCACTCAGCTGAAGACGAAAGCTGTTCCCTCATGATGCGTCTTCTGTAGGATTTGTCCACTATGAACGTTTTGTAGTCGACATCCATCTCCAGGACGTTGTAGAGTATCTCCATGGGCAGGAATCTGTCACCTATACTGAGCTTCCACACCACAGACTGCAGAGAAGGGAGGGCTCTTAAAGGTTTCTGGGGGATCCTCCAATTGCACATCTGCCAAAAACTTGACGTGATTTCACCCGCTATCATTGAGACGAGTAAGCGGAGGATGAAGATCCCTTCCGTGACTTTTCTGTAATTAAGTAGTTTGGTAATATCTGAAGTATGTGTGAGAGGTGGCAGTTTAGGCTTGAAGAGGACCCACCGAAGAAACCAGTACTCATCAGATGCAATGGTTTTTAGCGTGGTTTTCGTTCCCGACGCCTAGATTTCTGCTCCGTAGGTGATGACTGGCTGCAGAAACCGGTATATATATTGGAGCGTGTACTCAGGCTCTGTGACATGATGGGGGAGGTGTTGTTTGGCAGGCCATCTGGATCTGCAGACCTTGTTGTGAATATCTGCAACATGGTGTTTGAAGCTGAGTTTAGGGTCGAAGATAGATATATACTGTATATTAAAGTGAATGTAGATATGGATCACTGCTTTCCACTGCTAAGCTGCTGAACGAAGAGTGTTAGTTAAAGTATGATAATATAAAAAAAAATCAATGGTATGATAATATAAGAAAAAAATTCATAAAATACAGGGTGAATCATAACATATGATACTCACTTCAGGAATGAATTTAGGATTTAAAAACTAAAAAAAGTTCATGTAAACATTAGGTCTGATTTTGCCTTGTTTCCGAGTTACAACCATTTTTTGTGGTCCAGCAACCATTTGTTTATGTTTACAAGAATTGCTCAAAATGATCACCGTGCACCTGAATAAAAGCCTGAGAAAACCTGATCATAGACCTCCTCACCTCACCTCAAAAGTTCCAAGTGTCTGTCGGATTTGGTGTCCTGGTGCTGATGGGTCTATCACCATCTGAAACTCGTTTTCTAAATGAACCAGTTTCCGCAAGGCGTTCATGTATTCTTAGAAATGTGTTCTTATTTGGCAAATAACGATTAGAGAAGTTTTCTGCATACAGACATCTTGTTTCGGCTGCATTGCATCTAGCAAGTCCATACATGAGATGCATGTGATATGGGGATGTCGTCTCTCGATTTAAATAATTCTCCATTATCACAGCAAGTGTACAGTATTAAAATGTTAATAATAAGCTCCAAATGTAGTTCCCTTTTCAGGAACTAACTGAAATCACCCAAAGAACACGACGGTGTAGTCTATATATATATATAGACTACACCGTCGTATATATATATATATATATACTGGTGTGCGAAACTTCAGGACCAGTCATATTTTCACCTGTAGCTTCTCATAGGAGTGGCCTGGATATGGGAAAAGCATACCAAACGAACCTCGTAAAATACAGAAATGATGAAGGAAACAACAATGAAAACAAAACGGTACAGAGGGACTTTATTCAAAAATGGCAACATAGCAGTGGTTTCCATGATACAGATGCATCACTGCCAAAGATGGAACAAAGGAAGAGGTGGTTCTCATTAGGAGATATGGCCACCCCTAATTTCGATGCAGGCTTTGCACTGCCTGTCCATACTTAGAATAATGTTGTTGATAAGTTCTTGCGGTAACATCGCCCATTCCTCTGTCAGCGCCATCTTCAGCTGGTGAACATTTTCTGATAGGTGTGGACGTGCCGCTAGGCGTCTCCCCAGAGCGTCCCATATGTGTTCGATGGGATTTTGATCGTCAGAACGGGCAGGCCAATCCATAGGAACAATGTCCTCACTTTTCAAAAGCATATCAACAGCTGCAGTGCGATGGGGTGTGGTGTTATCATCCATAAACACGAACTCGGGGCCAATAGCACCTCGGACCAGACGCTCATGGGGAAGGATTACCTCAGTACAGTAGCGTGCACCGGTTACAGTACCGCCTTGCAGTATCTAGAGTTGTGTACGTCCATCTAAGATAACGCTTCCCCAGACGAGAACACCTCGACCGCCATATCGATCCTTTCAGTGATGTTTGCGGGGTGATACCGTATGCCAACCTCTCGCCAGATTAGCTGACTTACAGAATCGCTGCTGAGACTGAATCTACTCTCATCAGTAAAGAGTACCTTACCCCACTGAGCTGCTGTCCAGTTCTTGTGTTCGATGCACCACTGTAAACGGTGTCTCCGATGGGCAGGTGTTAAAAGGACACAGCATACTGGCCGTCGGGCAAACAGTCCACCTTTCTGGAGTCGCCTGGCCACAGTAAACCGCGATATCCTGTTTCCTGTGCAGCTGGTTTGCAATGGATTCCGCTATCTGGTGTCGGTCACTCTTGGCCTGTAGGAGTATATAGCGGTCATCACTGGGCGTTGTTTTTCGTGGACGACCGACCAACATTCCAACATTTATTTGTACACGCACAATTATTACACACATATATATATATATATATATATATATATATATATTAATAGTTATATTAGTGATAAAAGGAAAGCAAGAAATAAAGCAAAGCAAGAAAGTTAAAAGACAATAACTAATATTTATGGGTTAATGCAGTTGCAAGCAATCATGCAATACACCCACAATGTCTATAGAATATCATTAGAAAAAGTAAATCAATCCAATAATAAGAATACCATCAAGGACTTAAGAAAACGCAAAAAAAAAAAAAAAAAAAAAATATTATTATCGCTTTTTACCGACAATCTAGATGACTTCAACTGGGGCCAACCACCCAGAATGAAGGCAAAAAACGACAAGAAGTTCTCTGTTTCTGTGATGATCAATATATGCTAAGTAATTTAAATCTAAACCAAATATAAACCAGTATAGGCCGAACATAAATCGAATATAAATAAATCGAATGAAGATAATTAATTAAGAAAAATTTTGAAATATTAGAATCAAAGGTAAGGAATATAAGTAAAATATAAATGTAAGCATATATTAATCATCGTTGACCCGACAGAGAACGTAATTTAAGGATTAAAACAAGATTAAATATATAATACATACTACATTTGACCGTATCTAGGACATAATGTAATAGTCGTCAAAATAATATGTGGTGCCCCCTATGTGATGGATACGGTAAAAATAAATAATTAAATTAAATTAACGCAAAGAGAAACATGCAGATAGTAAGAAGAAAAACTAAAGGAGTAGGAAAAATAGAACCTGAACTCCACAAAGGCGAAAAATAGTGGTATAGATAAGAAATAGTTTCTCCTACGTCCTCGGATTGCCCTAATAATTTCGGAGAAATAAAAATAAAGAGTGTAGGACAGCTTAAAGGCATTACAAGATATAAGTTGTGGCCACAACTTAAAGGCATTACAAGATATAAGTTGTGGCCACAACTTATATCTTGTAATGCCTTTAAGCTGTCCTACACTCTTTATTTTTATTTCTCCGAAATTATTAGGGCAATCCGAGGACGTAGGAGAAACTATTTCTTATCTATACCACTATTTTTCGCCTTTGTGGAGTTCAGGTTCTATTTTTCCTACTCCTTTAGTTTTTCTTCTTACTATCTGCATGTTTCTCTTTGCGTTAATTTAATTTAATTATTTATTTTTACCGTATCCATCACATAGGGGGCACCACATATTATTTTGACGACTATTACATTATGTCCTAGATACGGTCAAATGTAGTATGTATTATATATTTAATCTTGTTTTAATCCTTAAATTACGTTCTCTGTCGGGTCAACGATGATTAATATATGCTTACATTTATATTTTACTTATATTCCTTACCTTTGATTCTAATATTTCAAAATTTTTCTTAATTAATTATCTTCATTCGATTTATTTATATTCGATTTATGTTCGGCCTATACTGGTTTATATTTGGTTTAGATTTAAATTACTTAGCATATATTGATCATCACAGAAACAGAGAACTTCTTGTCGTTTTTTGCCTTCATTCTGGGTGGTTGGCCCCAGTTGAAGTCATCTAGATTGTCGGTAAAAAGCGATAATAATATTTTTTTTTTTTTTTTTTTTTTTTTGAGTTTTCTTAAGTCCTTGATGGTATTCTTATTATTGGATTGATTTACTTTTTCTAATGATATTCTATATATATATATATATATATATATATATATACAATATTTACAAAAAGATATAGATATACAATTTTATATACATTAACATTCTCGTTACACATATATAAGACATTATGTTATACCTCCTGGTGCACATTGTACGTGTATCTCAGAGTCAAAGGTGGCTCCTAGGCAAAAGCCCATCTCCACCTAGTTCATCTGTTTTGGCGTAGAACCTCAACAAATCTAGCCTAAAAACATGTGCGAGGTATTTTACCACCGCCAATATAAGACAGCTGTTTCCCGGTGCCCTTCTATAGGCCCGGGTTTACGTTATGTATTTGTGCCGAATGACAAGTTCCGCACCCACTGGATGTAGTGCAATACCAGTGGGTGTCAACAAATGAATTACTAGTGGAGAACTTCCACAAATTATCCTCACTTACACCCACTAATTATTATACTAAACAGATATATACAATACTTTTTTTTAAAATATGCTCAGAGTCTCTGATTTTCTGAGAACAAAGAAAACAATTTATAACATACATCTTTACAATAACAATTGACATAAATCTTGTCAATAACAATTGGCCAAAATCAATGCAACATTAATTAACGTAAATCAACACAATAGCAATCCATATAAGTCAACACAATAACAATTAACTTAAATATTCTGTTTACACTTAAACCTTTTGTCGTTTGGTCATTTGTGAAGTCAATTCCCAGAAGAAAACTGAAGTTCTTAGCTGAGTCCTCAATATGAAAACTGATCTTGAGAAGGTTTGCAGAGCAGTAAAGTTATTATGGTCTTCAACTAAGATATTTACATTGTTCTCCAATAAGATTGGAACCGCAGACATTAAATCCGTTCTAAGTTGAGAGTACAATGGACAGTTCAGAAGTACATGAATCCACGTTTCATATTCCCCACATGTGCAGTAAGGATCAGGCTCCAGGCCAAGCTCAAATAACTTAGCCCGGAGGGACCCATGCCATGTTAGCAGATAAGAAGTTGTCATAAAAGGTCTAAACCACGAAATAACTCCAGGGGTTGTTGAGAATTCCACTTGCGCAATATACTTTCTTGTTACAAGCCCAAATTCGCTCTCATCCCATCTTTTTTGCCGGACAACAGTAAATTCCTTCCAAATCCTTTTCTTCTATCTTTTAAAGTCGCTGGCTGGGTCAGTCGTAATTCCAAGTATTGTCATTGACTGTCCTTTTTTTAGGTAGTAAATCAAACCCAGAAAAGCAATAAATAAATCTACAGGAATCGTACCACCAAGTATTTGGAGTACGTTGTGTGAAACAGTCCTTGGAATATAAACCTTCTCTGATCTTTGTGTGGAAATACGTTTCTGTTTCACTTTTACCTTTGATACTTTTTGGTACCAAACACTTGCTGCGTGTGATATAATAGACCAACAGTGGTCCTTCGAACAGCTGTACCTGTCGTTCTGAAGGCCGATCACCCACGTGAGACGATGCTATGGGCGATACCGAACTCTGCAGCCACACTCCTCGCATTTTGATCTTCCTCGAGCTTTCCAATTATTCGACCCCGGTAAAATCATCCAGATGTTGTGTACTGGCCATTTCGTTCTCTGTAGCACTGTATGAAACCAAACTTCGATCTTCAGGTAATTCTCCAGTGGGGCAAAGAAAACTTAGTTGATTTCAACCCTTCTAAAACTCAATCTTGTCTTATATCTCGCAAAAAGGATTCTTCTGCTCCTATGCTTATTTTTGGTGACACTCCAATTTCTAGGCAAAATGATATATCTCTTTTGGGGATTACCTTGACTTCTAATCTCTCTTGGCACAAGCACATTACAAATATTGCTTCCTCTGAATCTAAAAACTTGGTTTTCCCTTTCGCTCTCGGCACAAGCACATTACAAATATTGCTTCCTCTGAATCTAAAAACTTGGTTTTCCCTTTCGCTCTCGGCGTTACTTTTCTTCCAAACAGCTGCTCACTCTGTATAAATCGCAAATCCGCCCTGCCATGGAATATTGTTCCCACATCTGGGGTGGTGCCCCCAAAACCTCTCTCAGGCTTCTTGATTCCATTCAGAAGAGGGCAGTTAGGTTAATTAATGATTCATCTCTAACAGATTCTCTCCACTCGTTGTCTCAAAGACGTACTGTTTCTGCTGCATGCCTCTTCTACAGATATTTCCATGGGCACTGTTCTTCCGAATTGGCTTCTATAATTCCCGCTCTCTCTTTCAAAACAGTTCGAACACGTGCCGCCACCAATTAAAAATCCATTTGCTGTCCAACTTCAAACCTACAGAACCAACTTTTCATCTTCCTCATTTATTCATTCAACTGCCGTTTTCTGGAACAACCTTCCTTCATACGTATTTCCTGAAAATTACAATCTACAGAAGTTCAAGTCCAATGTCAACAAATATTTTCTTTCGTTTTCTCAACCTCCAACCCAAGCACGGTACTAAGTACTATAGGTAATTACCTATAGTACTTAGTACCTCTCGTGTTTGGGGTTTACATAAAAAAAAAAAAAAAACAAAACATCGAACGTCTGTAACAATCGTGCTCACCATTCTGTAATATGTACATAACTGCTGAACTGCTGCTTTTATCTGTTTATATGAGCTCTCTCATCCGGATTCAAATTTTTGCATGTGCGCCAGCTTTCTACTGAACGGCTACAGTTATTCAAATCGCCACAGGCTGTTTCCTTTGAGTTTGTGGTTGTAACCTTTAGAAAATAGTGTTGGTCCTTAAGTTTTGCACACTAGTGTATAAAAGTGTTTCAGAAGGAATGCGATCCTAAAATAATTTATAAAAATTGCAAATTAATGAAAATACCAAATAATATGAATTTTCAAAAAATACCAATTAATTAATTCAAATTTATATGTGCCCTCTTGATAGCACCAGGTCCAAATTACGTGAGATGTCACTAAAAACAGAGAAACAAAAATAAAATAAAATATACGGTAAGCCAAGAAAGTGGCGAATAAAATATTTTTTATTTATAATCAGATTGTTTCCGTAAAATGTGGTAGGTAATGCTTTGCAGCCGCCTGTTTGCTATACGATTTTCTTTTTCCTTTGTCTGCTTTTCTTTCCTTTATTTTTATTTAGTTAAAGTTTATACACGTGTATGTGCGTGTTTATTAAAATTACAATTAATTAAAAGATTAAAATCACATAATTTGTTTAGGGCAGTAGCCTCAGGTTACGAAGAAGTTAACTAACGTATAAGTTTGTGCTATAGCATTATATTTATACGTAGCCAACTACTAAATAGTTAAAAAATTGGAATCATTTAAGTATATGTCATATTGTCAATGTCTTCGCAACGAGTTACCATGGTATTGCACAACGTCGGTTATAAGTAACAGTAGTCTTCTCTATTAGAGAAGCGTTACTTATTTGAGGTAGCGCAATACAATGGCAACTCTTTGTGAAGGCATTCACAATATGAGATATACTTAAATTATGCCAGTTTTGTAACTACTTAATAGTAGCTGGCTACGTATAAACCTAATGCTATAGCACAAAGCTATACGTTAGATTAAAATCTTTATTACATTGCAATAATGCAGCAAAGAGCCAGGGGTTTTTCATCTAAAACTGAAATAAGGCTGGATGGCTCACATTATGATCCTGAGTCTCTACTTCTGTGATGCAATTTGTCAGAATATTACAGATATGAAAAAGATTAACACAAAGAATAAAGTAAGATAAAATTATAGGAAATTTAGAAAAAGGTAATCGCGGATGACACTTTCCAATTGGACTTCCGGTTTTATCACAGTTGCGTAAACCTTCTGTCCTACAATGCTATGTTTGTAATGGCACCTTTTCGGTACTTTTTGTTACATATAAATTGATGGAGATCTGCATCCAGGTCCTGAATGGTCTGAAGCGTGCTGATCGGAGTGAAATGGTCAGCTAGGCGGAACCTATTGCAGTTGCTCTGGAAGGAGGGAAAGGCTCTGAGGGTTTCATATGGGATCCCCCAGTAGCAAATGCCATAGAAATCAGGAGAGGTGTGTAGCCTGTAATCAGTTTTATGGTCGTAGTCAGTCTTTCTTCAAACTTTGATTTCATAGTAATTGAGGGCTGTTGTAATGGTGGTAATATGGATATCATTTTATTATTATCTTTATTTCTCCTAGGAGACACCCGATTACAGCTACTCGCCAGGGGATGAAGTTGCATATTTAATTAAAAATACATGTAATGCAGTACTTGTTATATGATTTATACAATATTTATTTATGAACTAAATATATCTGGATTATACAATATAAGAATATCTGGATTATACAATGCTAGAAATATCCGTTATCTGCTTAAGGCATAACACTTAATTAATATAAACAAGTAAAACTTTGTATTGTTGTGTTTAAGGCATATCTTCTGAGTTGATCCAAGTAGTCGGAGATTTACCATATTTACATCACCACAAATATTTACAGCTGAACAGCGTACAACATGAAACAACGAAACTACAGGTGCGACAGTGATACAATATAATACAATATAGTACAATTTAATACCAAATAATAACTTGAAAGTTCATTTTACCGTTTCCAGCAGCCGGTTTCTTCTGTGGGTAATGAGGTTGGGATTCCTAGAGCCCGCCAGCTCGTGTCTGGGAGATGAGGGCGCTGTATCAGTTTCCTTGCAGCTCTATCTGCAGGAACAGTTTTGAGCACTTCTTTTCTATATGATTTGGCTTGTACTGAGTTTTTCAGGATTGACACTTAGCTTATTAAATAGTTTTATAGTGTTTGCTGGAAAGAATCTTCCTAGACTATCCAACTATGTAAATGCAGCCCTGAGTTGCAGTTCCTTATCTGAAACTCATCTTTGATTTACTCCCGGTGTTATTATCCACTGTCGGGCTTTCGGTGAACCCAGCCGACCCGTTAAGAGCTGAGCAAGCGTCATTATATTTTTTGCGGTAACGATTTGTCTCCAGCCTCTAAGTTGGAGTATAATATAATATAGCTCTTGAGATGGTAAAAGACCTAGCTGAAATTCTATTTAGCTACCTCAAGAGCCAGTATTCAAGCCCAAGGAAAGCCTTGATATTGCTTTCAGGAGATGAAGACTAGATTTGTGACGCGTATAGGGGAATTAGGATAACACATCTGTTGATATATTGCCTCATTAAACGAGGGTGTCGAATGCCTATGAGCTCCTACCTGGTTATCCAGAGCGCCGCATACGTTTTCTTGCGAATGTATGCCAAGTGTGGAAGGAAGTTCAGCCCTTCATCCCATATGAGTCTCAAGATGTGACTGAACCTTTTGGACAAGGATGTCGTTCACATATATTTCTATTTTGTTCGAATTTATTTTATTTGTGAAGTCCTGATTTCATTTCAGTGTAGCCCGATACAGTCTAGATATTTTTGTACATGTTTAATTTTGGTGTTAGCCAATTGGTTGCAGAAGTCAGCTGATTTCTGATCTTCTGAGGCAATAAAAAATTTAATGTCATCTGCATATGTGATGAACTGTTTCCTGTTTAGAGCTAAGAAGGGCTCTAGCACTATGGCAAAAAAGTCCTACAAGGTGGCGACAAGACGCCACCTTGTAGGACTCCTTTATCAACTTGGTACTTAGCACACATGTATCCGTTTGTTACTGCAATTTGTCTGCGTTGAAGAGTGTTCTTTAAAAAATGGAGGACACTCCCGTAATGAGGAAGTAGTCTCGCAGAATAACTGTGAGAGCTGGGATGGGATAGATATATTGTCATATGCTGCTGCCACATCTAAAAAAACGAAATCCAGTTGCTACTTCTTATTTAGCGCTTGCTGGATCCTTAGCAGTGTCCCCATGAGGTTGGTGCTGGTCGATCTCTGAGCAATGTTGGATGATGATGTCCAGGATTGTTTTGCGAAGATTTTTATCTATGATATAGATGAAGATTTTTATCTTCATCTATATGACGAATTATTGAAAAAAACTTAAAATAGGACTCAATGGCCCACTGTTTTCAGTTTTAAATTGTGTAATTTATTGGGCATGTTTCTATGGATGGTTTATAGTATCAACGACGTAATATTTCACATTGGCTTCGGCGTTTTCAGAGAACATTGTTTAAATTTGTTCATAATTGGCTCGTAAATTGTGCTGTATTGGTCTTCTCTTTAAAGTATTCCAAATTTTTAGGTATATATTCGTTCCACAACACTCTTTCTCACAATTTACTTCCACCCCTCTTTGTTCTCTTTAATGTTTCTTTATTAAGAATTGTTCTAACGTGACATTGAACATAAACGGAAAATAAACGGGAGTGGTATATTGTAGCTCAGTCTTCCTCCAACATATGGTTGTACAGAGATTGTCCAGTATGCTGACAGGTTGTAACAATCAGTTTCGTTAGTAGCGTTAACGATCTCTGTCACAATTTGCAATGAGCAAGAACGAATATCAAATTTTGCTTTAAAATGGGAAACGCAATAGAAACGTATCAAATGTTAAAAACTGTTTATGGTTATGAAACTTTTAAGTCTTCCAGTACGTTTGAATAGTATAAGCGGTTCAAAGACTGGTGTGAGGATCTTCGCGATGACCCAAGAGGAGGGCGTCCATTAATCTCTGATAAAAGAAGGCAGAGTTGCAAAAGTTCAGGATATTGTGGCAAGAGATCGTCGTTTTACCCTCAGAATGATGGCTTGTGAAGTTGATATGAATAAGGAGACGATTCGTGAAATTCTGTATGAAGATTTAGGGTAAAGGACGGTCCGTAAAAAATTTGTGTCGCACAGCCTCACGGATGAGCAGAAGAAACAAAGGGTGTCGTGTATCACCGTACGAATACTTAATCCACACTTTGCAAGACAATCCTAATTTCCTCGACTGTATTTTCATTGGAGATATGTGTTGGGTGTTTCAGAATGACCCAGAGACGAGGTATCATGCAGTGAACTTCAAAATCATCACCAAGGTCCAAAAGGTTTCGTTTACAGAAGTCCAGGATCAATACGATGCTGATCATGTTTTTCGACAAACAGTGTGATTTACAAGGAATTTGTTCCTGAAGGGGAGATAGTCAATGCTGCGTTCTACGCACAGGTGATTCAAAGACTATTGATGCGCATTTCCATGGTGAGGCGGCAAGTTCAAGAGAAAGGTAGCTGGTTCTTGTTGCACGACAATGCCCACTCCCAGTCCGCACTTATTGTGAAAATGTTTCTGACGAAACATGGAATTATGCAAATCAACATTCCACTCTACTCTCCGAATTTAGCACCAGCGGACTTCTTCCCCTTTCCCAAAGTGAAAACTGCCCTTCAAGGAAGGAGATTTCAGGATGTTGAGAACATAACGAAAAACGTGACCGTCGGAATGAACGTCATCTCTTTGGACGCTTTCTCTGACTCTTTTAGGAATTTTTAGTACCGTGTAATAAGTGCATTCAATCAAGTGGTGATTACATAAATAAAAGTAAAACCATTTCGGAGTTCCATCACTTTGTGTTCTTTTCATTGCACCAGTTCGGTAACTTTATTTATACACGAGGTGTGTGTATATATACACATCTCGTATATGCGCGCGTGCACGCACACACACTTCTATCAAAAGTCGTGGGACACAAAGTACTGTTTTTGCAGTAGGATCACTAGTTAATGTTGTAGTTACGCTTTCGCGCTGTGTGGAAAAGGCCGAATACAAATTCAGTCGAGATGGAAAGAATATTTTATGGACTTTTTCGTGGCTTTATAGATCGGTCTTGAAGAGCGTTGCCTGGTTTTATCTTCTGAAAACTTGTTTTTTTTTTTTCGCCCAGTAAGCAGACAAACGGAATAATCGGACATTTACGCATGCATACAGTGACGCATCACAGCCTTCGTTGCCTTGGCACTCAACCAACAACACAACAAAACTACCGACCCTTGAGGTGGATTGGTAACGAACGTGATTGTGAGAAAGGTGTGTTGAAGAAGCAGGTGAATCTTAACTTTTAGCTTGAAAAAATTCTTCACAAAATGATACATGTTACAGTCGCTCATTTTGTGAATAAAATCTCTTAAACTTTTATTTCCGAGGGATTGAAAACGAACAAAAGGTGCTCGTGATAGTGGCTAATGCCGCTATATACACAGCAAGGGCAGAAAAACCGCTTGCAGCATTCTGTTCGAACCTGTCTCCTATAACGTTTTAAAGGAGGTAAAATGCATACTCCTTGATGAATAATATTATAACCGTGCTTGATGTTGCTCTGCCACTGTCGCCATTTCAGTCCAGTAGTGATATTTGGTTTGAAGTTTCTTCATTTCATGATTCAACACCTCGATTGTGCTGTGGTTTTAGCTGCTAGTGAGCCATAAAAAGTAAGACAACACTTTGTTGTCAAGGAGATCGCTTTTTTCACGTGTTGCAGCACGTGAATAAATTTGTATTTAGCAAGCTTAAAACGCAACGTCAGATTGAAATATGAGTCAAATCCTAACCATTAATCAGACTCCTTTTTATTGTTTAGCTAATTTAATCGAAATTGTTGAGAAATGCAGCGCTTATTTACATGATGCTTTACTTGCTGTGGACACTTGATATGGTCTTTATTTCTGCAACCTTTTTTTGAACAAAAAGCTTACCGTCACAAGAATGTGGCTGTAATGGAATGAAAAGATGAGGAAGATCATTTCCAACAGCATTAGTAGAGGCATTTGATGCAAGAAAGCAAGCTTATGCAGCATCAGCCAAAAAAAAAAAAAAAAAAAACCACTTCCACTTCACCCCTCTGTTCGTTCAAAATACCTGTCCAGCTGAGCCTTAAACTTATTTAGGCTATCAACCTCCACCACAAGGGATGGAAGTCTGTTCCACCAACCAACCACCCGCTGGCTAAAGGCAAATTTCCGCACGTCTATCCTACATCTGTCTTTCCTCAATTTGAATTTATGCCCTCTCAGGTGATTATTCTGAGCTAGAGGAAGAATCCCATCAGCATTGAGCATGCTTAAACCATTCAAGGCTTTATACACCTCTATCAGATCACCTCGCTGGTGCCTAGTCTCCAGACACTGTAATTTGCAAAACTTAAGCCTTTCTTCGTAAGAGCACCCCTTTGTTCCATTCACTAATCTTGTTGCCCTTCTCTGTACTCGTTCCAGCAGCTCTACATCCTTCTTGAAATGAGGCCTCCAGACCTGTATACAGTACTCTAGGTGTGGCCTGACCATCGCCTTATACAATGGAATAATCACCTCCTTATCCCTGCTGGAAAAATTCCTGTATATCATTGACAATACTCCATGAGCTACTCTTGCAGCCCGTCTGCACTGCTCAGAGAACTTCATATCTGCCTGCACAATCACCCCCAAGTCCCTTTCATTCTCTACCACTGTCAGTGTTGTACCATAGAGTTGATACGTTGCTCTGGGGTTGCTGTTTCCCATGTGTAGTACTTTACATTTGTCAATGTTAAACTTCATTTGCCACCTCTCAGCCCATCTGCTCAACCTTTCCAGATCCTGTTGCAGAAGCATAGTGTCAGTAGTGTCCTTGACAACCCTGCCAACCTTTGTATCGTCTGCAAACTTGGACATTAATCCCGATATACCATCATCAATATCATTTATAAATACAGAAAACAATAATGGACCCAACACTGAGCCCTGAGGGACTCCACTAATAACATCAGTCCACGATGAGCAGTGTCCATTGATTACCACTCTCTGTCTTCTCCCCCTCAACCACCCCTTTATCCATAGCAGCAATTTGCCTCCAATGTCACACTGCTCCAATTTGTGTAGCAGTCTTCCATGTGCAACAGTATCAAAAGCCTTTCTAAGATCCAAGTATATAATATCAAAGTTATTCCCTGCATCCAGTTCTTTTGTGACTGCATCATAGTATCCAATCAAGTTGGTCAGGCAAGACTTCCTCTTAACAAAACCATGCTGTGTCTGAGCTATAACTGAAGTCTTGTCTAAATGATCCTGCAGTGCGTCTTTACAGTTCCGGAAACAGTTCCGGCTTCGAGTTGGTATACCAGTCAACAAGTATTTGGACTATACCAGTGCAGTTATTTTTGCTGGTTCACATCATGATACAAATACTGTCCAATCACATATACTAATGTCGGAAGGTATTTTCTGCTTTCAAGGTATTTATCTTTGATCAAATGCCCATCTTCACGTCTGACAACTTATTAAATGTTGTGTTGCGCCAATTAAATGATAACATTCATGCTCAATATTCACTATTCAATAATGTTCATTTTAATTTTCTTGAAGTATATTTAAATTTTATAGCAAAATATACTGAACTATTAAAGCATAATTTAGTATTTTAATTCATATTCAATTCCTTTTTAGAGCATGCATTATAAATCTAGATTGCATGTATAAATCATCATAAATCTAGATTTTTAATGCATATAAATCCTCTGATTAATTATGAGAGTTATAGTATGTTTAAGAATGCTTTTGTATAATATATGTGTAACATATTCATTATATATTCGATCTGGCCATGTGTCAAAATTTCCATTAATTTTTTTTAGACACCACCAATGCCATTAAAATTCGAAAAGAAAACTGAAACCCGAAAAGCGGGTACTGTGTCATATGATTGCAGCCCTTAAGAATAACGTAAGTTGTCTATTTTTTATCTAGGAAGTAATTCTCCATCTGTCCTTGTTACCTTCCCTTATCGTTGAGATTTTGTTCCACAAGTTGTACTTCCAGTACTTTTGAAATTCATATCTCTCTTTTCTTTGGACTCCACCGAGTTAAGAAATAACTCTGTGGAGTCCAAAGAAAAAAGAGATTTTTATCCGAAAAACTTTCTAAGGAAAAGACAGCATAAATATCTTTTAGTGTATGTTATTTTAGTGTATTCATTTTGTTGATATAATAAATAAAAAATTGACCCAGCACCATTTTTTTAACATTGAGTTTACTAGTAAATCTAATTATACTTTATAAAATCTTGAATGTCTGTTAGTTCATGATATTTGCATAGAGTTTTGCATCAACAAAGGTAAATCATATATCACTCGAAAACTCTGAACCAGGAATCGAGTTTATGATAGTAACCAAAATTTGAATAGTTAATTTATTTGTAAATACGAAATTAAGTAATCAATGCATTTGCGCAAATGACTACAGGCATTGTACATGAGGATGGAGGCTCTGCCTTTTTATGCATTTTCTACATTGATATATAAAAAAATAATATACATGTATAAGGTTAATATATAAGGTATAATATATATAAAATATATACTGTATAATATATAAGGTTCCCTCAATGCATAATGCATATTAGCTGCTGCAAGGCGTTCTTTACAATACACTCGAATGTGTTACTCAGAGCATGTCATAAAATCTGAGATATCAAGAAAAATATGTACTTGATGAAACTGTATCATATCCTTTTAAGGGCATTACTATAAGATTCATTTAAATTTATATAATTACAAAATTAAGAGTGTCGGTCCAACAAAATATGGGCCGATAACATTGAGTATGAGCGTTCGGGATGGCGAAACAACTGTTACAATGTGTTCTCGTACTGTTTACAAGTGTTTTCAGTTGTAGTGAACAATCTCTCCTGTACCAGAGCGAACTTAGTCCATGACCAGTGCGACGGGGATTTTTCGTGCCACTGTTCGACTCTGTGCAGCTATCCAGACATATTCTGTTCGATTCATGTCCGAGATTTGGCTAACCACCCCATCTACTCCGCGCTTTGAAGGAATTTGTCGACTAGCTAAGCCCTAAGTGGGAGACCCTTATCTTCCATGAAAGTAAATTCGGGGCCTGGGGCTCCGCTGAAAAGCCACAAATAGGCCTCAAAGATTTCCTTGCTATACTTACGAGCAGTTAAGCTGTTTTTCACAAATAAGTGGAGATTAGTGCAGCCATTTATCATGTTTTTCCTGACCATGGAATTATAGTGATTCTTACCCTAGAGGAATGGAAGCATGTATCGCATTTTCTCAAGACTTAGTCGTGACTCCTCTGTAAAGAGAACGTTGGTCACACTGTGTAAAAGGCTTTACTTGAGATACGTAATCGAAGTGTTTAAAAATTAACACCTCACTGTTCTTTTTCGTGCAATTTTAAATGGTTCGCAAAAGTTAAAAAATAGGAACTTTTAAGTATTTCTGCTTTAGTGATTCAGTAAACTGTTTGCATAAAAAATGTAGATCACTTGTCCAATTTTTAAACATTTAGAGTACATTGATCCTTTGGCAAAGACTTCAGAGGCAGTTTTTTTACCAGATTATACGGAATATGTGAGACGATCCATTTCGCCAGGGACACAAAATCGGCCTTCTCACATAGCGTCGCTCTTCCTTCAACCTTCTCACAAAGAAGTGGTGATCAGTTCGGCCATTTATCATGATGCTACTACAGACCATGCCACGATAGTGGTTCTTACCTGATGTTAGAACTCGATAGAGCCTCCGCAGCTTAAATAAATAAATATAGTCTTTATTTGGTAAGAGAAACTACACATAAATCCCTTTACGGCTCAGGAATGCCAGGGGTTTACGATCTCAGAGTGCAGTTATAAATAGCAAATAACAATTAGATTAATAGGAAAATACATCAATAGATCAATACGTTAGTTAATACGAGTAAAAATTAACAACAAATAGCAGTTATGTTAAGATAATGACATGCGAAATTAATTACAGACTACTTATATACACGAGAACCATAGATCAACATAGACGGATGTTTAATCCCTTATAGAGGACTCATTAGATGATGATACAAGGAATACTCTGGAGGCATCAGAAATGGAAGACAGGTTGCAGCAGATCTAGGTGATTCGACTTTACTGAGGTTCCATACGCTCAGGACTTTACCATACAAAATAGATGTGTGCAGACAATCGCAAGGTTGATGATGTGAGCACTGTAACTTTGATTGTAGAAGAGGGGATCTCTATAGTAAGGAAACCTCTGATGCTCGACACGCTCAGGAGAATATGCTTTCTCCTGAGCGTGTCGAACCTTTGGTTCAGAAGAAATCTGTCAATCAGAGCAAGTCTGTTGGTGTGACTGACGAGGATCAGAGTGGATCTGATCCTCGT
The DNA here is from genome assembly GCF_048544385.1 of Mastigoproctus giganteus. Lineage (NCBI taxonomy): Eukaryota > Metazoa > Arthropoda > Arachnida > Uropygi > Thelyphonidae > Mastigoproctus > Mastigoproctus giganteus. The sequence continues at coordinate 127,215,619 of NC_143578.1, forward strand.
CAGGATCTCAGGTTGTTTCTCGTAGTTTAGGAGTTGGACCATTGGTCCAACCCCTAAACTACGAGATCTTGACAGCACTCCGTCAGATTTTTATGTGGGACTTCATACTTTGGTAAATAACGCTCTCCAGTCATCCAACAGACCCAACACGGGCATCCGATTGGAATTACATTCTTCACAACATAACACAACTTTCAATGACACAGCATTCCAAAGGACGAATTACGACGATTTGTGCACTAGGCAAGTCGACGCTGTGCTGTGCATTGCGTGCTGTGCTGTTTGGTTTGTGTGATGTTCTATAAAGCTGCTGTTATGTAAGTCTGACGCTGTGGTTGATGTTCTTACTTATTTTCCTTGTACTAATATCATTTTCTGCGGCGTTCATAAGCTCCTGATTGGCAATATTTAATGAGTAGTGGCGGGATCTACTCTTTTGAAAACTCTCTGGTCTCTTTCTGTCAATCTCTTTCGTCTGCCCCAACGTTTCTTTGCTGTAGTAGAATCATGGAGTTTATGTGATGATTAAGTCAGCCACCGTTGATCTCAGGTGTTGCAGTTTTGTAGAAATATCAGGAACAGGATTGATTGCTCATATGACTCGCCGCTGGAAGTTGCTTGGTTCAACGCCTCTACTCATCTACTGTATTTCATTGACCTGCTTAGTATGTACAGAAGTTTTTGTGCGTATTTTTGACATGTGAATAATGGGTGTGGTTCATTTTCCCCAAATATCAGTGGCGCCCGTATATTTTTGGTAGTATGTTTTATATAGCGTTAGTTATGTTTTTTGTGTTGTGATTTTTTTGTCTATTCTCAGTTTTTGAACATTGTAATTTAAATATGATGCAAATATTATAAGTAATTCTATACTCTCTGTCTCTGTCTCTCTCTCTCCCTCTCTCTCTCTCTCTCCCTCTCTCTCTCTCTCTCGTTTAGAGAGCTAAACGCATTTAAGTTAAGTTTATATTCTAGGGAATGTTATATCCATGTTGTGTGAAGAGTTGCAAAGTTTTGCGTTTAGAGAGCTAAACGCAAAACTACCTGATACGTTATCTCTTGAAATATTCTCTGCCAAACTAATATTTATGGCACTCACCGATAAAGATTTATTTATTTGCTATTTTTATTTATTGTTTCAGTTTAAATTAAAGTTCTGTTATTTTTTATTTTTATTATTTGATATAACATTAATAGATAACACGTTGTCAGGGCGTACAAAAGAGGCTTTGTTAGCTTCTGTTACTAATATGTGTTTTTCAACGAGAAACTCCGTGTTATGAATGTAAATAAGATACTAACTTCATGTCTTGTTATTTTCTTTTAAAATATGGAATTATCGATAACTGTAGGCCTTTTTAATTTTATTCCATTTTATAGTTTTTATATAAAATAATTCCAGCCTTAAGATGAATAACTCTGTGTATGAGGAAACATTCCAATTTCCGAGAGGCAGCTGAAATGCATGACTATTAAAAATGTGGATAATGTATCCACTGCTCAAGAACAGCTGGTCCAACTATCTACAGAAACCTTTTTATTCAGATAAAAGATAGAGAAAGTCATAGTGTCTTGGAAATAAAAAAAAGACAAGGACGGCGTGGAATCTGTCACTTAAGACGGATGTACAGCCTGCGACAGATGTTGGAGCTAGGAATGATGGGAGGATCACAGATCAAGAAGAAGAGCAACTGTGTTGTGAAAGAAGACGCGAATTTGTCACGGTAAACCCAGCTGGAGGTTAGAGAAGTAAAAAAAAATGCAGTCTTAAAAGGGCTAGGAGTCAGTACTGAACCCAGGCGATATCAAAAACATATGCTTACTATGATCACTTACTATGATCAACATTACAATTTCTGTTTCTCTTTTGTTAGAAGTTAAGTTTATATTCTAGGGAATGTTATATCCATGGTTTGTGAAGAGTTGCAAATTAGAATGGTAAATAACCAGCAATACGTGAAAGTGTACTATTCTCCACCTAGAAAAATAATCGTAAACCAGAATGACGTAATTTCATAGAATGTATGACCTCTGCTAATAATTGTACCGTGACTATGAAAATTACTTAACATTGTTAATTTTCTCACACTCCTCTCTGTTTCAATAATTTTGCCACTTCTTACATTAGTTTTATATAGAATAACTGATTAACTTTCCTATTTGATGGGCTCATTATACTGAAGGGTTTATTTTTTTCCACTTTCACAAGAATCCTGTGACCCACAGATGAAAGGGAAAAATACAACGATGATTATTATTCTAATAAAGATTTCTTATTTCTTTCAAGCAAACCTTTTTAGGGAGAGCAATAAATTGTGAGGTAAACTGGTTATTTTGTACCGTATGCACGTTTGTAGGTCAGATTATGAATAAAATAAACATGTATTGTATTTGTTGTGGTTTGGTTTTTTATGAGCATTACCAACTAAGGCCATATTTCTCCGGGATATGTGGTGGTCATTCCCTGACCTTTCTGCATCCTCCGTATTTGGTGGTGACGGGCTCGAACGCTGGTCTAATCAAGAAGCGTGTGTTACGCACTGCTGTTCCTTCCCATCTGGCTACGGAGGCGCCCGTTTTGTTGTGTATAAATCTTTTAATTTGTATTATCGTATTGTTGTTGTAGGGTTTTTGGCGCATCAGCGACTTAGACTATATCGCTCTGATGTATTGTGTATATAAATTGCGTGTTTTCTGTGGTCGGTTTCGGGAAGAAAACCATGTAACCCTAAAACCGACTAACTCAGCGGCGTTCTGAAATAAAGCCAAACGGAAATTCCTCGCGTAATTGACGGGATTCGGACCCTGGACTTTTCCACTCTTGGGTGGGGTGGACAGTGCTTATATATCTGTATTGAACGTAGGACCACTGTAGAGGAGCAGCCAACACCTGGGCAGCTGCTGCTGCCTGGTGCCTGTCCCCAGGCACGAGCTCCAGCCTTGGTTTTTTTTTTTTTTTTTTTTTTTTTTGCGGGCTCTCAGGTCTGGGCAGCCTGGGAGCGGGATAGCTGGCACCCACTGGTATTGCACTACCTCCAGTGGGTGCAGGATTTCGTGCACTTTGGCATGTAAGAGGATAAAAAAACCCAGGACTACTCGTGCCTGGGGACAGGCACCAGGCTACAGCAGCTGCCCAGTTGTTGGCTGCTCCTCTACAGTGGTCCTACATTCAATACAGATCCACTAGGTGGAGATGGGCTATGCCTAGGGACCACCCTTGATACCAGGACACACACACATGTGTTTTGTACAGTGTTTCCTCAAGTGTATTCTGAACAAAAGATATAATATATGACAGGATAATTATATATGAGAATAAAAATGTACATAAAATTGTATATAAATTATTGTTTTTTTTGAGATTGTACATAATATTTGAGTGTGTAAATAAATAAATAAATAGCTGCTTATATGCCCTGGCTATCTGTGAGGGCTTAATATGTTGCGTGAAAGACATACACGAGACTTTCATACATGAGGCTGTTGTAATAAGAAATCTTTATTAGAATAATAATCATCGTATTATTTCTTCCTTCCATCACTGGGTCACTGGATTCTTGTGAAATTGGAGAAAGAAACTCTTCAATATAATGAACCCGTTAAATAGGAAAGTTAATCAGTTATTCTATATAAAACTAATGAGCAATATATGTAAATAGGTAAATGAAGCACACTAGCTGACATAATATTTTGGCTTAGCAGTTAAGTTTCTCTTGAACCTTGAAATGGAAATAAATCGTTCCTTGGCAAGGCCCCAAACTATCGCTCAAGCCTGAATACAGTTAGTTGACGTTTCAGAACCAATTTGGCCACCATTTTCAAAAAGGTAGAGTAACTACTACAGAGATAAAGTTAATAATTGGAAAAATTATATGACAAATTGAAAAAGCAAGGGTTAAAAGTTTTGCAAGTAAATCCTATGACCAGCAAATTAAATTAATTTAAGGAAAAGGAACAAACATTTAACAGGATAACAAGTCCACGAGTGCATACTAAAAGCTAAAGGATATTTTTGGTGATAGACTACTATTTGTGAATGGATCCTGATTGACTGAAAACCCGAGTTTAGATAGGGACACTAGCGCGCAGATAACAGAACTGGTTGGAAACGGATACCCCGGCACCAGCCCTAAGATCTACTGACTCTCTCTCTCTCTCTCTCTCTCTCTCTCTCTCTCTCTCTCTCTCTCTCTCTGAATGTCATCAAATCAGTACAACTCCCCTCTCTCTTAGTATTTAGAGACATTCAGGGACATTTGGTATGCGTTCGTTGAGACCTGCCTCCTCGTGGCAGAGAAGAGAAGAAAAGCAGGAATTTAATCCTTTGATGATTATTACCTCCTGTCTGCTAAATAGCCAGTCGACGACGAAACAACACTCCCCAACACTACACTACACAAAACAAACACTAATCACACGACTGGCTTACAGATTTTTCACTTACAGCAAAGGTTAATACGAGGGAGCTAAACTGAGGTGCTGCCTTGCCTTAAACGGATACCGGCACCTAAAGATCCCAACAAATCTGCTAAAATTGTTCATTGTATTTTCCAGTAAAGGCGCTTCCATTATGCTAAGTCTTACTAACTCTTGTCATTTAATTTAAAAAACTTTGCGACTAATTCTAACTATAGGAGAGAGTTGTAGTAGTAGCTGTGTGGTTCTCCCAATTTTGTAGTGCCTCATATATACACTGAGTGATCACTGAATTATGACCACCTACCTAATACTTCGTAGGTCCTCCTTTTACCCTCAGTACAGCAGCTATCCGACGTGTGCATTGATTCAACAAGATGTCGGAAGCGTTTGGGAGGTGTGGCCAACCAAGCTGTGTGCAATGCGGCCAGCAATGCAGGTATGGAGGTGATTGGTATCCAGACGCCTGATATACCTTTCCATAGTGTCCTACAACTGCTCTACGGGATTGATATCGGCGGAGTTCGGAGGCCAATGCTGGAAGTCAGAACTGTGTTCCTCAAACCATTCCTGCGCAACAAGTGCCCGATGGCTCGGCGCATTGTCATCTTGGAAGACATCATCGCCATTCAGGAAAAAGTGTGACATAGCTGGGTGTACACAGTCAGCAAGCAGTTGACGATAGCGGAGACCAGTGATACGTTGTTCCACATGCATCAGGGGGTACAAGTTCAAGTTCGTGCCAGTGAAACATGCCCCACACCGTACAACCGCCTTCACCTTTGATACCATTCACTTTTGCACTTTTGATACCATTCATGATGGATCAAGAGCCTCATGTTGTTGACGCCAAATCCGTACATGACCATCCACGGTGTGGAGTAAATAACGTGACTCATCCGACCGGCACACCTTCTTCCAGTCTTTTAACGTCAAACTTGCATGCTCTTTACACCAGGCGAGTCTTTTACGCCGATGAACCTTGGTTAGGAGAGGATGCCGTAGGGATCGTCTGCTGGTATAGCCCATACGTGCGAGCGTGCAACGCATGGTCATGCCAGATATTGTTCCGGGTTGGGGCCAACCCGAAACAATATCTGGAATTTTGTTGTGCGTTCACTTTGTTGTCTGTTCTTAATCATTATTATATCCTACATGAAGTTTGTAAATATCTTATTTTATATATTGTAACTTAAATATATTGCAAATAATATACACTGAGTTGGGACTTCATTAGGTACATCTATCTAATAGCCAGTAGGCCTGAGCACAGCCTAGATTCTTCGTGGCGTGTACACAAAAGCTTGCCACAGGGATGCTGACTGGTCGATGTTGAGTCAGTTGGTTTCGAGGTTGTTGTAAATTGGTTAGTTACTTGTTTGCAGATTTCTTCTCCAAAGAGCTCAATTCCACCTTATTTTCATATGATTTCAATTTGATTGGCTTCAGTTTGATTGGGATCTGCTGAATGGGAAGATCGCCTCACTAGGCTGAATTCGTTCTCATGTTCTGGCTTTATGACACGGTGCATTATAATGTTCTAAGACCCTATTTAAAAATTTGCGATAACTTTGCGACAGCTGAATGTTGCTATAGTGGTATAAATAGGATCAATGTGCTGCTGTTGTTGTTGTTCTTGGGTTTTAGGAGCATCAGCAACTAAGACCGTATTGTTCCGTGTATACTGTGTGTAAATTGTATGTGTTCTGAGGTCGATTTGCATTTGCTGGGCGAAAAACCTGAATTTCTTGGAGAAAAAACTATGATACCCTCACCTGAGACCGACTAACTCAGTCACGTTATGAAAAAAAGGCCTATAAAATTTCCTCCCGTCACCGACAGGATTCGAACTCAGATCTTTTCCACCCGGTGTGGGGAGGACGTTGATCCTGCCAACTGTGCTACCCAGGAGGGCGGATCAATGTGCACCACTAAAACACATTCCACCGCAAACAGTGTGCATTGTCGACATCCGGCAGGATAGTTCCGTGGACTCGTGCAGTTTTCGCTATACTGTGGTCTGGTCCTCCTGGTGAGAGACTGTCTTGTCTGGCTTCCTGGTTAAAATCCTTGAACACTTTAATTACAGCACTCGCAAATAGCTCGCAACTTTCGCAGTTTACGTAATACTGCCATAGATCAGCTCAAGTCACAACAAAAGAACAGACAATAAGAATAAATGTGTCAACAGGGTCGATCCCTGGGAGAGATCCTGTTTTGGATGTTTTGGATACTTGTTCTTGATAACAGCTTCTACATAATTTTGAGCATACCTTTACATTGGTATAGGATGACGACAGGGCTGTAGTGGAGGGTATCCGCGAGCATACGCCGTATACCCTTTGGATTTTTTTAGGTAAACAGCGTATACCTTCTGGTTTTTGAAAGACCTGAAAACACAAATGTTAAAATATTTACTGAAAATTTATAATATATATATTTATATATTATATATATATATATATATAAATATATATATATATAATATTTATATATATTCTGTCCTTTCAGTGAGTGGCTAGGACACTCACTGAAAGGACAGAATTCATGGGATACCTCGTTCCTGAGCAAGGCGACGCTGTCACCCCTCTCGCTCGTGGTCCAACTCGTGGACTTAGCAGGTATAAAGGTACACAGCTTCACTGCATTCACGTAGACCGTTCGATGTCTATATGGATAAACGTCGTGAGTTAACCGATTTTTAAAGAGGGATAATAGTGGGTACCCTACGAATGGGTCACTCTATCGTGGGAGTGGTATTCGGTATTTGGTATGTTGAGGGTCTAGCGGCTCCTGGGATTTCTCCCATCTCCGCGGTGTTCTCTGTATCGAGTGACAGTACCCTGTCAAGCCACAGATTTAAAGTGTGTGGATCATGTATAGTGTTGTCTGTTGTTCCCATTGTTCATCTGGCTTATTGGCCATCGGACCCCTGATGGGACCCAACGTTGCCCATACCGCGCCACGAGGAGGCTAGCCAGGTGTTACCAGTAAGGAATCAGTACTCTCGCAGGTCCTGCCACCTACTTTCCTCAGATTTCAGTGGTTAGGGCCAAAAAAAAAAAAATGCTTTAATCGCTGTTGATGCTTTTGTTTAGTTACAGAGATTTGCTTTAAGAGCGAGAAGGGATTGTGCGCTAAATGTTAAAGAAATAAAAGATGGATAAAGAGAAATAAATATAAATAATGACAGAAAGAGAGAAATGGAAAAATAATAGAGGGTGGATGAATTAAGGCGATTACCGGACTTGCAATTCTTGCGCTTGGGTACCTTAACTCCGAACCAACCCTCTGAAGAACGCATTTGACCCTTCACATTTATTTTCTTAGATTATCCTATTTCTAAACAAGAGTAGGCAATAATAATACGTTGTTTGTTCTTAATATGAAAAATTGCCAGTCTCATATTTCTCATCTAACAGAAATTTTCTCTTAAATGTCGAGTCATCCCCCCTACCGAGTTTAATGAGCATATCATTAATATAATTTTCAATCGCATTCCTTTTGTTTCGCAGATCATTCTCCGAGGAACATCTTGCCTTTTATCACACTCCAGCAGAAAAACAAAGCATTTCTCTGAAGTAGCAATCCCTGACTATTAGCAAACTATAGAGCACTGATAAAAGTGATTGTACCCTAGAATCCAACTGTCATTTGCAATGATACTGCAGCTCTTTGCACTCGAGAGGAGCCTTTGTTTCTAAGTGTCGCTGGGAGGAACGCAACGAGCAAATCTTTTCAAAATAAATTACGCGTAAAAATCTGCTTCCAGAGATAAACACCATGTAGATGGTTTCGTCTTTTCAACCTGTTTCATTTGTGTTATCGCACTTGTCGGAAAATGCCAACATTACCAATTTTAAAACTAAAGTTCTTTCTCTATCTCTCTCTCTCATTTTAGTTACCACCATGTGTACAATATATATATATATATATATATATATATATATATTTATACCATGTATCAGGAACTGCGTTTCTATACTTGTCCATAACAGTAGAAGAAATGTGAAATAAAAGCAAAAAGAAAAAAAAATTAGCACATTCTTTTACAGTATGGACAAGATAGCCCCAACGCAGTGTCAATGATATGAAAATTATTAAGATAAAAATAAGGATAAGGCTAAAAATATAATTAAGTGTTTTCAGAGGTGGGAAAAAGGTTTTGAAATATATTCAGATTTTTGAGTAAATATGAAAAAATATTTTAGTTTTGGAATTTTGTGAAGATTAGAAGAATTTAAAATAAATAGTAACAAGCACATTGTATAGGCAGAGATATTAAATTGAGGATGGGGAAGGGATAAAGGCGTAGTTAAATCAAGACGAAAATAGCGATAGACTGCGGATAGCTGGAACGTTAGTATCACCCTCGTATTGCACTAATAGCTCTGCGAACGGGAAGAAAGGTAGAATTTGAAAGTAGAAAGGTAAAAAGTATAGAAAAAGTTATTAAAACATACTGGACTAGCTGGGGTTGTAAAGCCCAACCTTTTAGTAAGGGCCCTGGCTTTGTAAAGAGTTAGTATAAAAAGGAGATGAATACCAAATGTTTGTACTGCAGGGAAAAAGCAGGCGAAAAAATATGTAAGTCAAAACAGGTCTAGAAACGAACCGAAACCGAAAGTATAATAAGAAAGGGAACGATACCTGGAGTTTTCAAGTAGAACGTAGCGGAAGGAAGATGGTAAGAAAATAAAGCGCACATATTTAGTAGAGTAAATGAATGTACCTAAAGGATCACTAATGTAGTTATCTACCTTAGCTACAGGATAAAGCAATTTATAGCAGCATAACAGACTTGATAGAGAGTTGTGAAGAAGTGGAAATAGATATGGAAATAGTGACCCTTATAGTTGTATTTTGAACAAATAAGAGCGAGGAGATACATAAGAGTAGCGTTAGAAAAGAGCGAGTACAGGTAGTTATCGACTTTACGAGTTAATTCGTTCCTAGCGCGCGCTCGTAAAGCGGGAATTGATTTCCCATAGTCTTAAGGTTAAAAATAGGGGTTACGTTCTGAACAATGAAATTAGTTAACTAATTAGTTTATGTTTCAACAATGATTGATTTATCGAAAGAAATGAAAACGCAGCCTGTAAAATCAAGCAAATTATAATAATAGAGAAATTATTTACGACTTAAAAATGTTAAAGAATGTTTATTCTTCATCATCATCGACTAAATGTACACTCGTTGATCACTCATTATTGGCTCGGCACTCGTTGGTTTGTTGCACAAGGAGTCGTCTTCTTCAGAAATGTTTCAAGAGGCGTTTGTTTCCAAGATAATCTTCTCTTTTAATTATAATTTACCCCCAGGGGCTCACATCTGGTGAGTATGGGCTTGGCACACCCAGGGTCCTGAGCTGGATATCATCATTCTTCTCCTTTTTGGTGATTCCTTTTTCTCTCTCTCTGTTTCTCTCTCTCTCTCTCTCTCTCTCTCTCTCTCTCTCTCTCTCTCTCTCTCTCTCTCTCTCTCTCTCTCTCTCTCTCTCTCTCTCAGGGTAACTCGGGAATTTTTTTTTGGCTGGTGCAGCATAAGCCTCAGGCTTCCTTGCATCATATGGCTAATAATAATAATAATAATAATAATAATTTCACGATTGCATGCATAAGCATTTTTTAACGACACTCACAAATTGCAACTAACACGATTCGCGTGGAGTAACAAGTTTACGGAACTTAAAAAAAAAGGAATGAAGAGAAGATTCTGAAAATGTATTTGTTTTTTATACGATTGAAAATTTTAGTAAAGGGGAAACACATTTCACCATAATACTTTAAAAAACCACACAGTTCTATCGGTATTTTCACAAATGCAAGAACCTGCAGTACAGAAAAGCCCAATAAACCGGAAAGTGGAAATTGTTTTTATTATTCTTTGGTCGTGACCTCCAGAAATGTGCTTTAGAAAAATATCACAAAGGCGTTTAAAATTGATTCTTATAGCGGAACATATGATAACGATGAAAGTGTAGTGCATTTTAATGATTTGAATTGGTAACTAATACAATTTACAAACCACGCTCATGACCTTTTATGTGGCCTTATGATCACGCTCGTGACCTTAAAACTAACATTTTAGAGAGATAAATAGCTTAGTTATACAACGAAAATTTCAACTTCCGAGATCTTGAAACGAATTACAGAAAAACAATGTGTTATTGGGTTCACATTACGATGTTTTCACGATACGATGGTGTCTCTGGAACTGATTAATATCGTAAAGCGGGGTACACCGTATTGTATAGCTACGCACGTGATTTGAAATGTGGTATTTATGAATGTTTAACATTCATTTTTTGCAATTAATGTTCATATTTTCGATTTTGTTGATACTTGATACTTGGGGAAAAAAACTCGTAAAGCGAGAACTGCCTATATCTGTAACATAGAAATGTGGTTGGAATAAAAGGACTTTACTGAAGTCATTTTATTCCTTTTATTTTATTATAAAGTCAAAAGATATACAAAAATAAAACAGTTCGTTGATAAATAAAAAGTATTGAACATAGCCGTAATAAAACGAATAGAAAGGAGACCAGGTGAAATAGCTACTACTGTATATACTTAGCAAAAAAGGATGTTGTATAATTCTAGTATAAAAATCGAAATTATACCAATTATTGGGGGGGGGGTATAGCTAACACATAAAAATTTTTAATATCCAGGAAATGAATAATTATGTAAGCATAAATAACAGGAAATATGCAAAGAACAACATAAAATCCTGAGATGGAGAGGTCAGATTAAGACTTAAGAATTATAACCTGTAGTCCAAGATGGAGTGAAGAAAAACTGAAATTGGGCTATAGGTTATGATTCTTAAGTCTTAATCTGACCTCTCCATCTCAGGATTTTATGTTGTTCTTTGCATATTTCCTGCTATGTATGCTTACATAGGTAATTATTCATTTCCTGGATATTAAAATTTTTATGTGTTATACATAAAAAATAAAACATTTTATTTACCTGTACCCCCTAAATTGGTATAATTTCGATGTATATACTAGAAATTAGCATTAAGTAGAGACATACGATGCAAGAAAGCAAGCTTATGCAGCATCAGCCAAAAAAAAAAAAAAACCCTCCCATTTTTCACCCCTCTATTCGTTCCAAATGCCTATCCAGCTAAGCCTTAAATTTATTTAGACTATCAACTTACACAACAAAAGATGGAAGTCTGTTCCATCAATCAACTACCCGCTGTCAAAAGGCAAATTTCCACACATCTATTCTACAACTGTCTTCCTTCAATTTGAAACTGTGTCCCCCCTCAGGTTCTTAATCTGAGCAAGAGGAAAAATACCATCAGCATTCAGCTTGCTCAATCCATTCAAGGCCTTACTCTCCAGTCGCTGCAATTTGCCTGGAGCAGATACCTACTCTCTAGGTGCTGTAATTTGTCTGGAGTAGATACCTACTCTCCAGGCGCTGCCTTTCTTGGTAAAAGCACCCCTTTGTTCCCCTCACCAATCTTGTTGCCCTTCTTTGTACTCGTTTTAACAACTCTACATACTTCCTAAAATGAGGCCTCCAGAACTGTACACAGTACTGTAGGTGTGGCCTGACCACTGCAAAATTGTCAGGCTACACCTAGCAAAATTCCTATACATATATCATTGACAAGATTCCATGACCTGCCCTGGCAGCTCGTCTGCATTGCTCAGCGAACTTCATATTTGACTGCACAATTACCCCCAGGTCTTTTTCACTTTCCACTTCCCTGAGTGTAGTACCATACAGTTGGTACGTTCCTCTTCTGTTATTTCTACCTATATGCAGTACTTTGCATTTGTCAGTGTTAAACTTCAGTTGCCACTTTTCAGCCCAACTTATCTAGATCCTGTTGGAGTAGCATACTGTCTTTACTGTCGTTAATAATGCTCACTTAAGAAGTAAATTGAAAGAAGTTTTTTTTTTCTGAAATTAAAAACTCTTTGTTGCTGATCGGGATACTTTTCAGGTTTTCCAGGATTTTGCAGAGTTAGCGTTCTCCAGAAGGAACGGGTTTTAATTTAATGTATAAGAGTATGAAGAGTGTATACAAGATGGTGACAGCAAGAATCTTACGTCTCTCTCTCTCTCTCTCTCTCTCTCTCTATATATATATATATATATATATATATATATATATACAACACCGGAATTTTTTAATCCGGCCACCTTTTGCCACATCATCAGGTGTGTCAGGCATATATCAGGGTGGATCGTTTTTGTCTCGATTTGAGACAGAAAAAGATCAATTGAACTGACCCACCTTCCTGTAGCGTTGACGAGTTCTCAGAAGCAGCTTTCCAGTAATTGCTGCTTCTTGATAGCCAAGCAGCCAGCACAATACAAGGCGCCACCTGCGTTTTCTCATATCAGTACTCTTGTGATGAATACAAAACCCCTCTGTAAAAGCCAGATAAGTGTTTTTATTGTATGTGTAAGGTGGTGTTCTGTTCTAGCTACTTGGCCACAGGGTCGCTGTGGGACTGTACGTTGCCTGCCACCACTGCTGGGAGGTGAGCCAGGCTGTCCACAGTACTCTGGCTGTTTTCCGTCAGGAGTCGAATGAGCTTCTTGATGGAGAACACACACAAAAAAAAATATATGAGTGAAGGAGATACTGAAGGTTGGGGGTTAAAAGGGAGGAGGAAGAAGGAAGGACGAGGAGAAGGCGTCCTCCAAATGAGGTTGGTAGGAAGGCAGCAAAGGCCATTGGTCTGGGAAGCACACCTAGATGGAGCCATATCCGATAAGTAGGGCGGATACTACAATAGCTCGAACTTACTGTCACTCAGTGTTGCCTGAGTCACAGTCACAAACACTGTGCGCATTATCTTAATGCAAGATAATTCCTTTGGCTAATTGCCCGCGCCTCTTGAGATTCAATTCCTCATGGAAACGTATCAGTAACTTTGAATAATACTCGGCATTGAGGTATTGTTATGAGATTGTGCAGCATTTTGAAGCTAATGAAACTCAGTTTTGTGGGTAGTATGTCACTATAGACAAAACATGAGTGCATCACTTCGACCATGAAACAAAAGAACATTCGAAATTGTGGAAGCATCCCTCGTTTTTCCCCGTTCGTTGACAACATTCCAGGAAATCAACCATGATCACGCCTTCTGCATCCCAGAAGAAGGATGCCATGAACTTCCCAGCCAACTTCTGCATCCGAAACTTTTTTAGGAGGGGGTAACGAGGGATGCTTCCACAATTTCGAGTGTTCTTTTGTTTCATGGTCGAAGTGATGCACTCATGTTTTGTCTATAGTGACATACTACCCACAAAACTCAGTTTCATTAGCTTCAAAATGCTGCACAATCTCATAACAACACCTCACTCTAGCCCCTCTGCTTTGCACTCAGTTCTCTAGCAGTGTTGAATTCAGAGTGTTTGCACCAGTGGGGGGATATAAACTTCAGGGATACATGCGACGGGGAGGGAGAATGTCACCTTCGGGGAGTATATTTAGTATATGTGTATATATATTTTTATTATCATTTAATATTTACGTGAATGTTATAATAAGAGAATATGAAAAATCAAAATAGGAAACAAAATGAAATATTTATTATTTAACATCTAAATACAGTACTAATAGTCAGTTCACAAAAACCACATTACTGACAATCACAGTTTAATAATATGAAATTCGCAGATTAACATTCGGAAAAAAATCATAAAAATTATAATCAAATATTCAAGTATTGTAATAATCTTATTTTTCTTTGTATGTGTATCAACCACTTCATTTGTTAATTTTTCCGATTACTCATTCGGGCCGAAAGCGTATCTTCGTGCAATCTTGCAATATTACAGTACAGATACATATACACAAGCACTGTATTTTTATTATACATGCAATTCCACAAGGGTCTGTTCTCAGCGCCACCTTGTTTGCAATGAGAATGAATCATATAATTGAACTCATTCCGAAAACTGTGGATTCATTCCTTTCGCAGACGATTTCACAATTTCTTGTCATTCTCAAAACATGCATTAAATATCAATCAATCGCATCCTAACATGGATGAGACAAAATGGTTATAGACTAGCCAGCCAGAAATCTACTACCATTCACTTTTGTACTAGACGAAATATGTATCCTGAACCCGAAGTCCACTTGAATAACCACCCTCTTCCCATAGCTAATAGTATTCTTCTACTAGGATTGTTCTTTGACAGTAAGTTAAATTTCCAAAAGCACATTGAACGTCTCCGGACTACTTGTCAAAAAAAACTGAACATACTCAGAATCTTATCAGCCACAACATAGGGAGCAGATCGTTACAGCCCGCTTCATTTATATAGAACCATAATCAGATAACGACTGGACTACGGCGCACCTGTCTTCGACTCTGCTTTATCTCGCCTCAACCCTATTCAACATTCAGCTCTCAGAACAGCACTAGGTGCGTTCAGAACATTTCCAGTGCAAAGTTTCTATGTTGAAGCCCATGAACCTCCTCTAAATACCAAGATCCAAAGCCAGATGACCCATCCTAATTGGTCAATACTTTATAATCCGCAGTTTATGACCTTCTATAAAAACAAACCACAGACAGTTCGGCCTGCTGGTATTATGCTAAAGCAACTAGCAGAAGATTGGGATATACACTTCAATAAAACCTTGCAAGATCCTATAGATCGCGACCCTCCATGGTCTGTCATCATGCCATCTTGTGACAATTATTTCCACCAGTGAGATAAACACTCTCCATCAGACATTAACATCCAACAGCTACACATTTCGCATACTCAACATTATCCTGACTTCGCTAAAATATATACAGATGGATCGAAGTCTGAGAGTGGATCGGGTGCAGCACTAGTATTCCCTGATACTACCATTTCTCTATTTCTTCCAACAGAGTGTAGTAGCTACACGACTGAATTATATGCCATAAAGCTTGCTATAGAAAATATTTCCCATATGCCAATTCAAAAGAGCATAATATGCACAGACTCTCAAAGTTCCTTATTAGCCTTGCAAAGCAACTCCCCACCTACTCACCCGTTATTAAAACTCATTAGAACAGAGTTGATACGTCTCAGAGAGCATCAACAAAAGGTTATCTTCTGCTGGATCCCAGGCCATACTGGAATACCAGGAAATGAAATTGCGGATGATGCTACCAAACATCCATCCAGATCAGCCACAACGAATTCCCTAGTACCGTTCACTGATTATAAAATGAATATACAAAGTATATTCATTTTATATTACAAGCTCTATCTTTGCAGCCATTCAAAGATAGGCGTGTAGTACAGAAACTACTCGCCTATCTTGCAATAGGCGAGTAGTTTCTGTAGTCATTATAAAGAAATATGACCTTTTGCAACTACTGTAAAAATACTGTAATTCAACATTCAGAAATATAGTAAAAGATGGGGAAGAAATCAGAAATAACTGCGGTTGAATAAATTTCCTAACATTTTAAAACAATTAATTATTAATACAGGCAACCCCCGTATAACACAGTATTTCTACAACACGGTTTCGCTCTAACACGATTGATAAATTACGGCAATCCTTACACAACACCGTCCGTATATAACACGGTTAGAGAATTTCGGTAAATCTCGCATAACAGGATATTTTTGAGCTTTTGTGCGGGGAAAACCCTGCTATTATGTTGGATGTAATTTTTCAATGTTTCCACTCTTTTTGAATCCCCGCTGTTGACTCACTAGTCAAAAAAAAATTATTGAGAAATCCCTGTATTTATTTTGTTGGGAAATTCCCGTGTCACATTCTGTGCTATTGAACTTGTACTTGTTGACCTTGTGGAAAAATCTAGGTTTCGATTTTTTATTACTATTGGATAGCACACCAGGCCATCCAAAAGATTTAAGTTATCCAAACGTTGAAGTTATGTTCCTACCGCCACAGTTGTACTGGGTTAATACAACTTCTTTCATTCAGCCTTTAGATCACTCTCAGGGTAATTCAGATTTTTTTTTTTTTTTTTTTTTGCCCGGTGCCTCAGGCTTCCTTGCACCTGCTGGTGCAAGGAAGCCTTCCAAACCCAGATTACTGATTTTTTAAAGAGAGCAGAAGATACACGAAATCTAGAATGGTGTATTTTTGTTAGCTTTTGGAACGTAACCCCCTTTTTGTACTTTTTCTTAATCCCGTATAACACAGTTTCGCACAACACGACATTTTACAGGAACCTAATAACCGTGTTATACGAGGGTTACCTGTATATACATATTAAGAAATGACTACTTACATGATGCGAAAAATATATTTTAGTACACTTTTAAGAATTATTTTGCAAAATATTTAATTATTTTTTGTTGTACACTGGATTTTTCTGTACATCATTCATAAAAATGTTCGCATTGTTTAAACACTCAAATATATCTTCTTCACACTGAAAGCCTCTACGCAAAGTTTCAAAAGCTGCCGACATTTCATATTTGGAAAGTTTAATATTGCCCTGATTTTCATCCAACCCATCGTCGATATTGTCACTAGTTCTTTGGAATACTTTTTTTGGAGTCGCTCGGATATTCAGTTACTCTGACATCATTATCAACTCCTAAAAATTCCTCAAGAACAATTTCCTCAATGATCAAACAAACCTCTGGCTTGGAGTCCTCCATAAGATTGCTGAATATCTAGTTGGTAATTCGTCCCTCTCATTGCTACTAATTAATGTTTTAGCAAAACCTGCTTTTGCAAAACAATTCTGAAACATTGTTTCCATCACATCTTGTCTCCACACTTTAGCCAACTGTGATATGCACATCCGCAAATCTATAATAGACTCTATAGTTTGGTTAGTTTCTATTTTCAGTATGCACCCTCGGTAGCGCATTTTCAAATTCTTGATAATGACTTGGTCCATTGGCTGCAGTTTAGACGAGGCATTTGGAGGGAAGAAAACGAGCTTCACACTGGTAAATTTCGAAATTACTGAGTGAAGTTAGGCAGGAAAATTGTTGACAATCAACGCGATTTTCTGTTTTTTTTTTTGTCATCTTTCTATCGAAATTTAAAATGCACTGTTAAAAATTTCACTTGTCATCCAAGATTTTTTTTTGTAGTTGCAGTCCAACTCTAATGATTTTACTCCTTTGAAACATGGGGGTTGTTTCTTTTTTCCTGTTACCAAAAGCTGCAGTTTTTCATTACCAGCCAGTAATTCTCTCCTTACTGTTTTTACCACCTAAACATTTATCATCTTTAAAAGTCACTGTCTTGTTCATCAAACATTTAAAAAATAGACCTGTTTCATCCAACGTTGAATATGTCTTTGGGATCGTAGTCCTCCATAATTTTTTTTCAAAACTGTTTCTTTTCAATGGGTATAGTCTTCTTCGATTACAACTCCACTTTATCCAGAAGCAACTTTTTCGAGTAAGCCATGGCGCTTTTTAAATTTGTCCAGCCAGCCAGAACTGGCTTTGAATGTTTTATGTCCCAGAAAAGATGCCTACTCCATAGCCTCTTCTTTTATTAATGGCCCTGATATCAGCATTCTTTGGTCTCGAATCAACGTCACCCACTTAAAAACAGCTTCATCTACATCTTCATACAGGCATAAAATCGCACGCTTCTGACTAGGTCCCGTTTCCTTAAACAGAGAAGGGAAAGATTGGGAAGGGAGATTGAGAAGGGAAACTGGGTTTTTCAGAATAGTTGGCCCAGTACTGGCAGGGATACCAAATTTTAAAGCGATTTCTTTTCTTTTCTTTTTTTAACTGCCCGATCTACACTATTAAGCACTTCCACTTTTTCCACTACTCGACATTGTAAGGTTGCTTGCACAGCAGCTAAAATAAAACTGATTTAGGGACCACTTGTATCTACCATGTAAACAAAAACAGGTGAAATTTAGTGAGCTTGAATGACTCATTTCTGGGAAACAACAGATGAATTTCCGGGATAAAGGAAAATCACTCTCTCATAATTCTCTTGCTTACAGTAGAAAACAGGTTGACTAGAACCAATATCTGCGTTGGAAATGTGTCTTAATCTTTGTCATTGGCGGCTGTATAGGTTTTACGGGCAACACTAAATTGTGAAATGTTTTAGCTCTTCATTCGTGCTCTTAAGAATTAATCCCTTTAGCTCTTAAAAGCTGAAGGGATTAATTCTTCAAAAAAATCATTTTAGCTCTTAATTCGTGCTTTCTACAGCATCAGCTCTATTGGCCAGAGAAATTGAGATAATCGACTCCAGAGAAGAAAAATAGACAGAAATTTCTCTATTGGCCAGAAGTTCTCATGCCAATAGAGAAATTACCTCTAGCCTTTAGGACAGAAGTCTTTAGGGTCTCTCGAAATAGTTCGTTATGCGTAGTGTGCATAGGGTTAGGGGTCTGGCGCCACCTATGGTTTTCCACATCTGCGCCATATGTACGCTGTGAAGAAATACAGTACTACTACCAAACTATTATTATTTTAAGGCCACCCAAATAATGAAATTCATCTGCCGTGCATTGTGTATTATGTTTGTAAATTGTGTGTGTTATCTGGTCGATTTGCCTGTTTTGCTGGACGAAAAACCCGAGTAGCTGGGGGGGGGGGGGACCTTGCTATCTACGCCTGAGATCGACTAACTCAGCCACGGAGTGAAAAAAGCCCATTAAAATTCCTCGCGTCATTAACGGGATTTGAACCCGGCTTTTCCACCCGGTGTGGGGAGGATGGTGATGATATTACTGTGCTACCCGCGCAGACAATACAGTACTACAGTAAATCAGTTCGTTATATGGAAATTTTCTTCGTTATACAGAAACTACTTTTAATGTAATGACCAAGGGGAAATCAAAGAAATTCGCTTAATAGAAAAATTCGCTATATGGAAGTTCGTTAAAGAGCGATCTGACTATATATATAGTCAAACCACTATCAATAAGAAGCATATACTAACTGTTTATGAAACAATGAAAATTTCGACCCTTTTAAGAAAAGCAGTGATTAATAAAATTGTTCTTCTGAAGATGACTTCTGAGAAAAGTTTCGTGTTAGTTGTACAATGAGTATATGACATTGCAATACAGATTTCACATAGTGGTTATCTTGAAACTATTTAAAAGCCTCTTTTCAGAGAAACGGGTCCTTTTTTGATTCCATCTCTCTCTCTCTCTCTCTCTCTCTCTCTCTCTCTCTCAGTAGCTACACTATTTAGATTAATATATACATAGAAAGATAGCTTCAGTCCTTTAGTCTATCCATTAAACTAATGTAAATTCCATTCATGACTTTAACTACCCCCTCGCGCTTCCAAGAAGATAGGAATAAGAAAAAAATATATTAACAGTTTTCTAAATGTACCGCACTGACTTCGCATTCTCTAAAAGACTGATGTTTTCGAGGCCATTTGGGAATAGAAGCTCTACAGGGCTTTTAAAGTTTCAGAAACAAATCGATTAAAAGAGGTTGTTTTCGTTGTCTAACGTCATTAACTTTAATTTCATTCTGTTGTCTTTCACGTTTTCCCACTTTCACGTGCTGCAAAACAGCGCTCTGGTGATATTCAAAAGAGGAGCATCTCATAATGCAAAGATGGGTGAAGGGAACTTAGTGTCTGATCTTTTTCAAACCACTTGTCTGTTTTACTTGATAACGCTGAATTTCTATTTTGTTTATTGAAATTGGTTTTTACATTTTGTATTGGAAGCGTTCAAGATTCTTTAAGGAACCATGGACTTAAGTTAGAAATCCATAATTTGAAATTGTTTCACAAGATAGTTTTACATCTGGTATAAATAATCTTTATTTATCCTAACAAATGAATTATAAGTAAAGAAATATACATTGTGAAGAGATACATTCGCTTCGCGATAGTACAGTTCCCGAGGATTTATACAAACAAAAACAGGGCTTGAAATGCCAAATTTTTCGTTAGGATATTTATCCATATGTGCAGGACACAGATTTTTATCCAGTCTTTCTTTAAATTTAATCAAATTATCCACTTCCACAATCCTAATTTGCATCCTTCTATTTGTTCTAACAACCCTGTATATGCATCGTCTGAGAAAGGGAAGGATACCATCAGCATTTAGTTTACTCAACCCATTTAATGTTCAGTTTCCAGATGCTGCAATTTACAGAATTCAAGGCTTTCCTTGAAAGAGTACCCTTCTATGTCTCTGACTGATCTTATTCTCTTTATTGCTAATAGTATAAATCATCAGCCAAAATAAAATAATAATTATTTATTTATTATTAAAATAGACCAGAATATCTATACCATTCCCAGTCACTTAATTCTGTTCCAACCTTATCCAGACTCACTGCTACGAAAGACCTCACGAGTAACACAGTTGGTATAATTACCATCAAGATTATTTCTCTATTTAGCTCATCCGGATGTATATGAGGTTTCTGGCAGCATCGGCAATTAGGAGTCTGTCAGCAGCATGGTCAGATGATGTATATCGGCAAGATGCATGAAACGACACCTTAATGTATAGTGGTTTAGGCAAATTCTTAATAAACTATATTATTAATTTCGCGTGGTATAAAATATATTTTTTTTTTCCCATTGTTATGTGGGGTCAGCGTTTTTATTGTTTTGGCATGCAATTTTTACGGCCGAATGCCCTTCCTGACGCCAACCCTCACCCTTTATTCGGGCTGGGAATATGCGGTGGTCACTCCCCGACCTGCCGCATCCTCCGTATTTGGTGGGTACGGGCTCGAACCCCCGTCTAATCAAGAAGCGTGTGCTATGCCCACCTGGCTATGGAGGCGCCTGTAAAATATAATAATAATCTTAATGGAAAATAACTACATGTACTTAACGTCCTTCCCTAACTATAATTACCATCATTCCCACACCAAATAGAAAAGATCTGAGTTCGAACACCATCAATGATGCGAGGAATTTTATAGGCCTTGTTCACAAAGTAGTTGGAATCAGACGAGGGTAACAACATTTTTTATCCCGGAAACTCGGGTTTTTCGTCCGGCAAATAGCAAGTTCACCACAGAACAAACGCAGTATTGATATTTAATATTAGAAATGACCATATGGTGCAAGGAAGCCTAAGGCTTATGCTGCACCAGCCACAAAGAAAGAAAAAAAAAAGAGTGAAATAATAATTTAAAAAATTAAATTAAATAAATAATTAATAAATAGTAAAATTATACGAAATAGACAACCTCTGCGTTTCCCCTCCTCCGTAGGTAATTATCCAGCTGACCATTGAATTTTTCCAAACTGTCAGCCTCTACCACCCATGTAGGTAGTTTATTCCAGTAATTTATAATTCGCTGGCTAAAATAGAACTTCCTGCGATCCAGTCTAAACATCTCCCCCGTAATTTGAATTTATTTATTTATCTTATGGAAAAAAAATAAAATAAAATACACATAAATGAATACATATAACAAAAAAGGAAGAGAGCATTAAAAAGAAAAACTCATATATTTACAATTGTATATCCAAATTAATAACATATTCAATTGATACCGGAGTCAATATCAGGAATTCTTCCGGTTTTCCGCAAAACGCTCTCAGGATACAGTCTTGGGTAATATGTTGCACAGTCTGTCTATCAGCACCACAGTCACATCGTGAAGTATAACTCTTATTCCACTTAGAAAGGAAATCCACACACCTGCCATGTCTAGTTCTTATTCGGTTTATTTTGGTCCAGATCTTCCGAGGTAGGTTAAAACTATCCGATTTTTCCGAAATCCATTTAGTATTTTCAAGTCCTGGAAGAGAAAGTTGGCTACATTCATGTATTCATTCCTTTAAGAAATTAAAATTAATAATTTTCAATCTCTCCGCTGTTCTAATAGGAGGATGTCTAGATCTTATTCTATTTATACCTATATCTGGTAGGTCGTTATGGATGGGTAAATGCAGATTTGCCATAATTTTCTGGTATTTCTTTAGCAGCCATTGAGTTGGAGTTGATCTGATTGTGCCTGAAATCAGACGCATCGTACTATTAAGGTGTGTATCGATTAATTTGGTATGAGGACTGTTAATCCAGACAGCAGCACAGTACTCAGCCACGGAATAAACAAGACCCCATAGCTGAGCATCGAAGAGTTTTTGCCTTAGAGCCCCAAGTCGTTCCACAGAGTTGCTGCAAAATATTGTTCCGGGATTTTAATTTTGCTGCAGTCTTAGTTAAGAGAGAGAGAGAGACAGAGACAGAGAAAATCTTTATTGACTAAAGATACAATAATGTGCCCTCCACAGCCAGGAGGCCAGGGGCTTGACAATGATATAGGGTTAATATAAAAATATGTACAGTATAACAAAAAGATAACATAACATTAAATTAACTTAAAAACGTAGCATTAACCATTAAGTAGATATGAGTATAAGGCAGACATACACCAAGGTATGTACACATTCATATGTACAAAGCACATATTTCAGAATATTCACACAAGTCAGAATATTTCACAGTGCCATATTGATGTTTAGTATCGCATTTTCTTGTGAAACAGTTAATCGATTTGCCTGCGACGTGCCGTTCTGCGCCTCATAGGAAATAGCAAGTGGAGATATCAGTAACAGTCGACATCAGGGGCCAAACAAAAGGGGAAAAGTTGAAACTAAGGTCTGGGTCGAAGGTTACACCGAGATCTTTGCGTTTAGTTACACTTGGAATAACTGCACCCTCCAGTGAGGATTGTATGAATGTGGGACACTTCTGAGAGAGAAAACCATAATAACGGATATTTGGGGGTTCAGTTTAAGACCAAACAAGTTTGGCCAACGAGCGCCTGTAATTGCGATCCGAAGCGAATTTCAGGAGATCAACTCCGATCGTTAGCAGGGCTTGTATTGTAGGAAGTACTTGGCCAGGTGGGAATCTGTCACTGATCTTCAGCCTGTTCCATTGTAGTTGAAGAAGAGGGGCTGCTCGTAAGGAAGGAAGTGGAACATGCCACTGACATATATCTCAGAAGTCAGGGGAGTTGATTTTGCCAACCAGCATTTGGACTGTGGTCACAGTTCTCCTCATGCCGATTATTTGAGGCAGCCGCGGGATTTGAAGTTGGTCGGCCATTCTGGTGGTCCTCTGTTGGGGGGGGAGTCGATGTTTGCGGGTTGCACACTTCAGTATCCAGTATTCACTGGCGAGGATGGGCTTCATGAGAGAAGGTACTGCGGAGGCCCATATTTCAGAGGCATACAGAAAGGTAGGATACACAACGGTTTCCAGATATCTTTGCGTCTGTGTTATAAAGACGATGTTGACGGGTAATCCAGCGCATTCGGCTGATCTTGCGTAGAACACATTCGATGTGACAGTTGAACCTAAGGTTTGGGTCGAAGGTTACACCGAGATCTTTGTGTTTAGTTACACTTGGAATAACTGCACCCTCCAGTGAGGGTTGTATGAATGTGGGACACTTCTTGAGAGAGAAAACCATAATAACGGATTTTTGGGGGTTCAGTTTAAGACCAAAATGGTTGAGATGGCTACAGAAAGCTGTTATTTTATTACAGATTTCCGATGTGATCACTCGTCTGTCGGCTGATGGTGGTATTTCCGTTAGCAACTTTATATTGTCGGCGTAGGTAATAACATCATCTCTGTTACACACAAACGGAATAAGGAGGGCGGTAAAAAGTAACCCCGATAAAACGCCACCTTGCGGCACACCTGCATTGATGGATCGGGTATAGGAGAGGTTGCGATGATTGAGGTACACTGTTCTATTCCAGAGGAGCGAGTGCAGAAAAGCGAAAACCTCGCATTTGATCCGAAATAAATTGGTTAGGAGATTCAGAAGGGCTGAGATGTTCAGGCTATTAAAGACAGCTTCGATATTGGCATAAACAACCGCCATTTCTGATCTGGCCTCAAAAGCATTTAGAATTTCCGTTTGGACTGCCAGAAGGTTGGAGACAGTTGATCTATTAGGGAGAACATAATGGAGTTGCTTAAGTGATATTTATAGGATAAAGTTCTTTCAAGAGTGACGCCCTGATATTTTGGACATCTATTATGATGTAATAAAATACCATCAAGGTACTTTTCAATATCATAATTTGTCATTTTATTATTAAGGTGGAAACATGTTACTTCCGTTTTATTTTTATTTAGTTGAAGTCTCTATATACGGAAATATTCTCCTAAGATCGAAAGATCACTTGTAAGTGTCTGTTCAGTCTTTCTTAAAGTTTCATGTCTTGTAGCCAGAACCCAGTCAGCATAACTAACCAAATTTCCTTGATCTTGTTTTAGGCATATCTGCTATATACAGACTGAACAGAAGAGGAGCCAGAACAGAGCCTTGTGGTAGGCCATTATTCAGCTTCTTCTGTACACTAACCCTGTCACCCCTGACAACCTTAAATAATTTATCACACATCATATTATTAATTAGACGTGCTATAGTCCTACATGGTATCACCTGAAGGAGTTTATAAATTATCCCCTCTCTTCAGACTGTATCATATGCAGATGTTAAATCTATAAAGGCAGCAGAGGTTTTTAAACATTGTTGATATACAGCCTCTATATAGGTTGTCAGCGAGAGGACCTGATCAGTGCAACAGACCCTGGTCTGAATCCTGCTTGCTCAACAGGAACATGTTCTATAATTTTCTGACCGATTCTATTCATTAGTAGTCGTTCCAAAAGCTTATAGCAGACGCTCAGTAAGGCAATTGGGCGATAGCTTTCTGGTTTATTGCTCAATTTACCCTGCTTTAAAATAGCAATGATTTTTGTCTGCTTAAAGGATCGAGGCAGCTTACCAGTCCTAAGAATATCTGAGAAAAATCTCGAAAGCCACGTCTTAGCATGTTTGCCACAGTTTATCAGAAATTCAGGATGGATTCCATTGAATCCTGGCGCCTTGCCTGATTTAACACTGCCTATGGCTGTCGTGATTTCTTAATTTTTAAATGGTTGAGAATATTCCGATTCAGCAAGATATGTAGTCTTCAGAGTTTTGAAGTTTTTCTTTATATGAATAGTATGCTTTTTATCTCTTGATACTCTGGACAGTGTAACTATGTGCTCAGCAATCTTATTTGGAGTAATTAAAGAATTGTCTCGTATTAATGGATTTCCACCACTTAATTTCCTTAACAAGGACCATGCCTGCCTGCTTAAATGTTTAAAATCTAAAGGCTCAACGGTATTAATCCATTTCTCTTGAGGAGTCATATCAAGGCTACGTAGTAATTCGTCGGCTATTTCCTGCTTATTATTCTTCAAATATTCATTACATAAATTTTCGCTATTTTCATTCCAGCCAGGAATGTGTTGTTTCCTATAACCTCTAGGGATATGTTTTTTGGCTGTGGCTTTAACAATTCCTGTAAATCTATCGTAATTTTTATAGGTTGGAGGGATCCATCTGAGACATTTGTCTAGCTCATCGGAAAATTCTTTCCATCTGGCCCTCTTAAAGTTCCATCGTGGTAGAGGCACAGATGTCACTGATGATATCTGGACACCAATTTGAAGAATCACTGGTCGATGTTGGCTATGAGGGAAGTCGTCATGAACTCTGTGGGTTACCATCAAAGGTTGGTCCATCTTATCCTTGGATACAAAACAGAGATCCGGGCTATAATCTCTTTCCCAGACTGCTGATTTGAAAGTGCCTTTATCTTTTGCATCATAGACAAGGTAGTTATTATTGTCTTCTGCCCAATTTAGTAATGTTTCTCCGTTTAAGTCATTCTTTCTATAATTACCTTCGCCGTGATGACTATTAAAGTCACTCACATATACTGCTGGATGATCATGTAGGTGTAAAACGTGTGCTGGCCATAGGGTAATAGGAGGTTTATATACATTTACCACTGTGATATGTCCTATCTTAACTGTGATAGTGTAGATATTATCTTTTATATCCGTCAATATTAATACCGCGTTCTCAAGAGTATATCTTGCATAAGTAACAGTACCATATGCACGATGATAGGTTACCCCGATAATATCGTATCCTGGTATGATTCCTCTCTTCCGAAGTTGATCTTTCATCTATAATAGAGTTTCCTGAATGACAACCAGGTCAACTTTGTTATCTCTTAAAATTTTTCACAGGTACTGACGTTTTACTCTACTACTTCCTTCAATGTTTTTTTTTTTTTTTTTTTTTTTTTGGCTGGTGCAGCATAAGCCATAGGCTTTCTTGCACCATGCGGCCGTTACTAATACTAATACTAATACTAATGTTAAGCTGACAGATCCGGACACTTGGTCCGATCTCTCTAATCATTGTATCCATGCCTGTGTGAAAGCCAGGAGATCCTAAGATAGTTTGGCTGCCTAAAATATGTTAGCTTATTTAGCGTTACCCAGGGTGCACCACGTGGAGGCGATCTAGCACTACACCCCAACTTGAATTTATGGCCCGTAGTTCTAGAATCATTTATAACCGTGAAAATTACGTCCTCACCTCATTTCTTTTACTCTTGCTTCTCACAGCCATAAACACCTCAATCAAGTCTCCTCTAAGATGCCTAGTTTCGACGCTGTAGAACCCACATATTTGAATTTCCTCATATGGAAGCCCTTTTGCCGATCTCACCAGGCGAGTTACCCGTATTTGGACTCTTTCAAGAAGCTGGATCTCTTTTTTTAGTTGTGGTCTCCATACTTGAACACAGTATTCCAAGTGTGGTCTAACAATACCCTCATATATTGGGGTTATGACGTCCTTATCTCTACTAGCAAATGTTCGATAAATCAATGATAGGACATTATGGGCCTTACTTGCAACATGTCTACAGTACTCAGAGAACTTTTTTTTCATGTCTTACCGTATCGTAACTGCCAAGTCCCTTTCTTCCACTACTGACTTTAGTTCAACTCCACCAAGTGTATCAGGTGTAAAACCTTGCACTTTGCCGGATTAAAGCAAAGCTACCACTTTTCTGACCAACCCTGAAGACTATCTAGGTCACCCTGAAGGCTTGGCGCTGATCATTAACCACTATGCCAATCAAAAGCCAGATTTCCGATAGCCGAAAATCCCGCCAGGCTAAAATCCCGACAGGCCAAAATCTCGACATACCGATTGTATTTAAAAAAGCAAAGTTAGAGTCTATATCTCAGAAACTGTATTTGCAATAAAAAATGTTTTTCATGTCATCAAAACGGTCACTAAAAACATTAAATTTTTAATGGTTTATGTCATATCAATGAATAAACAACACCAGTGTATATACAGTAAACCCCCGCTATTCGCGGTTTCGCGTATTCGCTGTCGCTGATTTAATATAAAATGAAACCTAAAAAAATGTGAATTTTAAAGCGCCGTGAACATTTTCCGCTATAAAAAAACATGGGCGTGGCTAAAATTATCTTTCCCGGTCAAAACAGTGCTCAGTGGGTGGGGGAGAAGGGTGACAAAATCGCGAGTATGGATGTTTCTCGCTAATCCTTGTTCAGTATGTGTTATGCGCTTGTCATGGAAGCTTTCGTCGTTTGCTTTTAATTTATATGCTTATAAATTGAATAAATTTATCAATTTAAAAATTGATATGCTTACAAAAGTGAAAAACTACCGTTTTGCAGCGTAAAACAGACTTTTTCGAGTGTATTAACGGTAGAAAGTGACTTGATTGTAAACAAGTTCTTTCTAACCCGTACAAAAATATGGCTACGAATAACAAGGGAATTGTGAAAAGATCAAAGAAGGTGATGAGATTAGCGAGTAAAATTCAGTTATTAGACAAAATTTCTAATGGTGAAAGTGTCTCCGTGGCAAAACATTATAAAATCAATAAGTCAATGGTACGATCAATCAAGAAATCGGAAGAAAAAATCCGCCGTAGTGTCCGTGAAAACGCGCTAATTGCTTCAAAAATCTGCTCTGTAACTCGTGACGTTAAATTAGAAAAAAATGGAAAAAGCTTTAAATCTGTGGATAGAAGACCCAACTCAAAATAAAATTCCGTTAAGTTCACTCATCATTCGTGAAAAGGCAAAACTCCTTTATCAACACTTTAGCGAAACAGGTGATAGTACTGACGTGATAAGTTTTTTAGTTAGCAAAGGCGTTGGGTTGAAAGATTTCTTTGAAATTTCCAATTAATATTTCATTTAATATTAAATTGTTTCTTATTTTCATTTCAATGCCATATGCTTGCATTTCACTATGTACTGTCTATGTACATAGTCATATTATGAAAGTACATATAATACATACAAAGACAAAATTTTAGACTAGTTTTTCTTATATATTTCATACTTTGGAACGGAACCCCTTTATTACTATGGGAGCCATTAACTCAGTATTCGTGTTTTCGGTATTCGGGGCATTTCTCAGGAACGTAACCCCCGCGAATAGCGAGGGTTTACTGTATATATATAAACACTGGTGTTAAAAGAAAGTGCATCACCTAGTAATTTCACATTTCTGACTCTTTTTCGCGATGGTATATTACATTAATGACTAGCATCACAAATAGAAATATAAACAATAGATATTTATTATTTATAGTTAAGGCAAAGCTAAGTAATATTTGACAGGTGCTCTCAAAATATTCCAAAATGAGCATTTGCAACCTTTATACAACAGTTTTGGTAAACACGACAATTATGACTGAAATGTTATCAGAAGCCCTCAGTTTGCTTTATCATTTTAAATGGAAAACAAAATAAAAAGTTCACCAGGTGCAAACTAATATTTAGTTGAACCGCCTCTGGTCCTGATGACAGCAGCAGCACACCTTCGAGGCATTGACAAGATCAATTTCTGAAGATAATCAACTGATAGTTCGTGGTTCCAAACACGAATTATCAAGTTCACGAAGGGTCTTTGGTTTCTTTCTGGCAACTGCAGATTCCCCACTATGCCAACAGTTTAGAAATCTTTATTGCAATAATAATAATAATACAATGGATACATTGCAATGTAGCCCTTCACGGCCACAAAGCCAGGGGTTAACAGTAATATTACAATATGCAATAAAAAGAAATTAATAAATTAAATATAAAAAAATGCATATGTGAACGAATAAAAGTAAATACAGCTCAACACTCAAAGTATAATACAATTATAAACATCACAACGTAAAAGAATATATAGGTGGAAAACTGCAAGGTTGGTTGGTAAGCCATCTTCATGTCATATTGCTGGCTTGCGGCATTAAGGTGAGCTTCAAGGAGAAGGATCAGGGATAGGGAAGTACTTCCCTATCCCTGATCCCTAAATTGTACAATTTAGGGATGCGACGTCTGTACTCCCTGTCACAAGAAAACTTATTAAGGTCAGCATCCAAAGACTGGGCACATGAAAGTAGCTGAAATGGCAGAAACCTATCGGATAGATGGCGACGGCTGAGATGTGGGCACAGAGTTGGAGTCGCTCTGAGGGAAGGCTGAGGGACTTTCCAAGAACACAGGTCCTAGAATGATGGTGCCGAAATCTTGCCAGTGATCATTTTTACAGTTGTGGTAAGGCATTTCACCCTAATCAGCATGGGAAGCCTGTGAATTTTTATCAAACTGGCCATTTCATCCTTAACTGTGGAGGAAGTTTATGTTTGTTTATGGCCCATTTTAAGAGCCAGAACTCAATAGAAAAGAGTGGTCGAATTGTATTAGAGGCAGCAGATGCCCATACTTCTGCAGTACATAGAAGTGGAGAGTATACTGTGCTTTTTTTATATATCTTCTGATGGTCGTTACTTCATTAATATAATGCAAATGCTGTTTGGCCATCCATCGGAGTCGAGCTGCCTGGGTGAGCAGCTTTTCCATGTGGTTACCAAAGCAGAGCTTAGAATCAAAAACAACCCCCAGATCAGTATGTTTCTTGACGATGGGAATAGAAGAATTACATAGTGTTGGCTGAATATAGGAAGGCGTTTTTAATGAGAATATCATAAATTCAGACTTTTCTGGATTTATTTTTAGTCCAAACTGGTTGGGGTAATTTGCAAATTCCAGGAGCATATATTGTTAATTGATGCTGTTATCATGAGAAGATCATCATGTGGAGAAATCAGTGTGAGGAGTTTCATATCATCAGCATAACATAGAGTATCATGCCTGGACTCAACAAACGGCGAGATAAGCGCTGTAAACAAGAGCCCAGATAAGACACCACCATGTGGAACGCCTGAAGAGACACATCGCTCGTATGTTTGGCCGTGGAGAGTATGCCGGATTATTCTATTTTGAAGGAGTGAAGTGAGGAACTGTAGAGTGTCTCCCTCGATTTCATAATGGTCTGAAAGTAGCTTCAGCATTGCAAGAACGTTTATTGAGTCGAAAGCTGCTTCGAGGTCTACATAGGTGACTGCAAGCTCTGCATGAGATTCAAACGCAGATA
Organism: Mastigoproctus giganteus; assembly: GCF_048544385.1. Taxonomy (NCBI): domain Eukaryota; kingdom Metazoa; phylum Arthropoda; class Arachnida; order Uropygi; family Thelyphonidae; genus Mastigoproctus; species Mastigoproctus giganteus. The sequence goes on from NC_143578.1 coordinate 127,246,281, forward strand.
GGATAGAGCTGGTGGTGGCTAAGAGATTGGTTACAGTGGATCTATGAGGAAGGGAGTTGTGTATTTGATGAGGCTGATGTTGAAGAAGTTGTTTAGTTAGAATGGGGAGAAGTACCTTCTCTAGGAGTTTTAGAAGACTTGAGATTGGCCGGTAATGCTTAAGAAGAGTAGGAGATTCAATTTTTGGTATAGGCTTCACAAGGTAGATGTTCCACTGCTGGGCAAAGAAATAACTTGACAAAATAGCATTAAAAATAGTTAGGAGACCCAAAATGTATGGGCTAAGACATTTAATGATGAATTGGGGTATTTCATCTGCACCTGCCTTAGCAGAAGCCGGAGTAGAATTTATTTCAGCAATAAGCTGTTCCCTGGAGATTGATACTGCAGATAGTGTGTCAGGTGGGATTCCAGTTGTTGATGTCTGAAGATCAGCACATTGTTCCGAGTTCGAGGTAAATCTAGATATAAAGTCTAGCCACTGGTCAGGTTCAAGTTTTAGGGAGAAATCAGAAGGCCGTTTAAAATAGGGGGTTTTTCCTCTACGAAGGGTAGTGTCCATATAATTCTTAATTGCTTGAGATTTCAGCTTGTTGAATGTTGCACGGGCTCTAGAGTAGTCTATCCTGTCTTGAACACTTTGCGACTGCTTCCACATTTTGCGCAGTTGCTGTTTTAATCTGAAGCTCATATTAAGATGGGAAGTCCACTATGCTCTGGACCGAGGCATAATAGAAATTCTCTTTGATACTGCAAATGTCGCAATCGTTTTAAGTCAATTAGTAAGCAGATTCACTGCAATTTCAAGATCACAGTTTTCTAGGACTGACCACAGGATGGCAGAGGCAGCCTCAACACATTTAACAGTGCTCAAAAATCTGGGACTTAGTATTACTCTGGTGTTAGTTGAATTCACAACATTGAAGTTTGGAGCAGGTATCTGTAATATAACAATAATTAGTTTGTGGTCCGAATTAAAATAAGTCTCTGGCAGGTAATCAGGTGTGCAAGGAAAGGAGGCAGGGATGAGATCTAGTTGATTGTTACCTCTGGTCGGGAGATCGTTGATCATTTGTAACCCTGTACAAGATAGGTTTGACAGGAGCATTTGCTGAAGGTTAGCTAGCTGGGGAGGAAGACTAAAGTCTCCACAGACAAAGTGCAAGGTTGAAGGATGAAGGTGGTTAATGATCCACTTTGATATTTCATAGATGGCGTCATATGAAGGGGCTTGGGGTATATACAGGGTAATTCACTACCAGTGCGACAAACATGCAGTCCGAAAAGCCTTCGTCATGCGGTAGAGGACGTTGAACGGGAGGTCGCGTGAACAGCGATCCCGCTGGAAGTCAGCATTTGCGAACCGTTTCTGTTGAAGAAACCAAGTAGCAAAAGTCCTCCGGAGTGGATAATCTGCAGGCTCCAATGATTGGACGCGTTGCAGATGGTATGAACTCATTTGGTTTGTTGACAGTATCCTCCATACAGTGGATTGGGAAATATCCAATCGTTGGCCTATCGCTCGAGTACTCGTTCTCGGATTGCCTTCTGCAAGACGTAGGACATTCTCCTCATTGTCTGGCGTCCTCGTCGTTTGCTCTCGATTTATGGTACCTCTCGTGAAACAACCAGTGTCACGTTACCTTCTGTGCACACGTGCGAAAATCGTATGATGAGGAGCACGTCTGTGCGTGAAACGTTCCTGGTACAAGCGCAGAGCGGCGGCCCGTTACAGCCCGCAGCTCCATACGCGAGGTGCATGTCGCCCAGTTCAACGTTTGAATACTCGTCCATCCTACTGCCTCTGGAACCGGTTCGCAAATGCTGACCTCCAGCGGGATCGCTGTTCACGCGACCTCCCGTTCAACGTCCTCTACCGCATGACGAAGGCATTTCGGACCCTGCAATGCTATGTGATTCCGATTCGTCTTTGTGCCCCCTACACCTCCTGCAAGTTTGTCGTACTGGTAGTGAATCACCCTGTATATAGCAATTAAATCTATAAGGACGCTATGGTAGCTGAGAGTAACAGCAAGAGCTCCATATGCTTGTGTTTGGCTAGAAACTTGGTGAACAAGTGAGGCCTGTGAGCTAGTTCTCTATAGGATTCAGGTCCGGGCTGTTTCCTGGCCAGCTAAGAGTTGTAATGGACTGTTCTTCCAACCACTTTTTCACCTGTAACAAATGTAAACACGTTACTGCCGAACCTCTAATGCAGAAATGAAACTAAAGTACCTACTGAAGTACCCACTTACACTTTTCGCCCGATGACAAGGGGAAGAGAAGTCCTGAAAGATCCAGTTAATTGGCAGGTTGAAATGGTTTCTAATGGTTGGCAGCTATTTGCCTTCCAATATAGCCAGGTATCCATTGGCATTTACGGAACCTTTTATACATTTTTGTCTGCGCGTGTAGCACCGTGGTATCGTCACCGTCCTCCCCACGCTGGGTTGAAAAGGCCTGGGTTCGAATCAACCCCGATGAGGCGGGGAACTTTTATCAGCTTTTACCAACCTGAGACTGCTTCCGAAACCATCATCATCAACATCAAGTATTTAACAAAAACCTTTTGTTACATATTTAGCACAGTTCTCTCTTCAGATTAACACAAATAAATCTGCACAAATTGTGTTCTCACTAAAATCACACGCAACTCAACTAAACCTTAAAATCCGTGCACCTCCATCCCTCGTAACCAAGCACAGAGATCTCGGGGATCATCTTTTACCCTAAACTCAGCTTTAAACACCATGTAGCAATTATTCACAACAAGGTCTGCCGATCCAAATGCCTTACCAAACAGCACCTCCTTCATGTCACAGAGTCTCTTATGTATTTATGAGACTGTGATTCAATATATTTATCGTTTTCTTCAGCTAGTCATGTCATTACCTACGGAACTGAAATCTGGGCGTCGGCAGCGAGAACCATCTCATCTGATTAGTACTGGCTGCTTCAGTGGGTGCTCTTCAAGCACAAACTTCCACCCCCACAAACACTTCAGAAATGACCAAATTTCTAAACTACAAAAAAGTCTCAGAACGGATCTTCACCCTCCGCTTACTCGTCACCATTAAAATGATAGCGGGTGAAATCAATACGCCAAGTTTTTGACAGGTGTGTAATTGGAGAATCCCCAAGAGATGGATGCTGATTACAAAAAATTCATTGAGGACAAAGCCTACAGAAGGCACATCGTCAGGAAGCAGCTCTCCTCTTCAACAGAGTGACTGTCGTTGTTTTTCCTTGATCAGATGGCTACTATTGTGAGAAAAAAAAAGCGTTTTCTTGTGTTTACAACTTGCTTTGTGTTTTTTTCCCTGTTTTAGTTCCTTTCTATGTTAAACGCCTAGCATTTTTGCAGTTGTTGGCATTGCATCAGGCATGCATGTAAAATTTACTTATTTTCCCTGATTCAAATAAAGATATAATCAGTTCACAAAACCACATTACTGACAATCACAGTTTGATGATATGAAAATCACCGATTAAAATTTGCAAAAAAATCATACAAATTATAATCAAACGTTTAAGTGTTATAATAATCTTAATATACGAGTACTTCAATCTTAAGTATTATAATAATAAGAAGAAAATGTGATATTTTTTCCTGTTATCCCTTTCAAGATATCCTGCCGGCGCCGACGGTCATGCCTAATGTACTTGTCAAAAAAATTCATGAAAGTACTGCTCATAACAAATAACAAATGGTCCTTGAGGTTGTCACAGACATTCTCTCAGATATGCCAGACAAGCTATACTTGCTACCTGGGAGTCCAAAATGCTGATGGAACTGTTATTCGGTTGACATTCAAGTCAGTTGGACCAAATTTCGGTGAAGTCCGGACGATCTGTGACAGCCAAATCCTCTGCTTGCAGCTTCACGATGGTGGGACTGTTAGTGACCCTGGGTATAACATCCATGCACAAGCACAGTGTGGGTGACCACCCAGGTGTGAACCAACATAAGCAGGGGTCGAGGTGTGGCGTCCACACCACATAGACGAATGCCTCCCCTATGTATTACCAGGCAATACTAGGTGGTAGATGACTCTCATCGATCGGTGTAATACCACCACTTTGCTTATCGGAGGCTTGGAAGTGGTGGGACCAATGTTTAGTCTCCAAGCTAAGTTCCGGTCAACCCTTCCCCATCTCTTCCATCATGCAGTATGACTAATGACTTTTGAGGTTATGATGAACACCATGGCGAGATACAAACTTCCTTACGTTTTGAGGGTACAGCTATAAAGCAGTGTTCGCAGGCCGGCTGCTAGTTAGTACACCAGAATGAACCTATTAGTAACTCTCTAGGAGGCTTCCAGATCACTTAGTGTATAATCTTGCTACCTCTACTCTGCTACCTCCTCCCGGACTCCCTCCAGTGTAGAGGAGGGAGTAGTGTAGTGTATATTCTTACCATGTGTGTATGCGGGGGGACATTGTCGAGGCCACGTTATGTCAAGGATCTGGGTATATTCTTACCATGTGTACGCCATATCCAAAAATTTCATTAGTTCATACAGCATGTCCCACCCACTTTTTCTTACTATTGAATACACCATGAATTGTCAAACTAATAGAGCAAGCTTATCTGCGAAAAGATCTAAACCTGCCAAGCACTTCCTAATTCATTTCACAAATATACATGGTTTCAATTCTAATCTCAACGATGTCCATTTCCACTTGCAATCTGCCAAACCCCATGTACTTTTTCTGACAGAATCCCAGTTATCGGTTGATTCAACTACTGCTCATCTCAGTTGCCTTAATTATTCGCTGTATGATTCATTTCACGTCAAAGGTGGTACTTGTACATGTGTCCGTTCCGATATTCCTTCTCAGAGACTTGGTAATTTGGAATCTCCTCTTTTCGATCTTCTATGGCTTAAAATATCTCTACCTCATTGTGTCAAATTCATCTGTTGTCTCTACCGTTCTCCAAACTCCCCTAATCACTTGGAGTTCTTTGACTTCTTCTCTTTGTAACTTGACTGTCTCTAGTCCAACTTTCCTAACCCTGAGGTAAATTTCCTTGATGATTTTAATGTTCACAACTCCAGTTGGCTTCCGTTTTCTAGTCACACCGACACAGCTGGTTGAGATGCTGAGGCTTTTTCAATTACTAATGACCTTGCACAGATTGTCCATTTACCTACAAGAATACCGCACAGTCCTACCCATACAGCCAACACGCTTGATCTGATCTTTTTCTCGCAAACAACCCTTCTAAATACACTGTCGAAGTGAGTGGTCCTTTGGGCACCTCAGATCACTACTTGGTGATTGTCTCTTCTCCAATGGAGCCTTTATCTCATGGCTATTCCCAACCTCGTATTGTTTGGCATTACAAGAATGCAGAATGGGATGACCTGCGAGATTTCTTTTCTTCTTTTCCTTGGTCGGATTCTCTTTCAAAACTTCTGATGTTAAAGTTTGGTCAGATCGTGTCAGTGAAATTATTTTTGTAGGAATGTCTGCGCGTGTAGCACAGTGGTATCGTCACCGTCCTCCCCACACCGGGTGGAAAAGCTTGGGTTCGAATCCCGTCGATGATGCGAGGAACTTTAATGGGCTTTTTTCACTCCGTGGCTGAGTTAGTTGGTCTCAGGCGTAGATAGCAAGGTTTTTCTCCCCAGTTACTGGGGTTTTTTCGTCCAGCAAAACAGGCAAATCAACCATAGAACATACGCGATTTACAGACACAAATACGGGTTAATGTATTTAATTACGGGTAACCCTAAAATAATAATAAATAATAATAATAATAAATATTCTTGTTGGAATGGAATCCTCTGTTCCACACTGCAATTTAAAATCTCGTCCTTTATCTAAACCTTAGTTTTCCAATAAATGTGCTAAGGCTGTTCAAGAGAAGAACGTTGCGTATCGTAATTGGCTTGTTTCCAATTCTTCAGTTTCATTTTCTGCCTACACCAAAGCTCGAAAGAAACAATTGTAAATCAGTTATTAATCAATCCAAACTATATTTCGAACAGGTTAAGAGTAGAAAACTTGCTTCTTGCCCTAATGGTAGCCGAGCATTCGGGTCTCTTACCAAAGCCATTGGCCGCAACTTTTGGCCATCTCTGCTCTAACCTCTGTCCAAACCAGATAGTTCTCTTGTCACTTCAGCCAAGGATAAAGCTGACCTGCTAGCATCCCATTTTTCTTCTAACCGATGTATTGATGATCTTGTTAAAATACCTCCCACCATTCCTAACACGCTCCATTCAATGTCTCCTGTGATCTTCCGTCAAAAGGATGTCAGAAGAATTTTGACGAGTCTTGATGCTAAGAAAGCTCCAGGTCCTGATGGTATTTCTCCACTTGTTCTGAAAACCTGTGTTCCTGAACTTACTCCTGTTCTTTGCCGGCTTTTTTCACTTTCTTTTCCAAAGGTATTTTCCTTCTGATTGGAAATTTGCTCGTATCCAGCGAGTTCCTAAAAGGAGCGACAAATCCCTCCCATCCAGTTATCGTTCCATTGCAATTATTTCTACTCTTTCTAAAGTAATGGAGAAATCAATTAACCGGCAACTCTTAAACTACCTAGAAACCTTCCGTCTGATCAACGATCGCCAGTATGGATTCAGTTAGTGTCGATCCACTGGTGATATTCTAGCTTATGTTACTCATTTATCGACTAATTCAATGGAAAGGTTCAGTGAAAAACAAATAGTTGCTCTTGACATCTCAAAGGCTTTCTATCATGTTTGGCATAAAGGTTTTCTAAACAAACTTCCATATTATGGTTTACCAATTGTTTTTTTTTTGTAATTGGTTATCCAGTTTTCTCTCGTTGCGCTCACTGAGATGATGATAAATGGCTTTCTGTCTTCTAACTTCTCCATTAATGCTGGTGTCTCCCAAAGTTCAGTTCTTTTGCTCACTCTTTTCCTCTTGTATTTTAATGACCTCCTTCCATTGACTGAAAATCCTATCCATAGTTTTGCCGATGATAGCACATTACATCCCCTTTTCCATTTTGAGAAACCTTACCCTGCTCAATCAGCTTCAACTTCTCGAATATCCGCTACCAATTGCTTAAATACCGATCTCCAAGTAATTCTCCAGTGGGACAAAGACAACTTAGTTGATTTCAATCTTTCTAAAACTCAGTCTTGTTTTATATCTCGCAAAAAGAATTCTTCTGCTCCTATGCTTATTTTTGGTGTCACTCCGATTTCTAAGCAAAATGATATATCTCTTTTGGGGATTACCCTGATTTCTAATCTCTCTCAGCACAAGCACGTTACAAAAATTGCTTCCTCTGCATCTAAAAAACTTGGTTTTCTATTTCGCTCTCGGCGTTACTTTTCTTCCAAACAGTTGTTCACTCTGTACAAATCGCAAATCCGCCCTACTATAGAATATTGTTCCCACATCGGGGGTGGCTCCCCCAAAACCTCTCTCAGGTTTCTAGATTCCATTCAGAAGAGGGCAGTTAGGTTAATTAATGACTCCTCTCTAACAGAGTCTCTCCACTCGCTGTATCATAGACGTTCTATTTCTGCTGCTTTCGTTTTCTACAGATACTTCCATGGGCACTGTTCTTCTGAATTGGCTTCAATAATTCCCGCTCTCTCTTTCAAAACAGTCCGAACACCTGCCACCACTCGTCAACATATATTTACTGTCCAACTTCAAACTCACAGAACCAACTTTTCACCTTCCTCGCTTATTCATTCAACTGCCGTTTTCTGGAACAACCTTCCTTTATACGTATTTCTTGAAAATTACAGTCTACAGAAGTTCAAGTCTAATCTCAACAAATATCTTCTTTCGTCTTCTCAACCTCCGACACAAGCACGATATTAAGTAGTATAAGTTATAATACCTCTCGTGTTTGGGGTTTTCATTAATTTAAAAAAAAAAAAAAAATATATATATATATACAGGGTGTCTCGAAAATATTGGTACAAACGTTTAGGGGAGGTAGGTAACATCTAAAGGAATGTGAATCGCATAGGAACCCATAATCGGAAACGTCACGGGAAAGTAGTAGCTGAGGCACAAGAAGCAGAAATGACACAAGACAGTAATTAGTGGCAAACATTTATTTGACATAATATTAACAATGGAGTACGAGATGGATGCATTTCATGATGTTACAACAGATGCTCGAAGGTTCCACCATGAGATGCGATGCATGTGTGACACCGACGCAGCATGTATTGGCGGACACGGTCGAACACACCTGGAGTTTCTTTGATAGTAGCAGCAGCGCAGACGAGTCTCGCCACGAGATCCATTTCTATCACCACAGGCGATTCATATACAATAGATTTGAGGGCCCCCCACAGAAAGAAATCAAGGCTCGATAAATCAGGCGAGCGTGGGGGGCCAGGCAAAGGGTCCACCACGGCCAATCCATCGACGCCCAAAACGCCTGTTCAAATGGTCACGAACACACCTTCCATAATGGGCAGGCGCCCCGTCATGTTGAAACCAATTGTTGCGTCTCACATTTGCTGGAAAATCGTCATGTAACCTTGGTAGAACTTGTTCAAGAAAGATCCGATATTCAGCGGAGTTCATGCGGGAGGGTAACAGGTATGGGCTGACTAAGCAATCACCGACCATACCTGCCCACACATTTATTGCGAAGCGATGTTGTTCCGCATGGGGGCGCACACCGTGTGGTTGTTGTGAACCACACATGAGCATTGTACTGATTGAATAAGCCTTCCCGAGTGAAACAAGCCTCATCCGTGCAGAAAACATAGGCTGGAAAACTCAAGTCTTGAACACTTTCTTGGAGAAACCACTGCGCAAAAGCCACATGTGCAGGACGTTTTGGGGGAGCAGTAACTGAACCCTTTGGAGATGAAAGGCGTGTAAGGAATCGTCGTACCAGACACGCTGTACACTGCAACGAGACACTCACAAGGCAGAGGCAATGGCACGGGTGCTGGTAGTAGGATTATTCTGGACGGCATTCAACACACTTTCTTCCATGGCGGGAGTTCGTGTCGAACGTGGTCTGCCCGCACTATTCCTGTTACCTCTAAATGACCCATAATCGCACAAATTTTTATGCATACGCGCAAACAAACGGTGGCCCAGTACATGTTTGGGAGGCGTCCTCCATAAATTCATTGAGCTGCTCGTCCATTGCCCTCTGTTAATCCATACACTAGGTGCATGTCTGCCAACTCACAGTTCGTATATCGATGCATGCTCTTCGTGCAGCGACTACTGCTTGAATGATTAAACCAGAAATTTTCTCTCTCGCGAACTGATGAACAGCGCCGTGTACCGACTTACGGTGACGTTTCCGGTTATGGGTTCCTATGCGATTCACATTCCTTTAGATGTTACCTACCTCCCCTAAACGTTTGTGCCAATATTTTTGAGACACTCTGTATATATATACCTGTATAATTATAGTTTTAGTTATGCTAATGATATTTATGATGCAGCTGCCAAAATACATTACTCTAAATTTTCATATTTTTTTATCTTTAGCATTTCAATGCTATACCTATAATTATTGCACATTATAGCCTTAGTCGCTGATGCGCCAATAAAACCCAAAACAACCAACCTATAATTATTGCTCAAAGGCCCTATACAAATACCAAAATTCTGCTTAAAAAATTACCAATCGTATGCAATATAATAAAGGAAAATTAATTAAGTTGTTTTTATTGACTAATCGGATTTTAAAACTGTTTGCTTCTGTAACAAAAAAAAAAACATGGTCTTATAATTGAGAGAAATATTTGTCATTAAAATTTTTGTTATTTTTTATATTCTTTCTATACAAAATTAATGTAATGAGCTAAATTTTTACTTACAAATAAATATATAGAATTATATTCATATATTTTTTCAATATGGTAAGTACTGTCGGGATTCTGGCCTGTCGGGATTTTGGCCGCCGGGCTTTTGGCTGTCTGGATTTTGGACCAGACCCCAAATTTAGACATCATGCCCTCTATGCCTTTATCGATGTCATTTAAGAAAATCAAAAACAACATGGTCCCAATACTGATCCTTGGGGAATTCCACTTTTTACATTAACCCAATCTGAGCAATAAGCATTTATTACACCCCTCTGACTCCTGCCCTGAGTCAGAGGGAAAAATCATCCTGGTATCCATCTAAGGATTTTCCAGCTTATAAAGTAACCGCTCATGTGCGACTGAGTCAAATGCTTTACTGAAATCCAAATAAACAATGTCGAAATTATTTCCTAAATCCACCTCATGAGTGACCCTCTCAAAATAGCTAACCAGATTTGTTAAACATGATTTTCTCTTTACAAAACCATGCTGAGATTCCTTCACAATTCCATTTCTTTCCAAAGATCCTGAATTCCACCCTTAATCATTGCCTGCCTGATTTTTCCGACTACTTGATTTTCTCACTTCACTCTTAGAACCGCCCTTATGTATTGGAGATATATTGGCACTTTTTTTTCCAATCCAACGGAATCACTCCCTAGTCCAGTAATGCTCTCATAATTAGCCTCAATGGTTCAATGCACTCACTTGCTGCCTCCCTTAAAATTATAGGGTTTATGTTATCAACCCCAGGAGCCTTACTGTCCTGTAGACTGGAAAGTTTTTTCCTTAAATAATGTTAAATTTTCATTATCGTTAATTACATATTTTTCAACTTCACTCCCATTATTTCCCATTGACATAAAGGGTTTTTCTTCTGTGTATGTCGATGCAACGTAACTGTAGAGTTCAACTGCAACATCAGCTGAGGTATCTAATACTATCCCACGCCCACTACATAAGGGTCCAATCTGGTTTGCCCTTCTCTTCTTTGCATTTATATAAGAGAAGAATTCCTTATCCTTATCTGCTGTCTTTGCCAGCGATTTCTCATAATCTGTCTCTGCCAGACTAACCTTTGCTGTGGCACTATTACAGATCAATTTGTAGCTGTTACAGTCTTCAATACTTTTTATTGCTCTGTAATTTTTCCATTCTGCTTTTTTTTTCTTTTTTTGCTCAAGAAATCTGGCAACTTTATTAGTTATTCAACTTGGAATCCACCTTGTGGAGTATAGTTTAATGATATATAAGCATTCAAGGCTTCTGTGATTAATGCTTTAAAGGTATACTATAATTCAATTGTATTCGCTATCTGTGAAATATCTACTCAGTTAATAGTGAGGCCATATTGCTCCGGGATATGCGGTGGTCATTCCCTGACCTTTCTGCATCCTCCGTATTTGGTGGTGACGGGCTCGAACCCCGGTCTAATCAAGAAGCGTGTGCTACGCACTGCTGCTCCTTCCCACCTGGCTACGGAGGCGCCTTGTTAGTAGTAGTATTAGCAGTGGCCGCATAGTGAAAGGAAGCCTATGGTTTGTGCTGCACCAGCTAAGAAAATAATAATAATAAAAAAATGATAATAATAAATAAATAATAATAAAAATGATAATAAAAAATAAATAATAATAAAAATAATAAGAAGAAAATTTTTAAAAAATAAATAATTGCTAAGAGGAAAGGAAATAGACAACCTATGCGTTTCCCTCCTTCCTTAGGTAATTATCCAGCTAACCTATGAATTTACCCAAACTATTAGCCTCTATCATCCATGTGGTGACTTATTCCAGTAATTTATAACTCGCTGGCTAAAATAAAACTTCCTACAGTCCAGTGTAAACATCTTCCCCCGTAACATGAAATTATGGCTCCTATTTCTAGAATCATTTATAACCGTGAATATTTCGTCCTCATTCATTTTACTTATGCCTCGCAGAGCCTCCCAAACACCCCAATCAATTCTCCTCTAAGGTGCCTAGTTTCCAAACTCTGCAACCCACATATTCGAAGTCTTTCCTCATATGGACGCCCTTTTGTCGATCCCACCAGGCGAGTTACCCGTCTTTGGACCCTTTCAAGAAGTATAATGTCTTTCTTTAGGTTCAGTCTCCATACCTGAACACAGTATTCCAAGTGCGGTCTAACAATAGCTTTATATAATGGGATCGTGACGTCCTTATCTCTACTAGCAATTGTTCGATAAATCATCGATAGGACACCATGAGCCTTCCTTGCAACCTGTCTACGATGCTCGGAGAACTTCATGTCTGACCTTATCGTAACACGCAAGTCCTTTTCCGCTATTACCGGCTTTCGTTCAGCTCCATCAAGTGTATAAGTTATTTAGGGGTTACTGTTCCCCAGGTGTAATACCTTACACTTTGCTGGATTAAAGCATAGCTTCCATTTTCTTACCATGCTTCACGTCTATCTAGGTCACTCTGAAGAAGCTCTGCTTGACGGTGATGAGTAATTGCTCTACCAATCTTTACATCATCTGCAAATTTAGACATCACGCCCTCTATGCCTTTATCGATGTCATTTAGGAAAATCAAAAACAACAGTGGTCCTAATACTGATCCTTTGGGAACCCCACTTCTTACATCAACCCAATCTGAGGAATAACCATTTATCACAACTCTCTGTCCTCCTGCCCTGGAGCCATCCTGCTATCCATCTAAGGATCTTCCCTGTGATTCCAGTCTGTTCCAGCTTATAAAGTAACCGCTCATGTGGGACTGAGTCAAATGCTTTGCTGAAATCCAAATATACAATGTTGAAATTATTCCCTAAGTCTAGCTCTTGAGGGACCCTGTCAAAATAGCTGACCATATTAGTTAAACATGATTTTCCCTCTAAAAACCATGCTGAGTATCCTTCAGCATTCCATTTCTATCTAAATGATCCTGAATTTTACCCTTCATCATTTTCTCCATGATTTTCCCTACTACTGAAATTAGACTGACCGGCCGGCAATTTCCCACTTCACTCTTAGAGCTGCCCTTATGTATCGGAAATACATTGGCACTTTTCCAATCCAACAAAATCACTCCCGAGAGCAGTGATGCTGTCATCATTAGCCTCAATGGTTCAATGCACTCACTTGCCGACTTGCTTAAGATTATATCTGATCATAGGCTCGAAAGTTTTTACATTAAATAAATGTGAAATTTCAAAATCATTAATTACATTTTTTTTCAACTTCACTCCCATAATTTCTCATTGGCACTAAGGGTTTTGGTTTTTCTTCTGTAAATATCGATGCAAAGTAACTGTTGAGTTCATCTACAGCTTCAGCTGGGGTATCTAATGCTGTCCCACACCCATTACAAAAGGGTCCGACCTGGTTTGTCCTTCTCTTCTTTGCATTTATATACTATGTGATGAGTTCCTTATCCCAACTCTTTGCCAGCGATATCTCATATTCCACCTTTGCCAGTCTAACCTTTTCTGTGGCACTATTACAGATCAATATGTAGTTGTTACAGGCTTCAGTACTTTTTATTGCTCTGTAACTTTTCCATGCCGTCTTTTTCTGCTCAAGTAATCTGGAAACTTCCTTATTCGTCCAACTTGGAATCTTCCCCGTGGAGTATTTTTAACGGTGTATAAACATTCAACTTCTGTGATTAATATTTTAAAGGTATATCATAATTCATTTGTATTCGCTCTCTGTTGGATATCTACCCACTTAATAGAGGCCATGTAGCATCTCAAGCCGTCGTAATATTCTTTCCTGAAATTATAACCAATTCCTTTGCCTTTAACTACTGCTACTTCTCTTTTCATCGTCCACTGTGTAACACCATGATCACTTCCTGACTAGTTCCTGTAGTGCCAGCCTTATTATGTCCTCTGGTTAGTGGGTGATGATGAGGTCTAAGATATTCTTTTCCTAATACTTTCCCTGATATGTTGATATAAATAATAATCATATAGTTGATTTAAAAATTTTGTCCCCATGTGGAGTTTCCTTCCCATTTGCTCCAATAAGTTAGAGGCAAATCAAAATCACTCATAATAAGACATCGATGCTCACTTGTCCATCCATTTGCATGTAGAGGCTCTCTTCATAATCTTCACATTCACCTGGCCTGTAGATTACTCCCATTCTCGTTATACCTTTGCTTCTAACTATCTGACACCATACAGATTTTATACTAGCATGCGAAACGTTTGAATCCGGGAAAGCTTTCGTTGCGCTCAGGCTGCTTTTGATAAGAAGCATGACCCCACCACCCCTTCTATCTTCCCTTTCCTTCCTAAATACATTATACATACCGTACTGAAACTCATCATCCCCTATCTCCTGGTGGCAGCACGTTTCCATGAGCCCCATTATGTCAGCGTTACTTTTCCTAACCAGCAGTTAGAATTCACTCATTTTTTGATGACACTTTTGACATTACTATATAAACAAATAAGACTTAGTGTGCGTCAAATTCACCTACAGCAAACTGTTCAGCGCACTCTCATCTTATAATGAACCCAAAACTCAATTCACAGAACATATCCTGAATGGAATCAAAAATAACACCAACAGGATATTGATCTTAATCCTGACCTAACAGGAATCTCTCGACATCCACAAAGGAAGCTATCTGACAAGCCCACCAACCCAAAAAAGGACTTTTCTACAGTAGATACAAGAACTCCAAGCAATCCCTGAGCTTCATGAATCCATGTGCCTCCTCTCATCCCCTAAGAGAAGATTATCCAAGTCCTCTACCCAGTGTGGGACACTGCTCATTGTCTACAAGTCACCCTTGGCTGAAGAAGATTAAATTGCTGACACTGGGCTCTTGCCCAGTGTGGGACCCACTCACTTGCTGGCACCTCTTCTCTTCGAGGTGTAGGACATACTGATTTTCCTACTTGTGTAGGAACTCACATAAATACTCCTCTGGGAGTGGGACTGGCATTTGACTTATCAAATGCAGGGTCATGCTATTAGGCAACCTGACTTTGTGGGTCACTTGACCTCACAATCTTTTCTCTTCTTCCTGAGGTAGGGTGGGCTCTCCCAAAGGGGAGCCCACCCTACCTTGCCCTCTTTCTTCTGCTTACCTTCTTTCTTCTCAATCTCTCACCCCCTCTCCTAGTTCAAAAAAAAAAAAAAAAAAAGGAAAAAAAGAAAAAAAATTATTATTATTTTTTTTCTTTTATATATATATTTTTTTATTATTATTATTTTTTTTTTATTTTATTTATTTAATTTTTATTTTTTATTATTTTTTTATTATTATTTTTTTTTTTTTTTTTTTTTTTGGCCCTCCCTGGGTAGCTCAGGCTAACTGCGGGGTCGACCAGCCAGAGTTCTCTTCCCACTTACCTGGTCCGGCTCCCAATGCCGGTAACTAGCGGTCTGTGGTGTTCCACAGATCCTAGGCTAAGCGGCCAGATGAACAACATAACCCGCACTAAGCAAACATGAACATACACTAACATATGCTATCTGGCCTTGACAGTACTGTCTTACTTCCCAAGAGATTCAAATGCGGAGTTGTGCGAAAGCACCGGTGCCGCCTGTCAAAAAATACTATGTCACTATGTTCTTGTCTATTAAGTAACCTGACATACCCCTTAAAGTTATTTAAGCTCGCTTCCCTGGCATTAGCTACCTGCTCATTTGAAACGTTTCTGCCCTCAGAACATCTTACTCATATGTTCTGTTGCGGTAACAAACATGAACTCTTGAGGTATGTGCAAGCGTTACTTTGAACAATATTATCAGATAAACGTTTTTCTATATTACCCTTGTCCCCCCCCAAACTAGCAATTTCCCTGAACCTTTAAGGTATCCTTAATAATACTGGCAGAAACTCTTGCACCACCTTTGTTTAAATGTATCCCGTCTCTTCAAACTTGATTAGAGGCCAGGTAACACCTTAAGCTGTCGCAGTTTCTTCTCCTGAAATTAAATCCCATTCCTTTAACTACTGCTACCTCTCTCTTCATCGTCCACTGTAGAACTCCGCGATTACTTCCCTCTTGCTACTGTTTCCAGTTCTGTTCAGCCCTGTTATGTCATCTGGTTCATGGGTGATGTTCTGTTGTACAATATATTATTTTCCCTGGCATGTTGATACAAATAACAATCATCTAGTTGATTTAAATATTTTGTCCCCCATGTCAAGTTTCCTTCCCATTTTCTCCAATCAATTAGAAGCAAATTAATATCACCCATAGAAAAAGACATTTACGCTTACTTACCCATGCCATTTGCATGTAGAGGCTCT
The DNA here is from genome assembly GCF_048544385.1 of Mastigoproctus giganteus. NCBI lineage: Eukaryota > Metazoa > Arthropoda > Arachnida > Uropygi > Thelyphonidae > Mastigoproctus > Mastigoproctus giganteus. Next base: position 127,262,314 of record NC_143578.1, read on the forward strand.
CATCATAATCTTCACAATCACCTGGCCACTCCCACTCCCATTACACCTTTGCTTCCAACTATCTCACACCATACAGATTCTGTACTAGCATGCGAAACGTCTGAATCCGGGAAAGCTTTTGTCGCGCTCAGGCTGCTTTTGATAAGAAGCGTATCCCCTTCTATCTGCACTATACTGCCTAAATACATTGCACATATCGTACTGAAACTCATCATCCCCTTTTTCCGGGTGGCACCACGTTTCCTTAAGCCCTGTTATGTCAGCGTTACTTGTTCCGTGAATTCGAACTGCTTAACCAGCAGTTCGAATTCACTCATTTTATTGACGACACTTCTGACATTACTGTACAAACAATTAAGACTTTGTGTTTTTGTATAGTTAACTACCCTGACACACCCTTTAAAGTTATTTAAGCTCGCTTCCCTGTCATTTGCTACCTGCTCATTAGAAACATTTCTGCCCTCAGAATATCTTGCTAATATGATATGTTGCGGTAACAAACAAGAGGTATATGCAAGCATTACTTTGACCAATATTATCAGATAAACGCGTATCTGTATACCCCCCCCCCCAAACAAGCAGTTTCCCTCAACCTTTAAGGTATCCTCAATGATACTGGCAAAAACTCTTGCACCACCTTTGTTTAAATGTATCCCGTCTCTACAAAACGGATTCCTACTACCTACGAATGCGGTCCAAGCCGATTAAAATTTCCGCTCAAAAGTCTTATAGTCTTCAAGTTTTGAGTTAATCCACAAGGCTTTCGGCATAATATAATCCCTCGTATCGTGCCTGGGCAGAATTGCAGAAACATAGACATTCTGACCTAACTCGAGCATTTCTTCAGCACGGTCCTATAATTGTCTAATGAAACGTCAGATTGTGTTTGCTTAATATTATTAGTCTCCACATGAATAATAATATTTTCCTTACCTCCCTTAAAATCTTTCAGTCTGTTGGTGCATCATTAATTGTTGTTCCCGGCAGACATATCCTGGTTCTAGTCCACCAATACTTATTACAAAAAATATTTCCCGTTTTCCTGACAAAGGAGAGCTAATAGAACTAAGTCCTGAACCAGAGCAGTTATAATTATAACTATAATTATAATTATTTATTATTATTATTATTATTATTATTATTATAACTGCTACCAGACATGACGTAGCCAGTGTTCAGTAGTAAGGGTGCAGTAACACACATCACATTGAGTGGATCGGGCTTCAAGCCCCGTGATTACTAAAAATTGTGAAATGTTAACAAAAGGTGTCCGTCTTCTGTCAGATAATGCACCGCTCACACCGCCGTTGCCACCACCAATTTTGTTGCCAGTGCGGCTTCGAACTACTGCAGCACCCACCGTTTTCTCCTAACCTAGCTCCGTCAGACTTCTTGTTTGGAGAAATGAAGAACCAATTGCGTGGACGCGTTTTAATTCGTCTATGGAAGTCATCAATGAAGTGGAATCGTTGTTTCAGGCAAAAGGTGCAGACTTATATGATCAAGGCATTAAACAACTGATTCATAGATGCGAGAAATGTATTACTATGCATGGAGAGTACATAGAAAAGGATTAAAGTTCCTGTGAAGTTCCACTTTTCTAGGGCTAGTATATCTATGTAAGGGTACCAACTTTTTTTTATATCATCTCGTATATGCAGATGTTATTCTGTTCGTCTGGTTATGGAGGAAATCAGCTACGTACAATTTCAACTCTTTTATTTGTTTAATTGGATCTCCTATCTCGTTTATTGCTTGGAACCATTTTTCCCTCTTCTGTCTTATTTGTTCTCTGGTTGGTTTCTCACTTTTTTTGGCCCTTTTCGTACTCAAGGGACTTGGAGGACATGGATCTAAGTCTTCATTATTAGTGCCATCGCCATTATTGGGAGTTCTTTTCCTTAAAATTCTCATTTCTAAGTATGGTTTTGTCTCAATGCGTAGATCGTTATTTCCAGATAATCCTTTTATCTTCAGCCTTTTATATGCTAAGCCTTTTATGTTCAATATTTTGTACTTTTCCAGTCATTTTGTCCATTTTCACTTGTTCCTTTATATTATGAGTAGTACTGTACAGCTAGTTAAACTCAAATATCGCGATTTTCCAGTTTTGGCTCAAAAACCGTTATAAACAAAGAAAACTAACTCAGATTCTGGTAATACGTTCTAACTGTTATTATCATTATTATTATCATTAGCCATATGGTGCAAGGAAGCCTGAGGCTTTTGCTGCAACAGCCAAAAAAAAAAAAAAATTCTAATTTACCCTAAGAGAGAGAGAAAGAAGTAGAAGGAAATCACCAAGGAAGAGAAGAATGATGATATCCAGCTCAGGACCCTGGGTGTGCCAAGCCCATGCTCACCAGATGTGAGCCCCTGAGGTTAATTTGTTAAAGTAAGATTTCCCATCTTGCTTTACCATCTCGCGAGGAGTGCCACAGGGGGGAGTTCTTTCGGCTACCCTCTTCGCGGCCACCCTGGAGCCGTTTCTTGCACGGTACTACAATTTTATAACATATGCTGACGATGTAAAATTCTCCATCACTTCCAAAGACCATGAATCAGCAGAAGGTATTTGCCAGATGGGAAATAGCACAATTCGAGAATTTGAGAGGTACCTGGATTGCATCGGGCTCCGTATTAATGCACAGAAGTCTGCCCAAATGACCATAACTTACAAGCAGAATAAAAATGACATCTCGATCTCTGTGAACGGGTCTAGTGTGGAAAAAGTGCACTCTCACCTGGACCTGGGTCTTAAGTGGGATGACAGACTCACCTTTGCTCAACACTTCGCCCATATGAAGACAAAAATATTCGCTGCTTTATGGGCTACTAGACAGGAACTGGTAGGAATTAGAGATCCTCGGCTAGCGACCAAGTACATTTTAATGTGTGTCCTGCCAATTGCAATGTATGCCTCGCAAATCTGGTCTCAGCTCCAGATTCACATTATAAGTCCGTCCTTGGGATCGAGTACTGGTTCTTGCGATGGCTTAACAGAGTTGCTGGCCACCCTTTTACTATCTCAAGGGCCATTCTCTACTCAAACCTTAACATCACACCCTGGATGCAGCGGACAATTAACAGGAACATACACACTCTCGCACAAATGCTAACAGGCAGAGTAGATGCTCCAGTCCTGGATAATATTCTAGTCAAACCGCGTGCCACTGCTAACGTTGCGGAGAAGTAAATAATCCACTGCGTCCAGTCCTGAACAGTCTTAGTAGCCTGCAAAGATTCTTCCCATCAAATACAGCAAAAGTATTTAACTCACTACACATAGATGCCGAAAAACTGTGTGAGGATGCAGCATACCGGAAAGAGATCTTCCAGAATTCGTACAGACTGAAATATGAATCGGCTGCAAAGTACCAAAGAATTGTGAGTAAAAGTGAAACTTTCCGTTTTAAGAACAATAATAATTTGGTAAGCTGTTGACTGGAAAAATATACCTTCTGTAACAGTCATGTAAATATGTAAGTTATATATTGAATTATTAGTGAATTGTAAATATAGGATTTGTATAATGTATGTACAGAATCATTAATGTGCAAATACTGTATATATTAAACATAAAATGTGTATATAATATTTCGGGACGTGACTACGTGTTCAGTATATGTAACCCACTGCACGTAGTATCTCGTACCCTGATATGTACTTAGTACTCTCCTGGCACTTTGCCATCCCGGGTTGGGTTCCTTATGGAAATAAACAGATAATAATAATAATAATAATAATAATAATAATAATAATAATAAAATATGGCTAATGTAGCTAATTTTTCTTGTAATATACTCAAAGTCCCTATGTTCTTGAGGTGTAGGCAAACCACTAACTATAATAGTTTGATTGCCCCTGCTACCGCTGTAGCGATTCCTCTGAACAAAGCACTCTCAAAAACACAAAAATAACGAAAACTATAGCAAAAATAATTTTTACCTGGAATAATTCACTTGTAGGTACTTTTAAAAACAAAAACTCCATTGTAAAATCCAAGTAGTAATGCAAGAAACCAACGCGTCGAGGTCCACTATTCGTCGTTTGCATATCAAGTGGAGCTCATCAAAATGTCCCATAGTGTATAGTGTTATTTGTAATGCGGCTCCGGTAGTTCCCCCCAAACTCCCTGTAAGCCAATGTGATGAATACAAAACTGTAAAGGCTAGATTTATGTAGGTTAGTGAGTGTTCGTGTAGTATTAGTGTGGGGTTGTGTTTTTCATCAGACCTCTTATCCTAGGGGCCTGTGTTTTCACACGAAAACCTCTAGTTTACCGTCCAGCGCCGCGAGGAGGCGGGCTGGGCAGTAGGGAGTAGTAGTAGTGGCATTTGATGCAAGAAAGCAAGCTTATGCAGCATCAGCCAAAAAAAAAAAAAAAAAAAAAAATTTCACACAACCATTCCCTCTAAATGTTTGTCCAGTTCCTCTTTTAAATTTATTTAACCTATCAACTTCCACAACGACAGATAGAAGTTTGTTCCAGCAATTAATCTGAACAAGCCGAAGAATCCCTTCAGAATTCAGCGTACTCAACCCATTCAAGTACTTATACACCTCAGTCAGATCACCGCCCAGGTGCCTAGTCTCCAGCCACTGCAATTTGCAGAATTTAAGCCTCTCTTGGTAAGAGAATCCCTTCATTCCCCTCACCAATCTTGTTGCCCTTCTCTGTACACGCTCAAGCAAATCTACATCCTTCCTAAAATGAAGCCTCCAGACCTGTACGCAGTACTCAAAGCGTGACCTGACCATTGCCTTATACAGAAGGACAATCACCTCCTTTTCTCTGCTAGCAAAATTCCTATATATCATTGACAAAACTCCATGACCTGCCCTGGCAGCCTGTCTGCATTTCTCAGAAAACTTCATATCTGACTGCACAATTACTCCCAGGTCTTTTTCATTTTCTACCATGTTAAGTGTAGTAACACACAGTTGGTACATTTCTCTGGGGTTATGCAGTACTTTGCATTTTTCAAGGTTAAACTTCAGTTGCCACTTCTCAGCCCATCTGCTCAAATTTTCTAGATCCTCTTGCAGTAGCACACTGCCATTACTGTCATTAACAACCCTGCCAACCTTTCTACCATCTGCAAACTTCGACACTAAGCCTGATATACCTTCATCAATATCATTGATAAATATACAAAACAACAGTGGACCCAACACCGAACCCTGTGGGACTCCACTAATAACATTAGTCCACGAAGAGCAGCACCCATTGATTACCATCCTTTGTCTTCTCCCACTCAACCATCCTTTTATCCATTGTAGCAACTTACCCTTATTACCATTCTGCTCCAATTTGTACAATAGTTTTCCATGCGCAACAGTGTCAAAAGCTTTCCTGAAATCCAAATATATGATATCAAAATTATATTTTGCATCCAGTTCCTTTGTAACCACATCATATCCTATGAAATTTGTCAGACAAGACTTTCCCTTAACAAACCCATGCTGTGTCTGAATTATTGCTGCAGTCTTGTCTAGATGATCCTGAAATGTATCTTTAACCAGTGACTCGATTATTTTACCCGAAACAGAAGTTAAACTAACTGGTCTGTAATTACTCTTGTCACCCTTCGATCCCCCTTTGTTAATTGGGGATACAGTTGCACATATCCAGTCAGTGGGGACCTCCCCTGAGTCCAAGGATGCTCTCATAATTATGGCTAAGGGTTTGCTTACTTCCTTTGCAGCCTCCTTTAATATAACTGGATAGATCCCATCCACCCTAGGTGCCTTTCTTATGTTTAACTTCAGCAATTTCTCCTCCACTTTGCTCTCAGTTATTACAAAATCATTAAGCACCCTGCTACAATTTGGGTGTTCGCCTCGCCAGTGCGAACTGGCGAGGCGAACCCTGTGGCATCCACGGCTATAGACAGGGTGAGCCCAGTAAAAAAAAAAAAGATGAAAATGATAGTATTGGGAAGACAGGAAGTGGGAGGGGGTTAAAGTGGTAGAGAAAAAGAGGAGGGCAGTAGTATAGGTGCCCGCCTGATTGAAAGGGTGACAGTATAGGTCCCCTCAGGACTGGATTCCCATCCTGCCCTCGGGGGTAGAATTGACAGGTGGCAGTGGAGTTGCCCATCAGGCAAAAAGTGGAGGGCACCCAGGCTGGGGGAGAGACTAGGGGAGTGAGAGAACAGGTGGTAGGAGAGAAAGTTCATAGGGAAATTTTTTCTGCTAATTCCCATACTGGCTTGGGATAAGTCCTGCTGTCCAGTGTCTGTGTCGCACAGCACTCTGGCTAATTTGCTACTGTGTGGTGGCTGCTTGCGTAGGCAGGGGGCTATGCTGGTCCATCTGCCCACTAGTCAGTCCAAGGGAGAAAGTAGGGTGACAAGCAAATTTTTCCCATTCAATAGTCATTCGCTCTCTGCTCTCATTTTTTTTTTTTTTTTTTTTTTTACATTTTCTTCTGATTTTGCGCTTTTTTAACGGAAAATGTATTTCCGTTATGTATTTTTTTTTCTCTTTCTCATTTTTCCTTCTTCTTTCTTATACCAGGGAAGAATGCAAGTGTGTGGTGTATCTTAATATTCTAGATAACTAATAATTAAATTTAAGTAACTTAAAAGGAGAATAGAACAAGAAGTAAGGTTACTAAGTACTAAGCTTAGACATATATGTATTTTATTCTTTCTCACTCACACGCATACGCTCATTCATTCTTCTGGTATTCATCTCATATGTTCGGCTCTTTCTTACTGGTCTGCACTCCTCTGGCACTCCAACTTACTAGTATTTTTCAGTTGCAGTGCAGCCCCGGTTGCATTCACGCAGGTTGTTGTTATTTGGATTTTAGGAGCATTAGCAACTAAGGCCATATTGCTCCGGGATATGCGGTGGTCATTCCCTGACCTCCCCGCATCCCCCCCTATTTGGTGGTGACGGGCTCGAACCCCGGTCTAATCAAGAAGCGTGTGCTGCGCACTGCTGCTCCTTCCCACCTGGCTACGGAGGCGCCTAAATATTCACGCAGGTCAAGGAGGAGTACAGTGTGTTGGTTTTGTTAGTATATAGATCAGGTTGTGTTATTATCTCATGCTAAATCGCTTATTATTATTTTATTATTTTTTAAGTGTGTATTCATACATCGAATTACATTCATTCCTTCACTCTCTCTCTCTCTCCCATTTACCACAACACTCATTCACTCTCTCTTGCTCCCTTACTGGGTAACTCTCTTCCACCAAAATTAACATTCATTCCCTTTTACCATAACTCCTTTTTCACTCAATCATTTAGTGCCCAACACATTTTCTCAGTCTTGTACTTAATCACTTTTACTTAATGAAGTGGCCCAGTGTGATTCAACCCATTCCTTCTTCTATTAATATAGCATAGAAGTCTTTGCTTTAACTGTTAATATACCGGTAAGCTGTTCTTTTCATTTTTTGCCAGAGACTTCTTATAATAATTTTCCTTAGGTTGCCTAACTTTCTCGGTGACTTGATTAAACGCCAATTTATATACATAGCCTTCTTGTAGACTTATAATTTATACGCATCCCATTCATTTTTCTTCTCTGCCACGTGTCGCAGTAGTTCATATGACATCCATTTAGATCTAAGCCTTGAACGGTATTTTTTCGTTGGTATGAAACGCCAAGTAATAATAGTAATAATAATAATAATAGGGAAGTAATAATAGTAGCTTCTATTATTACTTCCCATTTAGAATTTGCTGTTAGTATCATCATCAATTGGCCTCACTGCACAGAATTTAAAAACTATCTGAGAGTGATGTACTCACTCTCTATCTGACAAAAGCTTCTCCCTTTACCCTTGACAGTAGTTATGTTTTTAATTGAATTCCAGATTAGTACACTGATCGCTGCCACCCAGTGGGTCCTTTACCTGCATATTCTTAATGCATGAAGAATCACAATTGATGCATGAAGCAATACAGTTGCTTCATGCATCAATTGTGCATGATCAATTGTATTGCTTCCTCTTGTTCCCTCTCTAACATGCTGCTGTAAAAAACAGTCGTCCAAGAAATACAGCCAGGCCTCGCATAACGCTAGTTCGATTAACGCTATTTGAAAAATTATACCACTTTACACGATACAAATTTCCAGTTAACGCGATCTTTTTTTTTTTTTGTTTTATGCAATAGTTTAAAAAGATTTGAATCTCGCGTTAAGCTTACCGCGAGCCGTATAGTCAATAAACAAACGTTTGCCTGCTGCCCGCCTCAGTGTGTTCTATCAACCATCGGAAGAAGACGCGTTACTTGTTTGTCTCCTGCTAATAAAGTCAATGCTCACTTGCATAAAAATTCAAATCTTTAAATGAGCCATATGAAAATGTTACCGCGAAGGAGATAACGCTAAAAGAATTAGATGAAATCTTTCGTATCGCAGAGAACCTCAAACAAAAGGTTTGAGGTTCTCTGCGATATTTATTTCGCCAGGGCCAGAAAAGATTGTTGTCGGCTATCGGAAATTTATTGATGAAAAGAGAAAGTCAACACTGTTGAAATATTTCCGCAACAGTCATTTCTTCATTGTGAATTTTATGTCAGAGGTTCCCAAACTTTCTCGGTTCACGGCGCCCTTGGTGTCTCAGTAATTTTTTTTTGAGGCGCACCCAGACCAAAAGAAATACCTAACAGTTCCGTTTAGTAGTTAGGTCCAAACAACTTAATAAGAAATGCTGAAACTGTGAACTACCTCGAGCTAGTAGTTCGCGCGGTGTCCGACAGATGTCGAGTATCGCTGTATTTCCCTCGAAATTTTAAAATATTCCGCGATGCACAGTTTGGGAACCGCTATTTTATGCAATAAACATTTAATTCCATAATTATTTTCATTATCTTTTACATTGTATACAGTTAGTTATTTAAAAGGTAGTTTTAAAATTCTTTATGGACATTCCAGAAGGTCAAGGACCAATTATAATTTTTCCTATTGATTATTTTATTCGATTAGCGTGTTTCCGTTTTGCGCGATGCGCTCGCGGGACGAATTAATCGCGTTAATCGAGGCCAGCCTGTATACAAAAGTCTTGTTAGTGTGTGAGTAACCAATCCACAAATTCCAGTCAACATCTGGAAACTGAAAATACCCCATTATACGACATTCTAATTTACTGGCTCCCTCTATTTCTCCGTATTGCTGTTTGATGTACTCATCACAGTTATTAGGCCTATAACACACTCCTAGTCTCAATTTTGTTTTCCCGGTGCTTATATCACACCAAGCTGACTCAACATTGCACTGGTCACCCAGGTTGACTGGATGTAGTGCCTTAGATTAATTGGCTTCTTAACTAAGAGCATTACCTTTCCACTCCTCCTGTCCTGTCTTGTCTGTCCTTCCTGTATAGGCGCCTCCGTAGCCAAGTGGGCAGGAGCAGCAGTGCATAGCACACGCTTCTTGATTAGACCGGGATTCGAGCCCGTGACCACCAAATACGGAGGATCCGGAAAGGTCAGGGAATGACCACCGCATATCCCCGGAGTAATATGGCCTTAGTTGCCAATAAAATAACAACAACCTTACTGTATACATTGTAATCCCCATAATCAAATTCAGCATCGCTTATGTCTCCGCTATCCTTACAATGTCTGCATTCGATATCTTAATCAGTATTTCAATTTTATCAGGTTATTTTCAATGTTTGTAGACTCCTCTGACCGTCTCGGAGTATAAACAGAAATTTTATTTTAAGTATACATGTATGTGTTCTTACTCGTAGGTTTTTTTTTTTTTTTTTTTTTTATGAAAACCCCAAACACGAAAGGTATCAAAACCTATAGTAGTTAGTACCGTGCATGGGTTGAAGGAGAAGTATAGGGGGAGGGGGATGCCGGAGACTTAGCTCTAGAGCAGGGGTGGGCAACAGCCGGCCCGCGACGATGTTGAATCGGGCCCCCTCGGTAAATGCATAAATATAGAAAATCCATACCTGACTACACTCGCCGTAAACGTTCGGCTTAATTCGGTTCAATCGGGAATCGCGACCAGTACAACAGTAACCAAGTGATTCTACGCAGCGTCAAAGAGTTATTTCCTAATTATTATTGTAGCATCGATCGAACGAAGTTCCTTTGGGTTTGACTTCTTATTGAAAAAAATAATATTGGTGCGAGATATTTTATGTTTTATGCCTTTTCTAATTATTACAATTTTTAATTTAATATAATTTATAGCCCATAAAATGAGCCAATTAAAAAAAAAAAGAAAAATTGATGCCGAATGCCGCATTTTCAATGATAATTGGACATTCAGATATTTAATTGCAAATATAGACGATAAAGCTGTTTGTTTGGTTTGTAACGAAACTATTTCCATTTTTAAAGAATATAATCTAAAAAGGCATTTTTCAAAAAAAACATTTCTTAAAATATAAGCTATTTTCACCGGAACAAATGAAAATTGAAGCAGAAAATTTAAAATGTGGTTTGCGTAAGCAACAAAATACTTTGAAAATTTTGTCAAAACAGATAGAGCTCTGACAAATTTAAATATTGTATTTACTTTTTTTGAAAATACATTAATAATTTGGTAATTCAAGTACAAAGGGTACTAGGAAAGTTTTGCAATACAGCTTTGTTTATTTAATTTTTTCAAAGTAATTTCCTCTACATTCAATACACCTCTCCATCCTCCGAAACCAATCTTTAAACCAGTTCTGCCAAGTTTCACTAGGGAGTAAAGCACACTCGTTGTCCCAAGCCCGTAGAAGGTCCTCATCACTGGAAAACCGCCTCCCTTTTAGCTTCATTTTCACATGCGGGAACAGTGCAAAGTCGCAGGGAGCAAGGTCTGGACTGTAGGGAGGGTGCTCGAGAAGTTTCAGTCCTGTCGTGGTCAAATATTCGGTGCAGGCTTTGGCGCGGTGAGCTCTAGCATTATCGTGATGGAGGTACCAGGTGTCCATTCTTGACTTTGGCCGCAGGTTCTTCATAGATCCAATGACTTTAGGCAGGCATTGTTCAGTATACCACTTAGCTGTGACTGTCTTCTGCGTGTCCAAAACGACACGTTCCACAATTCCACTCGATTTAAAAAATACAGCTATCATTTTCTTCTTTACAGATCGGGATTTTCTGACAATTACGGGTGTGTCGTCATCATCAAAGACCCAAACTTTGTTTTGAGCCTTGGTCGGCAGATCGTAATAGTACAGCCAAGTCTCGTCACCTGTCACGATGTTGTTCACATACCAAGATTGTCCCTTATCAAACTTTTTTAACATCTCCCGGCACCAAGTCACACGTCGTGTCATCTGCTCTTCAGTCAGTTGATGCGGCACCCAGAGAGAACAAAGTTTCTTCATGTGCAAATGATCTTGCAGAATCGAACGAATTGCTGGTGCATTTAGGCCCAAAGTATCCTCTATCTGTTAGTAGGTCACTCGCCTGTTTTCGTCAAGCATTTTCCTCACAGCAGTAACGTTTTCCTCCGTAACTGACGTTCGTGGCCTTCCCGGCCTCTCAGAATCCTCCAGAGTGAAATTTCCCCTTTGGAATTCTCTATACCACCTGAATATCGTTGTACGATGTGGACAATCATCATCTAGTGCAAGAGTCATTTCTTCTAAGCACTGGTCTATGGTTAAACCACGCACGAAATTATACCGCAAAACTGTCCTTATCTCATTTCGTGACCACGATGCCATCGCAAGCACTTTACACTCTCACTACTAATGAATAACTGAGCCCATAACATGACTTGGCGCGGCGGCTACTATGCACGTATGAACATGTCTCAACATGCAGCAACAAGCAGCTTCCTGTGATTCATTGTTGCGTCATATTGCAAAACTTTCCTAGTACCCTTTGTAATATAACATTTTTTAGATTCTGATTTTTTTTATTAAATCGTTCAATCTATTCCGGCCCGCATCATGATGCGAAAATTTCATTCGGCCCGCTGACGAAAAAAGTTGCCCACCCCTGCTCTAGAGACTAAACATGGGTTTCACCACTTCAAGCTTCCAATAAGCAAAGTGATGATATTTCACCGATTGATGAAAGTTAACTTAACACAGCCCATGTAAATACATGGACTGTGTTTAGTTAACTAAGAGTAAGAACATAGTAAATACTAGTTCCGTGATTATGCATGCTGGGCTTGAAATCCCAGAGACCTTGCTTTCCAGGCTGCTGCATGTTCCAATAGAAGCAGTTCAAGAATCACTTTTTCCCCTGTCTGCTGCTCTAAAGAGCGCCAGCGACAAGCATGTTCAGCCGGTTCTGTCGAACAGGGGCCCCGCTGACAAATGTTTTAAATAATATCATTTGCGTCTTTTCCGCATTTCTATCAACGAGCTTACTGGTGTCTAAATGGCTAGTCACCCACATTATCGTCGCTCCAAGAGCACTTTCGCGAGTCGACTTCAAAATTACTCTGAGCGTATACTTCATTCTCAATGTGTATGTTTCGTTTGATATTGAACATTTAAAATAGTTTCCGTAGAACGAACAAAATTTCCATAGAACGAACGGCGGATTACGAGAGACTTGACTGGAAACGCATTGCTCACACCTCTGGCCTTCAGGCAATTGGTGTTGCTGCTAAGTATGAATTCCAAGTCAAAGAGATTACCATTCTGCAACTAAGGGTAAAACGTATCCAACCACCTGTCCCACAGACGGTTGGCGGCCTCATTACAGATTGATGCTGTTCACGAATTAATCAAAAATGTCTCTGATGCGTCGTTTAAGAAGTAACAGAGGAGGAAGAATCATGTACCTTGGTGGTCTGGGGAATTGACAAACTTAAGGAAAGACTTACGTGTTGCAAGGAGAAACTTCCAGCGTGCTAAAAGGAGAAATTGTCCCAGAGATGAGGTAGAACGTCTGAATGATATCTATAGAATGGCAAGACGTTATTATTTCAACCAGATATATGGAAATAAAAAATCTTCTTGGGAACAATTAGCTAAACAAACTCTGCAGAAGGAGCTTTGGGGCCTGGCTTATAAGATTGCTGCTGATAAGTTACATCCTAGTGAAATTTTCTTAACCATAATGGTTAATGACTGTGAGACTTGTCGTGGACTGAGTCCATGAATGCGATCCTGGACGAGATTATTTGTCAAGATGTTACTGTTCCAGAAAATTCGGAACAGTTTAAGATGAGAATGGATCAACATACGTACGAGGATCTTGTGGAAGAAGAGGAATTTTCTAATCAGGAAATTGGCAAGACTGTTGCTTCTTTGAAGGACAATAAATGTCCGGGTCTGGATCTGCTTGAGGTCGTGGTTATAAAGAGAGTTTGGTCCGTCGTTCCAAAATTAATTTTTGATCTGTTAAATTCCTGCTTGGTTGACAGTCTATTCTCTAACCCTTGGAAAGAGACAAATCTCAAAATTCTGTTGAAAAACCTCCAATTTTGCCTTCTTCTTCTTATGGCCCCATACCGTTGTTGCCCGTTTTGAGAAAAGTATTGGAGAAACTAATAGTTTATTGATTCATGAATTATTATACTGACAAAACTTTACAAACAACTAATCAATTTGGGTTCTGCAAAGGAGGAACAACCGTTGATGCCATTCGGCTAGTCATTGATTCTGTACAATCTGCAACTGCTAAATATGTCTTCGGCCTCTTTGTGGACTCCAAAGGGGCCTTTGACACCGTATGGTGGCAAAGTGTCCCGGCGAGGTTCCGGGTGGCTGGGGTCTCTGCCTCCATTTATCGTTTAATCTCTGGTTATTTCGAGGATAGAGCTCTCTTGGTTTACTCTCGTACTTGCTGTGTTAAAAGAAATGTCACAAGGGGCTGCTCTCAGGGATCGGTCTTTGGGCCGTATTGCTGGACCATGGTCCTTGATGGGTGGTTCGTAACGGAACATGAAAATGTTATCAAGGCAGCATATGCTGACGACTTGGCGGTTTTAATTTTTGGAGAGTCACGACCTCAATTAGAACAACATGCAAACAATGTTCTACAGGATTTAGACAAATGTGTTCATAAGTTAAAAATTTCAATTGATAAAACAAAGTAGATGCTTCTTAAGGGATATTTAAATTTAAATAGGTCCCCTACCTTAAAATTGAATAACCAAACCATTAAATTAGTCAGGAATTATAAGTATCTTGGTATTATCATGGACAATCGGTTCAGTTTCATCGCTCATGTCCGGTATTTTGTTCAAAAAATTGAAGTACTGACTGTAAAGATCATGAGAATCTCCAAGAATTTTTGGGGTATAAAACCTGTCACTTTAAAATTGTATTACAAATGTGTCTTCTTGCCCATTATTTGCTATGCTGCTGGCGCTTGGGGTTTCCAGATAAATAATAACTCAGTTAGAAAATTTCTTACTCAGACTCAGCACATTTTTATTCTGGTCGTAACTGGGATCTGCAGAACTGTGTCTACGATAGCTCTACAGGTACTGACTGGAAGGCTTTCTATTCAGTATGAGGTCATTTATCATTATTTACAGTTTTTTCGTAGGAAGGCTATTACTGCAAAGTTAGGAGAGTATGCTATAGATTTGGATATGCTTGTCAAGGAAGATAATGAAAGAATTAGGAGAGAACTTATAAATAGTTGGAGCCGACCGGGCTAGCCGAGTGGGTAAAGTACCTGCCCGGCAACCCAAAGGTCGCGGGTTCGATTCCCGCCTCGGGCTTGGATCAAAGTACTGCAAAAACCTTGGGAGGTGCAATATGGCCACAGAAGCCGATGCGCCAACAACTACCAAATCAAAAAAAAAAAAAAAATAAAATAAATAGTTGGCAGTCTTCATGGACGGTTGCTGATTTAGGTAGAGCTACATTAATTTTTTTTCCAAATGTGTCAGTTTCCTAACCAAAAGGTGACCTGGTTTTGTCCAGGCTTAAATTTATCATTTCTACTTTCAGGGCATGACAATCTGAACTCCAAGCTGTTTGCTTTGGGGTTGGCTGCCTCGCCACTTTGTATGTGAGGTGTCCCAGAAACAATAGAACACTTAGTTTTAATTGTAACCTGTACGTAGATCTAAGACAGGAATTACAAATCCTGACTGATGTTTACCTGGAGGATGACTTAACTCGTTTAGTGGAGACAAAGGAAAATTATATGGCCTTCTCTAGTTTTGCCAATAAGGCGTTCAAAAGACGTAAAAGACTTTTGGGTAGAAATAATTAGAGTTTATAAATTTAGTGTGGTTTCGGTTTTCACCTTGTTCTGGAATGGGTACGAGTTTTCTTTTTCTAACTGATCATTTGAAGCTCTTTTCCTTGTTGAACAGGCTGGAATTAGGTTATTTTAATAATAATAAATTCTTTATTGCTGATAAGTACAGAATATGTACTAGAGACAATAATACTCATCACGGCGACATGGCCAGGAGTTTTACATTATAAATTAGATTAATTGGCAAAAAAAAATTTACCGTTACAGGGAAATTATTAGTTACACAAAATTAAACATGTAAAAATTAAATTATAATAATGAAAATATGAGGACTGAACGTCATACGGAGGAAATTATCCCAGTTCCACAGATGTAATCCACTTGAGGAGCATGTGACGGTATTTGTAGTCGGTAGCCAATTTCTGAAGGTCGACTCCAAGACGGAGCAGTTCCTGAATTTTGGGGAGTGCCTGGGCAGGTAGGAACCGACTACACAGTTTCAGCCGGTTGTATTTGAGGTTTAGTGTGGGCTCTGACCTCAAGGATGGCGGAGGAGTGTGCCACTGACAGAAATCCCAGATGTTTGGGGCGTTTATCACTCCTGTGTACATTTTTACTGAAGTCATTAAACGCCTGCTGTCAAATAACCTCGGGAGCCTGGATACATCTAGCTGCTCAGCCATGTCAGTTTTTTCTCTGTTGAGCGGGTCGGCGATGCTTATTTGTGGCCCATTTCAGGGTCCAGTATTCACACGAGAACACCGGTTTTTGAAGTGAGGGCGATGCAGAAGCCCAAATCTCAGCAGCGTATAAAATAGCCGGATAAACAGTGGTTTTAAGATATCTGGTAGTGGTTGCGGCATCGTTGCAATGAAGTAAGTGTTGTTTCGCTCTCCAGCGTAGGGTGTTAAATCGCTTCCGGAGGTATTCTCTGTAAACATTAAATTTCAGCTTCTGATCAAAATAGACACCGAGATCCTTATGGCAGGTAACCACTGGGATGAGAGTACCTAAAACTGAAGGTTGATGGTTGGTGTTTCAATGAGTAAATCATTATTGCAGATTTTGAAGGGTTAAGGTTTCAAACATCTTCAAGTAAGTTGAAAGGGCGGTCAAGTTCTCTGTAATGGAAGACGTAATTGTCATTGGGTTTGCAGACGGTGGGATTAATGTAAGAAACTTTATATCGTCGGCATATATTATAGCATCATCCCGAGGACTCATGAAAGGAATCAGAATGGCTGAGAAGAGAAGGCCAGACAGGACACCACCTTGTGGGACTCCTGCATTGATTTTTCTTGTAAAGTGGGTCTTCTTCAAAGTGAGGTGGACACTTCTATTCCTCAATAAGGCGGTGAGGAAAGCTAGTAGGTCTCCATTAATCCTGAAGAATTGCAGAAGACTGAGAAGGGCTGTGACGTCTAGGCTGTCAGAAGCAGCTTCAATATCGGCGTACACTATAGCTAATTCAGATTTAGTTTCGAAGGCTTGAAGAATTGATGTCTGTGCGGCCATGAGATTTGTTATGGTGAATCTATTTTCGACTGCGAAATGGAACTGTTTCGGCTTCTGTGGCATCAGCTGTTTGTTTAATGCTGGAAGGAGTACCTTTTCTGGAAGTTTGAGGAGGGTGGAAGAAGTTGCGATTGGTCTGAAATCTTTTAGGCTTGTTGGTGCTTTAACCTTAGGTAATGGCCTCACAGAGTATTCATTCCATTGAGCAGGAAAAACTCGTGTGGGAAGAACAGAGTTGTAGATTGAGAGTAAAGCATCTAGCATATAGGGGCTAAGGCATTTAATTATGAAATAAGGTATCTTATCACATCCTGCGGTACTAGATGGACGCAGGGAGTTAATAGCATATATCAGTTGCTGTCTTGTGATGGAAATTATGGAGAGGTCATCAGTAGAAGCAAATTGAGAGTTTTGGAGAGGGATTTCAGCAGAAGCGGAATTGGTTTTGAATCTTGAAATGTAGTCCATCCAGTTGGGTTGTGCCAGACATTTTCCACTGCCTGTGAAGGTACTGCTTGTTGTGGAAACTGCGCGCTAGATCTTTGGTCCACCAAGCTCTAGTTCTTGGAGAAATGTGTACGGTTTTGGCTGACGCATAGAGGGCGACTGTATTTATCCATCTTGTGATTAGGTCAACTGCGAGGATTGGGTCACATCCATCAAGCACATGCCATGGAATAGACTGCGCTGCCTCGAGGCACTTTTTTGGATCCAGAAAATTCGGAGAGAATATGATTTTCTTTTCAACAATATTACGGCAATTGAAGCTGGGCAAAGGCAGAACAAGAAGTAATGCAATTGGGTCGTGATCTGAATTGAAGGACGTTTCTGGTGGAATGTCGACTCTGCAAATTCCAGAACATAGAATCAAGTCAAGGCGATTGGCGCCTCTCGTTGACTCCTCATTGATAATCGTGAACTTTAATGGAGAGAGATTGTTCATTAGTCGTTGAAGGAGAGGGCTTAGGTGGGGTAGAAGGTTAAAATCGCCACAGAGAATGTGCCTGGAGCTGGGTGTATGTAGATTGCCACTATATCGATTAAACAGGCATTGAACTTCACAGTCACGAGTAGTGCTTCATAAAATAAGGAGTTGCTAGATGTGACATGCACAAATTTCAGGTTGGAATCCTTGACGAAGATGGCAACACCGCCGCCTCTAGATTGAGATCTTGATGTGAAGAACGATGGAAATCCAGCGGCCGGAGCATAGGCTATTGACTCCTGGTCAGGTTCAAGCCATGTTTCTGATAGACAAATTACATCCATGCTGTTGGACAACAAGAGTTGTTCGAGAGTTTCAAGCTTATTTCGGAGGCTCCGGACATTTTGGTAGAAAACTCTAAGGGTGAGCTGAAAGGGAATTTTTATAAGTGCTGATCTCTTTGTAGATTCTTTTGAACACCTCAACAGATTAGGCCTGGTGGAAATTATACTGTTAATTGAAAGTGATTGAAAAGCAGGGTTATGTGGTATTGGGATGTTTATAAGCAGTAACTGGGGCAAGAAAGTGATTGGAGCTGGACGTGTGGTGCGGTGGTTTTCGACAGTCGAGAGACACTAGTGTAGTTTCACAATTAGTTAGTCATGCAGGGGGGAGCTGTATCATCTTTCGGTTTTGCTCATAAGATGAAGTTGAATTGGATGGTTTTGGGTCTTTCGATTCGTAAAAAGGCCTGATTAGAGAGTGCCAACTGGCCATACAGATGTGAATGCAACTGATCTGAATGCCCGACTTTCGCAAACTACTCTAAAGGACGAGTAATTTTGCGTTTTCTTGAGTAAATTTGCAGATACTTTGGTATGCAGTTCTTTACTCACTGCAGCCTCAATTTCCTCAGCAGTTGTCACTGGCCCCAGTCGGGAAATAAAAGGCTTCCGTGCTGGGAGGTGAAAGGCTTGCTCATCGATCTCAGAATAGAGGACGTGGAGGTACCAATCCTAATATGACCCTTTTCCTTGATATTGGCAGGATGACTCTTATTTTGAAAGGGTGATCTGGGGAAATGAGGGTTCTGATTAGCTGTTAATTGAGATGAAACAGAACGGGTAGCAGCGATTTTTGCCCAAGTTTGTTTGTTCATGACAGATGAGCAATGGCTGCTTTCAGACAGCAGCATAGATGGTAAAACTGAGGTCAATTTTGGAGGTGGGATGCTAATTTGATGGGCTGCCATTTGTGGATCGCACCTCTGTTCAGCTTCTTGACACGAATTCATGATCGGGACTTCGCTGCTTGCTACATTAGGGAATTGATATTCCTCTGAAAGGTAATTGGCTCCCTGAGTATTTGGGCAACATTCCAATTCGGCGGGATCGTGTAAGGTTAAAATATCTAACTCTGCGGATTGGGCGGTGGATTGAGTGTTGATTCTGTTAACTGGTTCATTTTGTTTGGAAAACGTACGAATTTTGAAGCATCCGGTTTTGAGTTGCATATTAGTATACAGATCATTAAGAGCAGACATCCGTTTATCTATTAACACAGATATGAAATTTCTTTGCAACTCATCTGCTACAGACTTGCTTATTGACTCATTCTGGATTTCTGGCGTTGGGTTGTCCTGTATAGGATTAAAGATAGAAATAACGAACTGATAGTTTTGTCTTCAAGCCAAATCAAAATTTGGTTTGAAGACGAAGTATGAGTGAACATATTTGGATTGCCTAGATATAGGTCAACCGATAGAAATGATTAGGACTGGGAAATATTGAAATGATTTTCTTAATTTCACATGTACATTTTGTGGTTACTTTTCTTGAAAGACTGACTATACAGGGTGTCTTAAAAATACACGGCATAACTTCAGGAATGAGTTCCCCATATATAGACAATAAAAATATTTTATATCAACATAGTTCCGGAAATGCTTGGTTTCCGAGTTTTGAAGGTCTGTCTATGACACTTAACTGTTCATATCACAGTCGAACGTTGAACAGCCCGTTACATTGCTATTCTGCGTGTGCTGATTCCAGGAGTGGCATGCACAACATCCAAAATCTCCTCCTCTACTTCAGGAGTCGTAGATCTTGATCGTCCTCTGTCGGCAGCACGAGGTGTAAAGGTCCCATGTTCACAATGGCGACGATGCATACCTTCAAACGTTTTCCTGCCTGGACATCTTCGTTCTGGGAACCTCTCGTGGTACAAACGACGAGCCTCCAGAGCATTGCCGTCCGCCAAACCGTACATAAAGTGCATATCCGCTTGCTCCTGATTTCAGTACATGGTCGGAATGGAAAACCACCAGATTCTGTCAGTACCTTGTGATGAAGGAAATCGCCTGCGGGAGATAAGACATTCCGGTTAATAACTCGGAAACCAAGCATTTCCGGAACTATGTTGATATAAAATATTTTATTGTCTACCTATGAGGAACTCATTCCTGAAGTTATGCCGTGTATTTTTGAGATACCCTGTATAATAACACAGCTGTCGGGTTGTCTATACGAATAACTTCCTATAGACAACCCGAAATTACATGGGTTACCATGTAAGCGAAGAGGTCATTTTGTATGGTAATTTGCGAATGAAGTTAGTACAGTTATGGTGCTGCTGTTGTGTCAAGGAGTTTAATGGTAAATAAATTGGGTTGGTATTGTGGTAGGTCTGTGTTAAGTTGGCAGTAGATGTTGGATATAGATCAAGGTTACATAATGGTTTTACATCCAAACGCAAAAGTGTAATTTTGTATATAGTTATTCTTTAATTGAAGTTAATATGTAAAGGAGTGCAAATTTAATTAATTAGTAGTTAGCCATACAAAATAAGAATTATTGGCTAAGCTCCCTAATTCAGATGAGCTATTTAACTTTGTTGTATAAGTATTATATGTATGTTACTGTTGTATCAAGGAGTTTAATGGTAAGGGAATTGTGTTGGTCCGTGTTAAGATGGATCTAGACCAAGGTTACATGATGGTTCTACATCCAAATGCAAAAGTGTATTTTGTTGTATATAGTTATTCTTGAATTGAAGTTAAGATGTAAATGAGTGCAAAATTTGAAAGATTTGGTATATAATTTTTTTTTTTATGAAATTTCCAAACACCGAAAGGTATCAAAACCTATAGTACTCAGTACCGTGCATGGGTTGAAGGAGAAGTGGGGGGGGGGGTGCCGGAAACTTTGCTATAGAGACTAAACATGTGTTTCACCACTTCAAGCTTCCAATAAGCAAAGTGGTGGTACTACACCAGTGGATGAGAGTCATCTACCGCCTAAAATTATGCTACGTTTGTAAAATTTAAGTCGTTATAAGTATTTAGTTAAAAAAGTACAATTTAATTGACAATGTAGTTTAACAGGTTTATTAATTTTACTGATTAATTGATAGTATTATATACTATACTATACTAAGCTAACCCTATCTAGTACGGGATATAACTTTGTATGTAAACTATTTCAAAATAACATTGTATGTAAACTATTTCAAAATAACATTGTATGTAAACTATTTCAAAATAACATTGTATGTAAACTATGTCAAAATTATTCCCTAACCCCAGCTCATGGAAGGAGCTCATCAAGCCCCTTCCTTCTTTCCGTGCAATGGTCAGTCTTTCCATGGCTAACTTTAGGTGGTGTTGGTGGTTCTTGATCATCATTGTCCTTGTCTTCCTCCAGCTTGGTGTTATCCTCTAGCTTGGTGTTAGACAAATCTAAAAGGGTATGTTAGCACTGGGGTATGTTAATAGATATTTATGGCTTTCACTATGTTCCCTCCATTCAGCTTTGCTTTGATCAGGCATCTGCATCCCTGAATGGTATTTAGGTATATAGGCTTACAAAAGAAGTTTTTTTTTTTTTTTTTTGGTTAAGCTCTCTGATTCAGATGAGCTATTTAACTTTGATGTTTAAGTATGATGTGTTGAATTGCTGTTTTAGTTCCATATAGTGCCGGCCATTCCAGTGTGGTTCATATCTGGTTGGAAGGATGTTTATTTGGATTTGCTCTTGTATGACCTCTGTTTTGTTGTGCCAGTGATTGGTTTGTCTTTTAGTTATAAGGCAATATGTGTGTTTCTTTTTTTTTTTTTTTTGTATTTTCATGATTACTTTATATATAAGATAAATTTTGGGGTGATTTCCAGAGTGTTGATTGTGCCCAAATTGTGATGTAAATCGTGTATAGGCTATGGCGACAGTACTATTGTTTACTAGTCACTCTGCTGCTGCTTTTTTTTTTTTTTTTCAGGGGATGTCTCCTTCTTCTTTCCCCCACTGTCTGTACTATCCCCCCACTGTCTGTACAGAAACTGTAACTGACGAAGTCTTTTCCCTTAGATCCAGCTTGGAAGCTCTCATGGCCAAGCCAACCAACCGGATTACGTCTGCGACTCGCGGAGATATAATAAAGATATGGAGCCAGATGGAACGCATCCTTTTTGACCTTCACGTCAACAACGAGCTGCTCAAAGCCAAAGTGGAAACCTATCAGGAAGAGCGTGGAAATGAAATGCTACAGCGCACCCGCTCTTATGCAGATGCACTGAGGAATCCTTCAAAAAAGATTACTGAAGCACACAAGCCAACCCAGATAAAGAAAACGATTCTAAAGGAGCAACATCTGGTTGCATTAAAACCAACAGAAGACAGCCCCATGGAATCGAGCGAAGCCGTCAAGACAGCCGTTGTACAAAAATTAGCAAGCGACTTAAAGAACACCCGTATCAAATCAATAAGAAAAACCAGGAACATCGGAGTAATAATTGAGACTGCAACGCGACACGAAGCCCAGACAATACTGGACAACCCAAAAATTTCCACCATGGGACTCACAGCTGAGACACCCAAAAAGAAAGGCCCAGCCATTATTGTTTTCGGCATCAATAAAAACCTCAAACCGGAACAAGTGGCTGACGAAATCTATTGTAGAAACCTTCAAGGTGAAAGCGAATTTACCAGCATAGAAGATGCAATACAACCAAAGTATCAGACTAAAGGAAAATCCTCCCAAAATGTAAACTGGGTCATTGACCTCTCGGCACAAGCTTGGCAAGTAATTAAGCAGCAGGACAGGATGTACCTCGAGTGGACCTGCCATAGGTTCAAAGAACACATAGTCGTCCCAAAGTGCTTTCGCTGTTGCAGGTTCGGCCATACTACACCCACATGTACACAGGTCGATTCCACGTGTGGGCACTGTGCCCAGAAAGGGCATAACTTTAACACCTGCCCTAACAAAACTGAAGAACCGGTTTGCGCCAACTGTAAACTAGCAAAAATGGATTACAAGCATTCGATAAGGGATAACAAGTGCCCGGTTTATCTGAAAGCAAGAAGCACACAACAACAAAGAATCAACTATGGCCCCATATAAGACATATAACTGTAACATCATGAAATTTATGCAGCTAAATGCTCAGCGAGCGCGTGCAGTCGTGGACCAAATAAGAATAAAGGCTGACGAAAACAATACAGACGTCCTGTTCATCCAAGAGCCCTATACAAATGCAAGAAAAGTCAGGGGATATCCGCTTACGTACAAAATTATACAATCAGAAGAAGACACTCCGTGGGCGGTTATCCTTGTTCGGAACCCGCACATAACTGCCACCAAAATCCACACCCTCTGTACCCCATGGGCGGTGTGCGCCCAGCTTATAGGACCTATGGGATCGTTCCACGTCATCTTATTGTATTGTCGTCCAGGCGAAGATATAGCCCCTGCCATCAGGTATCTGCAAACAGTCCAAGCCCTCCTCCCAGATGGGAAGATTATTCTCTGTGCCAACGTAAATTGCCGTTCTGCAATGTGGCACAGCAACTCGGAAGATCGCCCGGGCAATCACAACGGCCGGCAACTCGAGAACTCGATCACTAAGATCACTGACTGGAAAGTCCGCGAGGCTTGGACAACTTCCGACCATAGGGCGATTACTTTTACCCTTCAACGCTCAATAGAATCAGCACCTCCGCCTAGAAACAATATCATCCGTTATGCAATTAACAAAGCAGACTGGAACCTCTTTAATTTAACGGTCTAAGCTTCCCTTCAAATTCCTGGAAACACCAATCTCACCGACCTCAACCACAACCAGCATCAGAGGAAAATAACATCAATCATAACCAATGTCTGTGACAAAACAATCAAGAAGAAACACCCTTTCCCGAGTGCTGTCCCATGGTGGTGCAACCAACTGTATCATCTCCGCCATCAGGTTCATACAGCACGGAAATCATTTCAACGTGCTCGCCGTACCTGGCCCCCTCATGAAGTTGATGCCCTACGCAATAACTATCGTAGGCTAAGAAATGATTACACTAGTTTAATTAGAGCCAAGAAGAAACAGTCTTGGGAGCACCTGGTCTCCACGACTGGAAACAGCACCCCCTGGGGAGTTGTGTATCGCATTGTTACGAACAAGCTCCCCAGGGGTGAGGTCATCTCCTCTACAGTCACCCCGCAGGGCACCACAACCCTCACATGGGAAGAGTCAGTAAACAACATCTTGGACACCCTGTTCCCTCTAAACACAGATCCTCAATCCAGCCAGCAACAAGAAATCTGTACTTTCAACCGCCTTTCAACTTAGATGAATTAAAACTTTCCATTGGCAAAACAAAAAACAAAAAAAGCCCAGGGTTAGATTTCATTGAAGCAGAAGTAATTAAGAAGCTTGCAGAGACGCAATCAAATCTCCTTCTCAGCCTGTACAACCATTGTCTGGAAGTTGGACTCTTCCCAGATGACTGGAAAGAGGCCAATCTATGCCTCATTTTGAAGAACCCAAGTAAACCACTAGAGCAGCCAAGGTCATACAGACCCATAGCACTCCTTCCCGTTTTAAGCAAAATATTTGAACGTCTTCTCTTATCCAGATTGGAAAAACACTATAAAAATGCAAATCTCCAGTCCCCAAACCAGTTTGGTTTTCGGGCAGGCCGTTCAGCAGAAGATGCTCTTCGACAGCTCACGGATTCAGTCAAAAATTCAGCCACCAAATACTTCTTAGTAATATCAGTGGACTTCGCCGGGGCCTTTGACTTGCTCTGGTGGCCAAGTACACTACGAAGACTCAGAGCAGCTAGCGTTCCAACAAATCTTTACAGCTGCATACAGGACTATCTTCACAACAGAAGTGTTACAGTCAGAAATGCCTATCGACAAGTCTCCAGAAATGTCTACAGAGGATGCCCCCAGGGCTCTGTCCTTGGTCCTTTCCTATGGAATGTGGTCATGGACGAGTTCCTGAACCTAGACCTGGGGGATGTTTCCACCCAAGCCTTAGCAGACGACTTGATACTGACAGTCACTGGAAACTCCAGAGCTTCCCTGGAAACAACAGCCAACGGAGCCCTTACAAAGCTAGAAGAATGGGCCAGCCTCCATAAACTCCATATATCCACTGAGAAAACTACTTCAATTCTACTCAGAGGAACCCTTCAAATAAGCAGGCCGCCGCAGATTAAAATTGCTGGTAGAACTATCAAACTGACAACTGAGATGAAGTACCTTGGGGTAATTCTCGACCCCAAGCTCACATTTTACCCGCATATAGACTACCTTCATCGCAAAGTCAGGAACTACACGGCAATGGTAGTGAGGATCAGCAGGTCTGACTGGGGCCTAAATCGACGCTAGCTGCAAATGCTATACAAAGCTGTATTCATTCCCACTATAACCTACTGTGCAGGTGTCTGGTTTCATCGTGCACTCATTGTTCGTAACCAAAGGAAGCTCACCTCCATCCAGCGTAATATCCTTCTCACTATCACCCGTGCCTGCTGCACAGTAAGCAACCCAGCGCTCCAAGTCTTGGCAGGAGTTCTCCCTCTGGACCTGCAGATAATTCGCAAAGGTGTGCACTACCGGCTCGCAAAGGGACTCCCTACCACCATCCTGGATTTCACTACAAACCCAGCAAACACCATCAAAGAAGAAAAAAACGCCTTGCAGTTTTTTTACAAGAATTTTTTAGGTAAGAATTTTTTAGTGATGCCTTACATCACTAAAAAATTCTTACCTGAAATAGCCCAGATCTACCCTCAAGCTCCAGCATGGTACAGCCCAGGGTTATATACCACTTTCCTGATTACAGGCCATGGATCTATAAATCACAAACTTGCCTCTATGAACATCATGGATGATCCTCGCTGTCTTTGTGGTGAAAACGAAGACTGGGATCACCTATTCTATGTTTGTCCGCTCTACGAGGACCTGCGAACGTTGCTCATATCAAAAATACATGCCTTGCCTCGAGGAAATGAACATTTTCTGATCAATGAGGAAGAACAGTACCACGCTTTTTCTGCCTTCGCCCATGATCTCTTCACCAGAAGAAGATCACTGGTACAACGTCCTGGAACTGATGCACATTGATGAACACTCTTTCTCATATACTGAACATCTTCACCTAGATTGTGACCACTTCTAGCTACTGGACTTGACACTCAGGTCGCTTGAATTGTTTCATCCGTGTCTCTCTTGATACGTGATTGCCTTCCCACCCTCTCGAGGGGCCTCTTCTTCCACTTCCGCTTAGGTGAGAGAATTCCCACCCAACCTGTGAGGATGCCTTCCCTTACATCCTCCGTCGCTCTGTCTATACTTCCTTCCTTTACCCCCTCCAGTACATCCTGTACTCCCTGTACCCTATTATATTATTTTATATATATCTTTTTTTTTTTTTTTTTTCTTGGTCTCTTTCCAGGAAGCCCAGGTGACCTGGAGGAGACTAGCCAGAGAATTATAGGCAGCCTGGCTACCTCCTAGTGGTGTGTGCGGCAACGTGGGGTCCCATCAGGGGCCCCAGCACAATACTTCATTTACAACACAAAAAATTTTTTCTGGCTTTCACAGTGATACTGTTTGTCTCCACAGAGTATATATGGCGCAGATGTGGGAAACCACCGGAAGCGCCTTTCCCCCAAAACTATGCACACTATGCACTATGTACTATTCCCTCCCCCTTCCTTTCCCACACTTCTCCTTCTATTTCCCTTTCTCCATTCATTCAGTCTTTCAAGTTCTCTTTAAATCCCAATAAGAGTCTCCACCTGGTTGTGGAACCTGGCTGCCTCCAAGTGGCTTGGGATGGCAGTCGGTGAAAGGTGTTCCATACCCCCTGGCTTCGAAAAGCCAGGCGCCGGCACTCAACACACACACACACACACACACACACACACACACACACACACACACACACACACACACACACACAGTTGCCGGCCTTGGCCTAGTGCCTTCAGAAGCTACAGCGGCGTATAGGGGAGGCCGCTACAAAGGAAAAAAAAAATATATATATATATGTAATAATAAATAAATAAAATGTTTATCTTCGCTGTTCATCTGATTGGTTAACGTTTACTAACATTCAATACAGCAGACAAATATTGTAATTCATTTGAAATAAATACAGCACATGTACATGAAATTGCAGACTTGCGTTAATTTTCTTATTATCTGGATTTGTGTTTCATATTTATATTTCGCAGTTACGAAATAGTTTGTTTATACCATATATTTCAATTTTTTCTGAAGGTAAGTAATTTTTATAATTAAAAATATAACAATGTGAAACTTATTTGTTAGCATATGCTTATATCTTCGATTCTCTACACGATTTTATTTTTTTAGCATTGCTTTTAAATATCACGAAACTTACCTTCTAATTCGTACAAAGGGTACTAGGAAAGTTTTGCAATATGACGCAACAATGAATCACAGGAAGCTGCTTGTTGCTGCATGTTGAGACATGTTCATACGTGCATAGTAGCCGCCGCGCCAAGTCATGTTATGGGCTCAGTTATTCATTAGTAGTGAGAGTGTAAAGTGCTTGCGATGGCATCGTGGTCACGAAATGAGATAAGGACAGTTTTGCGGTATAATTTCGTGCGTGGTTTAACCATAGACCAGTGCTTAGAAGAAATGACTCTTGCACTAGATGATGATTGTCCACATCGTACAACGATATTCAGGTGGTATAGAGAATTCCAAAGGGGAAATTTCACTCTGGAGGATTCTGAGAAGCCGGGAAGGCCACGAACGTCAGTTACGGAGGAAAACGTTACTGCTGTGAGGAAAATGCTTGACGAAAACAGGCGAGTGACCTACCAACAGATAGAGGATACTTTGGGCCTAAATGCACCAGCAATTCGTTCGATTCTGCAAGATCATTTGCACGTGAAGAAACTTTGTTCTCTCTGGGTGCCGCATCAACTGACTGAAGAGCAGATGACACGACGTGTGACTTGGTGCCGGGAGATGTTAAAAAAGTTTGATAAGGGACAATCTCGGTATGTGAACAACATCGTGACAGGTGACGAGACTTGGCTCTACTATTACGATCTGCCGACCAAGGCTCAAAACAAAGTTTGGATCTTTGATGATGACGACACACCCGTAATTGTCAGAAAATCCCGATCTGTAAAGAAGAAAATGATAGCTGTATTTTTCAAATCGAGTGGAATTGTGGAACGTGTCGTTTTGGACACGCAGAAGACAGTCACAGCTAAGTGGTATACTGAACAATGCCTGCCTAAAGTCATTGGATCTGTGAAGAACCTGCGGCCAAAGTCAAGAATGGACACCTGGTACCTCCATCACGATAATGCTCCAGCTCACCGCGCCAAAGCCTGCACCGAATATTTGACCACGACAGGGCTGAAACTTCTCGAGCACCCTCCCTACAGTCCAGACCTTGCTCCCTGCGACTTTGCACTGTTCCCGCATGTGAAAATGAAGCTAAAAGGGAGGCGGTTTTCCAGTGATGAGGACCTTCTACGGGCTTGGGACAACGAGTGTGCTTTACTCCCTAGTGAAACTTGGCAGAACTGGTTTAAAGATTGGTTTCGGAGGATGGAGAGGTGTATTGAATGTAGAGGAAATTACTTTGAAAAAATTAAATAAACAAAGCTGTATTGCAAAACTTTCCTAGTACCCTTTGTATGGTTAAAATATGATGACGAAATTAAAATGGAATTTTTTTTCCCCGTTTTAATTTCTTTTTCCCAGGGAGAAAAAGTGCACTCTTTTACTGTGATTTAGAATTGAAAGTTTATTTTCAGAATGATTTTGCTATTTTTGTTTGTTGTTTCATTATATTATAAATGTGAGATATGTTGTAAATCTTTTTTTTTTACAATAAATTAATAATAATAATTTACGCCTTATTTTATTTTTTTAATCTAGATATTTTGGGGCGGCAAATTTGATTTCGCTTACTGGCAGCACAAAAAAGGGTCACAGCTGCCCTGTGTTTTGAAAAATTTTAAAATCGTTATAAAAAATAACAAATCATTATTATTGTGTAGTATCATTTACTAAAGTGATATTATAAATACTAAAATGTGTAATATTTTAAAATACTTTTTTATTCCTTACCGTAATCGACTGCTCTTATGCTATACAGGTACACTGATAATTTTTAAGAAATTAATGTTTATAAAGACAAAAAAAATTTTATGTAAATAATTTACATGATATAAATACCTTTAATAATAACGGAAACACAGACTTAATTTATATAATATGAAAATATTTTATTTTCACCTTAATAGCTTATAAATTAAATTAATTATTTTTAAATTTAATTATTTCTAAGTAAAAAGTCCGTTAAGAAAATGAAATATCTTGGAGTCTTCATTGACAGAGGTCTTAGATTTGACACCCATATCAATTTTCTATCTGAAAAGGTTGCAAAATTTGTTAACATGATAGCAAGAATTACTAAGAAGGATTGGGGTATTAGAGGTAGGGCACTATCTCTTCTTTATGACTGTGTTTTCCTTCCTATTGTTTCGTACGGTATCTCAGCTTGGATAAACTGTTAATTAAAAAAAAAAAACTATAAAAAAACTGTATTCCATTTAGAGGATGATGCTCCTGAAGATGGCTCTAGTTTGTAGAACTGTCTCCACTGATGCACTCCAGATTGTCACAAGGAAAATGCCAATTGATCTCTTTTTGATTTACAGAGTAATGATTTTCAACATTCGGCATGGAACTCCTTTTATTATTCGTGATATTGAGTTGGATTTGGGTAATGATCCTAAGAATGAAGCCAAGCGAATCTTAGCTAGCTTAATGACTCTTTGGAATCATAGATGTGCTAAATCAAATAAAGGTGAAATAATTCGTAAGTTCTTTCCCTCTGTTGTTGTTCTCTCAGAAAAATGGTGTGTGCCTAATCTACAAACAATGTTTTTATTAACCAGTCATGGCTCTTATTTTTTAGCAAAGCTGAATCAGCTGGGTGTTTCAGAAAGGTTGAGTGTCACTGCACGGCTCTGGAGACATGAGTCATGTTTTATATTATTGTCATGAGTACTTGGATCTCAGAGATGAATTTTTATTTGCTAGTCCAAATCTTGCTCACCTGACTGAGGGCGATGAGGCTCAATTAATTAAGATTGAGGAAGATTTTCAGATTTCCAAAATAAATTTTTCCAAGAAATATTTTTCCATTGTTCCAGAGAAGATTAGTGCTGCTTCAACTTGAGGAGAGAAGAGTAGAAGGCTAATAGACTATCATCTCATGTTGACTTCATAAGGTCAGTGGCTCCTTCCACTACATTGGTCTTATTTATTTCATATGGTTCATTGTGCCATGTGCTTGTCCTGTAGTTCCTTGTGCCTCCATTTATATTTCTGATTTATATTTCTGTATCTCATATGAATCTGTATATCATATGAAGGTGTATAATACATATATGTATATAGCGGATTTGCGATAGGGAGTGCTTGCTAATAAAAATGAAAAAAAAAATTAGTTCTAATCTCGTCGATGACGCGAGGAACTCTAATCGGTGTTTTTTATATCTCCGTTTCTGAGTTAGCGAGTTTCAGGCGTTGATCGCAAGGTTTTTTACCCCAGAAACTGGAGAAAAACCTTGCCAATCGACTAGCAAAACAGACAAATAGACCAGAGAACACACACAATTTGCAGTCACAGAATACGGGTATATGTAAGAAATTACTGGGTGACCCTGATATAATATTATTTATATATATATTTTTTTTTAGTTCCTAGTTTTGATTTCCCTGTCTTTAATGGCGAGCATGAATCCTTCAGTCTCTGGGAAAGAGCCTTCCTTTCGTGAGCCAAGTGTTGGGAGCCACCTTATGTATGTAGTCTTGATGGGTCCTAGTGTCTGCCATGGAGTATCTTCTTCGCCCATCTTTCTATCTTTGTTTCTTCTGTCTGTGTGAGTGCTGTTCCCTTGGAGAGATCGAGTGTTCTGTGTCCTTTCTTACAGCTTGGTAGATTGGTGCTGTGTTTTCCTGGAAGTAATCCGCAGGTTCTTAATCGCCTTCTTCTCTTGTTCAGTGAGATCAGTCAATCCCATCCCTCCTTTTTTTCGGGCGATTGTAAGTCTCTCGATGGCCTACTTCGGGTGGTATTGGTGATCATTATCCTGTTCGATCTCATAATCTCCTCCAGGTCGGTGTTGGTCCAATCTATGATCCCGAAGGAGTACTGGGACTGCAAAAGTGCTTATGGCTGTGACCATGTTCTGCCATTCAGCTTTGATTTTAGCAGGCTTCTTAGTCTCTGATGGTATTTTTCAGTGATTAATTGATTGATTTATGAGTTTTTGGCGCAAGAGCTACTGTGGCTAAAATGCGCCCATATTTTTCAGTGAGGCGCGCGTTGATCTCCTTGTGTTCTTATTGTTGGGTATACATTATGCCCCGATGTCTGTGGTTTGAAGAGGAAGACTCTCATGCTACCGGTGTTTACTTCCTTCTTACACTTACCCAGTGCCAGCAGTGCTTGTCTCAATAGCACGCATGCGTCGCAAATTTTCACCATCTGCATAAAGATCTGTACAGCACACCCATTTTATGCCAAGATCAGCTACCAGACTGCAAAAATTTGACCTGAAGAGTCTGTTCTCCTGGACTCCGCGAAGACTGAAGAGGTTTCAAGTTAAATTCTTCTTTTGTCTCAGTATCATCACTTTTAGATATTAAATTTGCTCTTCGCATATATTTCTGATTTAAGTTAACATGAATGATAAACAACCTACTGCAGCTGATATCTTTTCTCCGTTGCCATCTCTTGGTGAGATCTCAACACCTCTGATCCCTCAAGTGCCATTGACTCAATCACCGGAACCGACTACTGCCTCTCAGGAAAGCTCATCTTCAAAAGTTGCTACTGATTCTCTTTCACAATCAACTCTTGACAAAGAACGTCAGACGGAGCTCCCTTCGAGTAATAAACTTGGAACTGCAGGTGCAGAGGAG
This sequence comes from Mastigoproctus giganteus, assembly GCF_048544385.1. NCBI lineage: Eukaryota > Metazoa > Arthropoda > Arachnida > Uropygi > Thelyphonidae > Mastigoproctus > Mastigoproctus giganteus. Next base: position 127,294,127 of record NC_143578.1, read on the forward strand.
AAAAATAATTTAACAAATGCTCAGGCAAGCGACCCGGGACAGAATGTTCTTATTTTATATGACAGAATTGCAAAAATTAGACGGGATCTCTCTAGCTTCCTTTCTTATGAAGGCAACAAAATTACCAAGCAATCAGGTAACACTATAATGGATAAATGGCTCAATTTGGAGACTGTTGCGACTTATCTCCTTGTAGAGAACGAAAAGCTAAAGGCCCTAAACATAGAAATGAATACACGTACCAATCTTTTGGAAAGAGTTATAAATACATTTTCCGGTATAACAACAACAAATAAGGCTTGTTTGGCCAAACAATCTGTTAGTGACAGTTCCTCTACAGACAAACCTACATTAAGACATGATGCGTCCCCTTCCCCGATTGTCACGGATGATTCAACTTTGCAGGAAGACACTGCTACTGACACTTCTATTGTCAGGACCTTTGCTGATGCTGTCCGTTCCGCTGCAAATGTTCCTAAAGTGAAACCTGACAATGTCTTAATTCTTAGAGCTTCTGAAAACAGTGATTGTAAGTCAAGTGCTGACGTTAAGACATTGGTGGCTAAAACTCTTAAATCGGATTTAAAAAATGTTAAGATCAAGTCTCTTAGACTAGTAAGGAACAAAGGAGTCTTGCTGGAAACGGGCTCTAAAGCAGATTTGGAGTGTTTGTCCTCCTCGGAGTCTTTTACATCTGCAGGTATCAGCTCAGATGTTCCTCGAAAAGGAAACCCCACTGTACTGATTTATGATGTCCCAAATGAATTGACACGTGACGAGATACTTGAAAGTTTATATAACAAAAATCTTGACGATTCGGATTTTACATTTGAGGAGGTTAAGAACGGAACTTTCTTTCGTTTCTCAACTAAAGCAAGGTCAAATTTATCTGTAAACTGGGCTGTTAGTTTTTCTCCCAAGATTTACAAACATATAATTACTCAGGAGCGCATATTTCTTGCCTGGAGTTCCCATAGACACAGACCTTATATTGTTGTGACGAAATGCTTTCACTGCTTGGGATATGGTCACACCGCTCAGTACTGCACGCGCGAGTCCCCGTCTTGCAGTCACTGTGCGCAGGGTGGTCATGTGTTTAACGAGTGTCCCAATAAAAACGAAGAGCCATCGTGTATCAATTGTAAGAGAGGAAAACGTGACTTTCACCATTCGGTTAGAGATAGCAACTGTCCTGTCCACAAAAAGGCCTTGGAAACAGCACGAGTGAGGATTACCGATGAGTAACATACCCAATTCCAGTGTATATAGTGTAAATAATTCCCCTGCTGGTGATGTTAATAGTACGAACTTGCCTAGTGTTCAGTCTATTAATCTGAAATTTATGCAGATCAACGGGCATCATTCTCGAGTTGTTTCGGACGAGATAAGATTAACAGCAGAACAAAACTCAATCGACATCATCACTATTCAAGAGCCATATTTTGCTAAAGGGCGAATGGGAGATTGTTCAAAGATCACAGGTTATTCTCTTTCCACCCGAGTAATCCAACCTGCTCACCAGCAACCGAAGACTTGTATTGTTGTATTAAACGACAAAATTGATGCAACTGTCATTAATGGTCTCTGTCACCAAACTGCAACTTGTATCCTTGTCACATATTCTATCATGACCTTTTATATCATCTCAATATACTGCCCTCCATCTGAAGACTTAAATAATTCATTAAATTATTTAGAATCCACATTGAATTTTCTGGGTCCTCATAATGTACTTATTTCAGCGGATGTAAACGCCAAGTCTAAGTTTTGGTTTAGTGCACGCTCTGATGCTCGAGGGCAATTACTGGAAGAATTTATTATTAATAATAATATGAAGATTTTTAACAGACCTCGACAGTTCACTACGTTCTCCAGCTTCTCCGGAGAATCAAATATGGATATCACTTTTTCAAATTCCTTTTAGCTATCAACGATTGGACTGTACAGCCTAACTGGACAACAAGTGACCATCGGGCAATTTCTTTCTCGGTCTCCGTACCTTCTCCTCCCTCAGATTCGAGTATCTGTGTGCCTGAGTACGTTCGCTTCTCAATTAATAACATTAATTGGGACATATTTGAATACTCTGTAAATGCTGATTTCTCCAAACTGACTAACTCTCATTTTGACGCCATGTCTGTGTTTGAAGCTGCGACACAGATTCAAAAAATTTTTTTGATTGATGCATCATATAAATCATCAAGGAAAAAACGTGTCAATTCCAGAACTTGTTCCTGGTGGTCGTCAGAATTATCTTTGCTTCGGAAACAGGTCCACCACGCTCGACGCACCTATCAGCGCAATCGTCATTTGTCTCGGGCTGATGTTCGCATCTTTTATAATAATTACGTTGATCTCAAGAAACGTTATGTGAAGGCAATTGCTACCAGGAAGAAGGAAACTTGGACAGAATTTGTGCACAACTCTGGTAATGCAGACCCGTGGGGGCTACTTTATAAAATTGTAAGAAATAAATTATTTACACAAGAAGTGTATGGATCGATCATATACAATGGTCTGGAGACCACTAACTGGACGGATTCTGTAAACATTATTCTAGATAATCTTTTTCTACAGGACAATGTGAGCTCCGACTCTGATTTTCACACTAATATTCGTTCTGCCAATTCTCTGTATGTTTCTTCAATTACGACTGAGCCTTTTAGTGCCATCGAGCTGGACACAGCGGTCAAACAAGTGAAAGTTAAGAAATGCCCAGGGATGGACATGCTGGAGTAGTACGGCTCACCAAGATTAAGCCCAGTATACTTCTACAACTTTTCGATAAATGTTTAGATGCTGGGACTTTCCCAGATCTGTGGAAGACAGCCCTTATCAAGCTGATTAGGAAATCTGACAAGCTCCCCCAGGAACCGAGGTCTTATCGGCCTAAAGCTTTATTGGCCAACCTTGGTAAGCTATTAGAACGTTTAATTGCCCTGCGATTAAACAACTTGTTATTGGAACGGGGATTAATTGCGCCTAATCAATACGGATTCACTCCTGGAAGGTCCTGCGAGGACGCCCTTGTAGACTTCATTTCTTCTGTTGAACACTCCAGTTAGTATTAGTATTAGTATTAGTATTAGTAACGGCCGCATGGTGCAAGAAAGCCTATGGCTTATGCTGCACCAGCCAAAAAAAAAAATCCGAACAAAACAATGATAAAAACAAAAAAAAAAAAAATAATAATAATAAATAAATAACTAAATAATAATAATTAATAAATAAAAAAAATAAAATAAAAGGAAATTAAACCTATCATCCTATGTGCTTCCCTTACCCGAAAGTACTATCCAGATGACCTTTGAATTTCCCCAAACTGTCGGCCTCTACCACCCATGAAGGCAACTTATTCCAGTAATTTATAACTCGCTGGCTAAAATAGAACTTCCTGCAATCCAATCTAAACATTTCCCCCCGTAACTTGAATTTATGTCCCCTAGTTCTAGCATCATTTATAATCTTGAAAATTTCGTCCTCATTCATTTTACTGATGCCTCTCAGAGCCTTAAACACCTCAATCAAATCTCCTCTAAGGTGTCTAGTTTCCAAACTCTGCAACCCACATATTCGAAGTCTTTCTTCATAAGGACGCCCTTTTGCCGATCTCACCAGGCGAGTTACCCTTCTTTGCACCCTTTCAAGAAGCTCGATGTCTTTCTTCAGGTGCGGTCTCCATACTTGAACACAGTATTCCAAGTGTGGTCTAACATAAGCCTTATATAATGGGATTATCACGTCCCTATCTCTACTTGCAAAAGTTCGATAGATCATCGATAGGACACCATGGGCCTTCCTTGCAACCTGTTTACAATGCTCAGAGAATTTCATGTCTGACCGTATCGTAACACCCAAGTCCCTTTCCTCCAGTACTGGCTTTAGTTGAACTCCACCAAGTGAATAAGTTTTTTTGGGATTACTGTTTCCCAGGTGTAATACCTTACACTTTGTTGGATTAAAGCACAGCTGCCATTTTTCTGACCATTCCTGAAGTCTATCTAGGTCTCTCTGAAGAAGCTCAGCTTGACAGTGATCATTAACTACTCTCCCAATTTTAACATCATCTGCAAATTTAGACATCACGCCCTCTATCCCTTCATCAATGTCGTTTATGAAAATTAAAAACAACAGTGGTCCTAATACTGATCCTTGGGGAACCCCACTTCTTACATCAACCCAATCTGAGGAATAGCCATTTATCACAACCCTCTGCCTCCTGCCCTGAAGCCATCCTTCTATCCATCTAAGGATTTTCCCAGTGATTCCAACCTGTTCCAGCTTATAAAGCAACCGCTCATGTGGGACTGAGTCAAAAGCTTTGCTGAAATCTAAATAAACAATGTCGAAATTATTCCCTAAATCCAGCTCGTGAGTGACCCTTTCGAAATAGCGAACCAGATTTGTTAAACATGATTTTCCCTTTACGAAACCATGCTGAGTATCCTTGAGAATTTCAATTCGATCCAAATGATCCTGAATTCCACCCTTGATCATTGCCTCCATGATTTTCCCTACTACTGAAGTCAGACTGACAGGTCGATAATTTCCAACTTCACTTTTAGAGCCACCCTTATGTATGGGAGATACATTTGCACTTTTCCAATCCAAGGGAATCTCCCCAGAGTCTAATGATGCTCGCATAATTAGCCTCAATGGTTCAATGCACTCGCTTGCTGCCTCTCTTAAGATTATAGGGTATATTCCATCAACTCCAGGAGCCTTACTGGTCTGTAGGCTCGAAAGTTTTTTCATTAAATAATCTTGCGAAATTTCAATATCATTAATTACATATTTTTTAACTTCGCTCCCACAATTTCCCTTTGCCACAAAAGGCTTTTCATTTGTAAATATTGATGCAAAATAACTGTTGAGTTCATCTGCAACGGCAGCTGGTGTATTTATTACTATCCCCTTTCCCTTACATAAAGGTCCGATCTGGTTTGTCCTGCTCTTCTTGGCATTTATATATGTGAAGAATTCTTTATCCCCCCTCTTTGCTCTGTTTGCTAGTGATTTCTCATAAACTGCCTTTGCCTGTCGAACCTTTTCTGTGGCTCTATTACACATCACCTTGTAGCTGTTATACGCTTCAGTACTTTTTATTGTTCTGTAACCTTTCCATGCCACCTTTTTCTGCTCAAGTAATGCGGCAACTTCACTAGTCATCCAACTTGGAACCCTCCTCGTGGAGTATTTTTTTAATGGTATATACGCATTCAAGGCATCTGTGATTAATGTTTTAAAAGCGTACCACAGTTCAATTGTATTCATTCTCTGCGCGATATCTACCCAGTTAATAGAGGCCATGTAGTACCTTAAGGCATCGTAATTTCCTTTTCTGAAATTAAAACCCATTCCTTTGCCTTTTACTTCTGCTACCTCTCTCGTCATCATCCACCGTAGAACTCCGTGATCACTTCCTGCTACTGGTTCCTCTACTGTCAGCCCTGTTATGTCATCTGATTCATGTGTGATGATGAGGTCTAGGATATTCTTTTCTCTAGTATTTTCCCTGACATGTTGATACAAATAACAGTCATCTAGTTGATTTAAAAATTTTGTTCCCCATGTCGAGTTTCCTTCCCATTTACTCCAATCAATTAGAGGCAGATTGAAATCACCCATAATAAGGCATTGACGCTTACTTGCCCATTCCATTTGCATGTAGAGGCTTTTGTCATAATCTTCACAATCACCTGGTCTGTAGATTACTCCTACTCGCATTATACCTTTGTTTCCAACTATCTCACACCATACAGACTCTATACTAGCATGTGAGACGTCTGAATCCGGGAAAGCTATCGTCGCACTCAGGCTGCTTCTGATAAGAAGCATTACCCCACCACCCCTTCTATCTAACCTATCCTTCCTAAATACATTATACAAGCCGTACTGAAACTCATCATCCCCAATTTCCGGGTGGCACCACGTCTCTGTAAGCCCTATTATGTCCGCGTTACTTGTTTTAACCAGCAGTTCGAATTCGCTCATTTTATTGACGACACTTCTAACGTTACTGTATAAACAATTAAGATTTACTGTTCTTGTATATTTAACAACCCTAACACAACCCTTGAAGTTTTTTAGGCTCTCTTCCCTGGCATTAGCTCCCCGCCCACGTGAAACGTTTGTGCCCCCAGAACATCTAGATAATACGTCCAGTTGGGGTAACAGATAAGAACTCTTGAGGTATGTGCAAGAGTTACTTTGACCAATATTATCAGATAAACGCGTGTCAGTATTACCCACATCCCCCCTAACTAGCAGTTTCCCTGAACCTTTAAGGTATCCTCAATAATACTGGCAAAAACTTTTGCACCACCTTTGTTTAAGTGTATCCCGTCTCTACAAAACAAATTCCTTCTACCTACAAGTGTGGGCCATGCTGATAGAAATTTACCCCCTAAAGCCTTGCAGATTCCTTCAAGTCTTGAGTTAATCCACAAGGCTCTTAACATATAATCCCTCCTATCGTGTCTGGGCAGAATTGCAGACACATAGACATTATGGCCTAGCTTCAAGTTTCAAGTATGGCCCAGTTATGGGCCATACTTGGAAGCTAGGAAGTACTTTTGATCAGTGGCTGCTGCTTGCACCAAGAGATTTCTCAGGGCATCCACCGTTGACAGCCCCTGACGGAAGCCATACTGTTTTGGATGCCAGGTTTGCTTGAAGGTAGTGGTTTTGTATTCTAGTCAGGAGGAGTCTCTCAAGGAGTTTGCTAAAGCAGGTGTTGAAACTGTTCGACAAATCTTCAAAATACAAAGTAACATTGTACGCTGGATTGACATCAATTTTGATTGAAATTGTACAGTCCGCACCCTATGGAACCAAGCGCCAGCAGCATAGGTAACCACAGGGAGAAATACAGAGTTACAGTAGATTCTTAAACATCTTCTAGAAAGAGCCCACTCAGTTCTAGAAACGCTGACAAAAGCGCCGGTTAAATTTCTGATCTTAATTCGCAGATTGGATAAATGAGGGAGAAAGTTTAACTTGCTGTCAATAGTTATTCGCAAAAGTTTAATTTCCGTTATTAGAGGTATTTGTCTGTTGTTTATTTTAACTCTTGGTGGTCGACGAACATCCAATTTAGAGCCAAGGATCATAATTTTTGTCTTGGTAGAACTAATTTTTAACTTATTTTCAACTGTCCATTGTTGAAGATCAGATAGAACTTTCTCAGCGGATATTTCAATAGAAGACCTTGAATTTCCACCAACAAGGACTGTCAAATCATCCGCATATGCCATGATCTTCACGTTGTCAAAAGTTCTGGTAATCCAACCTTGCAGGACAAAGTTCCAGAAAAGTGGTCCCAAAATGGAGCCTTGAGGACACCCTCGAAAGACCTGACGGAAAATTTGTCTGTACTTAGATCTGGCGGTGATAAATCTGTTAGAGAAATAGCTCTTAATTAGAAGATAAAGTTGCTGGGAACATTCAGCATGACGTAAACGTTCGAAGGCACTTTCCCACCAAAGGGAATCAAAAGCACCCTCGAAGTCAATAAAGATAGCAAGAGTATACTTGAAACTGGGCCATAACTTGAAGTATGGCCCATACTTCAAGTATGGCCCATACCTGTCTGACAGACGTATCACGATAAACACCCCATATAGAACGCTTACAAGACAAATACACAGAGGCTGCCCACAGGGCTCTGTACTGGGACCAATACTGTGGAACATCACAATGGATGAACTCCTTAATACGGACATTGGTGAAGCATCCTCGCAAGCCTTCGCAGATGACCTCATCCTTATGGTCGCCGGAAACAGCAGACTACAACTTGAAACAAAGGCAAACCATGCCCTACAAATTCTTCTGAAATGGACCGAAAAGCACAATCTGAGGATCTCCAAAGAAAAAACTAATTCTATCCTCCTAAGGGGCTTCCTTGATCCGAGGAGACCCCCTCAGATCAAGATTGGTACCACCACACTGAGACTATCAAAAGAGCTCAAGTACCTGGGTGTAATACTTGACGCCACTCTTTCCTTTAAAACGCATCTCAACTACACCAGGAAGAAAATTAGGGGCTACACGGCCCTCATCACCAGGGTCGCAAAAAGGGACTGGAGGCTAAACAGCAAAACCCTCAAACTCATATACAAAGCAGCCTTTATACCGATAGCAACCTATGCATCGGGAGCATGATACTCTAAAGTCACCATGGCAGTAAACCACGGGTTACTCGACTCCATTCACAGAGCCATGCTATTAGCCATCACACGGGCCTGCAGCACAGTAAGCACACATGCGCTGCAGGTACTGGCTGGAACCCTTCCACTCGACCTGGAAGTGGCCAGAATCGGTATCCTCTATGAAATTTCTAAGGGGAACGCCTGCACCTTCATGGGCTTCAATGCAGATCCCACTGCTAACCGAGCGACCGAAAAGAAAAGGCTCACTGCCCACCTCACGCAAATATGGCAATCTAGATGGGACAACTCTTCCAAGGGAGAGATCACTAGGAAATTTCTCCCCAACATTGAGAAATTGCATCCGAAGGCCCCGCTGTGGTTCTCACCGGGCCTCTATACAACCTTTCTACTTAACGGACACGGAGCATTCAAGGCAAAACTCACAGCCCTGGTCATCACGGAGGACCCTGCCTGCTGCTGTGGAGAGTCTGAGAGCTGGCAGCATCTCATGTACGATTGCCGGCTCTACGATGACCTTCGCTGCCAGCTCATCTCCAGGATCACCTTCTTGCCCAGAGACAGAGAAAAGCACCTACTCGACAGTAAAGAGCAATACATTGCATTCTCCAAATTCGCAGAAGACCTCTACAAGAGGAGACGTACCCTCATTGTACAACAACCAAACCGTGACCAACAGCAATAAAACTAATTCAAGCTGAGAACTGAAAACGACAAAGTGTCATGACTGCCGCATCGTGGACCCTACAAGGAAACGGATTCTACCAAGAATAAAGGACACGGCTTACAACCATTAGAATGACTACAACCCTGGACTTTTCAAAGGAACACACCGACCTGGATCGTGCAGTTCACTGCCACCAAGCCATTTTGGCGAACAAAATCGAGCACCTGACTCGATTACTTTAAACCCAAACCCAGGCGGGAAGAGGGGAGACACCCTGTCCCCCCTCTCTCCGCCGACCCTCCTTTTCCTTCTGGTGAGGCATGGACATGCCTCACTGACCACCTGGGGACATCTACTCTGTCGCCCCCATACTTCTACCTTTACCCCCCACCCTTCTGCCTCTCCTCCCCCACTCTATCTATACACGATGTAAACACCCTACATCCTAAATTAATCAAATCAAAAATAATTTTCGCCCAGTCTCGGTCTATCATATCCACTGCCCTGCTCTTGCCGTTTGAATGCATGGACGCTATGCGCTGTATGCAAACATTCAAAAATAAATTACAACTGCATGTGTATATATATATATACACATGCAGTTGTAATTTATACATGTGTATGTGTATGTGTATATCAGTTGTAATTTATACATGTTGCATGTGTATATATACATATACACACTTATATATCTCCAATTTTTTTTTTTTTTTTTAGGTCCTAGCTGCCGAAATCTCAGGAAATTAAGCGGCAGGACCTGCCAGAGTAACTTAAGTCAAGTGAGTTCCTGGTCTGCCTCCACTGGGCGAAAGTGGGGCAACGTTGGGCCTCAATAGGGGTCCAGCGGCTAAATGACCAGATGAACAACAGTACACGACACCACACAAATACAATTCCCACACACTTTTAAATCTCTGGCTTTTCCAGTCAACTGGTTCACCCACAATGTAAACTACGCGGAGATGGGGGAAACCCCTGGTGCCGTTGGACCCTAAACACACTTTCACTTTCACTTTCACCTGCTTTACAAGTTTTAGCCGGGACGTTACCACTCGATCGCTACGTAATTTTCAGAGGCTTATGTTATCGCCTGAAACGTCAGATTCCCACTCAGATCCTTGATATTTCTATTAACACTCAAGTCGATGTTAAAGCCGAACGACAAAAATTTGGCAAGAGTTGATCAACTTGTGGCAGGGTAGGTGGGATGACACAACACTGGGCAGTGTAACGCGTAAGTTTTATCCTGAAGTTGACTCTCTTACGGATAAAAAATCTACAGTCTGGTTTAGCCTTGACTTGTTTACCTCCTATTTGATATCAGGACACGGATCATTAAATAAGAAATTGTTTAAATTTCGCTTGTCTCCTACGGAACTCTGCCATTGTGGCGGTGTGGAAGATTGGCAGCACGTGTTGTACTCTTGTCCCTCATACAGTGAATTTCGAGTAATTCTGCAGAATGCAATTCCCAACTTTTCATCAGGATTGGAACCTAATTTTGTATCAAATGCCACGAGTTACCGCGCTCTTCAGAATTATGCTAAGGCAACCTTCAATAAAAGGCTCGCGATCCTTTCTGCAATGACTACACATGCAAATGTTTCAAATTCAGCTCAAGACTCTTCACCTTCACTGCAATGACGTTCATTTTCTCAACAAGATCTAAAATTCTGGACTTGTGCTTTGTGTGTTGTGTTTTTTTTTTTTTTTTTTTTTTTTTGAAACTCTACATGTGTCCTACAACTACAACTCAATTTGGCGATGAAAATTCCTGTGTTCCTTTGCTCGGATGGCTGTTAACTGACACTGACGTTGCTACTAATGACTGCAGAACTTACTGGATTTAACCTCAACTGTTTTTAAGGTTTGTGCCTGCTTCTGGACTTGTGCAAAGTTTTGTCGGTTGAATGGTACTGTTATCCTTAATTATTTTCTTTGAACTTTTTTTTTTTATGCTAATATGCATAAGATTACTTTCATTGTTTACTTTGAAATTATCTGTGTTTACCTCAATCTGATGAGCTTTTCTTTTGTACAGTATTTAATCTTTGTGTAGTTGTATAAGTTAACGAGGCGAAGATGAACCAACGTTCCAGGTGCCGCCCAAGACAAATAAATACATACATACAAAATACATACATTTACAAAACCATCTTAGTCTGCGTTCGTAGCACAGTGGTATCGTCACCGTTCTCCCCACACCGGGTAGAAAAGGCCTGGGTTCGAATTCCGGCGAGGAAATTTAGTGGGCTTTTCTCACTCCGTGGCTGAGTTAGTCGGTCTCAGGCGTAGATAGCAAGGTTTTTTCCCTCAGAAACTGGGGTTTTTTCGTCCAGCAAAACAGGCAAATCGACCAGAGAACACACGCAATACGAGTTAATGTAATCATTTACGGGTAACCCTAATATAGAATTTAATTTTTTTTTTTACAAAACCATCTTCTTACCAGCTGTGTGCTATGGTGCAGCCATATGGTTCCCTCGTGCCATCATTTCACGTAATAAAGCAAGGCTACTTACAATTCAACGCAATATCCTCCTCACCGTGACTAGAGCTTGCCGCACCGTCAGTAATCCTGCCCTGCAGGTCTTAGCAGATACTCTTCCTCTGGACCTGTATCTGCTAAGATACAGGTCCAGAGGAAGCAACACATAATGGCAACACATAATGTATGAATGTGAATATTATGAGGATCTCCGAAACATCCTGATAACCAAGACTACATACCTTCCTCCTAATCGGTAACACCTTTTACTGAACACTAAAGAAGAATGCAGAGCGTTCAGTAAGTTTGTGCAGGATCTTTTCGCAAGGAGATTAGCAAAGTAGACCATAGACCCACACCAAATGAGCAAGAAACCTAAGTAAGGGAATGGTGCCCCCTATCAACAAATCCTTACTGACTGAACACCCAGAAATGACACCTAAACTTGACGCTACTAAATAGAAAGGGCAATGAACAAGGAGGAGGATACCTATGGCGACACGACCCTGATGATGTATATGTCCCTCATGTCTGATGGACCAGAACTGACTACCCACAATGCGCCAAGTAGTTGTACAAGATTCCCTACCAAAACCGAAACTAGCAAATAAAAGAACTGGAAATACAACTGAAGTATGACAAATACTAACTAATGGAACGATCTTCTAGTCCCCCAGTCAGGATGTTAGGAAGAACAACAATCTGAATCTGACCTTCTGCCATTTGGCGATCTAAACCGGGTGCCCTAACCTGGTTTCTTTAAATCCCCACCCGCTGGCAGGGGGGAGGGACGGTTTCCATCTCCTCCTCTCATCCCTTAGGTGATATGGCCTATTGGTGAACCAAAACCGCACTCCCTTGTGTAGATGTGATTTTCCTATTTTCTGGGGGGGGGAGAGTATTTGCTCTTCTCCCCTCCTCGCCTCCCCATATTTCACTCTGGTGGGGCATGGGCATGCCCACTGAAAATGGGGGGTTCCCTTCCTATCCGACCCTTCTTTTTCCTATTTCACCCCCCAGTCTTCACCCTCCTAACACTTTCTCTTGCTGCTCCGTGCAGTGAGCCAGTTCTACAGGCACTGCTCCGTGCCTGTAGAACTGGCTCACTTCAGCTATGACGTATCGGTCATAGCTGGAGTATTACCTCTGGACTTGCACATTTTACATCGTGCCTTCTGCTATTTTCAAAAACATCAGACCTCCATGGCATTCTATAGAATACAGTAAGATGAGTTTGTAGATACCAAAGCTGAAAAAAACCCCGGATTTTGTTTTTGCTTTAACAAAAATTTGCCAAGATCGTTGGAATACAACCCCTAAAGGCAGAACTACATATAAATTTATACCAGACTTCTCCTTTACTGCCAACAAGAAAAATTCCCTATGGAATTTTTCTCTCTAAACCTCTACACATCATTTATCATAACTGGACGTGGCTCTTTCAACTCCAAACTCTTTCAGTTCAGAATAAGCAATACCGATTCTTGCCTTTGTCTCCAACGTTTGTTCCAGCAATTAACCACCCACTGACTAAAGGCAAATTTACACACGTCTATTCTACAGCTGTCTTATTGGAAGCTTGAAGTGGTGAAACCCATGTTTAGTCTCTAGAGCAAAGTTTCAAGCATCCCCCCCTCCCCCCATACTTCTCCTTCAACCAATGCACAGTACTAAGTACTATAGGTTTTGATACCTTTCATGTTTGGGGTTTTTCATAAAAAAAAAAAAAAACTGGAAGACTGGAACCACCTGCTGAGTCACTGCCCTCTTTATGCTGACCTACGGAAATTCCTACAAGACCTTATAAACACCTTCTCACCTGGCAACGAAAAACATCTAGTAGAATCTGCCTCACACCTTGTAATCCTACAACAATTTGCTTCTGATTGATTTGCTAGAAGAAAACTTCTGTTGGCCAGTCCTGCTTCAGCTTCACCTCCTACGGTGCCTCCAGCACCTTCAATAATGTCAGCTTCAACAGTAATTGGTGTTTTGCAAAGATACAATATTATCACCTTTAATAGCTTTTAGAAGATCACAGATCAATTTTTTTTTTTTTTTTTTTTTTAAATATTTACTTTTATTCCCTCAGGCTTGGGCAACCCGAGGATTGCCGGCATCCCCTGGTATTGCACTGCTTCCAGTGGGTGCAGGATTTGTCCAATCTTTGACAATTCACTTTTATTTTTTTATCTAATTTTTTTTCTTTTAAATTTATTTATATATTTTTTTTTCTCTTTTCTTTTTTTTATTTTATTTATTTATTATTTTTTTTAATATATTTTATTTATTTACTTTTGTGTAATTTTTTTTCTTCTATTTAAAGAAAATAGAAGTCTGGGCAACTGTTTTTTTTTTTTTTTATCATCTTATTTTATTTTATATAATTTTACTTCACCTTCATTTTATTTATTTATTTATTTTATTAGCAATTTCCTTTTTTTTTACTTTGTATCTATATATATTTTTTTTTCATTTCATTTTACTTTTTTTATATACTGTTTTATTTTATTTTTATAATTTTTTAATTAAATACATGTTTAAATTTTTTTTCTACTCTTATCTATAAATTTTTAACTTAGTTTATTTTATTTTACTTTTTCTTTCTTTTTTATAATTAACTTTTTTTTTTAACTAACTTTTTTCTTTATTTATTTATTATTATTTTTTTTTAATTATGATTTTACTTATTAATTTTTTCTCTATGCTGGTACCTTAAGTTTGGGTAGCTGTGGGTTTGGGATTTGCCTGCATCTACTAGTATAGCACTATCTCCAGTGCGTGCGGACTTCGCCCTCTTCAGGGCAGACAAAGATTGCAATGGTCTATCTACACTTGGCTAAGGACATATCAGTTGTGGCCCACCTCCTCGTGTAGACGGGCACCGGGCATGCTTTCCAGGAGATCGCCTGCCGGTGGCAAAGAGGCCAGAAACAACTAAACAACAACACATAATATACACAAACATAACACTACACGTTTCTGGCCGCTCTATGGAGTTTTGTATCATCACAGAGTAACAGGGCCGAGATGAACTTATGTTCCTGGAACCGCTATACAGAAGACACTATACACGTCTACATACCACATGACCCATACATTATTTTTAAACCTGTGGCATAGACAGGGTACTGTCACTCGATATGTAGAACACACGCGGAGATGAGAAAAATCTCCGGAGCCGTCTTACCCCCAACATACCTATACCTATAACATATGAGTCGGCTAACACACCATGTTAGTTGGTTGCCATTAAAAAGACTCCACGACCAGCAGCAGGTCGTGGAGTCTTTTTAATGATATATAGGAATTTTGCTAGCAAGGACAAGGAAGCGATTATCCCGTTGTACAAGGCAATGGTCAGGCCAGACCTTGAGTACTGTGTACAGATCTGGCGGCCTCATTTTAGCAAAGATGTGGCACGAGTACAAAGAAGGGCAACAAGATTGGTGAGGGAAACAAAGGAGTGCTCATACCAAGAAAGGCTCTGCGCGTGTAGCACAGTGGTATTGTCACGGTCCTCCCCACACCGGGTGGAAAAGGCCCAGGTTCGAATCCCGTCGATCACGCCAGGAACTTTAATCGGCTTTTTTTCGCTCCGTGCCTGAGTTAGTCGGTCTCACACGTAGAAAGCCATGTTTTTTCTCCAGAAACTGGGGTTTTTTCGTTCAGCAAAACAGGCAAATTGACCAGAAAATACACGTAATTTACAATCATAATACCTATATGGGTATATATAAGAGATTACGGCTGGCCCTAATATAATAATTTGAATTTGAATACCAAGAAAGGATTAAGTTCTGCAAATTGCAGCTCCTGGAGACTAGACACCTGTGAAGTGATTTGATTGAGGTGTATAAGGCCTTGAACGGGTTGAGCAAGCTCAATGCTGATGGGATTCTTTTTCTCTTGCTCAGATTACGAACTTGAGGGCGCACAAATTCAAATTGAGGAAAGACAGTTGTAGAATAGATGTGTGGAAATTTGCCTTTAGCCAGCAGGTAGTTGATTACTGTAACAGACTTCCATCTCTTGTTGTGGAAGTTGATAGCTTAAATAAATTTAAGTTTGAGCTAGACAGGCATTTGGAGTGAGTGAATGGGTAAAATGGGATTTTTTTTTTTTTTTTTGGCTGACGCTGCATAAGCTTTTTTTCTTGCATCGTATGCCTAAAACTAATGCTAATATCACTACACTTACACATCCAACACACCACATACAAATGGCCGGTTTCAGCATAAGCTTCTACAGAAGATGTACAACGGCAGCTAATTTGGGGAACCCTGGGATCTGCTACAACACATGAGTATCCTCTGAATAGTAGTAGTGCAGTCTGTGCGTGTAGCACAGTGGTATCATCACCATCCTCCACAAAAGGCCCGGTTTCGAATCCCGTCGATGACGCGAGGAACTTGAATAGGCTTTTTTCACTCTGTGGCTGTAAGTCGGTGTCAGGAGTATATAGCAAGATTTTCCTCCCAGAAACAGGAGTTTTCATCCAGCAAAACAGACAAATCGACCATAGAACGCGCAATTAACAGACATAAGAGACACTGCATGGCAGATGAATTTAATTATAGGGTGGCCTAAAAATAATAGTTTGATTTTTTTTAGTGGTATTGTCACCGTCCTCCCCACACCGGGTGGAAAAGGCCCGGGTTCGAATCCCTCCGATTACACGAGGAAGTTTAGTGGGCTTTTTTCACTCCATGGCTGAGCTAGTCGGTCTCAGGCGTAGATAGCAAGTTCCCTCCCTCCCCAGAAACTGGAGGTTTTTTGTCCAGCAAACCAGGCAAATCGACCATAGGACACACGGAATTTACAGACAATGCATATATTGGTAGATGTAATTATTTACAGGGGACCCTAATATCATAATTTTTGCCCTTTTCCACAACAACAAATCAAACACCCAATGGTCTTCAGCCACTGGGTGTTTGATTTTTGAAACACATCTGTTCTGGAACCATCCTTTCTAAATTTCAATTACTGTTAATTCCCCTCATCTGCGTAGTTTGACAAAGGGAGGAATGCCTTTAGTATTGAGTTTACTAAATCCATTCAATGCTTTAAGCACCTCATTCAAATCACTCCGTAGGAGCCTAATCTGCAGATGCTGCAATTTGCAGACTTGGTTACGTTAACAAAAAGTAACATTGGAATCAGAGAGTGTAAATATGATGCAGTCAAAGAATGAGCCCCGTATATTTCACTGACGTTGATTCCCATAAATTAGACTTCTTGAGATAATAAGGGATACCACAAAGTGGTATCCTAGAAACTAATTCCATGTGAAAGTTTAGCTTAATCCCTCGTAAAGATTGTTTCTGTTCATGCTACCCGCAAGTTCAAAATATTTGAGCAAGACTCTGGTGTAGCGGTTTTCCTTTCCTCTCCATGCATCCTCAATGTACTACATGATTTATATTGTGTGCCCTGTGTTCTCCCATGTAGTCAAAATTGTATATCCTTGACGTCATTAATCATAGATATTATGTAGAAATTCATTGTTTAATTGCTTTCCAAAACGTTGCTCATCAGGTTTTATATTCTGCTTTGGACATGCTTAAGTGCAAGTATGGTCTCTTTTTTTCTTTATTCATTAGGTTTTTGTCTAATAATCTCGTCACCAGTAGATTTCATTGAAGGGAGACTTTCAATGTTGGATATTGAATGGGTTTGTTGTAGGAACTTGACGGCAGTAATTGACTGCTAACGAAATAATGCGGAAGTCATCAAAATCGCGGACTGACAGCAGCAGCAGTAGCAGTTCGTTAGCTGCTGAAAGACTAGCGGATTATCGTGGAAGTGGGGCAGGATCTTCTGTTGGTGTAGTATCTGCAGAAGTTGGAAACTCTAGCCCTAACGTCAGTCCCAATTCTCCCGACATGGACGGAACTCGTCACGGTATTGGAAGTCTAAGTGTCTACACCAGCACTGTCCCTCACGAAGTAGGAGATTGTCATTCGGCTGTTGGTCCAGATCATAGTTGTACCAGCAAAGATATCACAAAGGTAAAAGTAAATTTTATTTTATGCGACCATTATCGCATTCAGTAGGTTACGTTCATTTCTATAAACCGGCAATATAATGCTATTCTTATGTGATTTATATGCATTTATATATATATATATATTAATTTGTGTATTCGCCATGCTTTATGTTGTTTGAAATTCGGTTTCTTAAACAGAAAAAACTAATATTAACTTTTTATCTTATGTTTTGGGGATGAAATTTATCCACACATGTTATATCAGGAAGTGTAAGATAAAGCTCAGCATACTAATGCATTCATGTCACACCATCAATACTTTTCACCACATTGAATATATCTCTGGTTAAGTGGAAGGAAACACAGTAGTGGTAAATGATGTAAAAAAGACCAAAAGTACTAACCCACCACATTTCTCCATCTCCTCTAATTATATGCATAATACCTTATGTTTATTCCAATTACCCACTTTGACAATGCCAGATAGAAGTTTATTCAAGCAGTGAATCACTCTGAATGTAGTTCAGCAAGAGAGAGATTGATTATTGAAAGCTCCCCATTATAACTTGCTATACTTATGGTATTGCCATAAGTATACTTCACACGTGAATGAAGATATTTATTCTGCTTGTCAGAAGGATCATCAATAATTATGCCATTCATACCAGAAATATTGCAATTTTTATGATAAAAATAAATAAATGTGTATATTGTCCATCATGAGTTTGACATGCTGCTTGAATGGTTGAAGTGTGATGTATTTTTGTTGTAGATATAACAGGATACTTCCTTCCAGATACAGGATAACATGGTGGACTAAGAACAGGATGCTTTTTGAACTGTTAAAAGATGGTACTGTAACATTTCCAGAGTTCCTCAAAAAAAGTTTTGTATATGATGTGACACTGAAAATAAAAGGCTATAAAGAATCATTGTAAATGCAAAATGCCTAACTCTTTGCATTCTTGGAATTAGTCTGTTCAGATACAAATTAACTGAAAGGCATTTGACAAGATCAATTTGTTCTTCAATTCATTTAATTGCAACTTATGTTGAGAATATCACATCTGAAATATTATCACAGTTAACTTATGTCAAGTGCATTAGCATTCTCTAAAATACATAAAAGCCAGTTTGCATTTCTCATTTTAAGAGGTAACTCCCATCCATTTTTGCTGGGTTTGCATTTTAGTGTTATTCAAAGAAGCTGATAGACCCACATTTCCATTTAAGTGGCATTGGTGTGTTACACCAACACCACCTGAAAAATGTATAAAAAGACAATACTATACATTTATTCATCTGTCGACGGATAACTGTATTGTCTTTATATAGTTTTTAAATAAAGGCTCTACAGTGATATTTTTTAAATTTATTTTCATTTAGCACTACCTATGTGTGTATATCATTAAATTTTCCATTTAGTTGTGTTCTAAGTTTTTTGCCATTTAATGGATTATTGCTTAATCTGGATGACCTCCCCTCCAATTAATTCGTATTAGCAAGGGTTTACTGTATATACACACACACACACACACACACACACACACACACACACACACACACACACACACACGTCTTTCAAAAACCAGAAGGTATCCGCTATTCACCTTAAAAAATCCAGAAGGTATACAATGAATGCCTTCTGGAATTTTTTAACCCTGTGTGTATATATATATCTTTCATATTGTTGATTTCTTCCGTGTTTTGTTTAGTATTGTATTGTTAAGGTGTTAAAGAAGAAGCAAAGGTGTCTGTATCACCCTGATAATTTCTGCTGTGTGTGTGGATGGTTTACAAAAACTTGGAAACAAAAAAAAAAAAAATTCTTATTACCTGCACAACAGATTTGTGGGTGTGGCTAAATGGGAAAATTAAAAGTATATATTTTTTCTATCTTTGTGGTATGCCAAGAACTGTGAAACCGTATTGACAATTGCTATTTCTGAATGACAGAAATATCATGGATGTCCAGAGAAAACTAGCACTGCACCAAATTCGTAACATGCAGTTTGCAATAAAGGCTGTTCCATATAATGAAAACCTGCCAACATCACATGATCTAAAATCAGGGGATAAAAGAAGCAGTGATGAATATATCAAGGCTGCTTGTATTTCAGTATTGCCCACAACTGTGGAGTACATTGCTGGACTGTCCATTTCAATAGATTTGGTCTACTATCCCAACGATACCAATTCAGCACACTTAATTAAGTAAGAATTGAATGGCTTAGTTTGTGATTTAAACTTATATAAAGAACAAGCAGAACTCTTGGTTCTAGGTTACATTGAAAGTTACTTGAAGCATGAACTGAAATTATAGTGCATCAAAAATGTCAGCATTTTCAGAATATTTAGTTATGTAAGATATGTGTTTCTGTAAAGATATTAGTAGTCCCAAATGAAATGATTGTTGAACAAAATGTTAATAAATAGTATATATTTATTGATGCCTCAATATTAAGTTTAAAAGCAGTTTTGCTGCACAATAGAAATGCATTAATATCAGTTCCTTTACTTCGTTGTGTTGGCTTGAAAGAAACAGATGAAGGTATGTCCACGATCTAGTTTGCATTAAAATACCTCAGTGTGCTTGGAATGACTGTGGTGATCTTCAAGTAATTGATTATTCACTGGTCTACCAGAAGGATTCATAAAATACTGTTGTTTGCTATATTTGTGGAACAGTTCTGCAGCAGGAAAACATGTTAGTATTAGTTGAGGCATATGATGCAAGAAAGCAAGCTTATATAGCATCAGCTAAAAAAAAAAAACCTTCCCATTTCACCCATCCAGTCAATCCAAGTGTTTTTCTAGTTCAGACTTAAATTTATTTAAGTTATAAACTTCCACAACAACAGATGGAAGTCTGTTCCAGCAATCAACTACCTGCTGGCTAAAAGCAAACTTCCAGACATCTGTTCTACAACTCTTTCCTTATTTGAATCAATGCCCCTTCAGGTTCTTAATCTGAGAAAGTGGAAGAATCCCATCAGCATTGAGCCTGTCCAAACCATTCAAGGCGCCTTATACATTTAAATCAGATAACCTCGCAGTTGCCTAGTTTCCAAACACTGCAATTTGCGGAACTTAAGCCTTTCTTCATAAGAGCACGCTTTTGTTTCTCTCACCAATCTGTACTCGTCCTAGAAACTCCACATCCTTCCTAAAATGAGGTCTCCAGACCTCTATGCAATGACCTAGTCTGGCAGCCCATCTGCACTACTTGGAGAACTTCATATCTGACTGCACAATTATCACCAGGTCTTTTTCATTCTCCACTTCCCTGAGTGTAGTACCACACAGTTGGTACGTTTCTCTTGGGTTACTGCTACCCATATGCAGTACTTTGCATTTGTCAATGTTAAACTTCAGTTGCCACTTCTCAGCCCATTTGCCCAACTTATCTAGATCTAGTTGGAGTAGCATACTGTCTTTACTGTCGTTAACAACCATGGTAACCTTTGTATCATCTGCAAACTTGGACATTAAACCCGATATACCTTAATCAATATCATTGATAAATATACAAAACAACAATGGGCCCAACACCGAACCCTGGGGAACTCCACTAATAACATTTTTCCACGAAGAGCAGTGTCTATTGTTTAACACTCTCTGTTGTCTCCCACTCAACCATCCCTTTATCCATTGTAGCAACTTAACCTTAATGCCCTATCTCTCCAATTTGTACAGCAGTCTTCCATGTGCAACAGTATGAAAAGCTTTTCTGAAATCCAAGTATATGATATCAAATTTTTTTTGGCATTCAGTTCCTTTTTTACCACATCATAGTATCCAATCAAATTGGTCAGACAAGACCACCCTTTAACAAACCCATGCTGTCTTAACTATTAATGCAGTCTTGCATAGGTGATCCTGGAATACTTCTTTAACCAGTGATTCCATTATTTTCCTCGGAACACAAATTAAACTATCAGGTCTATAGTTACTTGTTACCTTTTGTGAACCCATTTTGTGAATTGGTGATCATTTGCACACCTGCAGTCCATGGGTACCTCCCCTGAATCCAAGGAAGCTCTCATAATTATGGCTAAGGGTTTGCTTACTTCCTTTGCTGCCTCCTTTAATATAACTGGGTAGATTCTATCTTCCCCCAAGTGCCTTTTTATGTTTAATTTCAACAGTTTCTCCTCCACTTTGCTGCTCTCAGTTATTACAAAATCACTTAGCTCCCTGTTAGAGTTTGATAAACTTCTGGCACTCCCCTCATTAAATAATGCCTCATGTGTGAATATAGATGCAAAATAATCATTGTTTATCAGCTACCTGAGCATGATCATCAATAGTCAACCCATCTATGTTAAGTTCTCCAATCTGATTCTTCCCTTTCTTTCTAGAGGTTACATAAGTAAAGAACTCTTTGCTGTTTTTCTTTGCATCCTTTGCCAAGGATTTCTTGTAATCTGCCTTTGCCTGCCTAACCTCCTTTGTGACTTGATTGCAGACTAGTTTATATCTGCCATAGGCTTCTGTGTCACCTGATACTTTATATTCATCCCATACATTTTTCTTCTCTGCCACAAGCCTCATTAGTTCATCTGACCTCCATTTAGGCCTAAACCTCAGTATGTCATCTTTGATCCCTCTGTACAGAATTTAAAAACTGTATGAGACCCCTGTAGTCACCTTTACGAAAGCAATAGCCCTTCCCTTTAGCCTTAATGGTAGTTACATCTTTAAGTAATTCCCACATCAGTACATTTTGATCACTGTCACCCAGTGGTTCCTTTATTTGCAAATTCTTAATGTATGAATAATCACTGCTGATAATCAGATCAAGAGTATTACTACCTCTGGTTGCCTCGCAAACATGTTGCTGTAGAAAACAGTCATCCAATAAATCCACAAAAGTCTTGCTAGTGTGCGAGTGACCAATTCAAGTTACTGTCAATATCTGGCAAGTTAAAATCCCCCATTATAAGACATTCTGATTTACTGGCCCACTATTTCTCTGCACAATTGCTCATTATACTCATCAGATTCATTAGGCCTATAACACACACCTACTCTCATTTTTCCTTTCCCAATGTTTATGCCCCACCAAACAGACTCAACGTTGCATTGTCCACCAGCATCATTTGGATGCACTTCCTTAGATTTTGTGTTTCTTAACTAACAGCATAACCCCCTCCCTTCCTGTCTTGTCTATCCTTTCTGTACACATTGTACTCCCTATATTCCAATTCTGCACAGCTTATGTCTGTGTGACACCAAGTCTCTGTTTATTAACTATACTCCTGGCACCGGTGTACATGCAAGTATACAAGCACCTGTTTCTATTCTTAGTTACTCTAACATAGCCCATGTATTTATTTGTTCCACAATGACTGGATTCCTGGAAATCTCCATTGCCTTGCTTTCCAAGCTGCTGCTCATCCTAATAGAAGCACTTTTGCCTCTGCCTGCTGCCGCTGTTAACATTTAATCTGTGTATCCCCTCAGGCTAGTAGTTTTCCGACCCACCTAACACCGCCTCGATAGCATCAGCAAATATTCTTGCACCCTTTCTATTTAAGTTTATCCCATCCCTGTAGAAGCAGTGTCTCCTGTCAACAAGCACAGACCATGCTGAAAAAATTCTACCCCTTGAGCCTTGCACAATCTCTCCAGGACAGAATTGATCAACAAGGCTCTCATCGTATACTACCCCATACGTACCATATGGCTATCAACATAGCTTATGGTTTTATTGAAAGCTCATTCGACTCAAGATAGCCCATGTCTTATGTGTAATAGTTCTTTTTCAAATGCAACTATGAGACTATCAAGACTTTTAGATCACTTAAAAAGGAAACAGCCTGATAAAGTTGGTAAACATATTGAATATTTTAAAAATTTAAACAGAATTTTGAGCAACATAACATTGTTACTTCGTTATATAAGAAGAACACAAACAAATGACAATGGAATGATTGCATCTTATAAAATTGCACAAATCATTGCAAAAACTGGTAGTGCTCATACAGTTGCTAAGACTGTTATATGAAACTCATTAGAGACTGTAATTTCAACAGTGATGCATCAAAATCCTTCCACTATTTTAAAAGCATTGCCATTGAGTAACAATTCAGTTCGAAGACAAATTGATGAGATGTCAGTTAACATCAGCAACTCACATCTGGTGAGTATGGGCTTGGCACACTGAGCAGGATATCATCTTTCTTGGTGATTTCTTTCTATTTCTGAGGCTTGTTCTCTCTCTCTCTCTCTCTCTCTCTCTCTCTCTCTCTCTCTCTCTCTCTCTCTCTCTCTCTCTCTCTTTCTCTCTCTCTCAGGGTAATTCAGAAAATTTTTTTTTTTTTTGGCTGGTGCAGCCAAAAAAAAAGCCTCAAGCTTCCTTGTACCATATGGCTAATAATAATAACATTGAAGAGCAGCTACGATAATTGACAAATTAAAAATGAACATTTTCTATTCAGAATTATGAAACCACAGGTACTGACAATAACACACTTCTGATGGCATACGTTTGTTATTTCCATGATGATTGTAAATTGCAAGAAGAGATTCTGTAAAACCTATAGAAACTTGACTGTACTAGAACATTCATTTTTGCTGCTGTAAAAACATGGTTTTTACAGCAGCAAAAATTATGAAAAACAAGTACCATTGGAAAATTTTGTATCCTATTCTGCTGATGGTGCTACTTCCATGGTTGGAAGACAAATGTTTTATAGCCCAACTAAAGGAAATATGTCCTGAAGTCCTTGCAATACACTGCATTGTGCACAGACATCATCTGGTTGCAAAAAATATTAGTCCAGTCCTTTATCAATCTCTCAGTATATTTATTAAAATCATCAATAAAATAAAGTCACAATGCAAATATGATCGCCTTTCAGAAAATTTTGTGTTGATAATGAAGAACAGTATGCAAGGCTTCTTTTACGTACAGAAGTCAGATGGCTTTCTAAAGGAAACTGTCTAACAAAATTTGTAAAACCTTTTTTTTTTTTTTATATGATAATTAGTTTAGAAAGCGAAGGGGAGACAGATTTAGCAAAGGAGATCAGCAAACACAAAAACAATGTATACTGTGTAGCTTGGATTTTTCGAAAACTTAACAAAATATCACTTCAACTTCAAGGGAAATTAATTATGGTGATAGACTGCAAATGCTTTTTAAAAGCCTTCACTGAAATACTGGAAATAATTGAAAGAAATTTAGTGAGAAAACAATTTCATGGTATGCAAGAGTTAGCTGAAATCGATGAATTTTTCGCCGAGAATGGTCCTAAGAATTATTCAGATCATTTGTGTTCTTTACAAGGTGAAGTGAAAAATAGATTTTCAGATTTATTTTCTTTTAAAGTGAAGCCATGGATGTTAGATCCAATTGGATGCGATGCTGGGTCTGCTAGTGAAGAAAGTCAAGAACAACTCATTGAATTAAAATTTAATGAAGAAGGCAAATATAAATTCGAAAAAGGTGGAATGGCTGAGTTGTGGGGATCAAAAACAACTAAACTTCTTTATCCAACAATGTGGTCTTAAATGGCCAAAATACTTCTTTGTTTTCCAACGTCTTATATGGTTGAGAGTGGGTTGAGTTGAGTAAATAAAGTATTAACAAAGGAAGGAAACAGAACTGACATATGTTCACGAGAAGACATTAGAATTAAACTTACTAATATCATACCAAACATTGACCTTTTAGCTAGGAAGCATCAGGCTCAGAGATGCCATTGAATAAAAAAAGTATAAAGTATTTTCTTATTTAAAATTTCATGGGGGGTGATTAGGAAAAAAAATTGTCTAAAAAAGCCCATTAGGGGATGATAATTAAAAGTTGAGAAACACTAGTTTAGAATAATGAACAATTCTGTGATGGGCATGGATAAAGAAGGAAGCAGATTTTGCCACTTAAGGGAAGCAGAAACCACTTCTTTCTGTTTTGCATCTGTTAAACTGGGGAACACTAAGGTAATTGCTTACCACTTTAACAGATGCAAACCTAAAAGAAGGAATTTTTATTGGATCTCAAATATGATGTATTTGAAAAGCTGCAGGATACTGAACTAACATCTGGTGGTTTGAAGCAGTTGTGTATGAATTTTTTGGAAGAAGGAAAGATCTGTGTTGAATCTCAGTTGTCAAGAGTCTCTATACTGCAATGTTGTTATGAATTACAAAACCACTACAAAACATGTTATGAAATGCCAAACATGTTTTGAAAATTCATTTTATGTTCTCTTCACCATGCCTGTCTCTGTTCGAATTGAACAACTCAAATCCCAATGGTTGGATTTTCATGAAATTTTATATTTGGGCATTCTAAAAATTCTTGTTGAGCCATAACCAATTTCATTTAAGGTGGACAAAAAGAAATCTGGCAATTGTTTCTTTATTCCATACAATTTGTATACAAAAAAGAAATTCATTGATCGAATCTAGTTTAACTGCAGTATTGTTAACTTTAGACAGTCTGCACATGCTTTTGTTATGTAAGACTTGTAAACATGGTGTCACTTGTGAAGAGAGATACATATAGAAAAAAGACATAAAAAAAAAATTAAATGGAGGAGAGTAATGAAATTCAGTTTTAATTAATCCGAACAGTTATGTTTAAAGAATGTAAAATTATAGAGTATAATCTTATTAATTAATTGGTAAAGAGATAACTATATTTACTTTTCACTTTTAGTATTAATAGTGGAAAATGATGCAAGAAAGCAAGCTTATACAGCATCAGGCAAAAAGAAAAAAACCCACTTCCCATTTTGCCTATCTATTCTCTTTAATAATTTGTCTAGTTTTTCCTTAAATTTCTTGCAACTATCCACTTCAACAACAGATAGAAGCTTGTTCCAAGAATCAACCACCCATTGGCTGAAGGCAAATTTTCACACATCTGTATTGCAACCATTCTTCCTCAATTTGAATTTGTCCCCTCTTGTGCATGGTCTGAGCAAGAGGAAGAATCTCATCAGCATACAGTTTGCTTAAATCAGTCAGTCTTAAACACTTCAGTCAGATCACCTCATAGTTGTCTAGTCTCGTGGCACTGCAATTTGCAGAACTGAAGCCTTTCTTGGAAAGTGCACCGCTTTGTTGTACCCCCTCCACTAGTCTCTTTGCCCTTCTCTATACCACTCACACCAGCTCTACATCCTAAAACAAGGCCTACAGAGCTATAATGCACTACTCGAGATGTGGCCTGACCATTGCCTTATACAACGTGTTAATTAACTCCTTATCCCTGCTAGCAACATTTTTATATCATTGACAGAACCCTATGAATTGTTCTTGTAGCCTATCTGTGCTGCTTAGAGAACCTCATATCTGACTGCACAGTTATTCCCAGGTCCATGGCAATGAGAAAAGTTATTGCAAAACTTCTTCAAAGTATAATTTAATTCATTAAATTCCTTGCTAAAAATAACTTGCATTTTATGAAAATATAGGAAACATTGAGGATAAAGACTTTGGGGTGATTTTATCCATTTTCCTCCTTGGAAAATTGATCCAATCCAGCATCATCATTTTTAGGATTTATTTCTTAACAATATTAGTTAAAAATGTGTTCTCTGGAACATTGTTTTCTTATGTTATCCAAGGATTGTTTTTTTTTTTTTTTTTTTATTGATTTTTTATTTAATTTCTACACTATTACTGTTTTTTCATTTTTAATATTAGTATTAGTACTGGCAAATGATGCAAGAAAGCAAATTTATAGAGTATAAAAAAAAACAAACCTTTCCATATCACTTCTACATCCAATCCAATAGTGTCTAGTTCTTCCTTGAATTTTCTTAAACTACCCACTTCCACAACAACAGATGGAAGTTTTTTACACAATCAATCATCTTGCTAGCTGAAGGCAAACCTCCACATATATATTCTGCAGCCACCGTATATCAGTTTGAATTTGTGCCCCCTCGTGTGTATTCTGAGAATGAGGCAGAATGCCATCAGCATTGAGCTTGCTCAATCCATTCAAAGCCTTAAGCACTTCAATCAGATCAATTCACGGGTGTTTAGTCTCCAGAAGCTGCAGTTTGTAGAACTAAAGCCTTGCTTGGTAAGCTCATCCTTTTGTTCCCTTCACCAATCTCGTTGACCTCCTTTGCACCTGTTCCAGCAGACCTAGTACATCCTACCTAAAATGAGCACCCCCAAGACCCGTATGCAGTAGTCAAGAAGCAGCATAACCATTCTGTTTTTTTTTTTTTATTATTATTATTAACTATATGGTGCAAGGAAGCCTGAGGCTTATGCTGCACCAGCCAGAAAAAAAATCCTGGGTGTGCCAAGCCCAAACTCACCAGGACAATGGGATAATAACATTTTCCCTGCTAGCAAAGTCATTATACATCACTGAAAAAAACCCCATGAGCTGTCCTGGTATCCTGTCTTCTCTGCTCAGAGAACTTTATATATGACTGCACAATTACCTCCAGGTCATTTTCAACTACCCTGAGTATAGTATCACACAGTTGGTATGTTAATCTGAGATTACTGCTACCCATATATAGTACCTTTCATTTGTCAATGTTAAACTTCAAATGCCATTTTTCAGCTCATCTCCTTAATTTTTTTTTAGATTCTATTGCAGTAGCATACCTCGATTATTGTCATTAACCACACTGCTAACATTTGTATAATCTGCAGACTGAGACATTAAGTTGGATATGCCTTCATCAGTATCATTAATAAATATATAGAAAATAGCAATGGGCCCTGAACTGAACCTTGGGAAACTCCACTAATAACATTAGTCCATAAAGAGCAATGTTCATCAATAACCACTCTGTCTTTTCCCATTCAACCATCACTTTGTCCATAGCAGTAACTTGAATTTAATGCCATACTGCTCCAGTTTATACAACAGTCGTTTATGTGCAACTTTATCAAAAGCTTTCCTGAAATTCTAGTATATGATATTAAAATTATTTTTTGCATTCAGTTTTATTGTTACTGCATCACAGTATCCAATCAGATTGGCCAGACAACTGTTCTTAACAAATGCATGCTGTGATTGTCATATAATGACCGGCGGAATTACTTAGCAAGTACAGGTCACTGCTGAAAAAAAGCCGTGAATTAGGGTTGAACTTGAAAGTGTCTGCAATTCTGCCCAGACACGATAGGAGGGAGTATATGATGAGAGCCTTGTCGATCAATTCGGCCCTGGAGGGATTGTGCAAGGCTCAAGGGGTAGAATTTTTTTCAGCCTGGACTGTACTTGTTAACAGGAGAGATTGCTTCTACAGGGATGGGATACACTTAAATAGAAAGGGTGCAAGAATTTTTGCTGATGCTGTCGAGGCAGTGTTAGGTGGGTCGGAAAACTGCTAGTTGGGGGGGATACAAGGACTAATAGATTAACAGTAGCCACTGGCAGAGGTGGAAGTGATTCTTGCACTGCTTCTATTGATATGAGCAGAAGTCTGAAAAACAAGATGCAGGATATTTCAGAGACTGCTGGTAGTCATTGCGGTACAAGTAAACACATGGGTTGCGTTAGGGTAGCAAAGAATAGAAACAGGTGCATGTATACCTGCGTGTACACCAATGCTAGGAGTTTGGTAAATAAATTTGATGAATTTGAGGTATTGCTCAAAACATCAAAGGCAGATATTGTTGGGATATCAGAGACGTGGTGTCACACAGATATAAGTAATGCGGAACTGGAATTTGGGGAATACAATGTGTATAGAAAGGATAGACAGGACAGGAGGGGAGGAGGGGTTATGCTATTAATTAAGAAACACATAAAGTCCAAGGAAGTGAAGCCAGTTGACATCGATGGACAGGGCAGTGCCGAATCAGTTTGGTGTGACATAAGCATAGGGAAATCAAAATTGAGAGTAGGAGTGTGCTATAGGCCTAATGACTCTGATGAGTATAATAAGATATTGTACAGGGAAATAGAGTGGGCCAGTAAATCAGAGAGTCTTATAATGGGGGATTTTAATTTCCCAGATATTGACTGGAATTTGTGGGTTGGTCACTCGCACACTAGCAAGGCTTTTGTGGATTTATTGGATGATTGTTTTCTACATCAGCATGTTCGTGAGGCAACAAGAGGGAGCAATACTCTTGATCTGATTATCAGTAGTGACTCTTCGTGCATTAAGAACCTGCAGATAAATGAACCACTAGGTGGCAGTGATCACAGTGTGTTGAAGTGGGATTTACTCAAGGAGGTAACTACCATCAGAGGTAAAGGGAAGGGTTTTTGTTTTCGTAAAGGCGACTATGATGGTCTGAGACAGTATTTAAATTCTGTACAGTGGGACCAACTGATGATGTTACCAACAGCAAACTCTAAATGGGAAGCATTCAAGGAACTAATCTTGGAGGCTACCAGGCTTTACATACCAACTAAGAAATATTGTTCAAGGTTTAGGCCTAAATGGTTGTCAGATGAACTAATGAGACATGTGGCAGAGAAGAAAAATGCATGGGATACATATAAATTAATGGGTGACATGGAAGCCTATGATAGATATAAGTTGGTCTGTAACCAAGTCACAAAGGAGATTAGGCAGGCAAAGGCAGACTACGAAAAATCCTTGGCAAAGGATGCAAAGAAAAACAGAAAAGAGTTCTTTACATACTTGAACTCGAGAAGGAAAGGGATGAATCAGATTGGTCCACTGGATATTGATGGTTCAACAGTTGAGGATCCTGCTCAGGTGGCTAACAATCTAAACGAGTATTTTGCATCTACATTCACGCATGAGGAGTTATTCAGGAAGGAGAATGATGTAGGTAAAGTAAACATTGGCAGTGAGCTGGATGATTTTGTAATAACTGAGAGGAAAGTGGAGGAGAGATTGTTGAGGATAAACATAAAAAAGGCACCTGGGGTGGATGGGATCTATCCAGTTATATTAAAGGAGGCAGCAAAGGAAGTATGCAAACCCCTAGCCATAATTATGAGAGCTTCTTTGGACTCAGGGGAGGTACCCATAGACTGGAGATGTGCAAATGTAACCCCAATTCACAAAGGAGGATCAAAGGCTGACACAAGTAATTATAGACCTGTTAGTTTAACTTCTGTTCCAGGTAAATTAATGGAGGCACTGGTTAAAGAAGCACTGCAGGATCATCTAGACAAGAATTCAGTTATAGCTCAGACGCAGCATGGTTTTGTTAAGGGCAGGTCTTGCCTGACCAATTTGATTGGATACTATGATGTAGTCACAAAAGAACTGGATGCAGGGAATAACTTTGATATTATATATTTGGATCTTAGAAAGGCTTTTGATACTGTTGCACATGGAAGACTGCTGCACAAATTGGAGCAGTGTGGCATTGGAGGCAAATTGCTACTATGGATAAGGGGATGGTTGAGTGGCAGAAGACAGAGAGTGGTAATCAATGGACACTGCTCAACGTGGACTAATGTTATTAGTGGAGTTCCTCAAGGTTCAGTGTTGGGTCCGTTGTTGTTTTCGGTGTTTATGAATGATATTGATGATGGGATATCAAGTTTAATGTCCAAGTTTGCAGATGATACAAAGGTTGGCAGGGTCGTTAAGGACACTACTGACGCTATGCTGCTGCAACAGGATCTGGAAAGGTTGAACAGATGGGCTGAGAGGTGGCAAATGAAGTTTAACATTGACAAATGTAAAGTACTACATATGGGAAACAGTAACCCCAGAGCAACGTATCAACTCTGCGGTACTGCACTGACAGTGGTGGAGAATGAAAAGGACCTGGGGGTAATTGTGCAGGGAGATATGAAGTTCTCTGAGCAGTGCAGACGAGCTGCAAGAGTAGCTCATGGTGTCTTGTCAATGATATACAGGAATTTTTCTAGCAGGGATAAGGAGGTGATTATTCCCTTGTATAAGGCAATGGTTAGGCCACATCTTGAGTACTGTATACAGGTCTGGAGGCCTCATTTCAAGAAGGATGTAGAGCTGCTGGAACGGGTACAGAGAAGGGCAACAAGATTAGTAAATGGAACAAAGGGTTGCTCTTACGAAGAAAGGCTTAAGTTTTGCAAATTACAGAGTCTGGAGACTAGGCACCGGCGAGGTGATCTGATAGAGGTGTATAAGGCCTTGAATGGTTTGAGCATGCTCAATGCAAATGGGATTCTTCATCTTTCTCAGAATAATCACCTCAGAGGGCATAAATTCAAATTGAGGAAGGACGGATGTCGGATAGATGTGCGGAAATTTGCCTTTGGCCAGCGGGTGGTTGGTTGGTGGAACCGACTTCCATCACTTGTTGTTGAAGTTGATAGCCTAAACAAATTTAAAGCTCAACTGGACAGGTATTTCGAACGAACGGAGGGGTGAAATGGGAGTGGGTTTTTTTTTTTTTTTTTTTGGCTGATGCTGAATAAGCTTGCTTTCTTGCATCGTATGCCTCTACTAATGCTAATGCTAATGCTAATGCTAATTTCATTCCTGTCTAGGTGGTCCTGCTTTCTGTCTTTAACGAGTGACTCCATTAATTTCTCAGGGAACACAAGTTAAGCTTATAAGTCTGTAATTACTTACTTCACCCTTTGGCCCTTTTGAAAAATGGAGATACATTTGCATGTCTCCAGCCGATGAAGATCTATCCTGAACCCAAAATATGCTCTTGTAATAATGGCTAAGATTTTGCTTACCTGTTTTGCTGCCTCCCTCAATATAATTAGATACATCCCATCCCCACCCCAGCTACCTTTTTTTTTTTGTGTGTGTTTAGCTTCAGCAATTTCTCTTCCACTCTTTTTTTCAGTTATCATATAAGCATTTAATTCATATTAGAGTTTGATAAACTTCTGGCATTCCATTGGTGATCCTCTTCTCAAATTTGGTAAATTTGATGATGCCTCCCAAACACAGTGGACTATTCTCTCCTACAATCGCTAGACAAATCGCCGCAAAGGTGAGTCGATTGAAAGATCAGTCCACCACCCGATCCCAACCATCAATCGAAATGCAGCGATTCCCTGACCATTATTGGCCTTGTGGTCCTCTCAACAGAGGACCACAAGATGGGTCAGTCTATTTTGGATTTATTTTTATTTTATTTTATTGTAGTGGTTTACATCTCTGTTGGTGATGTTTCACATAAATTTGGGCTTGGTGCACGTCAGAGGGGGTGCCGTTAAATTTCTATTTAATTGGCATTTGAAATTTAATGGATTATTATTTTATTATCTTTGCATTTAGATGTTCTAAATTATCTTAGTTTCCGCTGCAATATTTTTACTCTTGTTACCCTTCTCTTCCCTCCCTGTTTGTTTGATCGTTATGTTTAATTTTGACTATTTTCGCTCTTCTGTCTTGCCATGCTGCTGGCATTTTTTTTTTTTTTTTTTAATTCTTAGTCTAATTTATTTTTATTGTTATATTTCAAGCATCATGTAGAGGAATATACTTTTTGCTGCCTCTGATGTTTGCTTTACCTTTTTATTTTATTTTTATTATGAAAGATTCTGTTTCCAACTATTTTAAACGTTATTCAAATATATGTACAATTATATATATATATATATATATATATATATATATATATATATATATTGTGAATTTAACTATTGTGGTGTTGATTGATGTTATGATACGTGTGTATCCACGCGAGTGTCTTTAAAAGTAAAAATACAGTAATAAAAAATTAATATTTTGTTAACGAACAATTTATGTGTTAGTCCACCCATGATTCTAAAGAAAAAAGGTCAGGTTACCGCCTCCACTTTGGGAGCGGTTCAAGCTCCCATGGAATTCAAGTGGAGGTAACCTGACCTTTTTTCACCATTATGGAAAGCATTCATTAGGGCATGCACAATTAGGGCAAGTTACCATTGAGGCAAGTGACCATTAGTGCTTCTGAGATTAGGGCAAGTGATACTAAACCGATATTATCCACTGTTGTGTTCATGCACCAATCAGCACATTGTTTGCCACACTTACCCATCAATCAGTATATCGTTTTTGGCTTCTGCTCCACACTGATAACGCCTACTGCCTGTTTACCGAGCGAGCGGCACTAGAGTGCTTTATTGGGAAACTAATTTTCCGCATCAGTTAGCGGACGCTTCCTGTGGTTCTCGTGTTGGCTTTATTTACCTTCGCCGGTTTGAATTTCCCCAGTTTTTCCATGAGTTGCAAATTCAGAAAAATGCATGTCACTATGCATATTTTTACACTGTTGCCGAATCCATGTGCTGTTGTTTAGATCTGTTTAGTCTTTAGGATGAAATTGATATGTCACAATCCAGAAGAGTGGTGTCTTTTCATAGGTAGTTCACGTGAAAGCTTGAAAGCAGCATTCTTCACAATGCGAGTAACAACCCATTGATTTCTGTTACATTCTTGGGAACTGTTTTCATAGCATGGCGAGGATCGTCTGATCATAGATAATCAATTTCTCAATGGAAATGCTTACCTTTCTATCCTCTTCAAAACTTTTATAATGACAGTGTATTCAGAAAACTCTAGCATCTATCAAGAAGACAATGCGCAATGCCACAAGGTACAGCGGGTTGCTAACTGATTTTATAAACATGACAGTGAATTCTTTATCCTCCCATTGCCACCCAACTTATCTGGTCTCACCCCAGCTGAGCTTGTTTTAAATTTGAACTTACTGGAAAAGGACTCGATACAGTGACCATCCACCTGATAATGTGTGGGCATTACTACCACAGGATACTCTGCAAGACCTTGTGGAGTCCATGCCAAGACATGTGCTTAGAGGATTTTGAAAATGAACATGTTTTACTTTGAAAATCTTTTATGAAAAATTATTACTATTAATGTTAAAATCATTCACCTAGCCAAAGCAAATCTATTAATTAATTGCAAACTTAATTTTAAAATTTCATTCTTTCCATTGAAATTAATCGTTGTCTATAATTCTTCTTTATAATGGTTCTCTGAACTTCCGTGAATTTTGTCATTAAATTAACAAAGATGCACAAACTGTTGTGCTATTTTCTTGCCTTTCTCTTGTATTATCATTCTGTTTCACTTTTCAGTTTTCTGCTCACGCAGAAGAAACTATACTACCAACCATCAAATCATATGAAACAAACTTGGCTTCCTGACATTTATCAATAAAAAATCTTATTTAAAACATTTTTTATACAGGGTGTCTCAAAAATATTGGTACAGACGTTTAGGGGAGGTAGGTAACATCTAAAGGAATGTGAATTGCATGGGAACCCATAACCGGAAACGTCACCGTAAGTCGGGACACGGCACTGTTCATCAGTTCGCGAGAGGGAAAATTTCTGGTTTATTCATTCAAACAGTAGTCGCTGCACAAAGAGCATGCATCGATATACGAACTGTGAGCTGGCAGACATGCACCTAGTGTATGGATTAACAGAGGGCAATGGACGAGACGCTCAATGAATTTATGGAGAACTCTTCCCAAACATGTACTGGACCACCATTTGTTTGCGTGTATGCATCAAAATTTGTGCGATTATGGGTCATTTAGCATTAGCATTAGTAGAGGCATTTGATGCAAGAAAGCAAGCTTATGCAGCATCAGCCAAAAAAAACCAAAAAAAAACCCCACTTCCACTTCACCCCTCTGTTCGTTCAAAATACCTGTCCGGCTGAGCCTTAAACTTATTTAGGGTATCAACCTCCACTACAAGGGATGGAAGTCTGTTCCACCAACCAACCACCCACTGGCTAAAGGCAAATTTCCGCACGTCTGTCCTACATCTGTCTTTCCTCAATTTGAATTTATGCCCTCTCAGGTGTTTATTCTGAGCTAGAGGAAGAATCCCATCAGCATTGAGCATGCTCAAACCATTCAAGGCTTTATACACCTCTATCAGATCACCTTGCTGGTGCCTAGTCTCCAGACACTGTAATTTGCAAAACTTAAGCCTTTCTTCGTAAGAGCACCCCTTTGTTCCATTCACTAATCTTGTTGCCCTTCTCTGTACTCGTTCCAGCAGCTCTACATCCTTCTTTAAATGAGGCCTCCAGACCTGTATACAGTACTCTAGGTGTGGCCTGACCATTGCCTTATACAAGGGAATAATCACCTCCTTATCCCTGCTGGAAAAAATCCTGTATATCATTGACAATACTCCATGAGCTACTCTTGCAGCCCATCTGCACTGCTCAGAGAACTTCATATCTGCCTGCACAACCACCCCCAGGTCCCTTTCATTCTCTACCACTGTCAGTGTAGTACCACAGAGTTGATACGTTGCTCTGGGGTTGCTGTTTCCCATGTGTAGTACTTTACATTTGTCAATGTTAAACTTCATTTGCCACCTCTCAGCCCATCTGCTCAACCTTTCCAGATCCTGTTGCAGCAGCATAGTGTCAGTAGTGTCCTTGACAACCCTGCCTACCTTTGTATCGTCTGCAAACTTCGACATTAAGCTTGATATACCCTCATCAATATGGGTCATTTAGAGGTAACAGGAATAGTGCGGGCAGACCACGTTCGACGCAAACTCCCGCCATGGGAGAAAGTGTGTTGAATGCCGTCCAGAATAATCCTACTACCAGCACACATGCCGTTGTCTCTGCCTTATGAGTGTCTCGTTGCAGTGTAAAGCGTGTTTGGCACCACGATTCCTTACACCCCTTTCATCTCCAAAGAGTTCAGTTACTGCTCCCCCAAGATCATCCTGCACGTGTGGCTTTTGCGCAATGGTTTCTCCAAGAAAGTGTTCAACACTTGAATTTTCCAGCCTATGTTTTGGTCACGGATGAGGCTTATTTCACTCGGGAAGGCTTATTCAATCAGCACAATGCTCACGTGTGGGCTCATGACAACTCGCACGGTGTGCACCCCATGCAACATAACATCACTTCTTAATAAATGTGCAGGTATGGTCAGTGACTGCTTAGTCGGCCCATACCTGTTACCATCCCGCGTGAACTCTGTTAAATATCGGATCTTTCTTGAACAAGTTCTACAAGGGTTACTTGACGATGTTCCAGCAAATGTGAGACTCAACATTTGGTTTCAACATGATGGGGCGCCTGCCCATTATGGAAGGTGTGCTCGTGACCATTTGAACAGGCGTTTTGGGCATCGATGGATTGGCCATGGTGGACCCGTTGCCTGGCCCCCACACCGACCTGATTTATCAAGCCTTGATTTCTTTCTGTGGGGTCCCTCAAATCTATCGTGTATGAATCGCCTGTGGAGACGGAAATGGATCTCGTGGCGAGACTCGTCTGCGCTGCTGTTACTGTCATAGAAACTCCAGGTGTGTTCGACCGTGACCGCCAATCCATGCTGCATCAGTGTCATGCATGCATCACGTCTCATGGTGGAACCTTTAAGCATCTGTTGTAATATCATGAAATGCATCCATCTCGTACTGCATTGTTAATATTATGTCAAATGTTTGCCGCTAATTACTGTCTTGTGTCATTTCTGCTTCTTGTGCTTCTGCTACTACTTTCCCGTGATGTTTCCGGTTATGGGTTCCTATGCGATTCACATTCCTTTTAGATGTTACCTACCTCCCCTAAACATTTGTGCCAATATTTTTGAGACACCCTGTATACAGCAATACCTCTATTAGCACGGGTTTCACTATAACACAGTTTTCAATTAAGTTTAAGTGGAAAATTTACTGTATATTAAAACTCATTCAATAGCCTAGACACGTACTCTACATATATGCTGCGTTGTTGTAGCCTAGGTACGCGTACATGTATGTTGCATTGTCGTGGCTTAGTTATGTATACATATATGCTGTGGTGCCGACTCTATTGTCTCACATGCACATGTGCCAATAGCAACGTGCAGCAGTGTTCAGTATTCTTAATTCCATCCTGGTGCGACAACGTGATAGTTTTTCAGACTTTTCATTTCACAATTTATTTTTTTTACTCCTTTAAATACGATTTAAAATATATTTGCATCTTGGCTAGAAATCGTTGCCAACAGTATGCGTTCTGTTTGGCAGCATGTTTTGTCCCATTTGGCAAATGATTTCACTGGTTTTGATTCCCAAATTCAGACAATTATTGAAGACATTGTGAAGATCGGAAAAGACTTGCTTTTTTTTAGGAGCATTTAGCAACTAAGGCCATATTGCAAAAAGACTTGGGATTTGAAACTTTGGACCCTGCCAATGTATGTGACTGCATTGACTTAGATGATGCAACTCTCCTTGAAACTGATGGGCAAACCGCATATGAAGAAAAGGAAAACAATTCTGAAATGGAAAACACTGACGTGGCACCAAAGAATTTAACAGAAGAATTGGATAAAGTTTTTTTGGGGGGTTGAAGGCAAGCGAGGCGATTATGAATGGAGATCCGGATGTTGAACGTAGCGTCAAGATATGGCAATTTTACAAGATGGGATTCATTGCTAAGACTTGTACTCCGAGAAAAAGAAGAGATGACTTCATCAGACTTTATTATTGAAATACCTAAATAAACAAAGCTATTTCCTCATCTCTCATGACCTTTTCATTAATAAAATTTTTGCAGTATTTTTTATTTCAAGTCCTTTTAATTGACTGTCAAGTGCAAATTGTTTATAGATTTATTATAATTTGTTTATAGACAGTTTCTCTGATATACATTCAATTAAAACCCATTATAATTATACCTTAATCAGCATGGTTTCACATAACACGGAACAGTTTTGGTATCAATTATCAGTGCTATTGGGGTATTGCTGTACCTGTTTTTTGATACCATGGCCTTATTTTCTTCAGTGCCCCTCATCTGAATGTAATAACCCAACTCCTAGTTTATGGATTTTCATCAAATTTTATATTTTATATTCCACTCTTTTAGAAACATGTGGAGCTATTGTATATCTCATAGAAATCAGATTAGTAGAAATCTGGCAGTAATTATTTCTTTGCTGTTCGTCTGCATGTAACAACCTGACTCTCAGTTTATGGATATTCATGAAATATATTTTGCTCTTTCAGAATGAATTATCGAGCCCTCCCAAATTTCATTAAAATCGGGTCAGTAGAAATCCGGCAGTGATTATTTATGTTTTTTTCATACATATTACATATGCTATCGATATACCATATAGTAGCTGAACAATTGTAAAAGTAGGGCAAATGAGAACAACCTCATTTAGCCATATATTATGACCGTAATTGTTCAGTCATAATGCATGGCTAGATGGACTCTCAGAATTGTTTTCCAGGTTTTCCTGATTTGTTGGAAGAAATACCCAAGTTTCTATAGGGGGGGGGGAATCTTATTAACCTCACCTGAGCTTGACTAACTCAGCCATGGAATGAAAAAAAGCCCATAAAAGTGCCTCCTGTAATTTATATGATTATACCCAGGGCCTTTTCCACCTGATGTGGAGAAGACTGACTATAATGCTGTGATGCCTACAAAGACTATGGCTGAGTAACTGGATATTATGTTTGTAACAGTGCAATGATTGGAGGAAAGAATGTGCAACCTTGCAGATGCACAGAACTAACATGTTTGTGGTTCGTACATAAAAGTTCCTTTTTTTTTGCCAGTTACAATTTGTGGTTAGCATTAGTAGAGGCATACGATGCAAAAAAGCATTGTTGTCATTAGCTTTTCAGTCATTATTATTATTAGCTATATGGTGCAAGGAAGCCTCAGGCTTATGCTGCACCAACCAAAAAAAAAAAAAAAAAAAAATTTCCGAGTTACCCTGAGAGAGAGTGTCAAAAGAAGAAGGGAATCACCAAGAAAGAGAAGAATGATGATATCCAGCTCTGGACACTGGGTGTGCCAAGCCCATACTCACCAGATGTGAGCCCCCTGGGTTAATATGCTGGTGTCAGTGAGTGTCTCACTTTTTTCACTATGACAAAAAAGAAAAGGACTCAAATAGGTATTGTAGCAGCATTATTGGTGGCATATGATGCAAGAAAGCTAACTTATAGATTATCATCCAAATTAAAAAAAAAAAAAAAAAAAAACACATTTCATCTATCCATTCCCTCCAAAAGTTTGTCTGGTTCTTCCTTGAATCTGTTTAAGCTATCAACTTAAAAAATGACAGAAGTTTGTTCCAGTGTTCAACCACCTGCTGGTTAAAGGTAAACTTCTACACATATATTCTACAACTGTTTTTCCTCAACTTCAGTTTACGCCCCCTCAGGTGCACAACCTGAGCAAGAGGAAGAATCTGATCAGCACTGAGCTTGCTCTAACCAAATATGCAGAACTTAAGTCACTTTTTGCAAGAGCAAACCTTTACTCGCCTCGCCAATCTTGTTATCCTTCACCGTACTCGTTCTAGCAACTCTACATCCTTCCTAAAATGAGGCCTCCAAGCCTGTGCACAGTACTCAAGATGTGGCCTGACCATTGCCTTATACAAAGGGATAATCACCTCCTTTTCCCTGCTAGCAAAATTCCTGTATATCATTGCCAAGATGCCATGAGCTGCTCTGGCAGCCTGTCTGCACTGCCCAGAAAACTTCATATCTGATTGCAAAATTACCCCCAGGTCCTTTTAGTTCTCACTACCCTGAGTGTAGTACTACACAGTTGGTAGGTTACTCTGGGGTTACGGCTACCCATATGCCATACTTTGATAATTGCAATGTTAAACCTCAGTTGCCACCTCTCAGCCCATCTGCCTGACTTTTCTAGATCGTGTTGCAGTAGTGTACTGTCATTAGGAACACTGCCAACCTTCGTATCATCTGCAAACTGGGACATTAAGTCTGATATACCTTCATCAGTATCATTGATAAATATAGAAAAGAACAATTGGCCCAACACCGAACCCTGAGGGCCTCCTAGAAGTCTGCATGGACCTACATTTTTTATTTTTACCCAGCCTGACACGAGAGTGCCTCCGTAGCCAGGTGGGCAGGAGCAGCAGTGCGTAGCACATGCTTCTTGATTAGACCGGGGTTCGAGCCTGTGACCACCAAATATGGAGGATGCGGAAAGGTCAGGGAATAACCACTGTATATCCCTGGAACGATGTGGCCTTAGTTGCTAATGCTCCTAAAAACCAAACAACAACAACCTGACACGAGCCAAAATTTGTTTTTCAAATTCATTTCCCCACCAGAACCAATTTTTATCCCACTCCGATTGAAGCTTTTTATATAAATAAAATCGCTAGCATTACTTTGAAGTTTCAAAATAATAAAAAAAATAAACTTTCAGTTCAGATTCAAAATTCAGTATTAAAAATTATATAACAATAATAATTATTCAAAATAATTATCAATATTAATTATATAAAAAAGAAAATATGATAAGTTTTCAATTTACCATATTTAATATAATTCCAAAACAAATATCGATATCCACCTCTATTTAAATTTAAAAATTAGAACTGACTGTCACTTCTGTCACTGGCAATTCTCACTGTATGAATGATGTGTAAGCATTTATTTCCCTTACCTGTATTTCTGAATTATTGGTCAGTATTGGATATAGCAAAGAAGCAGTTAGAAAGTGTTACATGTTGACCTACTTTCAATTCTAAGAATGTTCTTAGAATTGAAAGTAGGTCAACCCAAAATCTCGAATGTTGTAGAACAAGGGATTAACGGTATCACACTTTTTTTAATAAGTACTGTATAATGTACACATACAACTAAAAAGGAACCCATTGCCAGAGGACATAATGACTCATATCATACTCTTGATGTAACGTAAATTGCAACTTAATGCCCGCTTAAGGGTAAAGGCTACTTTTCTGAGCAAAAATACAGACCACATCATTTCCATGAAAGAGTATATATTTCTGTAAATTTTGGAGACGACAGTAAAGTGCACCTTATTGGTCAATTAAAAGTGTCAACAAACAACTAATACACATTTTTTCTAAATAACCTTTAAGAATTTAAATACATAAAAAAAATATTTAAAAAAATATGCAGGAAATAGCCCAAAAAAGGTCAGAAATGTTTGGAAATAACAATTCATTACCATTACTTGTGCCCAAACATCATTCGTGTTACCTGGCCTGAAGCCCCAAGGGTCATGCCTGGGCACGTGCAGACCTCTAGGGACTCCGCTAATAACATTAGTCCACGAAGAGCGGTGTCCATTTATCTGTCTTCTCCACTCAGCCACCCTTTTATCCATAGCAGCAATTTGTCCTTAATGCCATACTGATTATTATATAAGTATAGATTAATATACAGGTTAGTATTAACCTCTTTCTTTCTAACATTACTTTTTTCACTCCATTACAGCCAGTGTGCTTCAAAGCATAAGTTTAAGCAGAACTTTATACAACATTATTTGCAAGTTTTTATACAATATTTTTTGCAAGTAATACCTACTTTCCATATTTGAGATACTACCCGAAGGAATATTTATTGAATAATCATGGGGTTTTGGGATCCTCCATACTTACAGATTGTTAACTGACAGTGGTTTGGGAGATGCAACATGTCCCTCTAAAAAATAACTGTTGCACTTTAATTGTTGGTTCAATACTAATGTTGAAACTTTCAGTACCTTAATAAATATAGGATGGTTTCTTTTCTAGTTTTAGAAGTGAAAAATTGTTTATGTGGAATTCTTTGTGACAAGGACCTGTCAGTTCACTCTCAAATATGAGTTTCTTGACATCCATGTCAACTTTTTGGACTCATTTTTTGTGTACTTTGTGTGTGCTGTGCATGCATGAGAGAGAAAGAGACAGAGAGTGGGTCAAGCACCAAATTACTTGTCTTCTGTGGTTTATTTTTGCTGACAAGAAATCCAATATTCCAGTACATAAAACATGCACCTACACTTGACACTGACTAACTCAGCCACATTGGGAAAATGCTGTTAATTTTCATCACACCACCAAGGGAATTCGAATCAAGGGATGAAGGTGCTTATATCCACTGTGCTACCACAAGGCACTCAGTGTACTGTAAACCAGTGTTTCCCAACCTGTGGTCAATGGGATTTACTATTATCATTACTAGTAGTAGTGGCATATGATGTAAGAAAGCAAGCTTATAAAGCATTAGCCAAAAAATTTGTCTAGTTCCTTGAATTTATTCATACTGCCAATTTCCATAACAACAGATGAAAGTTTGTTCCTACAATCAACCACTTGCTGACTGAAGGGTGTAGTCTGAGCAAGAGGAAAATAGCTGTCAGCATTCAGCTTGCTCAGTACTGGTGGCTTTTTTCCCATTCAGTTCCCTTCAATTTCAGTCCATTCAAAGCATAAGCAATTCAATCAGATTACCTTGCAGGTGGCTTGTCTTGGTATAGCCACAAGCCACTCTTTCATTTCCCTTACTATGTCATTGTCTGTACCCTTTCCTGCAGATCTACATCCTTTCTAAAATGAGGTTTCCAGACCTATATGGAGTACTCAAAATGTGGCCGAAACATTAACTTATACAATGGGGATAATCACACCACACCATTATCCCTGTTAGCAAAGTTCCTTTATAACATAGACAAAGCCCAATAACCTGTCCTGACAGAATGTCCGCCTTGGTCAGAGATATTCATATCTTACTGCACAATTACTTCCAATTCATTTTTCATATTCTACTACGCTGGATGTAGTACCGCATAGTTGGTAAGTTAATGTGGTATTACTTGCATTTGTCTTCGTTAAACCTTAACTGCTATTTTTCATCCCTGTCTAATTTTTTTGAATCTTGTTGCATTAGCTTATACCCTCATTACTGTCATTAACCACCATGCAAACTTTTGTATCATCAGCAAATTTGAACTTTTAGCCTGATATACCTTCATCAGTATCAATAATAAATATAGAAAACAACAATGTGCCGAACACTGAATCATGGAGGACTCCACTAATAATGTTAGTCCATGAAGAGTAGTGTCCATTAATAATCTCTGACTTCTCCCACTCAGCCATCCCTTTATCCACAACAGTAACTTGTCATTAATGCCACACTGCTCCAATTTGTACATCATTATTTTATATGAAACAGTATCAAAAGTTTTCCTGCAATCCAAGGATATGATATCAAAATTATTTTTTAATAATGCATCATAGTATCCAATAAAACTGGTCAGACAAGATCACCCCTTTTCAGTACATTCTGTGAATGTGATATGATTGCCCTGTCTAGATAGTCATGCATTTCTTCTTTAACCACAAAGTTCACTATTTTTCCTGTAACAGAAGT
This sequence comes from Mastigoproctus giganteus, assembly GCF_048544385.1. Lineage (NCBI taxonomy): Eukaryota > Metazoa > Arthropoda > Arachnida > Uropygi > Thelyphonidae > Mastigoproctus > Mastigoproctus giganteus. Next base: position 127,337,468 of record NC_143578.1, read on the forward strand.
TAAGATAACAGGTCTGGAATTACTCATGTTACCCTTGATCCCAGTTTGTGAATTTGGGATACCTCTGCACATCTCCAGTCCTTACCAACCACCACTGAATTCAAAGATGCTCTCATTATTATGCTTGAAGGTTTGCTTATCTCTTTTGCTGCCTCTCTTACAGGGACTGCCCCAAAATTTGTGGGGCCATGTACAAGAATTACTTGCGGGCCCATGGGTCATGTGCAAAACTTATACGGGATGTTTTTATAATAGTGATTTTTTAAATTTTTTATTTTTTCAAATTTTGCAGTGACTTAGAAATAATTAAGTTCTTTTACATTACACTGAGCAAAAATTTTAAATAAGAATGATATTTAATACATTAATCAAGAATATTGTTTACCAGTTGCAGTCATCGCATTCATAGGAATATGAATAAATAATAGGAACCAATAATCACACACAGCACACAAACAATACAGATATTATTGAAAGGGAGTATAACATAAAAATTACATTTTTAAATAATGTCCTATGTTCGATATCAAACAAAACATACACATTAAGAATGAAGTATATCTATACTTCTAGAAATTTTAAAGTGGACTTGCACAAGCACTCTTGGAGTAAGAAAGGGGGGTAGGCTCATTGACAGAAATGTGGAAAAGATGTGGTGATATTATTATTTAGACCGTTTTGAGCACAGGGCCATGCTTGACAGAACCGGTTCAACTATTTCTCTTCTACTTTATTCTCAGTTATCACGAGATTATTTATCTTCCTCTTAGAGTTTGATAAACTTCTGGCATCCTCTTCCCTAAAGGATTTCTTGTGTGACAGCAGATACCAAATACATATTCAGTTTTGTCAGTAACCTGAGCAGGATCATCAATCACCATTAATATCAGGTGTGCTAGTCTGATCCATCCTCTTCCTTCTGGTATTTATATAAGTAAAAAGTCTTCTGTTTTTCATTGCTTCCTCTGCCAAAGACTTCTCATAATCTGCCTTAGTTTGTCTAACCTCCTTTGGGACTTGATTGCAGACCAGTTTATATCTACCATAGGCTCCTGTATCACCTGATAGTTTGTATGCATTTTTCCCACACATTTTTCTTCACTTTCAAAATTCTCATGACTGTTCTTAATCTTATGCCAACATTCTACAACATCACACCATGCCATTATCCCTGTTAGCAAAGTTCCTTTATAACATAGACAAAGCCCAATTACCTGTCCTGACACAATGTCTGCCTTGGTGAGAGATATTCATATCTTACTGCACAATTACTCCCAATTCATTTTTCATATTCTACTACCCAGGGTGTAGTACCGCACAGTTGGTATGTTAATGTGGTATTACTTGCATTTGTCTTCGCTAAACTTTAACTGCTATTTTTCCTCCTGTGGAGAAACTGTTGAAGTTAAACATAAGAAAGGCACCTGGAGTGGATTGGATCTATCCAGTTATATTAAAGGAAGTGGCAAAGGAAATAAGCAAACCCTTAGCCATAATTATGAGAGCATCCTTGGACTCAGGGAAGGTCCTCACGGACTGGAGATGTGGAAATGTATTCCCAATTCACAAAGGGGGAGATTGAAGGGTGACAAATAATTACAGACCAGTTAGTTTAACTTATGTTTTCATAAAATAATGGAGTCACTGGTTAAAGATGCATTGCAGGATCATCTAGACAAGACTGCAGCAATAATTCAGACACAGCATGGGTTTGTTAAGGGAACTGTTGTCTGACAAATTTGATTGGTTATTATGATGTGGTTACAAAGGAACTGGATGCAAAAAATTGCTACAATGGATAAAAGGATAGTTGAGTGGAAGAAGACAGAGGGTGGTAATCAATGGGTGCTGCTCTTCATGGACTAATGTTATTAGTGGAGTCCCACAGTGTTCGGTGGTGGGTCCACTGTTGGTTTGTATATTTATCAATGATATTGATGAAAGTATATCAGGCTTAGTGTCGAAGTTTGCAGATGATACAAAGGTTGGCACGGTTGTTAACGACAGTAATGACAGTGTCATGGCAATAACAGGATGTAGAAAATTTTAGCAGATGGGTTGAGAAGTGGCAACTGAAGTTTAACCTTGACAAATGCAAAGTACTGCATATGGGTAGAAGTAACCCCAGAGAAATGTACCAACTGTGTGGTACTACACTTAAGGTGGTAGAAAATGAAAAAGATCTGGGAGTAATTGTTCAGTCAGATATGAAGTTTTCTGAGCAATGCAGACAAGCTGCCAGGGGAGGTCATGGGGTTTTGTCAATGATATATAGGAATTTTGCTAGCAGGGAAAAGGAGGTGATTGTCCCTCTGTATAAGGCAGTGGTCAGGCCATGCCTTGAGTACTGCGTACAGGTCTGGAGACCTCATTTTAGGAAGGATGTAGATTTGCATGAGCGTGTACAGAGAAGGGCAACAAGATTGGTGAGAGGAATGAAGGGACCCTCTTACCAAGAGAGGCTTAAGTTCTGCAAATTGCAGTGGCTGGAAACTAGGCACCTGCACGATGATCTGATTGAGGTGTATAAGTCCTTGAATGGGTTGAGCACGCTGAATTCTTAAGGGATTCTTCCACTTGTTCAGATTAGCATTAGTAGAGGCATTTGATGCAAGAAAGCAAGCTTATGCAGCATCAGCCAAAAAAAAAAAAAAACCCACTTCCACTTCACCCCTCTGTTCGTTCCAAATACCTGTCCAGCTGAGCCTTAAACTTATTTAGGCTATCAACCTCCACCACAAGGGATGGAAGTCTGTTCCACCAACCAACCACCTGCTGGCTAAAGGCAAATTTCCTCACGTCTATCCTACATCTGTCTTTCCTCAATTTGAATTTATGCCCTCTCAGGTGATTTTTCTGAGCTAGAGGAAGAATCCCATCAGCATTGAGCATGCTTAAACCATTCAAGGCTTTATACACCTCTATCAGATCACCTCGCTGGTGCCTAGTCTCCAGACACTGTAATTTGCAAAACTTAAGCCTTTCTTCATAAGAGCACCCCTTTGTTCCATTCACTAATCATGTTGCCCTTCTCTGTACTCGTTCCAGCAGCTCTACATCCTTCTTGAAATGAGGCCTCCAGACCTGTATACAGTACTCTAGGTGTGGCCTGACCATTGCCTTATACAAGGGAATAATCACCTCCTTATCCCTGCTGGAAAAATGCCCGTATATCATTGACAATACTCCATGAGCTACTCTTGCAGCCCGTCTGCACTGCTCAGAGAACTTCATATCTGCCTGCACAACCACCCCCAGTCCCTTTCATTCTCTACCACTGTCAGTGTAGTACCACAGAGTTGATACGTTGCTCTGGGGTTGCTGTTTCCCATGTGTAGTACTTTACATTTGTCAATGTTAAACTTCATTTGCCACCCCTCAGCCCATCTGCTCAACCTTTCCAGATCCTATTGCAGCAGCAGCATAGTGTCAGTAGTGTCCTTGACAACCCTGCCAACCTTTGTATCATCTGCAAACTTGGACATTAAGCTTGATATACCATCATCAATATCATTTATAAATACAGAAAACAATAATGGACCCAACACTGAACCCTGAGGGACTCCACTAATAACATTAGTCCACGATGAGCAGTGTCCATTGATTACCACTCTCTGTCTTCTCCCCCTCAACCACCCCTTTATCCATAGCGGCAATTTGCCTCCAATGTCACACTGCTCCAATTTGTGTAGCAGTCTTCCATGTGCAACAGTATCAAAAGCCTTTCTAAGATCCAAGTATATAATATCAAAGTTATTCCCTGCATCCAGTTCTTTTGTGACTGCATCATAATATCCAATCAAGTTGGTCAGGCAAGACTTCCCCTTAACAAAACCATGCTGTGTCTGAGCTATAACTGAAGTCTTGTCTAAATGATCCTGCAGTGCTTCTTTAACCAGTGCTTCCATTAATTTTCCTGGAACAGAAGTTAAGCTCACAGGTCTATAATTACTTGTGTCAGCCTTTGATCCTCCTTTGTGAATTGGGGTCACATTTGCACATTTCCAGTCTATGGGTACCTGCCCTGAGTCCAAGGAAGCTCTCATAATTATGGCTAAGGGTTTGCTTACTTCCTTTGCTGCCTCCTTTAATATAACTGGATAGATCCCATCCACCCCGGGTGCCTTTCTTGTGTTTATCTTCAACAGTTTCTCCTCCACTTTACTCCCAGTTATTTCAAGATTCTGTAGCTTACTGTTAGAGTTGAATACACCTCTGGCATTCCCCTTGCTGAATAACTCCTCATGTGTGAATGTCGATGCAAAATATTCATTTAGTTTGTTAGCTACCTGAGCAGGATCATCAACAGTTGACCCATCAATATCAAGTGGACCAATCTGATTCATCCCCTTCCTTCTAGAGTTAACATAAGTAAAGAACTCTTTGCTGTTTTTCTTTGCATCCCTTGCCAAGGATTTCTCGTAATCTGCCTTTGCCTGCCTAACCTCCTTTGTAACTTGGTTGCATATCAACTTGTATCTATTATAGGCTTCTGTGTCATGTGTTAATTTGTACGTATCCCATGCATTTTTCTTCTCTGCCATATGCCTCATTAGTTCATCTGACATCCATTTTGGCCTAAACCTTGAACAATATTTCTTAGTTGGTATGTAAAGCCTAGTAGCTTCCAAGATAAGTTCTTTGAATGCTTCCCAAAGATTACGAACCTAAGGGGGCATAAATTCAAATTAAGGAAAGACAGATATAGAATAGATGTGCGGAAATTTGCCTTTAGCCAGCGGGTGGTTAATTTCTGGAACAAACTTCCATCTGTCGTTGTGGATGTTGATAGGTTAAATAAATTTAAGGAGGAACTGGAGAAACATTTAGAGGGAATGGTTGTGTGGATTTTTTTTTTTTTTCTTTTTTTTTTCTTTTTTTTTTTCTTTTTTTTTTTTTCATTTTGGCTGATGCTGCATAAGCTCATACACTTGCTTTCTTGCATCACATGCTACTACTACTATCACATATCCATTTAGGTCTAAACATTGAACTGTGATTCTTAGTTGTTATGTAAAGCATAGTAGTTTATGTGATTACTTCCCTGAATTCTTCCCATTTTAGAATTAGCTGTTGGTAACTTCATCAGTTACCAACAACTTATTATAAATGTTGGTAACTTCATTAGTCACCAACACCTAATTTTAAATTCTATACTGTTGTGTTGTATAGAATTTAAAAACTGTGTGAGACCACTGTAGTCATCTTTGCAAAAGAAACCCTTCATGGGAGATATGTCTTTAAGAAAATTCCACTTTAATACACTTTGTGCTTTGTAGTGGTTCTTTTATCTTCATATTATTAATCTGTGAAGAAGTATTGCTGATAATCAGGTTAAAAGATATTGCTCTTTCTTCTTGCCTTTCTAACATGCTGTTTTTGAAAACAGTCATGTAGTAAATCCACAAAAGTTTTGTAAGTATGTGAGTGATCAACCCATAAGTTCCAGCCAATATCTGGAAAGTTAATCTGCATTATAAGACATTCTGATTTTCTGGCTTACTGTATTTCTCTGTATAGTTGTTGGTTATACTCATCATAAGCATTAGGCCTATAACACACTCCTACTCTCAGTTTTATTTTTGTAGTGCTTATGTCACACCAGCCTGACTCATCTTTGCTCTTACGACGCATCAACTGGGTGCACTTCCTTAGATTTAATGTGCTTCTTAAATAGAGGAGCATAACCCCACCCCTCCTCTCTCCTGTCTGTGTTATACTTCCCCTTTTCAAATTCTGCATCTATTATGTCCTAGTAACACCACATCTCTGATATCCCTAGATTCTCCTCATTTTATGACTTAAGCAGTACTTCAAATTTATTAAACTGATTTTCTATTCTCCTGGCTTTACTATGCATTCTAGTGTACCTGCATTTGTTCTTAATCTGAATTACCCTAACACAGCCCATGTATTTTCTTGTTCCATGAGATACCCTCCCGCAACGTTCCTTGAAGCCTCATTTTTCAGGCTGCTGCATGTTTCCCTAGAAGCAGTGTATAATCACATATACAGTAAGACCCCCGTATCCGCAGGGGATTTTCAAGGCTGAAACTGCGGATATAAGCGAACACCTGCTGACCCTATATATGATTTTCTTGCACATACATACATATAATAAAGTTAAATTGATAAAATAAACACACAAACATACCAACATTAGATATGGTAATAATAAAGTACAGCAGACTCTCGATTAACTGGAAAGCGGATTAACCGGGACACTTCAAGAGTCCAAATTAAAAAAAAAAAAAAATCCAACCAGAAATCATAAAATTCAAGTAATAACTAGAATAGGTATAAACAGATATTTTGCGAGTCGTAAATAAGCAACAAGAACTACGTTATAAGTTGTCATTGGGAGATTAATGTACCTATTAACTTGCAACCCCCCACTGTCTTCACATCTACCGCTCAAAACAAAAAAAAAAGGAGACCAAATGTTTAGTTCGATTTAGTGCATTGCGTCGATCGTTGTGTTCCGTTGCACTGCAAAAGGACAAATTTTGTTTTGTTATTTATGTCAGGGATGTTGGAATTTTTTTTGTTTGTTTAAAAATTGCAAAAATGATGGGCAAACACAAGAGTTGTGCTTTCAAATTAAACAAAAACTTGAAATTATTCAAAAGTTTGAAAACAGTGCATCCATTAAATCTCTAAAGAACCATTATAATGTTGGTGACTAAACCATATGTGACATTGTAAAAATAAAGGAAAGTTATTTGATTTAAAATCAATGTCGCAAAAAATAAAGGGCAGCATCGTGTTGGACATGCGAGTAGTATATGTTAAGTTGTTTCATTTTTTTTTCCGTGGTTAACCCTGGGCAACTGATTAAGCGGATACGGTGGCACACAGATATATACCTGCTGCTGTGCTGTTGTTAATCTATTAATCAGTATCCCTCCCCCATGGTAGCAGTTTTCTGACCTACCAAGCACTGCTTCGATAGCATCACAAAATATTCTTGCACTCTTCTTTCATCGTCCCCTGTCCCCCCAAAAACAGTGTCGGATGTTAACAAGCACCGACCATGCTGAGAAAAATTGTACTCTGTGAACCTTGTACGGTCTCTCCAGGTTTGAATTGATTGACAAGGCTCTCATCATGCACTCTCTTCTATCATGTCTGGGCAGAAATGCACACACTTTTAATTTTAACCTGACTTTTTCTCAGCATTGCACCATATTTTTTTTAAATAAGTCCTCAGATATTACTCTTAGTATCATTAGTGGCAACATGTACAACAGTTTTAGCTTTCATATCCTTAAAAGATATCTGCTCTAGATGTCATAATCTTTTTCCATTTGCCATTTCCCTGACCATATGGTTGATGACAATGACCGTCTCTTTTGGGACCTGTGCATTCTGTGTTGGAGATGGTTGCTGCATGACTGTAAACTCCTGTTGAGGTGGACAGTTGAGAGCTTGATGGCCTCCATTCTAATTCCTTTTCTGCATTCATTCAATTTTTCAAGCTCTCATAAATGGCCATCAGAATGCTGAATTTGTGCCTAATTTCCTCATACTTTTTTGCCTCTACTGGATTATGAATAGTAATACATCTGTTGAAAGTACATTACAGCTAGTGTTAACAAGAATTCTTTGCTATTTTTATTTTCATCCATAGCTAAATATTTATTCAAATCTGCCTTGTTATAACTGATGCCTAATTGTAGATAAGTTTATACTTACTGTAGGTTTTTGTGTCCAGTTCCTTTGTGATCTTTTCTGCCTCTAGTTCCAGTAATAATTTATGATCAACTCTTGCCACTAGTAGTTCATATTCATCAAATTAGGTGTAAAGATTGAACAGTATCAGCTAGGTGGTTTAAAAAGTTTTATAGTTTCTATAATTATTCCCCTAAATGCATTTGATTTAGCATTTGTATGCTAAATCAAATGCATCGTATGGTTCCATGGAAAAGAATTTATTGAGGTCAATGTAATCAATGCTGTAAAGTAAAATTGCATAGAGGAGAACACAAGATTGAACAAATTATCCTTTGTGAAGTTTAATAGGGAAATTCCAGTTATGTAATAAAGTATGGAAAGGTGAAGGTTGTCTCACTTTGTTAGTCACCCTCCACCCTAAATACGTTATTATCAGTACTTGCTTATTTTCACCCTTTTCAGGAGGAAAAAAGAAAAAACATTTATGAGTTATGTTAATCACAAAAATTCTACCTATATGATAAAGCATTAGCTTTAGCAGAGGCATATGATACAAGAAAGCAAGCTTATGCAGCATCAGCCAAAAAAAAAAAAAAAACCACTTTACATTTCACCTATTCATTGGCTCTAAATGTTTGTCCAGTTCTTCCTTGAATTCATTTAAGCTATCAACTTCCACAATCCACAATGACAGATGAAGTTTGTTCCAGTAATTAGTCACCCTCTGGCTTAAATGCAAATTTATGCATATCTATTCTGCAACTCAGTTTCCTCAATTTGAATTTATGTTCCCACAAGTACATAATCTGAGCAAGAGGAAGAATCCCATCAGCTTGCTCAAACCATTCAAGGCCTTATACGCCTCAATCAGATCACCTTGCAGGTGCCTAGTCTCGACATGCTGCAATTTGCAGAACTTAAGCCTTTCTTGGTAAGAGAAATCCTTTTTCCCCTAAATCGTTGCCCTTCTCTGTACTCATTTCAGCAGCTCTACAACCTTCATTAACTGTGGCTTCCAGACCTGTATACAGTACTCGAGGTGTACCTTCACCATTGCCTTATACAAAGGGATAATCACCTCCACATTCCTGGTAGCAAAATTCCTATACAGTGAAACTTCCCTTTAACGGACAGCCATGGGGAAACGAAAATGTGTCCGTTAGAGAGAAGTGTCCGCTAACAAGAAGTCTGAGGAAGAAAAAAAGAAAGAAAAATCGTTAAACGTTTAATGTAAAATTAAATTGAAATATATACAGATTTTGAACAATATTTTTGTAAATAATATACAATTACATACACAAGAGATAAAGAAAAATCGTTAAACGTTTAATGTAAAATTAAATTGAAATATATACAGATTTTGAACAATATTTTTGTAAATAATATACAATTACATACACAAGAGATAAAGAAAAATCGTTAAACGTTTAATGTAAAATTAAATTAAATTATATACAGATTTTGCACAATATTTTTGTAAATAATATACATACAATTGTGCTATGCATATTATGACTTTATCTTAAGAAAAATACATACAGTAATCACTTATTTTCTTCTGCACCTTCTTCCGGCTGATAATTTTGTTTTCAACATTTGTTTGGAGTGAAGAAACCATCGAAAGTCCTTCAGTACGATACTTCAGCGGCGAAAAACATTTTTAAACGATTGATTTGTATGAGCACTTCTTCTATTTTCATCGGTGGGTCGTCGTTAATATGTTCTTCGACATAATGACCTCCTTCCATTTCTTCATCCTCATGACGAACTTCTTGAAAAATATCGATGATAATGTCGTTGATATCTATAGCACCATCTTCTGTAGTAAGGTTCGAGTCTATATCTTTGTAGCCAGGGTCACTTGTAGCTGAAGTATCGTACATTATCAATAGATGAAGTTCTTGTTCTTCTTGGTGCTCCACATTGCTGTTCTCAACTTCAATTTTTGCGTTTGAGAAGCCAGACTTTACAAAACAGTTCACGACAGTTTGTTTTCTAATTGCGTTTACTGAAGAGGAAATCCATTGAATTGCATCTAGGATGCTGATTTTCTTTGCAAGGTCACTCGCACATGTTACATCGTTCATGTTTGCAATGAGATGTCTTAAAACACGTTTTCTGTAGTGAAGTTTAAAATTTTTTATTATCCCTTGATCCAAGGGCTGACACTCTGCAGATGTGTTTGGTGGCAGAAAAACGATTTGAATGTTGGACAATTCAATGTGCGGGTGAGATGCAGCATTATCCATGAACAGAATAATTTTTCTGTTTTGACGAATCATGTTCTGGTTAAAGTGACTTATCCATTCGCTCATGATATCTCGTGTCATCCATGCTTTTTTATTAGACTTCCAGTCAACATCCAAAAGATTCAACTTTATGCCCTTGAAACAACGAGGGTCTTGTGGGTTTCCTATAACAAGAGGTTGTTCAAAGTCTCCCAGCATATTTGTACACAGTAGTACAGTCAAGCATTCCTTAGAAATTTTTCCGCCCTGGCACTTTTTGTTTTTAAGACTCATTGTTTTTTCAGGAAGAGCTTTAAAAAACAACCCTGTTTCGTAACAGTTGTAAATATCCTTAGCTTCAAAATCACAACATAAATCTTCCAATTTGAGGGTCCACTCTGTTACAACCCCAGTATCAACAGATCCACCTTCACCACTTACGGTTTTCCAAGAAATTTTATGCCGAGTTTTGAACTTGTCTAGCTATCCCACAGAAGCTTTGAACTCATTTACTCCCATAGATTTCGCAACCTCCAAAGCCTTTTCCCTAATAATAGGCCCATTAACGGGAATTTTTTTTAGTACGTGCACGACAAAACCACTCGTACATAACATTGTCAATTTGAAGTCCAACAGTTTTCGGGAATGATTTTTGAACCTGATCATTTCCGTGTTGCCAAAATTGTTTGAGCAGTTCATTTTTTTTCTTTAGGATGTCGCTTACCTGCATCTTCCCGATTTTGAATTTTGCAACGAGATTGCGAACACTATTTTTTTGCCGATCATACGCATTAATGAGTTCGACTTGATCTTTTAAAGTTAAATGTTTAGAAGAAGACATTGTGCACTTCAAACGACACTGAACAAAACTGAAAACTGAAACTGAAAAGACGAAAGGCCGACCACATTCCCCTCCCCCTGCCACACCGAATTCATCAGAAGTTTTACACATGCCTTAAAATTCTTGAAAAAGGGTTTAGAACTGCGAGTAAACCTTGATAAAATTTAGAGAATCGGAAATAGAAAAACACACGATTGAGGCAATACGTGGAAGAAAAGTTCCTAGAAAAGGTCCGTAAGCTCTCCCGCTGTCCGTTATGGGGGGATCAAATTAAGTGCTAATCTAAACGAAACAGTGCAGATTGCCTGTCCGCGTCCATTACAGAGAATGTCCGCTAGACAGAAGCTGCAAACACGTTAAAACCAATAGAGGTGAGTTGGGGAATTTGAAAATGTCCGTTGTAGAGAGATGTCCGTTAGGAGAAGTTTCACTGTATATCAGGAGTGGCCAGCTTAATTTGTGATGCGATCTACTTTTTTCCTTCAAAATGTGCCGCGATCTCCTATCTCAAATTTCATTGCACAAGGTGCACAAATTGAGGGATGACTGTATATTTAAAATTCGTCGTGATCGACCGAAATTAAATCCGCGATCGACTCGTTGGCCACCCCTGCTGTGTATCATTGACAAGACTCCATGACCTGCTCTGCCAGTCTGTCTTGCATTGCCCAGCAAACTTCATATTCAATTCCACAATTACTACCAGGTCTTTTTCATTCTCCACTACCCTGATTGTGGAACCACACAGTTGTTACATTACTCTGGAGTTACTGTTACGCATATGCACTCCTTTGTTTTTGTCAATGTTAAATTTCAGCTGCTACCTCACAGCCCATCTGCCTAATTTTTCTAGATCCTGTTGCAGTAGCATACTGTCTACTGTCATCAACAACCTTGTCAACCTTCATATTCTGCAACCTTGTACATTAAGCCTAATATACCCTCATCAATATCATTGATAAATATAGAAAACAAGAATGGGCCCAACGCAGAACCTTGGGGACTCCACTAATAACATTAGTAGACTCAACCATCCCTTTATCAATAGCAGCAACTTGCCCTTAATGCCATACTGTTGCAGTTTTTACAGCAGCCTTTTATTATTATTATCCATATGATGCAAGGAAGCCTGAGGCTTATGCTGCACCAGGAAAAAAAAGTTCCTGAGTAACCCAGAGAGAGAGAGAGAGACAGACAGACAGAGACAGAGAGAGAGAGAGAGAGTCAAAAGTAGAAGGGAATCACCAGAAAGAGAAGAATGATGATATCCAGCTCAGGACCCTGGGTGTGCCAAGCCTATACTCACTAGATGTGAGCCCCCCGGGGTTAATGCGAATAGTATCAAAAGCTTTCCTGAATTACAAGTATGTGATATCAAAATTATTTTCTGCATCTAGTTCCTTTGTGAACACTTCATTGTATCCAGTCAAATTGGTCAGACAAGATTTCCCCTTAACAAACCAATGCTGTTTCTGAACTATAACTGCAGTCTTGTCTAGATGACCCTGCAATGCTTCTTGAATGTGAATCCATTATTTCCCCAGAACAGAAATTAAATTAACAGGTCTGTAATTACTCTTCAACCATTGAACCCCCTTTGTGAGTTGGGGATACATTTGCACATTTCCAGTCCGTGGGGACTTCCCTTGAGTCCAAGGATACGCTCATAATTATGGATAAGGGTTTGCTTACATCCTTTGCTGCCTCCTTTAATATAACTGTATAGATCCCATCCACTACAGGTGCCTTTCTTATGTTTAACTTCAACCATTTCTTTTCCACTTTGCTCTTAGTTAGTACAAAATCATTTAACTCCCTGTTAGAGTTAGTTTCATAAACTTCTGGCCTCGTCTTCCCTATAGAATTCCTAATGTGACTATAGATGGAAAATACTCATTCATTTAGTTTGTCGGCTACCTGAGCAGTATCATCAACAAGTGAACCTCCAATATCATGTGGACCAATCTGATTCAACCCCTTCCTTCTAGAGTTTACCTAAGTAAAAAAGTATTTGCTGTTTTTCATCGCATCCTTTGCCAGTGATTTCTTGTAATCTGTCTTCGCTTGCCTTACCTCTCCTTTGTGACTGAATTACGGACTAACTTATATTTATCGTAGGTCTTTGTGTCACCTGATAATTTATATGCATCCCATGCATTTTATCTCTCTGCCATGGGTTTCATTAGTTCATCCGACATCCATTTAGGCCTAATAAACCTTGAACAGTATTTCTTAGTTAATATGAAAACCTTGTAGCTTCCAAGGTTAAATCCTTGAATGCTTCCCATTTACAATTTGTTGTTGGCAGTGGTGAGCCGTGAATATTTTAACAAGGAGCTCACAGTTTTTCCGAGTTTCTACCAAGTAAATTTGATCGGTCACGGAAGTGACATCATCCGCAGCGTCCACCAGAGGTGCTTTCCACGCTTGCACTACTGTAGTGTGATTAGAGCGCATGACGCATTTTTCATGATTGGTATATCTCGAGTCGGGCAGATTCAGTTAGGTGGACAGATGTGACTTATTACCCCCTTAACCATGCATATAAGTGAATGTGTAAAACGTTTCTAGGTCTATCCAAAAAAAAAAAAAAAAAAAAAAAACTTAAAAACCTGGTTCATGCCTCACCTTACGATGATAACTGGATACAACAGTGTCTGGAGTTCCAACTTTTTAGAATTTTGGAATAGTATGATGTCACAATCATGCTTCCTGAAGTTACTACAGCAGTAAGTATGATTGCAACAATACAAATATTTGTCAACAATTTCTTTTTTTGTCTTGCATTTTCATTACATTCCATTGTTAGGTGCCCCTAACAGCTGCGTACTTCAACTACAAGATTGGTCCATCAGTCAGTGCTGTTTTACAGAGACATTTAGATATGTTGCAATCGCAAGTATACATCTCTTACTTTAGTTATCATAAATCGATATATAGTATCTTGTCTTCCAGAAATTATGAAAATTTGTGAATGATCAATACAATATTTACAATAAAAAAGCTCTTTTATTTCATAATCAATATATACAAATCAAAATACCTGAAAGAAACATGAAGGATGTTTCATATAAACCATCTACCACGTGTGCTCGGCACACACAACTTTTTTATTCATTTTTTTTTTAACAACTAGGAAAATATAATGGATACGTTATTTTCATGATAAAATTTTAATATTGCGAATAAAAAAAAACATGACATATTTCCCATATCACAAATAACATAAAAACTATCATAAAACATTGCACAATATAATAACAAACTTTCTAGAAAAAGTACACAAAAATTCACAGATTACATGAAAAAAAATTATTTCACAAATGCCGACCAGGCTAGCCGGGTGGGTAAAGTGCCTGCCTGGCAACCCAAAGGTCGTGGCTTCAAATCCCACCTCGGGCTTGGATCAAAGTACTGTAAAAACCTTGGGAGGTGCATTATGGCCACAGAAGCCGAAGCGCCAACAACTACCAAAAAAAAAAAAAAAAAAATCACAAATATTCAAGAAAACTTTTTTCTAAAAATTGCCATATGCAATTTACTTCTTTATTAATATTTGTTGTCGATCTTCTGCTTTGCTCAATAGCTGAGCAGTGATTACAGAGAAATGATTTGATATGATCCGTATCAAATTGAAGCAGTGGTTTTCTATTTAGATGTATGGTTATCATAATCTCCAACGTGTTTAATTTGTCGCAATATTATTCATTACGCTGAAAGCTCACTCAGCTTCAGCACTGCTAATCGCAATGGTTTCAAAGATATTTCTGGCTTTCTTAATTGAAAAGGGAATTTCACTCAATTTTAAAGATAAACTGTCTTCGACAAAATCTCTAAAATCATTAATTTTTATTTCATATTTTATTAGAAAACTTAAATTTCGTATTCAGTTTTCACTGTCTTGGCACCAAGACAAAAGTTCTTTCATATTCCACGATTTTGGGTAGCATATGTTTAAAATTTCTTTCAGTGGTATTGTTATTTTCTTTATTTAATTTAAAATCGCCCTGTTGCATTAATAATATCTTATCATTTAAGGATAAAACAATGCATTTAATAACTTGTCACGAGGTAATTTTTTTTACTTTCGATTTTGATTCCTTCAAATTCTTTCCACTTCAACATGCTCTCAATTTTAGCTTCATAATTTCCTTCAGAATTTTTCAAATTAGCAATAGTATTGATAGTTCAAATAATTAATTTATATGCTTTTACCATTGTGATTCTGTAAAGCTTCTGAAAAGTAAGAGCGCTCCTGCAGGATGTCGATCATTAGTGCTAAATGATTAAGAAATTCCAAGTTTAAAAGTCGATTTAATAATCCGGAATATTTAACTTCTGATTCAAAATGTTTGCAGAAAGCGGGATAATTCCTCCAATCCATAATTGCCTTCCGCAAGCTACAAGCTGCTCATCGTGGCCCAAACACACAACCAATCTTTATAGTTTCCACATCAAGTTCTTTAGCAATCATCCTTAATTCATGCTAGTTTTTTGGAGATTGGTGATAGTTTTTTTTTTAAATTATTGCCTGTATGCCATTATATTTTAGAATATTTTCTACACAGTGAAAGCCTCAACAAAGTTTCGAAATCTGCCAACATTTCATCTTTGTAAAGTTTATATAATATAAACTCCAGGGGTCGACATCTGGTGAGTATGGGCTTGGCACACCGGGGTCCTGATCTGGATATCATCATTCTTCTCTTCGTTGGTGATTCCCTTCTACTTCTCTCTCTCTCAGGGTAACTTAAAATTTTTTTTTTTTTTTTTTTTTTTGGCTGGTGCTTCAAAAGCCTAAGGCTTCCTTGCACCATATGCCTAATGATAATAACAAAGATAATGATCTTAGTTGCCTCAATCCCCTCCTTCTACATAGCTACTCTCACTAGTTCTTTGAGTACCGTGCAAAATGTCAGAATCACACGGATATTTAGCTTCTGTGAGCTAAATTCCAGTAAACTTCGACAGGAGAAATTTACTGGAAGGTGTGGATCACTCACTTCTCTGAAAAACATATACCTGTTTGTCAGAGCAAAGGGAAACCATAACACAGGTTGACCAGAGGCTATAATTCATGTTGTGAAACTTCTTAATCCTCTAACTGGCTATGGAAAGCATATTGACTAGTGTGACTTCTCGGTATGTAACTGCATATAACGACACCACTAACATTGTGAAACGGTAATCCCTTTCGCCCTTAATTCACACTTTCTAATTACCAAAATTGCCTATAAAGGCTTTTGGTGAGAACAATGCATACAACGTTCTCTACTAATCTGTTCGTTACATGAAAATCTTCTTCGTTCAACAGACTGTTTTGAGCTATGCTGTTTGTCAATTTTTTCAAACTCAAACTCATCTTTAGTGTTAGATGACGATGATGGTGGATTGCTTTATATTTCAACTCCTGGGGCAGGATATGAGGGTTTCCTATTCTGAGTGCTATGTCACATAAACCTTCCTTTGCTTTGCTTTGTTGTCTATCTGTTAATAAACATCTGTACTTGAGGTCAACATAAACGCTAGCTAATATTACATCTTTTCCAAATAAAGATTTTTTCCTTAACTTTAATGGAGGTCATGACACCTTCAGTTATGGGACCATATACCTTGGAGAGGCAGTAGATCAGAGGCTTACATTCCTTTAGGAACTGACTGGGAGTCACGTCTTCATCTTGAATCTTCTTTGTAGTAGTAGTATGTGGTTGGTAAAGCAAGTTTTTAAGTTTCTGCACCTGGTCCCACAGTATTTCTGTTAGTTCAGGGTTGGCCATGTCAATAAGGATATGTGGACATCTGTTGTGTCTTATGTAAGGTGGCCCCTAAACATTAGTTCATTTCGGCCATGGTTCTCTGTGATGGTATACAAAACTCTGTACAATGGCCAGGTATGTGTGTGTGTGTTTAGTTGTTTCTGGCCATTTAGCTACCAAGAACGTACTGCTTCTCAGTACCCGTCCACGCCACGAGTTTCAATTCCAGTAAGCAGTCCATCATCATATACAATGAAACTTCTCCTAACGGGTGCCTCTCTTTAACGGACATCTAGCCGACCGGGCTAGCCGAGTGGGTAAAGTACCTACCCGGCAACCCAAAGGTCGCGGGTTCGATTCCCGCCTCGGGCTTGGATCAAAGTACTGCAAAAACCTTGGGAGGTGCAATATGGCCACAGAAGCCGATGCGCCAATAACTACCAAATCAAAAAAAAAAAAAAAAAAAAAAACGGACATCTCTCTACAACAGACATTTTCAAATTCCCCAACTCACCTCTATTGGTTTTAACGTGTTTTCAGCTTCTGTCTAGCGGACATTCTCTTTAACGGACGCGGACAGGCAATCTGCACTGTTTCGTTTAGATTAGTACTTAATTTGATCTCCCCATAATGGACAGCGGGTGAGCTAATGGGCCATTTTCTAGGAACGTTTCTTCCACGTATTGCCTCAATCGTGTGTTTATTTTCTATTTCTGATTCTCTGAATTTTATCAAAGTTTACGTCGCGGTTCTAAACCCTTTTTCAAGAATTTTAAGGCACATGTAAAACTTCTGATGAATTCAGTGTGTGCTGGGAGGGATTTTTGTCTTTTGAGTTTCAGTTTTGGTCAGTTTTGTGTGAAGTGCACAATGTCTTCTCGTAAACATTTAACTTTAAAAGATAAAGTCGAACTTATTAATGTGTATGATCAGCAAAAAAATAGTGTTTGCAATCTCGCTGCAAAATTCAAAATCGGGAAAACACAGTTAAGCGACATCCTAAAGAAAAAAAAATTAACTGCTCAAACAATTTTGGCAACATGTAAATGATCAGGTTCAAAAATCATTCCCAAAAACTGTTGGACTTCAAATTGACAATGTTACGTAGGAGTGGTTTTGTCGCGCACGTGCTAAAAAAATTCCCATTAATGGGCCTATTATTAGGGAAAAGGCTTTGGAGGTTGCGAAATCTATGGGAGTAAATGAGTTCAAAGCTTCTGTGGGATGGCTAGACAAGTTCAAAACTCGGCATAAAATTTCTTGGAAAACCGTAAGTGGTGAAGGTGGATCTGTTGATACTGGGGTTGTAACAGAGTGGACCCTCAAATTGGAAGATTTATGTCGTGATTTTGAAGCTAAGGATATTTACAACTGTGACAAAACAGGGTTGTTTTTTAAAGCTCTTCCTGAAAAAACAATGAGTCTAAAATTCGAAAAGTGCCAGGGCTGAAAAATTTCCAAGGAACGCTTGACTGTACTATTGTGTACAAATATGCTGGGAGACTTTGAACAACCTCTTGTTATAGGAAAACCACAAAATCCTCATTGTTTCAAGGGCATAAAGTTGAATCTTTTGAATGTTAACTGGAAGTCTAATAAAAAAGTGGATGACACGATATCATGAGCGAATGGATAAGTTACTTTAACCAAAACATGATTCGTCAAAACAGAAAAATTATTCTTTTCATGGATAATGCTGCATCTCACCCGCACATTGAATTGTATCATTCAAATCGTTTTTCTGCCACCAAACACATCTGTCTAGTGTCAGCCCTTGGATCAAGGGATAATAAAAAATTTTAAACTTCACTACAGAAAACGTGTTTTAAGACATCTCATTGCAAACATGAACGATGTAACATGTGCGAGTGACCTTGCAAAGAAACTCTGCATCCTAGATGCGATTCGATGGATTTCCTCTTCACTAAAAGCAACTGTTGTGAACTGTTTTGTAAAGTCTGGCTTCTCAAACGCAAAAATTGAAGGTGTGAACAGCAATATGGAGCACCAAGAAGAACAAGAACTTCAACATCTATTGATAATGTATGATACTTCCGCTACAAGTGAGCCTGGCTACAAAGATATAGACTCAAACCTCACTACAGAAGATGGTGTCTAGATATCAACGACATTATCATCGATATTTTTCAAGAAGTTCCTCATGAGGATGAAGAAAGGGAAGGAGGTCATTCTGTCGAAGAACATATTAACGACGAACCACCGATGAAAATAGAAGAAGCGCTCATACAAATCAATCGTTTAAAAATTTTTTTCGCCGCTGAAGAAGACACTGAAGGACTTTCGATGGTTTCTTCACTCCAAACAAATGTTGAAAACAAAATTATCAGCCGGAAGAAGGTGGAGAAGAAAATAAGTGATTACTGTATGTATTTTTCTTAAGATAAAGTCCTAATATGCATAACACAATTGTATGTATATTATTTACAAAAATATTGTGCAAAATCTGTATATAATTCAATTTAATTTTACATTAAACGTTTAACGATTTTTCTTTCTTTCTTTTTTTTTCCCTCCCTCAGACTTCTTGTTGGTGGACACTTCTCTCTAACGGACACATTCTCGTTCCCCATGGCTGTCCGTTAAAGGGAAGTTTCACTGTATATGCTACCCCACCTAGTAGCTTAATCCAAAATTGTTACTTTTCCAGCATGGTGTGTAATTATTGCTTCTATTTTTGGCTTTCTAGCAGTTAGTACAACCTGTCTCACCTTACTTACAAGAGCCAGTTGCATGTGTATTTCCTAAGCCATCATAAATTGCCAGCTGTAAAGTATGAACACTACAATGCATGTGCTGGACTCTCAAGAGGCTTGAAATTTCATCCACGATGTCAGTTCACTTAAATCCTGTTCTGCATCTATGTCATCATCGGGTTCTAATTCTGGAGTCTCACCATGTGATTCATCTCTTTCACTTTCATCATTTGTTATTGAATCACCTCTCTCTTGGTCTTTATTTAATTTCTCAATGGTACTTGACATGTTGGAGGCATTATCAGTATTATTCCCTCATCCTCAAAAAAATCTTTTCTTTTTTGACTTTTTATGGCACTATATTCATATTAACGAAAGAAAAGGATTGATGTTTAAGCTTGGTGAGGAAACCAAATCTAAGATGTGGGGGTTATTTATTTATTTATTAATTTTTATTTCCCTGTACCCTAGAATTGCCATCACTGGCCATTGTATGATTTTTTTCAGCAGCTCCCCACATGCTATGTTAAAAAATCAGAATTTGCAGGAGCTGAGGGATTTTCCCATAGTTTCTTATGAGCAATGACAAAAATATTATAAAACAAAAGTCATTCATCATGCATAACTACTTACAAGTACAGTCCATTCCGGTTATTTGGGACATATCGGGACTAGTGCATTTTGCCCCGATTAAGCGGCTGCCCCAATTATCCGAAGTTTCACGTAAATAGTTAAAAATACAATGTACCCCCACCCCTTTACAATTGGTTCACTGTACAATCAAATCACGTTACGATGAACTCACCATAGTAAAGTACCATTCACTATGCGATGTGTAGTAAGCGGCAGTCATTGTGATCACGTTTGTGAATTTTGAATTTTAATTCTATTAAACAGATTCTAATTAGCAAAAATAGGAAGAATATTATCCACAGGCTATAAAAGCAAAGATATATTAAGCACAAATTTACTCTTTATTACCTTACCAATTAAAAAATTAAATGATACGTGAAAATCGGAAGAATATACCTAATAATCGGAATAATTAATACGTACTGCAATATGTACATACGAACTAGTTGACATTTTTGTTCACTGACATTTGTGGGCAGGGGGAGGTTAAAATTTAAAACAGTAAAAAGATAAGCAATCAATAACAAAGAACATGGCACACACAAATTGCAAGTAACACGATATGCGCAAGTGAGAACGGAGTAATGAGTTACAAAGCTTTAAAAATAGGAATGAAGCGAAGATCTGAAAATTAATTTTCTATATGATTGAAGATTTCATGGAAGTGTAAACACATTTCACCATAATAACCCACAGAATTCCAGCTGTCGGTATTATCGCAAATTCAATAAGATCGAGTTTACTGTCCGTTTATGATAGATTTCTCTAACAGAAAAGCCCAATAAACAGGTGACTGCCAATTGTTTTTATTGTTTTATGGTTGTGACCTCTAGAATTTCGACCGAACCATGTGGTACCGTCGGAGACAATCGTAGGGTAATCTCCTGTGCTGCGGTCTCCTGCCCTGATTAAACAGCATTTTGTCCCAATTAAGCGAAGTAAACCTCGGCTATTTTCTCGATTGGTTTCTGTTTTTTAAGATTTGCCCCAAATAAACGGCTGCCCCGATTAACCGGTGGCCCAAATAACCGGAATCCACTGTATATACATAATTGGTATTCATTTACATCTAATCTATTAATTTTTCTCATTTAATCTGTTAATACATGCTGTCATTTCCATAAAATTTCTCTCAATTAACAGTATCAACTCTCTCTAAAGCTGCAAACACTAATTCAATCTTAATCACTTCCTCATATTTCTCTTAATCAGCACTATGAATTCTCTGCACAATAGCAATCCATAAGCTCACTTAATACTAAAAATTCCATATATCTCTCTCTTAATTTAGCAATATCGATTTTCTTTACAACTCAGTACTAAACTTTTCTGTAAATTTCTCATAATTTCTTCAATTTCATTCTTACCTTAAAATAATTACAGTTTTTTTTTTTTTATCTAAGCACCCTTTTCAATACAGTTCAGAGGACTTAACTTCCATCTCTTTCATGGTGGGATTCCTTTGTGCAGATTCCTTCCAATGGAGTGCAGTGAAGTCTCTTCTTAGTTGAATTCTGCCATATAGCTTTTCCAGTACTGTCATATTTTGGGATTTCGAGAACAGTTCTCTGTTAATACTGAAGGAAATTATCACAGCAGTAGTAGAAGCCAGGACACTATCTGACTGGCTTGTTACTCGGCTTCCAGATTAACTTCTAGCACAGAAACATGCCCGGCAGAACTCTTCACTATATAGCGGGACACTCCCAAAAATGGATCCTGAACTGAACCCAGAACTACCACCGCAGATCTGCAACCCACTCCTTTTTCCATGAGAACCTTATTTATTTCCTTTTAAATAAGTAATTTATTTATGTAATTTAAACTGACCCAATCACAGTGTTATTCTTTAAACTCACTCTTCTTGCTTTGGTGGGAATCTTTTACCTCTAGATCCGGCGCCTCCGTAGCCAGGTGGGAAGGAGCAGCAGTGCGTAGCACACGCTTCTTGATTAGACCGGGGTTCGAACCCGTCACCACCAAATACGGAGGATGCAAAAAGATCAGGGAATGACCACCGCATATCCCGGAGCAATATGTCCTTAGTTGCTAATGCTCCTAAAAACCAAATAACAACAACAACAATCTCTAGATCGCTTTGCTGACAATACATTTGAACTGCTCCATACTAATGCCCTTTCCCAAAATGCACTGTGTTGCATCCTCAAGTAGCGGTGTAATAAAGGGAATAAAGTATTGTCCAAAAGCTTTTAATTTTAACTTTTCTGCACCTGCCATGTCATTGTTTACCATATTGCTTAAGTGCCTTACCAGGCCTACTTTCACTAATGGAAATATTTTTGTAATAAGAGAAAAATATATTTGTAAGATTTTGTCTTAGTTTCATGACGTTTTCAGGTTTCCATTGCATTTGTATTGTGTATAATAATTCCTCTGTTACACATTCTGTAATATTAATGATTTATTGTTGTAGATTTTATAACCTTTATGCGAATAAATCATAAACAATTATTTTTTAAATTAGTACCGAAAAACGAGTATTTTTGTATCAATACTGGTATTTCAAATCCTAAAAAAAAAAATGACCGGTATTCGGGATCCCGGAATCTTGGTATTGTAAACCCTAGGCCTAATGACTCTGAGTATAATAAACAACTGTACAGAGAAATAGAGTAGCCAGTAAATTAGTGTCTTATAATGGGGTATTTTAATTTCCCAGATATTGATTGGAATTTGTGGGTTGGTCACTCACACATTAGCAAAGCTTTTGTGGATTTATTGGATGATTGTTTTCTACAGCAGCATGTTTGGAAGGTAATTAGAGGGAGTCTTTATTTGATTATCAGTAGTGATTTGTCATGCATTAAAAATCTGCAGATAAAGGAACCACTAGGTGGCACTGATCACAGTGTGCCGAAGTGGGAGGCACACTGTGATCACTGCCACCTTTGTGATCAAGCAAAGAGGTAACTACCATCAGGGGTAAAGGGATGAGTTTTTCCTTTCGTAAAGGTGATCACGGTGGTCTGAGACAGTATTTAAATTCTATACAGTGGGTATAGAATTTCAATTGTATTATTGTATGATTGTATAAGGACCAACTGATTGGTGTTACCAACAGCAAATTCAAAATGAGAAGCATTCAAAGAATTAATCTTGGAAGCTGCTAGGCTTTTCATACCAACTAAGAAATATTGTTCATGGTTTAGACCTAAATGGATGTCAGATGAACTAATGAGACATGTGCAAGAGAAGAAAAATGCATGAGATACATAAATTCACAGGTGACACGGAAGCCTGTGATAGATATAAGCTGGTCTTTAACGAAGTCACAAAGGAGGTTAGGCAGGCAAAGGCCGATTTCAAGAAATCTTTGGCAAAAGATGCAAAGAAAAACAGCAATGAGTTCTTTACTTATGTAAACTCTAGAAGGAAGGGGATGAATCAGACTAGTCCACTTGATATTGATGGTCAACTGTTGATGATCCTGCTCAGGTAGCTACTAAACTGAATGAGTATTTTACATCTACATTCACACATTCAGGGAGGGGAATGCCAGAGGTGAGCTAGATGATTTTGTAATAACTGAAAGCAAAGTGGAGGGAAAATTGTTGAAGGCAAACATAAAGCCAACTTGGGTGGATGGGATCTATCCAGTTATATTAAAGGAGGCAGCAAAGGAAGTAAGCAAACCCTTAGCCATAATGATGAGAGTTTCCTTGGACTCAGGGGAGGTACCCATGGACTGGAGAAGTGCAAATGTGACCCCCAATTCATAAAATTGGATCAAAGGGCGACAAGTAATTACAGACCTGTTTGTTTAACTTCTGTTCCAGGGAAATTAATGGAGGCACTGGTTAAAGAAGCATTGCAGGATCATCTAGACAAGACTTCAGTTATAGCTCGGACACAGCATGGGTTTGTTAAGGGGAAGTCTTGTCTGACCAATTTGATTGGATACTATGATGTGGTTACAAAGGAACTGGATGCAAAAAATAATTTTGATATCATATACAGTACTTGGATTTCAGGAAAGCTTTTAATACTGCACATGGAAGAGTGCTGCACAGATTGGAGCAGTATGGCATTTGGAAGCAAATTGCTGCTATGGATAAAGTGATGGTTGAGCAGGCGAAGACAGAGTGGTAATCAGTGGACATGCTCTTCGTGGGCTAATGTTTATTAGTGGAGTACCCCAGGGTTCAATGTTGGGTCCATTGTTGTTTTCTGTATTTATTAATGATATCGATGATGGTATATCAGGCTTAATGTCCAAGTTTGCAGATGATATGAAGGTCAGCAGGATTTTTTATGATAGTAATGACAGTATGCTACTACAACTGAATCTAAAAAAGTTGAGCAGATGGGCTGAGAGGTGGCAACTGAAGTTTAACATTGACAAATGTAAAGTACTGTGTATGGGAAGCAGTAACCCCAGAATAATGTATCAACTGTGTGGTACTACAATGACAGTGGTAGAGAATGAAAAGGACCTGGTGGGTAATTGTGGAAGATGATATAAAGTTTTCTGAGCAGTGCAGACGGTCTACAAGTGTAGCTCATGGTGTCTTGTCAATGATATATGGGAATTTTTCTTGCAGGGATACGGAGGTGATTATCCTCTTGTATAAGGCAGTGGTCAGGCCACACCTTGAGTACTGTTTATTATTATTATTATTATTATTATTAGCCATATGGTGCAAGAAAGCCTGAGGCTTATGCTGCACCAGCCAAAAAAAAATAAAAATAAAAAAATTCCGCATTACCCTGTGAGAGAGAGAGAGAGAGAGAGAGAGAGAGAGAGAGAGAGAGAGAGAGAGAGAGAGAGAGAGAGAGAGAGAGAGAGAGAGAGAGAGAGAGAAGTAGAAAGGAATCACCAAGGAAGCAAGAAAGAGAAGAATGATGATATCCAGCTCAGGACCCTAGGTTTGCCAAGCCCAATACTCACCAGATGTGAGCCCTGGGGTTAACAGGTCTGGAGGCCTCATTTTAAGAAGGATGTTGAGCTGCTGGAACCAGTACAGAGAAGGGCAACAAGATTATTGAATGGAACAAAAGTTGCTCTTATGAAGAAAGGCTTAAGTTTTTATACAGCAATTTGCACAGCAGTTTTCCCTGTGCAACATGGAAGCTGTCCACCCCAGTGGCTCACATTTGGTGAGTATGGGATTGGTACACTTAGGGTCTTGAGCTGGATATCATTTCTCTCTCTCTCTCTCTCTCTCTCTCTCTCTCTCTCTCTCTCTCTCTCTCTCTCTCTCTCTCTCTCTGGATAATTCAGAATTTTTTTATTTTTTTTGGCCTGTGCACCATAAGCCAAGCTTCCTTACACCATATGTTAATAATAATATCAACTGGCTGCACTTCCTTAGATTTTGTGTATAACTAATAGCATAACCGTTCCTATCCTTTCTGTACGCATTGTACTCCCCACATTCCAGTTCTGCATTCCTTATATCTGTGTGACACCACGTCTCTGATATCCCAACAATATCTTCCTCTGTTGTTTTGACTAACACCTCAAATTCATCAAATTTGTTTACCAAACTCATAGCATTGGTGTACACACAAGTATACATGTGCCTGTTCTTATTCTTAGCTACCCTATCACAGCCCATTTATTTACTTGTTCTGCGATGACTCCCACACCTTGTTTTCTAGGCTGCTGCTCATTCCATTAGTACAAACTGAAAGTGCACTCTAAACAAAACAGAAAGTAAGCAAAGTACTAAGGGTACTGCAGGTTTGTATGGCATATTTTATACCATGATACTACCAACACCTAAGTCCAATTTCTTTAGATTTTCTGTTAACCTTGTTTATTTGAATTTTTCTGAACAACTTATGTCCACATGACAATAGGCATTGAACTCATTTTCTAATCCTGGAAAAGATCCTTCTTATATGCATGATTATCATTCCAGTTTATTAACCAGCTGCTTATGTAAAATACTTGATGAATGGTACATAGTAGATTATCATGGTTGCTGGAAAAAGGGAACATTTTTATCACCACAAATCCGGATTTAATTAAAATACCTACCTTTGACTTCTATGTCAAAGTTGTGACAAATAAAAGAAATTCATTTATTAGAAAACTGAATATGCTGATAGTAAATCTTGACCTTGAGAAGGTGCTTGATACAATGTGGAGATTCAGAATCATGCAATATCTGTGTGGGTTAGGTTGAAACCTTTCATAACCAGGGGAGGTACCCACAGACTGGAGATGTGCAAATGTCACCCCAATTCACAAAGGAGGATCAAAGGCTGACACAAGTAATTATAGACCTGTGAGTTTAACTTCTGTTCCAGGAAAATTAATGGAGGCACTAGTTAAAGAAGCACTTCAGGATCATTTAGACAAGACTTCAGCTATAGCTCGGACACAGCTTGGTTTTGTTAAGGGAAAGTCTTGCCTGACCAATTTGATTGGATACTATGATGCAGTCACAAAGGAACTGGATGCAGGGAATAACTTTGATATTATATACTTGGATCTTAGAAAGGCTTTTGATACTGTTGCACATGGAAGACTGCTGCACAAATTGGAGCAGTGTGGCATTGGAGGCAAATTGCTGCTGTGGATAAAGGGGTGGCTGAGGGGGAGAAGACAGAGTGGTAATCAATGGACACTGCTTGTCGTGGACTAATGTTATTAGTGGAGTCCCTCAGGGCTCATTGTTTTCTGTATTCATAAATGATATTGATGAGGGTATATCAAGCTTAATGTCGAAGTTTGCAAACGATACAAAGGTAGGCAGGGTTGTCAAGGACACTACTGACACTATGCTGCTGCAGCAGCAGGATCTGGAAAGGTTGAGCAGATGGGCTGAGAGGTGGCAAATGAAGTTTAACATTGACAAATGTAAAGTACTACACATGGGAAACAGCAACCCCAGAGCAACGTATCAACTCTGTGGTATTACACTGACAGTGGTAGAGAATGAAAGGGACCTGGGGGTGGTTGTGCAGGCAAATATGAAGTTCTCTGAGCAGTGCAGACGGGCTGCAAGAGTAGCTCATGGTGTATTGTCAATGATATATAGGAATTTTTCCAGCAGGGATAAGGAGGTGATTATTCCCTTGTATAAGGCAGTGGTCAGGCCACACCTAGAGTACTGTATACAGGTCTGGAGGCCTCATTTCAAGAAGGATGTAGAGCTGCTGGAACGAGTACAGAGAAGGGCAACAAGATTAGTGAATGGAACAAAGGGGTGCTCTTATGAAGAAAGGCTTAAGTTTTGCAAATTACAGTGTCTGGAGACTAGGCACCAGCGAGGTGATCTGATAGAGGTGTATAAAGCCTAGAATGGTTTGAGCATGCTCAATGCTGATGCGATTCATCCTCTCGCTCAGAATAATCACCTGAGAGGGCATAAATTCAAATTGAGGAAAGACAGATGTAGGATAGATGTGCGGAAATTTGCCTTTAGCCAGCGGGTGGTTGGTTGGTGGAGCAGACTTCCATCGCTTGTTGTTGAAGTTGATAGCCTAAACAAATTTAAGGCTCAGCTGGACAGGTATTTCGAACGAATTGAGGCGTGAAATGGGAGTAGTGGTTGTTTTTTTTTTTTTTTTTTTAATTTGGCTGATGCTGAATAAGCTTGCTTTCTTGCATCATATGCCTCTACTAATGCTAATGCTAATTTCCACCTGCAAAGACACCATTGAGCATTAGCTCCAACTAGTGCTTGCAAACTGGTTTTATAAACCGGTTAAATGCGGTTTTCATATTGAGTTGTTAAAACCGAAACCGAGCTTCTAAAACCAGATTCGAATATTTTTTTAGTTAGCCCTCGAATATAGTTTTTTGTTACGCACATTTTCTTTCGTTTGTTCGTTTGTCTGGATCGTTCAATTGCTTTGTTTTAAACATGTTTTTTATTTTATTTTATTTTATGTTTAGGTACAAATCTCATGGGCAAGTGGCCTAAATCTAGGAGGGGTACCTTTTATCTTCCCACCTGTATCATGGCACGATGCAGGTGTACTCATTTACGACTGAGTGAGTTGTGGAACGCGCCCTATTGATGGTTACCCACTAGAAACAGATTGCTGAATATTGCATCAAATTTCAATCGTAGAAAGTTTTTTGCTTCTTTATTCCTATTAAATTTGCGATCAAATGTTCTACAAAAAGCAGCTTCACCAAATTTAGCTTTTATGTAATTTTGAAAATTACAATAGATTTAATTGGGGAAAAAAAATTGCAAGTAAATAAATAAAAAATTTCTTTCGTGAAAATTTTGAGACTTACCTCGTTTAGACTCTTCATTCATTGCTTGCGGGAGTGACGCATAGTATTGTGCCTTTGTTATCTTCAATATTTTTATTTAAAATTGTCGGTGATATAAATTCCTACTAATTAATATTTATTACTCTTAATATGTCCAAGATGAAATCAAATGTATGGAATTATTTTGCTCGAAAAAGCAAAGATGAAGCACAATGTTCGAAATGTCGGAAGATAATGAAGTCGTCTGGAGGATCTACATCATCTTTGATGTTGCATTTAAAGAAAATGCATCAGATTGACATTAAACAAGATAACAGTGAACCTCCCATAAAAATGGTAAGAACATTAGAAAACTTTATTGTTAAAAAAATCTATGGAAGAAGAGATTTCAAAATTAGCTGCTTTAGATGGATTTTCTGTTAATTCAATTGCCAAGAGTGAGTTTATACAATCAAGCCTTCACCTTCGGAGAAATAGATACGATAAATTACCACCAGCCTCAGTGAATGGAATTAAAAATATGGTTCTGAATTATTATAAAACTAAAGAAGAACTCATTCAGCATTTCAAAAATTCATTGGTTTTGGGTGCACGGTATTCATTGATGAATATACGTCAATACAAAATAAAATGTATATGAATATAAATGTGCACTCAAAAGACAATCATTGGTCGTTAGGTCTTATTGAGATTAATGGTTCATTTGATAGCAGAAGAACTGAGCAAATTGTGAATGGACACTTGAAGGGATTTGGTTTGAACTTGGATGAGGATATTGTTGCCTGCACCACCGATGAAGCAGCAACGATGATTAAGTTTGGCAAGCAAATTACGCCTAATCATCAACAGTGTATAGCCCATTGTATACATCTGTCAGTTATAGATGTGGTAGATGACTTTCATTAACCGGTGAAATACCACCACTTTGCTTATTGGAGGCTTGAAGTGGTGAAACCCATGTTTAGTCTCTAGAGCAAAGTTTCCGGCATCCCCCTACCCCAGAGGCGGATTTAACGGCGGGCGCACCGGGTGCGCGCCCTGGGCCCCGACTTAAGAAGGGCCCACGCAAAACCCCAACAAATTAGTTGAACTAATATGTTCAACTATTAGTTCAAAACTTTGTGATTATTATTATGCTATTATTAATTATATTATACATATATTATATTCAAATTTTTTGGAAATAAAACATTAATAGTACATAATATTTTTTATTTATTTAAAAAAAATGGTTAACATGTATTTTTGTTTTCCCTGTCTCTTTTTTTTTTTTTTTTTTTTTAAGGGGCCCAATATTTTCTTCTGCGCCCGGGGCCTCAACCGATCTTAATCCGCTACTGCCCTCCCCCCATACTTCTCCTTCAACCCATGCACGGTACTAAGTAGTATAGGTTTTGATACCTTTCGTGTTTTGGGTTTTCATAAAAAAAAAAAAAAAAAAAAAAAATGTACTTTATGAAAAAGCAATCAATTATGGGGCCGCAGTCTCTGAGTCTCCCAAAGACAATGAAGAAAATGAAAATAATGAAGAAAGTAGTGATGATGAAGAAGTTCAAGAAAGACAGTAAGGCATGCTTTATCAAACCGACTTTACCAATGAGCTCATTTATTTCTTCAATCCAATGGCCAATATTGCACAAACTATTAACAAAGTCAGAAAAATTTGCAAGCTTTTTCGAAAATCGCCTACCAAAAATGATATTACAAAATTTTGTTAAAGCAAACTTTAATGGGAAAGAATATAATTATATATATATTATATGATAAAGAATATATATATTATAAAAATATTAATATATATTATATATTATAAAGAATATATTATATGATTGAGAGATTTTTGAAATTGAAAAATTGCATTCCAAATGCTCTATATGCAGTACTGTCAACTGAAGCTGTGTCTGATGATGACTGGAAAACACTTGAATTGCTATGTGAAACTTTTCGACCAGTTGAAATGATTCTGAAGGCTATAACCTCAGAAGATACAGACTTACTTAAAGCAGAGTCTTCAATAGAATTTCTGCTTGCTAAGCTTGATACAGCAGAAAACCCATTTGCTTTAAAGTTTCACCAAAGCCTTTTGCAGCATTACAATGCAAGACGAAATTGTCAAACTGTGGCTTTGCTGAGCTATCTACACAACCCCAAAAAGTTTAGGAAAGAAGATTCAGGTTCAAGAACTTTTGATTTTCCAAGTAAGCAAGTTTTGAAAAAGGATGCTGAAGAGATTTATCAGAGATTATTTGCAAAACATTCCGAAGGAGTCTTAGCGTTGAATGAAGAAACTGAAAATAAACGAACTGTTCTTTTAGAAGAAAACAAAGACTCGTTTAGTTCCGATGTTGGAGATACACTCATGCGAGAATATGATAGTGTAATAAAGAGATTAACTGAAGAGCTTTCAAAATATCCGAGTGAATTGGAAATCAGCAAAGAATTTAAAATTTTGGAGGCAACTAGCAGTATAAATGAAAAGCTGGAGAAAGTTTATAGAGCACTGCTGACCATTAAACTAACAAGTGTCCAATCTGACAGAGTGTTTTCGATCACTGGTCTCTTTAACACAAAAATAAGGTCAAGTCTATCAGGAAAAATGCTTAATATACTGTGTTTTTTAAAGGATCATTTTCAGAAAAAATCTGAGCAATAAATAGTAAAGTAATTTCCCCAAGCTGTTTTTTTTTTTCACATTAATTTTATTTATTTATCATTATTATTATAGGGCTTATTTTTTCGTTTACTATACGAGAGTATAGTTTTTATTCAAAGGATTTGAATACAATTTGTAATTTTGTATAATCTCAAGCTGGTTACCTTTTTGGAGCATTTTAATTTTTTTATTTTTTTTACTATAAGAGGTGATAGATTTTGTTTAAAATATTTGATTACGATTTGTACAATCTACCCAAGATAAAATAAATACCTGTGTTATAAGCTTTTAATTATTTTCCCCAAGTCTGAGAAAATCGGTTTTAAAACCGGTTTTAAGAGTAAACTTTGGTTAAACTCGGTTTTGAAATTTCTCCATTTTATGCAAGCCCTAGCTCCAACCAACCATAAGTAAAATAGAAATGTGGACCTGAAATAATGGATATAGAATAGGTGAGGAAAAATCAATAATTATATTTTAATGGAGATATTCACTACACTGCATTAAAACAGCATAATTTAATTATTTAATAAGAAACATTAGAACCTCCAGAAATTTGTGAACACTATGGTTCCTTCTGTAGAAGAACAGTTAAACTATAGAAGCGAACATATTAAGATATATCATCATTCTGATAAGTTTATACAAAGTACCTTCCATTACAAATACTGTATATTACAAAGTGGAGCAAAAGGTGAGGTGAGTATATGGAAAGAAAAGATTCGAGAAAAAGAGGTCGGGAAGTATGAAGTTGTTGTCTTTAGCATTAGTAGTGGAAAATAGTGCAAGAAAGTAAGTTTATACAACATCAGCAAAAAAAAAAAAAAAACACAGATTAGACTGACTCTGTGGATTTGCTAGCTCCTCTTTGCTGCAAGACAGCCTGAAAACAATAGGCTTAGCCATTGCCGTGCTGAGGGTGAGGTGAATGAGGCTCTTGCCTCAGATTAAAAGCTTATAGGGGTTCCAAAAGAAAGATTAAATAATGTTGCCATAAGTAACAATAAAGTGAAATTTAATTCTTGCCTCAGGTACTAAAATGGCTAGGAATGGCCCTGGACTTAGCATCTCAGTGTTGAGGAACCTACCAATGCATTATCCTTTCTAAACTATGAACCTGATCATACTGTGTCAGTCAAAATCCATTCTGGACGATGTCTTCACCCCGTGTCATTTAAAATGGGTATAACAAAAAAATGCCACCTTATAGCACTCAAAATACATTATTAAATACATAAAAAAGTAAAGTAAAGTGCAGCCATTATCAACCCACTGCAGGATGGAAGCCTCCTCAACAATTCATGCTGAGGGAAATGGACCATAATCTACCACGCTGGTCCAGTGCGGGTTGGCAGATCGACCGTATTCAGCAGGCAGGGGCTTGAACCCCGGTCTACTCAAAGAGCATGTGTTACTGCACTCCCGCTCCTGCCCACTCGGCTACGCAGGCGCACTATTAAATACATACTATACTATATTACAAATAATACCCACATGTGGTCCAAGAGAACCATTAGGACTGTATGGAGATAACTTTTAACTTCCACACATGAGATAGAGTGCTGGCTTGATTGTTTTGCAACCAACAGACTTTCAGCTGATTTAAGTGAACTTGCTATAGTTCTTTGAACTCAGGATAGTCTACTTGCTAAACTGAGTTTACAGTTTATGAAATTTATTTAATTTAATGAGATCAGTACCAATAACCTTGTACAACTAATGCAACTACTGTTTTAGTTATGTTAGTATATATGCATAATGCACCTATTATCTGCATTGTCCATTTGCCTTTTCAATTAATTCGGCCCTGGAGAGATTGTACAAGGCTCATGGAACATAATTTTTTTCAGCTTGGTCTGTGCTTGTTAATAGGAGAGACTGCTTCTATCGGGATGGGATACACTTGCATAGAAAAGGGTGGAAGAATATTTGCTGATGCTATTAAGGCACTGTGGGTTGGAAAACTAACAGCTTGGTGGGGGTGAATCGCAGACTAAAAGATTAGCAATAGCCACAGGCAGAGGTGAAAGTGATTCTTGCACTTCTTCTATTAGAATGGACAGCAGGGTGCTGGGGTTTTCAGGGAATGGTGAGGGTCATCACGGAACAAATAAATACATGGGATGTGTATATGGGCTATGTAAATAAGATTAAGAATAGGTGCATGTATCCTTGCATGTATACCAATGCTAGGAGTATAGAAAATTAATTTGAACTTGAACTGCTGGTCAGGTGGACGTTGTTGGGATATCAGAAACGTGGTGTCACACAGATATAGGCAGTGCAGAATTTGGATTTGAAATTTGAGTACAATGTGTACAGGAAAGGAGGAGGGTTATGCTGTTAGTTAAGAAACACAAAATCTAAGGAAGTGCATCCAGTTGACATAAATGGTCAGTGCAATGTTGGGTCAGTTTGGTGTGACATAAGCACTGGGAAAGGAAAAATGGGAATAGGAGTTTGTCATAGACCTAATGACTCAGATGAGTACAACGAACAACTATACAGAGAAATCGTGGGTCAGTAAATCAGATTGTCTAATAATGGGGGATTTTAACTTCCCATATATTGACTGGAATTTGTGAATTGGTCATTCATACACCAGCAAGATTTTTGTGAATTTTTATATGATTGTTTTCTACAGCAACATGTTCGAGAGGTAAACAGAGGGAGTAATACACTTGATCTAATTTTCAGCAGTGATTATTCATGCATTAAGAATTTGCAGATAAAGGAACCAATAGGTGACAGTAATCACAGTGTACTGATGTGGAATTTACTTAAAAATGTAACTACCATCAGAAGTAAAGGGTAGGGTTTTTGCTTCCGTAGAGGTGACTGCAGTGGTCTGAGTTTTTAAATTCTATAGAGTGGGATCAGCTGATGATGTTACCAACTGTGAATTCTAAATGGGAGGCCTTCAGGGAAATTAATCTTGGAGGGTAATAGGTTTTTTTATAAAATTTAAAAAATACTGTTCAAGGTTTGGCCTAAATGGATATCAGAAGAATTAATGTGGCTCATGGCAGAAAAGAAAAATGCATGGGATGCATATAAATTATCAGGCAACCCCAGAAGCCTATGGTAGATATAAGCCAGTCTGTAATCAAGTCACGTTGGAGGTAAGGCAAACGAAGGCAGAATACGAGAAATATTTGGGAAAGCGTGCAAAGAATAACATCAAAGACCGATTTGACTTATGTAAACTGTAGTAGGAAATGGATTAATCTGATTGGTTCACTTGATATTGATGGTTTGAGTGTTGTTGATGATCCTGCTCAGACAGCTGACAAACTGAATGAGTATTTTGCATCTATATTCACCATTGAGGAGTTATTAAAGGGGGAGAATGCCAGAGGTTTATCAAACTTAACAGGGTGCTTAATGATTTTCTAATAACTGAGCAAAGTGGATGAGAAATTGTTGAAGTTAAAATAAGAAAGGCACCTGGAGTGGGTGGGATCTGTCTAGTTATATTAAAGGAGGCAGCAAAAGAAATAAACACTGCCATAATTATGAGAGCATCCTTGGACTTAGGGGAAGTCCCCATTGACTGGAGATGTGCGAATCCCCAATTCACAAGGGGGGGGATCTAAGGGTGACACGAGTAATTATAGACCGGTCAGTTTAACTTCGGTTCCAAGGAAAATAATGGAGTCACTGGTTAAGGATGCATTGCAGGATCCTGTAGACAAGACTGCAGTAATAATTCAAAAACAGCATGGTTTTGTGAAGGGAAAGTCTTTTCTGACAAATTTGGTTGGATACTATGATGTGGTTACAAAGGAACTGGATGCAAAGAATAAATTTGATATCATATACTTAAATTTCTGGAAAGCTTTTGACCCTGTTGTGTATGGAAGACTACTGTACAAATTGGAGCAGTGTGGTATAAAGGGCAAGTTTCTACTATGGATAAAAGGTTGGTTGAGTGGAAGAAGACAGAGTGGTGATGAATGGACGCTGCTCTTCGTGGACTAATGTTATTAGTGGATTCCTCCAGAGTTCGCCTTAATTCTGATAAATAAGTAGCTTGGCAGTACTAATCATGTAGTTTGGCATATTTTTTTTGTTTCTAGATAAGAATTTTCCTTTTATTAAGGATATAACTAATTTAAAACTTTCAAACATAGTTATGCTATACATCAAACATAATGTATAGCATAACTTATAACTTGAACTTGATAGTGTAAGGTATAACTGGTGCTTTTTTTTGGACAGTACGCAACGGTATGCCTTGCCGGCACCTTTAACAGTGACTTGTGACATTTAGATGCAGTGCACTTCGAAATTTGTAATATTCCATAAATTTTTTCACATGTTTACCTACTATTCAAATAAGCTTAAAGTTATTTAACTAAATTTGCATTTTTCACTGTCTGTTGTTAAGATATTTTCTATATAAAACTTTATAACCATTTTTAGAATTCTAAATTACTCAGTCGGACTTCTGTTTAACAAATTCCTTTTATAGCAATTTTTTTTTTTTTTTTTAATCCCCTTGGAAATTACATTTAAAATAGTTTCCATTGAGCAAAGAAAATTTTCATATAACGAACGGCTTAGAAGAGACTTAACTGGGTACGCACTGTTTGCACTTCTGGCAATTTAGAAAATTAGTGCTGCTGCTAAGCAAGAATTGAGAGATCTAAAGGGATTACTGTTCTATAACTTAGGAATACCTGGTAAAACCTATCCGACCACTAGTTGTGCTGGTCAACAGTAAGTAAATCAAGGGGTATTCCCATTGGGCTCTGGCCCACCTTCTAATGCTCTGGTGTCCAAACTTTTCCCATACAGGGGCCATATTCAAATTTAGATTTCTTTCGGAGGCCACACTGAGTGATTCGAGAAAAATTAGTGCATTACATTTTCCATATCTTGTTACATGTAAAAGGAAGTTTCTGTTTTCATGTTACCATTTTTTTATTTTCAGGCTATATATAAAAAATGCAAATTCCCAATACTTTTATGTGTAACAAATCTGTCACTAATTTATTTTTTAGATTTTATTAAAATTATAAAAATATGACTTTCTTTTGTTTTTCAAAAAAATACCTTGCATTTAAATGTGCTCACTTTAGAAAATTTGCAATCTGAAAAGATCACTGCTTAAGATGAATATAAGGTGAATAAATAAAAATAATGATGCACCTAAAATTGAAAATATTCGAAAATTTTATTAAGTACAATACTTGATTACATTCACTAAACAGAACATTTAATGAGAAAATTTTTTCGATAAATAACAAATATTTTTGATAAATTAACAATATTTAAAATGCTACATTCACTTTCCGTGCAGACTGTAGGTTGGACCCTGCTGTGAATCAACTGTAAGCGCCCCGTTCGAGAATTAGGAGGGAGTGATTTACTTTTACCCTAACAAATAATCGTCTGTTGTTTCGTAGAAGTCATTATCCACATTTTTCCATGAATTTTCCCTATCTCTGTTTACAGCAGCTGAATATCTGAATGACAACAACATTTTGGACAGTTAAAAAAAAAGAAAAAATTCAAATTTAAAAACTAGTGACAATATTGATGAGAGAAGGAAAATGAGGACAACAATGGTATTGAACTTTGTAAACATGAAATGTTGGCATTTGTTGAGAATGAAGTTAGAAAATTTTCAATTAGGCTTCAGTTAAATGAAAAAGATACAGTTTATGGATTTTGAGAATACCTAATTGAAAAGACTGTTTTGGAAAAATTGAAGAGCATTAAATGACTGCTCTGAGTACGATACCAATTCACATCAAGTGAATGTGAACAAGCATTTTCACAAATGAATCTGATCGTCAGCCAAACCAAAGCTTCGTTGATGACTAAAATAATTTCTTCACTACTATTTCTTAAAATTGTAGGCCCACTGGTGACACACTTCGATCCAGCAGATATGTCAATTTGTGGCTGCTTAGGAAACGTTATCCAGCAACAGACACAAACAGAAGAAAAGGAGTCGGCGTAGTGTGTTGGATGAGAACTCAATAAAAATTTGGAATATTCTGTAAAAACTTTAATATGAAATTTTTTTTTTTACTAATTTTTTACTTATTACTTATTTTTTTTTATATACTAGAATAATAAATTTATGCTTAACAAACTGTGTGTTGATATACTTAATTTGTTGTTCTCATTCCAAAAACATTACTACTAAAGTAACAATCAGAGACGTGGTGTCACACAGACATAAGCAGTGCAGAATTGGAATTTGGGGAAGTACAATGTGTACAGAAAGGATACACAGGACAGGAAGGGAGGAGGGGTTATGCTGTTAGTTAAGAAACACATAAAATCTAAGGAAGTACATCCAATTGATGTTGGTGGACAATGCAATGTTGAGTCTGTTAGGTCTGACATAAGCACTGGGAAAGGGAAAATGAGAGTAGGTGTGTGTTATAGGCCTAATGAATCTGATGAGTATAATGAGCAATTGTGCAGAGAAATCGAGTGGTCCAGTAAATCAGTGTCTTAAAATGGGGGACTTTAATTTCCCAGAGATTGACTGGAATTTGTGGGATGGTCACTCACACACTAGCAAGGCTTTTGAGGATTCATTGGATGATTGTTTTCTACAGCAGCATGTTTGGGAGGCAACTAGAGGGAGTAATACTCTTGATCTGATTATCAGTAGTGATTCTTCATGCATTAAGAATCTGCAGATATAGGAACCACTATGGTTCCTATGGTGGCAGTGATCATAGTGTGCTGAAGTGGGATTTACTCAAAGAAGTAACTACCATCAAGAGTAAAAGGAAGGGTTTTTGCTTTCATAAAGGTGACTACGGTGGTCTGAGACAGTATTTAAATTCTATACGTTGAGACCAACTGATGATGTTACCAACAGCAAATTCAAAATGGGAAGCATTCAAAGAATTAATCTTGGAAGCTACTAGGCTTTTCGTACCAAGTAAGAAATATTGTTCAAGATTTAGGCCTAAATGGATGTCAGATTAACTAATTAGACATGTAACAGAGAAGTAAAATACATGGGGTACATATAAAATAACAGGCGACACAGAAGCCTATGATAGATATCAGCTGGTCTGTAACCAAGTCACAAAGGAGATTAGGCAGGCGAAGGCAGATTACGGGAAATCTTTGGCAAAGGATGCAAGAAAAACTCTAGAAGGAAGGGGATGAATCAGATTGGTCCACTTGATATTGATGGTTCAACTGTTGATGATCCTGCTCAGGTAGCTAACAAACTAAATGAATATTTTGCATCTACATTCACACACAAGGAGTTATTCAGGGAGGGGAATTCCAGAGGTTTATTAAACTCTGGCAGTAAGCTAGATGATCTTGTAATAACTGAGGAGAAAAAACTGTGGTTTATCTTTAACAGTTTATATGTTGAAGGAACTGTGATCTTCAACAGAAGAAAACTGTGGTTTATCTTCAACAGTAATGTTTTTGGAAATTTTGAAGATAAACATAAGAAAGGCACTTGGTGTGGATGGAGTCTATCCAGTTATATTAAAGGAGGTGGCAAAGGAAGTAAGCAAACCCTTAGCCATAATTATGAGAGGTTCCCTGGACTCGGGAGAGGTACCCATGGACTGGAGATGTGCAAATGTGACCCCAATCCACAAAGGGGGAGACAAATAATTACAGACTTGTTAGTTTAACTTCTGTTCCAGGGAAATTATTGGAGGCACTAGTTAAAGAAGCATTGCAGGATCATCTAGACAAGACTTTAGTTATAGCTCGGACACAGCATGGGTTTGTTACGGGGAAGTCTTGTCTGACCAATTTGATTGGATACTATGATGTAGTCACAAAGGAACTGGATGTAAAAAATAACTTTGATATATATTTGGATCTTAGAAAGACCTTTGATACTGTTGCACATGGACAAATTGCTGAACAAATTGGAACAGTGTGGCATTGGAGGCAAATTGCTGCTATGGATAAAGGAATGGTTGAGTGGAAGAAGACAGAGTGGTAATCAATGGACACTGCTCTTCATGGACTAATGTTATTAGTGGAGTCCCTCAGGGTTCAGTGTTGGTTCCATTGTTGTTTTCTGTTTATAAATGACATTGATGATGGTATATCAGGCTTAATGTCCAGGTTTGCAGATGATACAAAGGTTGGCAGGGTTCTTAATGACACTGACAGTATGCTACTGCAACAGGATCTAGAAAAGTTGAGCAGATGGGCTGAGAGGTGGCAAATGAAGTTTAACATTGACAAATGTAAAATACTACATATGGGAAGAGTAACTGCAGAGTAATGTATCAACTCTCTGGTACTACACTGACAGTGGTAGAGAATGAAAAGGACCTGGGGGTAATTGTGCAGGCAGATATGAAGTTTTCTGAGCAGTGTGCAGACGGTCTGCAAGAGTAGCTCATGGTGTCTTGTCAATGATATACAAGAATTTTTCTAGCAGGGATAAGAGGTGATTATCCCCTTGTATAATGTGATGGTCAGGCCACACCTTGAGTACTGTATACAGGTCTTGAGGCCTCATTTTAAGAAGGATGTTGAGCTGCTTGAACCAGTACAGAGAATGGCAACAAGATTAGTGAATGGAACAAAGGGTTGCTCTTATGAAGAAAAGCTTAAGTTTTGCAAATTACAGTGTCTGGAGACTAGGCACCTACGAGGTGATCTGTTTGAGGTGTATAAAGCCTTGAATGGTTTGAGCATGCTCAATGCTGATGGGATTCTTCCTCTTGCTCAGAATAATCGCCTGAGAGGGCATAAATTCAAATTGAGGAAAGACAGTTGTAAAATAGATATGCGGAAGTTTGGCTTTAGCCAGCGGTTAGATGATTGGTGGAACAGACTTCCATCTTTTGTTGTGGAAGTTGATAGCCTAAATAAATTTAAGGCCGAGCTGGACAGGTATTTGGAAGAACGGAGGGGTGAAATTGGAGCTTTTTTTTTTAAATTTTTATTATTATTATTATTTATTTTTTATTTTATTTATTTATTTTTGGCTGATGCTGCATAAGCTTGCTTTCTTGCATCGTATGCATATGTATGCTAATATCAGGAAATAATTTTTTAGAGTACTGTACTTTTCATGCCACTTTAATTTTCATTTTTCTGATAGTCAAAAATGAGTATTGGCACCAATTTTTTTACAAAAAAAGCACTGGGTGTAACGTAAACTTGATAGCATAATATCTCGGCATTTGGGAATCTATTAGCTTATGTAGTATTGTCAATTAATCAATTAAATTGTATTGTGCATCAGGCAACACAGCAGCAATCCCCAAGGCAGAATGTGCTGGTTGCAAGGACGTAGTTATTGTTGGTGACTGGGAAATGGGAAATATATTGTGCAAGTAGGGTGAGTGAAATAGAACCAGGGTATGTCCATCAGTGGGAAAAAGTAGATGATATTGTAGAGCAGATATCGTCTTTTAAGGGCTCAAAAGGTGATATCGTTGTACATTGGCACTATTGATATTAAGAGTAGGAGATCTGAGGATTTAACAAGTACAGGGAAATGTTGGGAAAAAGTTGCATGTTAGGCGTTGAATTTGTAAGAGTCTGTAATTCTGCCCAGACATGATTGAAGGGATATATATTGAGAGCCTTGTCAATCAATTCAGCCCTAGAGAGATTGTGCAGATGGGCAACAATCTGTGTGCAAGGCTCAAGGGTCGAATTTTTCTCAGCATGGTCTGTGTTTGTTAACAGGAGAGACTGTTTTCACGGGGATTGGATACATTTAAATAGAAGGGATACAAGAATATTTGCAGATTCTATTGGGGCAGCGATAGATGGGTTGGAAAACTGCTATATTGGGTGGGATACACAGACTAATAGATTAACTATAGCAACAGGCAGAGGTGAAAGTTATTCTTGCACTACTTCTATTGGAACTTGCAGCAGCTTGGAAAGCAAAGTGTCAGAGATTTCAAGCCCTACTGTGATTCATTATGGAACAATAAATATGTGGGCTGTGTTAGGGTGACCAGAGTAAGAACATGTGCATATATGCTTTTCTGTACACTAATGCTAGGAGCATTGTTAATAAATTTGATGAAGTTGAAGTACTGATTAAGTCATCAAATGCAGACATTGTAGGGATAATAGAGACATTTTGTCACTCCGACATAAGCGGTGCTGAATTTGAATATGGGGAGTACAATGTATAGAGAAGGGATAGGAGGTGGGGGGGGGGTTATACTCTTGGTTAGGAAATTAAATCTAAGGCAGTTCATCTGGGTGGTTGCTGCAATGTTGAGTCAGTTTGCTCTAACGTATGCACTATGAAAACAAAAATAAGATGGGTGCTCTAGTCTTAATGACTGTGATGAGTATACCAAACAGCCATACAGAAAAATTGAGTGGGCCAATAAATCAATGTCTTGTAATGAGGAATTTTAGCTTTCCGAATGTTGATTATAACTTAAGTGTTTGTCACTCACACATTAGCAAGACTCTAATAGATTTATTGGATGACTGTTTTCTACAGTGGCATGTTAGAGAGGCAACAAGAGGAAGCATTACCCTTGATCTGGGTTATCAGCAGCAATTCTTCAAACATTGAGCATCTGTGGGTAAAAGACCCATTGGGTGGCGATGATCACAGTATACTAATGTGTGATTTAATTAAAGACAAACTACAGCAGGCCCCCGTTATAACGCGGTTCACTTTACGCTGATTCGCTATAACACTGTTCTTATATTATAACCCGTATCTGACTATAACGCTGTCACAGATCACTATAACGCTCTTTTACAGATTACATTTTTGACATATTTAACGAAATCGTTTCATTTGATGGAGTCGATAGCTTGAAAATGAATAGCAAAACAGCATTAAAACGTTTCCCACGCTCAGTGAAATTTTCTCGCACGCTAATTTAATTGAAGTACAGTGACTTGTTACGTAGTTCCAAGATCAACATTTAAAAAAATTATCAAGTATGTTGCTTGTAATATTTGCGTTATATGCATTTATCTGAAGTCTAGTCATCACTTAGTACAGTATTAGACATCGTGCGTAACGGAAAGTTTACTTGAACATTGTATCGTAATTAATTCAACCAATGCAGTTACATTTTCAAAGAGCTAATAATGACTGATAGGAATGAAAAAGCAACGTCTGGGTGCAGTACGAAGACTATAAATGTAAGAAAAAGACTGAATTTGAAAATTAAATTAGACGTTTTGAAGCGAATCGATTCCGGTCAACGACAAGCGGATGTGTGCCATAATTTAGGACTTGCAACTTTAACTGTAAGAACAATTATAAAAAAATAAAGAATTAATTTTTGCAGCGGGAAAGATAGCTGTTCCACTGCAAGCAACTAGGACTAGGCCGGCTATTAGGATTGAAATGGAAAGACTAATTTTATTGAAGATAATATTCCAATGCAGAATTCAGTTAAGTTAAATATTAAAAAAAGAGAGAGAGAGATTAGTCAATATGATGATCTGAAGAAAACTCGCCTAAAAAAAAAAAAAAAAAAAAAAAAAGTGAAACCATTTAAAACTGGTAAGGGCTGGTTGAATAGATTTAAAATC
Organism: Mastigoproctus giganteus; assembly: GCF_048544385.1. NCBI lineage: Eukaryota > Metazoa > Arthropoda > Arachnida > Uropygi > Thelyphonidae > Mastigoproctus > Mastigoproctus giganteus. Next base: position 127,379,666 of record NC_143578.1, read on the forward strand.
CAGAGAGAAGCCGCAAGTGCAGATCAAGGAGCTGAAACTTTCAAAAAAGAACTTCTTAAAATTATTGAAGAGGGGTATTATGTGTTATACTTCTCAACAAGTTTTTAACATAGCTGAAGCAGGACTTTTGTGGAAACAAATGCCTAAAAGAAGTTTCATATTGAAAGAAGAAAAAAACATGCCAGGTTTCAAAGCGGTGAAGGATCGGTTGACGTTATTGTTGGTGGTAACGCTACGGGGGATTTAAAATTAATACCCTTTTAGTTTATTTGGAAGAGGGCCAAAGTTCAACTCAAAATCCACACATTTTTCATGATTAAATTCATCACTTAAATTAAATCAATTAAATTCATTATTTTAATTGGAATTTTAAATTTACTTTTGATACGCAAGTAGTTACCACATAATTATACGTGTGTAATGCAGAATATTTTATATGTGCAAATATTTGAATATTAAATATTTTGACCGACATTTGTGCATCTTTTCATTACTGTTTATTATTCATTAGGAAATATCCTATGGCACCGACCGCAGCTCATAAATACATATGTTACCTTATGGGAAAGCGGCGCTCACTAAGCGCGGATTCACTTAGCGCTCTGTTTTTCCGGAACGAATGATCAGCGTTAAGCGGGGATCACCTGTACTGTCAAACGTAAAGGGAAGGGCTTTTTCTTTCATTAGGGTGACTATAGTGGTCTCATATAGTTTTTAATTCTATGCAGTGAGACCAACTGATGATGTTACCAACAGTAGATTCTAATTAAGAAGCATTCAGGGAAGTAATTTATAGAAACTAGTAATCTTTTCATACTAACAAAAAAAATACTGCTCAACACCAGACCTAAATAGATGTCAGATGAACTATTGAGACATGTGGCGGAGAAGTAAAATGCATTGGATAAATAAAAATTATCAGGTGATACAGAAGGCTGTGGTAAATATAATTTATTCTGCAATCAAGTCACAAAGGAGATTAGACAAGCCGAGGTAGATTATGAGAAGTCTCTGGCAATGATGATGAGCCTGCTCGGTTTGCTGACAAATTGAATAGGTATTTTGCATCTCCACGGGAGTTCTTTAGAGAAGGTGATGCTAGAAGTTAAACTGTAATGGGGGGAGCTAAATGATTTTGTGACACCTGAAAGGAAAGTGGAAGAGAAATTGTTGGAGCTAAACATAAAGGACCTGGAGTGGATGAAATCTATCCAGTTATATTAAGGGAGGCAGAAAAGGAAGTAAGCAAACTTAGCTCTAATTATGCTTACTTCCTTTTCTGCCTCCCTTGGATTCATTGGAGATCCCTATGGACTGGACATGTGTGAATTCATCCCCAATTCACAAAGGGATGTTCAAAAGGAGACAAGTAATTATAGACCTGGTATCTGTACTTCTCTTTCTGGGAAAATAATGGAGTTACTGATTAAGGAACTAATGGAATCATCTAGACTGGAATGCAATTATACTGCAGTCACAGCATGGAATTTTTAAGGGGATCTTGGTTCAGAAAAGACATGGGTCTTGTCTGACCAATCTATTGGATACTATGATGCAATGACAATGGAACTGGATGCAAACAATAATTTTGATATCATATACAGTAAACCCTTGCTAATCTGGTTACAGTTAATCCGGATCGAAATATGAAAAATTCTGTTCACAGTTGAATGCTTTGAAAGACACACAGGATTTAGGAAGGCAGATGAGTCACTGACTTGGGGGGGGGAAGAGAGAGAGCATTACATTGTTTTGCGTGTAGTTCAGTATTGTTGTTAACTCAGAGTCCAGTATTGTTGTTAACTCAGAGTGGGAGGATGTTATTTCTTGTATTCTTTTGCTTACTTCTTTATATGTATATATGTACACATAAGTTACATTTTTTATAATTATCAATTATAACGAATCTACTGTAACTAACACTAACATGCTCATGGTGATAGAACAACATGAAAATGGTGTTCTTGGAAAAAAAATTGCTGAAGAATTGGGTATTGGCCAACAAAAACAAAAAGAATCTGTAAAGGCATTTCCTTTAAAATTCAAAGTGGGGAGTGATAAAAGCAGTATTTCAAATAGACAGACATTAAAAAGCCAAAAGAAGCTGTATTTAAGTGGTATTCACAGCAACAATCAAGTGGCATTGCCAAATGACGCCACCTGATAAATTTATTGTCTTTTTATAGTTTTTAAATAAAGGCTCTACAGTGATATATATTTTCGAAATTTATATTCATCAGCACTCCCTGTATCATTAAATTTTTCATTTATTTGTGTTCGAAGTTTTTTTTTCTTTTTTTCCCCCGATCACCTCCCCCCCTCCAATTAATCCTGATTAGCAAGGGTTTACTGTACTTCGATTCCAGGAAGGCTTTTGATACTGTTGCACATAAAAGACTACTGTACAAACTGGAGCAATGTGGCATTAAGGGCAAGCACCGAAATTTCTGCCAGCAGTTTCCAGTATCCTAGTGCAGTGTGGATTTAAAAAAAAACCTTTTGTGAAAAATCTCCTCTTGCTTTTGCTTGTTGGCCACAGAATGCTCTCCCATAGCTTGGAATGTTCTTCAATTATGGAATTTATGGTGGAATAATTTTATGCCAGTTATAGAAAAAAGGAAAGAAAAGAATGTCCGAATATCTTTTTCTTTTATTCCTGTATGCCTCGTTGACTGTTGATAAAAAAAAAATATCTTGTTCTGTAATTATGTGCTGTTTATTTATTTTCCCGCCTTGTGGAGCTCATTTGCATAAAGTATATATTGGCTTTACCATGCCTGTCTGCATGTAATAATGTGGGCAGATATGGATTTAATTATGGATTTTCATAAGATATTACATTTGGCTCTTTTAGAAAGATTTAGTGGCAAATTATGTAAGAAAGAAAGTTTGTACAGCATCAGTCAAAAAAAAAAAAAAAAAAAGAAAAGAAAATCCATATCACCTATTCATCTCCAATAATTTTAGTTCTTCCTTGAATTTGTTAAAACTATCCACTTCCATAGCAAAGGATGAAAGCTTGTTCCAGAAATCATCCACCCTTTGGCTTGGCTGAAGGAAAATTTCCTCACATCTATTCTAAAACTATACTTCCTTAATTTGAATTTGTCCCGTCGTGCATAGTCTGAGCAAGAGGAAGGATCCCATCAGCAGTGTTTGCTCAAGCCATTCAAAGCCTTAAACACCTCAAACAGAACACTTCATAGGTGCCTAGTCTCGAGAAGCTGCAATTTGCGAAACTGAAGCCCCTCTTGGTGAAAGTACTCCTTTGTTCCTCTCACCAATCTTGTTGCGCTTCTCTGTACCCATTCCAGTAGGTACATCTGATGTGCAATATTAAGTTTCATTAAAATTGGACATATAGAAATTCATAAATTGTTATTTCTTTGTTTGTCTGTCCACATGTAGCAATGTTATTCTCAGTAAATGAATTTTCATAATTTTATATTTGGTTCTGATACGTAGGTTTGTGAAGCCATCACAAATTTCATTAAAAGCCTGTATTGTGCCACCTACATCTGTCTCTTCCTCAGTTTTTTTTTTGTTTCAGTCTACCCAGCATATTGGTTATTTTGGATTGCTATTCCCAAAATGCAAAACTTGGGAAAATGCTGCATTGGAACATACTCTCATTTTTCAGGCTGCCTCAAGGCTTGTCCAAGTCACATGAAGAACTGATCATTCTTTGTCATTTAGGAGAATCATAGGTGGCATTTGTCCTGGTATTGGAAGCTGCTTCTAGAATTGGCACAATGTCTTCCAACACACACAGTGTGAGTTCTGCCTTTTGAGGTTATAGTGGGCATCACAGAGTAATCCAATATTCATTACATTTTACGAGTGCAGCTCTAAATGTTTTTTTCTGCACGACAGGCTGCAGCAAAATTATTAGTAACTATCTAAAAGGCATCTGGATCACCTGGTTAATTTTGCTGTCTCCATTCTGCTAGATAATGACTGAAGGGAGTGTTAATGTGTATATGGGAGGCATTATTGAGGCCACATTATTATGGAACTGGGACCCCCACTCAGTGCATTGCGAATAGTAAAAGTAATATTTATTGGATGACTGCTTTTTGAACACTCTTGATATGGTTATCAGCAGCAAATATTTATGCATTAAAAATCTACAGATAAAAGAACTAGGTTTTTTTTTTTTTTTTTATGTAAACCCCAAACACGATAGGTGTCAGAACCTATAGTACTTAGTAGCGTGCTTGGGTTGGAGGTTGAGAAGACGAAAGAAGATATTTGTTGACATTGGACTTGAACTTCTGTAGACTGTAATTTGCAGGAAATACGTATGAAGGAAGGTTGTTCGAGAAAACGGCAGTTGAATGAATAAACAAGGAAGATGAAAAGTTGGTTCTGTGAGTTTGAAGTTGGACAGTAAATGGATGTTGGCTGGTGGCGGCACGTGTTCGGATTGTTTTGAAAGAGAGAGCAGCAATTATAGAAGCTAATTCAGAAGAACAGTGCCCATGGAAGTATCTGTAGAAGAGGCATGCAGCAGAAACAGTATGTCTATGAGACAGCAAGTGCAGAGACTCTGTTAGAGATGAGTCATTAATTAACCTAACTGCCCTCTTCTGAATGGAATCAAGAAGCCTGAGAGAGGTTTTGGGGGCACCACCCCAGATGTGGGAACAATATTCCATGGCAGGGCGGATTTGCGATTTATACAGAGTAAGCAGCTTGTTTGGAAGAAAAGTAACACCGAGAGCAAAAGAGAAAACCAAGTTTTTTAGATGCAGAGGAAGCAATATTTGTAATGTGCTTGTGCCAAGAGAGATTAGAAGGCAGGGTAATCCCCAAAAGAGATATATCATTTTGACTAGAAATCGGAGTGTCACTGAAGATAAGCATAGGAGCAGAAGAATCCTTTTTGCGAGATATAAGACAAGACTGAGTTTTAGAAGGGTTGAAATCATCTAAGTTGTCTTTGCCCCACTGGAGAATTACCTGAAGATCAGCGTTTAAGAATTGGTAGCAGATTTTCGAGAAGTTGAAGCTGATTGAGCAGGACAAGGTTTCTCAAAATGGAAAGTGGAATGCAATGTGCTATCATCAGCAAAACTATGGATAGGATTTCCAGTCAGTGGAAGAAGGTCATTAATATACAAGAGGAAAAGAGTGGGGGAAAGAACTGAACCTTGGGGGACACCGGCATTAGTGGAGAAGTTAGAAGACAGAGAGCCACCTACAATCACCCTCAGTGAGCAATCAGAGAGAAAACTGGATAACCAATTACTAAAAACAGTTGGCAAACCATAAGACGGAAGCTTGTTTAGAAAACCTCTATGTCAAACATGATCGAAAGCCTTTGAGATGTCAAGAGCAACTACTTGTGTTTCACTGAACCTTTCCATTGAATTAGTCCATAAATGGGTAACATAAGCCAGAATATCACCAGTGGATTGACACTGACAGAATCCATACTGGCGATCGTTGATCAGACGGAAGGTTTCTAGGTAGTTTAAAATTTGGCAGTTAATTGATTTCTCCATTACTTTAGAAAGAGTAGAAGTAATTGCAATGGGACGATAATTGGATGGGAGGGATTTGTCACCCTTTTTAGGAACTGGCTGGATATGAGCAAATTTCCAATCAGAAGGAAAAACACCTTTGGAATAAGAAAGTGAAAAAAGGCGGCAAAGAATAGGAGTAAGTTCAGGAGCACAGGTTTTGAGAACAAGTGGAGAAATACCATCGGGACCTGGAGCTTTCTTAGCATCAAGATTCGTCAAAATCCTTCTGTCAACCTTTTGATGGAAGACCACAGGAGGCATTGAATGGAGCGTGTTGGGAATAGTGGGAGGTGTTTTACTAAGATCGTTAATGAATGAGTTGAAAGAAAAATGGGATGCTAGCAGGTCAGCTATATCCTTGGCCGAAGTGACAACAGAACCATCTGGTTTGGACAGAGGTGGGAGCAGAGATGGGCAAAAATTTGCTCCCGATACCTTTGGCAAGAGAGCAGAATGCTCGGCTACCATTAGGGCAAGAAGCAAGTTTTCTACTCTTAGCCTGTTCAAACTCTAGTTTGGACTGGTTAATAACTACTTTACAATAGTTGCAAACTTTGGTGTAAGCAGAAAATGAAACTGAAGAATTAGAAACAAGCCAATTATGATATGCAACATTCTTCTCTTGAACAGCACTAGCACATTTATTGGAAAACCAAGGTTTAGATAAAGGATGAGATTTTAAAGTGGAGTGTGGGATAAAGGATTCTATTCCTGCAAGAATAATTTCACTGACACGATCTGAGCAAACGTTGACATCAGAATTTTGAAACAGTAATCTGACCAAAGAAGTCTCGCAGATCATCCCATTTTGCATTCTTGTAATGCCAAACAACACGAGATTGGGAATAGCCATAAGATAAAGGTTCCATTGGAGAAGAGACAATCTTCAAGTTGTGATCTGAAGTGCCTAAAGGACCTTTCACTTCGACCGTGTACTTAGAAGGGTTGTTTGTGAGAAAAAGATCAAGCGTATTGGCCGTATGATTAGAATTGTCCAGTATTCTTGTAGGTAAATGAAAAATCTGTGCAAGATCATTAGTAATTGCAAAAGCCTCAGCATCTCGACCAGCTGGGTCGGTGTGACTAGAAAACTGAAGCCAGCTGAAGTTGTGAACATTAAAATCGCCTATGAAAATTACCTCACTGTTAGGAAAGTTGGACTGGAGAAAGTCAAGTTGCAAAGAGAGGAAGTCGAAGAGCTCCAAGTGATTGGTGGAGTTGGGAGAACGGTAGAGACAACAGATGAATTTGACACAATGAGTTAGAGAGATTTTAAGCCAGAGAAGATCAAAGAGAGGAGATTCCAAATTGTCAAGTGTCTGACAGGGAATATCAGAACGGACATATGCACAAGTACCACCTTTGAGGCGAAAAGAATCATACAGCAAATAATTTGGGCATCTGAGATGAGCAGTAGTTGAATCAACCGATAACTGAGATTCTGTCAGAAAAAGTACATGGGGTTTGGCAGACTGCAAGTGGAAATGGACATCGTTAAGATTAGAATTGAGACCATGTATATTTGTGAAATGAATTAGGAAGTGCTTGGGAGGTTTAGATCTTTTCGCAGATAAGCTTGCTCTATTAGTTTGACAATTCATGGTGTATTCAATAGTAAGAAAAAGTGGGTGGGACATGCGGTATGAAGCAATAAAATTTTTGGATATGGCGTACACATGGTAAGAATATACCTAGATCCTTGATATAATGTGGCCTCGACAATGCTTCCCGCATACACACTACTCGGACTCCCTCCAGTCACTATCTGGCAGAGTAGAGGTAGAGGTAGCAAGGTTATACACTAGCTGATCCGGAAGCGTCCTAGAGAGTTACCAATTGGTTTGGTTCGGTGTACTAACGAGCGGCTGGCCTGCGAACACCGTTTTAGAGCTGTACCCTCGAAATGTAAGGAGTATTGGATCTCACCACGATGTTCATCATAACCTCAAAAGTCATCAGTCATATTGCATGATGAAAGAGATGGGCAAGGGTTGATCGCAACTTAGCTCTAGAGACTAAACATGGGTTCCACCACTTCAAGCCTCCAATAAGCAAAGTGGTGGAATTTCACCGGTTGATAGGTGCCTCCGCAGCCATGTGGGAAGGAGCAGCAGTGCATAGCACACGCTTCTTGATTAGACCGGGGTTTGAGCCCGTCACCACCAAATACGGAAGATGCGGAAAGTTCAGGGAATGACTACCACATATCCCGGAGCAATATGGCCGTAGTTGCTAATGCTCCTAAAAACCAAATAACAACAACAACAAAAAAAAGCACCGGTTAATGAGAGTCATCTACCACCTAGTACTGCCTAGTAACGTAGAGGGGTGGCGTTCCTCCATGTGGTGTGGGCGCCACACCTCGGCCCCTGCTTACTTTGGTTCACACCTCGATGATCACCCACCATGTACTTGTGCATGGAAGTTATACCCAGGATTACTAACAGTCCCACCATCGTGAAGGTGCAAGCAGAGGATTTGGCTGTCACAGACCGTCCTGTCTTTGCCGAAATTGGGTCCACTTGACTTTTGTGTTAACCGAATATCAGTTCCATCAGCGTTTTCGACTCATAGGTAGCAAATACAGCTTGTCTGGCATATCTGAGAGAATGTCTGTGATAACCTCAAGGACCAATGTGGACCAAGGTGGCACTGATATTAGTATATTGATGTGGTATTTACTTAAAGGTGTAATTGCTGTCAAGGGCGAAGAGAAGGGCTTTTGCTTTTGTAGAAGGTGATTGCAGTAGGACCAACTTATGATGCTACCAGTAGCAAATTTCAAATGGGAAGCAGTTGTAGACTATACTTGGCTTTTAATACAAGAATAAGAGATTATTCAAGTTTAAACCTAAATAGATGTCAGATGAAGTGATGAGATTAGTGGCATTGAAGAAAAAATGTGTGGAATGAGTATTCTATATGTTAGTACTCCATGCATATAAATTATCAGGGGCACAGAATCTAGAGCAAATGTAAAGTAGTCTTCAATGAAGTCATGAAGGAGGTTTGCTTCTTGTAATCTACAGCAGATTACAAGAAGCAAAAAAAAAAAAAAAAAAAAAACTTATGTAAACATGAGACGAAAGGGGATTAATCACATTGGTCCACTAGATATGAATGGTTTTACTGTTGATGATCCTGTTCAGGATGCTGACAAACAGGGGGTTCTCGTTATCTGAGGAATAATTGTTCCAGAAAATTCCACTTGAAATAAATCCGTTTATAATGGGACCAATTTTCATAATGTGTATTATGTACTTGTACATAGTAAAAAAAAAAAATGGAGGAACTGAAATATGAGAATTATTTTATTAGGCATTTTTTATTGTATGTTAAACAATGTAAGGTTAAGGTAAAAAAAAAGTTTATTGAAGTTACACTTTTTTTTTGCAGTATTTTTTCAGATAAAATTGTCTTAGCATTCAGTTGTCTTTAACTTCGCACTTAACTTTTGCTGCATGATCATGAAGAGGATCATTCTCATAAAAATGTTCGGCAAGTGCTTGGTCAATTTTCTCAAAGGAATTCTTTAATTTTCAAATCTTTAATCTGTGGTGTTCATCATTTTTGACTTCCTCTTCTTCTGTGGGTAGTCAGTCTAATTCTGCTAGCTCTGCATTTGTAAGTGGTTTTACACTTGATTCAAGCGATTGTGCAATATCCCAATCATTAACTTCATGGAATTCCGCTTCTTTTGCAAGACAATTTCATTTGTCCTCATGGGTAGCAGAGTGGGCAGAATCGCCGTCCTCCCCATACCAGGTGGAAAAGACCCACGTTCGAATCCCATCGATTACAGGAGGAATTTTTATGGGTCTTTTTCACAATGTGGTTGAGTTAGTCGGTCTCAAGTGAGGGTAGCATGATTTTCTACCCCGGAAACTCTGGTTTTTCGCCCTTACTGGACAGAAAATCACTCTCAGAGTACTCGCAATTTGCAGACAATATGCATTGAGCAACATGGCCTTAGTTGCCAATGCTCCTAAAACCCAATAACCAACCAACCAACAATTTCATTATGTAACCCGGTCAGTTTCATTCTTCATATTCACGAAAGGAATCAGGGAATAACTTTTTCCATGAGCTATTCATTAATCTACACAAAACGTATTTCCAAGCTTCTCCAATCATTTTTATACTGTGCAGAATATTAAAACTTTTCCAAAAATCAACCACATTATTTTCATTGCATTCTTCATATCATAATTCATAACTGCGGGGACTTGGTTAATGAAAACTTGGATACCGGGGACCCCCTGTAGATACTTTGCATACGAAGAATTTTTTTAAGGTTGGGGATGCAAGAAGGCATTAAATTCAGATGGAGCTAAATGACTGTGATAACTGAAGGGAAAGTGGAAGAGAAATTATTGAAGCTAAACATAAAAAGACAGCAAAGAGTGCTGCGTTTTTTTATTATGAGAGTGCCATTAGGTTCAGTGGAGGTTTCTACTGGCTGGAGATGTGCGAATGTATTTACAATTCACAAATGGAGATCAAAGAGTGTTAGTGAGTAATTGTGGATCCATTAGCCTTGACTTCTGTTGCAAGAAAAATACAATAGACTCTTGATTTTCCATGATAGATGGTAAAAAACAAATCCCGTATAATCGATTTCCCGGTTAATCCAAAAATACAGAAGTCCCCGACATACGTAAGAGATACGTTCCAATACTTCTTACTTCGTCGAGTTTTACGTAACTCGGGAATGACTAGCAACATATTGCTACTATATTATTATTGACAAATCTGAAATTAGCGCAATACTTGTTAATGTTTGACCATTTTCATACATTCTTATTAGTTTAATTTTCTGAACCAAATCGATCACTTTCCTTTTCTTGGGAGATTTACTTGTACTGCTGTCCTTATTCTCTTAGTTGGCACCATGATAACGGTCAAAATGAAATTTTCTATAAAGAACTTCACAGGGTTAAGGTGAAACCTCACTATTATCACCCCGTGCGAGCTCACATTTTACTAAAGCACATTTCTGGAGGTCAACAAAAAACAATTTGCACTTTCCGTTTTATTGGGCGTTTCTGTTAGCGCAATCTATTATAAACGGGTAGTAAACTCGATCTTATTGCATTTGCAATAATACCAATAGCTGGAATTCTATGGGTTTTTACGTTATTATGGGAAGTGTATGTCCCCTTCACTGAAATCTTCAGTCATAAAAACCCCATAAATAATTTTAAGAATCTTCTCTTTTTTTCCTATTTTTTTTCTTGTTACTCCAGTCTGACTTGTGTAGTTTGTGCGTACCATGATCGTTGTTTTTGATTGCTTATTATTCTTTTTTTGTTGTTGTTTTAAATTTTACAATCCTGAAAATTAAAAAAAAAAAAAAAAAGAATTGAGTGAAAACAAATAAATAAATAAAAAAAAAAACTTTCGTAAGTCGGGGACCTACTGTATCGAAAAATGTTCAGCAACCTACGTAAAAAATATGGCGATAGATAAAAATCTTACGACGTACTACTCGTGTGTCCAATATGATGCTTCTCTTTATTTTTTGCAATGTCGCGTGTGGTTTGGTCACCAACATTATAATGGTTCATTAGAGATTTAACGGATGCACCATTTTCAAACTTTTGAATAATTTCAAGTCTTTGTTTAACTGAAAGCGCAACTCTTTTTCGTTTACCCATCATTTTTGCGATTTCTAAATAAATAAAAAAATTCACATCCCTGACAAATAAGAAAAAATTTGCCCTTTTTGTGGCGCAACAGAACACAGCAATCGATGCAACGCACTAAAACAAACTAAACATTTGGGTTTTTTTTTTTTTTTTTTTTTTTTGAGTGACGGGTGTGAAGACAGCAGGAGTTACAAGATAATAGACACATTAATCTCCCAATGATGACTTATAACACCACTTCTCGTCGCTTATTTACGACTTGCAAAATATCTGTTTATACCTATTCTAGTTATTACTTGAATTTTATGATTTCTGGTTGATTTTTTTTTTATTTTTTTTTAATTTGGAGTCTTTGGTATGGTACCACAAAATATGGTACCACAAAAACTTCCAATACAAGTGCTTATTATCACATAATAGCTTCAGAACTAATCAAGCCGGCATTAAACTTACACAACACATGCACTCTCACAACCACAATCCTCTAATAAATTCAGCCATCGCAATTATTAAATTAGGATCTAGATACAAAATCTTCCAACATGAGGAGATGCTTATCATAGAATGGTGTTGCCATAACACTAAATTTAATGTTCTAAACACGAAACTTCCAACCAACCTTTCACCGGTCTGGAACCTTATGCAGGTAAAGTTCCCACGTGTCTCGAAATGCATTATGGAAACACAGGAATCCTTTAAATGCATAATTCCTTTTCTCCTATCATTGCCAACCGAAGACGTTTTTCACGAAAGTCGCTCGTTGTGACTGTTGGCTTCAAGTTTTTAACAATTCAGTCTTTATTTATTTTAACTTATTTTAAACTTCATTTACGCTTCAATACCATGTAACTAAGCTCCGTAGCTGAGTGGTCAGGAGCGGGAGTGCAGTAGCACACGCCCTTTGAGTAGACCTGGTTTCAAGCCCCTGACTGCTGAATACGGTCGATCTGCCAACTTGCACTGGACCAGCGTGGCAGATTATGGTCCATTTCCCTCAGCATGAATTGTTGAGGAGGCTTCCATCCTGCAGTGGGTTGATAATGGCTGCACTTTACCTTTTTTTTTTTTTTACCGTCAATTAAGCTCATTGCTATTATTATTAAGTCGATTACATAATGGTACATTAAGCTCTGTAAATCAGCTAAGAGTAACATATATTATTATTACAAACTATACAATGTTTGATGATCATCGACGTCATGGGCATTCATAATTTGTGAATGGTCCATCATGTAAACTTTAAAAACTGAAATAATAAATTGATTTGCACGGAATAATAAAATCACTTATTACAGAATCACTACAAATTTGGCATTGCATTGTGCACTCTATTCATGCTTCTCTATTCAGAGGTGCGCATTCATTGTTCACTGAATGCAAAAAGAAGAAAAAGGTGCGGACAAGAAAAATAACTTTTTGAAATTCATATATCTTTCTCTGATCTGTAAATGATCCTTTGAGAAATTTTCAGTAAAAAAAATTTACTGACACCAGAATAATAAAATTACAAATTGTTCTGTCAAATTGTAACAAAATGCAAAGAATAGTAAATAAATAAATAAATCTACAGAAATGAGTAATATATATGCAAATATATATTCTTCCAGTCACATAGTTCCCTGAAGAGTTTTTGTGTCCACCAACAAATTCCTCCGACTGCATCGATCATGTGCTATACGGGTGGCATTGCAAAATGTCACACCTAAAAGTTCACTGATCGCATCCCTCCACCTAGTTGCAGGTCTTCCTTTAACAGCAGTTTTTGGAGTAGGTTTAGTTATGGTCTCTGTGGCATCAGATAATGTGGTGGTATGCCATGGCTGATTTTGAAAGGGGCTGGCTTTAATCATCGGAAGAGCCATCATGCATCCCACGTGATGCTCTTTAAGAGAAATGTGACTACAGCAGAGCCCCGTTTAGTGCGGTAGGTTTTCGCCTGGTTTCCAGATGTTGTCTATGTATATAAACGGATATATATTATTCGGAAGGTGATGCTGTTATCCATCTTCTTCCTTCAATGTATAATTATGTCCAATATTTCCAATTAATTATGTTGAATTTTAAAATAATTTTCTGCCAAACCATAAAGCATGCATTGTTTACTTGCCATAAACATATTTTCATGCTGATTTGCACAGTCTTAACCTCCCAATGAATACATTTCTTACGTTTTAAAATATTTGTTCCTGTATTTCAAATTTACACTCTTTTCATATGGCATTAACTGATGCACAATCTTCTGTATTCTTCGAACGCACTAACCAGTAAACTGTTATTTTGATTTTAGAGCCTAAATAAGACACTTGTTACCACACAGAAGTAACAACTGTTTAATGAATCCTCTGTACCTCTTCTTCTGTATGGTAAGGTGTATTTTCAATATATATAGTAATACGTGTGTATGTGTATGTAAAATTAGAATGATAATTAAATAAAAATAATGCCAGCAGCATGGCTAGACAGAAGAGTGAAAATAGTCAAAAACCAACAGGGAAGGAAGAGAAGGGTAACAATAGTAAAAATATTGTAGCAGAAACTCTCCAATATAATTTAGAAAATCCAAATGCAAAAATACAATAATAATCAATTAAATTTTGAATGCCAGTTAAATAGGAATTTAATGTCGCACCCTCTGACGGGCACCAAGTCCAAATTTATGTGAAATATCACCAACAGAGATGTAAACCAACTACAATAAAATAAAACAAAAATAAACCAATTACAGGAAGGGTCACTCCCAATGCACTGGCTAGTTTCAGAATGCCATAAGTGAGGATCCGCAATTCAGATGTGTCTCTTGTTAGTATAGTAATAAATCATTCCTAGGGTTTGATCCTTATCAGTCCTTAAGGTTTGAGAGCCAGGGTAGTTTTTTTGTTTCGGATAAAAAAAGAAAAAGAAAAAAGCCAAATCTAGCCAAAAGGTGCTAAAACCACAACACCAGCCATGGCTAGATTGTTATGTGACAAATTTGTGTATTGTAAAATAAAACATATTACTCTCCTGCAACAATCAGAGTAGTGGGCACACAAAAAATGTAAGTTCACCAACACTAAAATAAAATAAGACTGTGATGTGTATTTATATTTGACATGGGTTTTGCTGAATTTACTATTTCTATAAGCTTGGCATCAGTCTAAACAATACTTGGGTGGCCAGTCGCCAGGTTGATAAGAATGTGTTACACTTAATTTTAAAAAATTGTTTGTTTGTTAATGAAATTTTTTTAATTGTCTTGGGAAATGAATCTGTCTTCCAAATTTCACGGGCCCCTTTCAAGCGTGGTCCCAATGCAGCTGCATTAGCTTGCATTGTGCCACTGGGTTTGTGTTATGTTTCAGCTCCAACTCAATAAATAAAATGAAGAATAAAATACCGTGTTTGTTGGCTTATGAGACGCTGCAGCATGGGAGACACTCTAATTTTGGAATGGTAAATTTAAGAAAAAAAAACTTTTGAAAAAAAATTATTGTTAATGTTCAATGGAAATTTAAAATTCAATAAAAATAAAATCAAAAAGCCAATAAAAAAAGGTATGGGATTGTTACTCTTATTATTTTAGTATTATTCAACATCAGATTCCTTACCGACTTGATCATCATTGTCCTCGACATCATAATCATCATCATCCTCTTCACTAGTATCACTGCCACTCATACGCTAAATGATCTTCACTGCATAACTTATACCACATTTTTTAAATGACTTGATAGCAATTTCAGTCTTAACATCATGCCATGACTTCAGCACCCATTCGCACACTTGTGCTATTGACTGATATTTCATCCTTCCCATGGGCACCATATCATGGTTCTCCTCCATCATCCATTTATTGCATTGCTCCCACATGTTTTCTTGAATGGCTTATTGATTCTAACACCTAACGGCTGTGACTGGGAAGTTAAGCCACCCATAATTACCGCCAATTCTGTGTTCATCATTTCGGTCAGTTTGATGTTTTCCTCTTGGTTCTCTATTTATCCTTGCTATGTTTGTTTGTGGGTCTTCAGGGCAGCAAGTATGGCTATAGTGTGCCATGCTTAAGGTGTAAGAGCATTGTTGGTTAGATGTGTAACAATAATAAGTTCTGTCATCTGAATACAGTTTATACATGATTGTGTATATGTATTCTTTTCAGGAATGAAATTACTTTTACCACTTGAATATTATTACCTAAAAGGCCTGGTGTAGCTGAGTGGTCAGGACCAAGAGTGCATCGCACTCTCTTTGATTGGACCAGGGTTCAAGCCCGTGATTGCTAAATACGATTAATGTTTGTATTGATAATTTATTGTAAACTCCACTTACCTGGTGGTCGTGACGGAATATAAACAAGGACAATGAAATGAGAGATGCCTGTGATGTACTTGTGGGCAATTCTGCTTCGCGTGCACTTTCGTTAGCTGAGCAGTCTACAAGAATGTAATGAGAGGTAAGCACAGAATTGCACGAATGCCACCCAGGGTCAAGGATTCTGCTTAAGGTTTGAGAGCCAGGGTTGAAGAACTGGTTTTATATGTCATAGTTTGTTGTTTACTTTGCCTTTCCAGCTTAGTTGCTATTTTTCATTTATGGTATTTTCCTTTCGTGATTAGGCAGTATTGAGGCTACGTGTAACATTGTCAGCTACTTCATTGCTTAGGGTTCCAACATGTTCTGCTAGCCAATAGAAACAAATCTTTTTTTCTGTCTTCACTAAAAGTATAATGTGGTAAAGAGAGAGGGGAGATAAGCCGATGAAACCAGAAGTCGAAACTATGGAAAAAATGATTAGGCAGTATTGAGGCTAAGTGTAGCATTGTCAGCTACTTCATTGCTTAGGGTTCCAAAATGTTCTGCTAGCCAATAGAAACAAATCTTTTTTCTGTCTTCACTGTGTGTGTGTGTGTGTGTGTATATAATGTAAAGAGAGAGGGGAGACAAGCCGATGAAACCAGAAGTCGAAACTATGGAAAAAATCCTTAGATAACTGAAAAATAAAAATTAAAATAATACATTAAGACGTACAGCCACTTCTTTTTCAAGATTTCAGTGAAGGGGAACACATTTCACCATAATACCGTAACGTAAAAACCTACAGAATTTCAGTTATCGGTATTATTGCAAACGGAATAAGATTGAGTTTACTACCTGTTTATAAGAGATTGTGCTAACAGAAAAGCCCAATAAACTGGAAAGTGCAAATTGTTTTTATCGTTTTATGGTAGTGATCTCCAGAAATGTGTTTTAGAAAATATCACAAAGGCATTCAAAATTGATTCTTATAATGGAACATATGATAACAATGAAAGTGTAGTGCTATTTCCATTATAAAAATGACATTTTAGAATGATGAATAGCTTAGTTGTATAGCAAAAATTCAACTTCTGAGATCTAGGAATGAATTAACAAAAAAAAAAAAAAAAACTTGTTATTGTGTTCACATTACGATATTTTCACGATATCTACATTTATTCCTGTGGGATGCGAAATACGTTTCCATGATTTTTTTTAAGTTTGCACTGGCCGGCAAAAACTTACGTAAAGTTGAATTTCTGTAAGTCGAGTATTACGTAAGCCAGGGAGTGCCTGTACTTAATGCTGCAAATCATGAAGTATACGTAGCACATGGTTAAAACAATGAAACCATGTTGAAATTTGAATTAGAAGCATATGGAAACCCGGTCAAAAGTAGTGGTAAATACAGTGAATGCTGACATATATTTCATGGCTGACCTGACAGAGGTGGAGACAGAAAAAAGAATCATAAGCAAGAGGAAAATGAAATAAAAAGCAAGAAAGAAAGGAAAGACAAGGACAAAGAAGCAACTTACTGTAGTATCAAGCAGGAGTCAGAGTAAAAGGCTTGCCTGGTGTCATCTAGTAATGTTTATAGTATGTCATAGAGATCCCAAGCATTGGAAAGAGGAGGCATTAAGTCAGTCAAAATTAAGATTACTATGTGTGCTGGGGAGATCGGCATTAAACAAATGAAGTAGTATGTCCCAGGATAGAGGAGAAATTAAAAAACTGTCCAAGTACCGTAAAGTAGTCGCTGAACTTTGTGTAAGGCGAAAAAAGTCAGTTATAGTAAAAAAAATAGTATCTCAACATTGCATTCAGTAGAATAATGGCTCACGAGATATAAAAATACAGGGTACTAGGACAGTGGAAAAAGATCGGGGTTGTACCCTGAACTGCCCTAGTACACCTATATTCCCTCTATTTCTGATCTCTTTGCACTATCCAGTACCCTATATTGTTACTTCTTCTGAATCATTTACCAGACTTACCAAACGCAATATTGAGATGCTATTTTTCTACTACAAGTCACTTTTCTCCCTTACACAAAGTTCTGTGACTACTTTAAGTTGTTATGAGCATTTTTTTTTTTTTTTTTTCATTTCTCCTCTATCCTGGGACATCCTACTTCATTTGTTTAATGCCTCAGCATAATCTGTGCATAAATATTCAATGACTCTATCCAGCCTGGTGCCACATGGCACACTGATTCACAAAGGATGCAAGCAATGTTACCTACCAGCACAAGTTCGTACTAGACGTAGTTCCTGTGCAACATTCAAATTTCAGGACCATTTGAGTATCACCTCATACTTTTCTACATTCATTATGGTTGTTGGGTTCTTTCTGCTATGCCCCTAGTTCATAATCCATCCATTATATATATATATATATATATATATATATATATATATATATATATATATATATATATATACAGGGTGTTTCAGTTAAACGTTTCAGAACTTCTAAGAGGGGTAGGGTACATCCTGACAACTCGAAATCATATAGCAATGTGGGGTCGGAAATGCTTTCCTGAAGTGGTGTTGTACACAGAAGCACCATAAAGAAAAGAGACCGTAAGTGAGAAATCGTTTTAATAATACATGAAAAGAAGCAAAAGGTACATGGATTAAAGTAAGTGTTCGAAGTTTCTTCCACGGGCTACAATGCATGCCTCACATCTCCGACGCATGGACATCCGAACATTCTGGAATACTCCAGGCGAATTTCGAATTTCTTCAGCAGCTACTGCGATTCTTGCAACCAGCTCCTCAGCATTGTCAACAGGGGTGTCATAAACTAGCGATTTCATATGACCCCAGAAATAAAAATCAAGACATGATAGGTCGGGTGACCGAGCAGGCCAACGCACGGGACCACCACGTCCGATCCACTGTTGACCAAATGTGACATCCAGGTAGTTACGAACATCTCCGCTATAATGGGCAGGGGCTCCATCGTGTTGGAACCACATTGTCTGTTGCGTCGATGCAGAAATCTGTTCATCTCTCAAAAGTTGTGGCAATACTTGCTGCAGAAAGATCAAGTAGATAGATCCGGTTAGACGACACGGTAACAGGTAAGGTCCGATGAGATGATCTCCCATAATACCGGCCCATTCATTGACCGAAAATCGAATCTCTGCTGCACGACATCGCACGACGACTTCTGTGTACAATACCGCTTCAGGAAAGAATTTCCGACCCCACATTGCTATATGATTTCGAGTTGTCAGGATGTACCCTATCCCTCTTAGAAGTTCTGAAACGTTTAACTGAAACACCCTGTATATAAGCCGACCGGGCTAGCTGGTTAGATAAAGTGCCTGCCTGGCAACCCAAAGGTCGCGGGTTCGATTCCCGCCTCAGGCTGGATATCACGATGGTGCCGAACCAACCAGTTGGTTGGGTATCCCGGCCACGATACACGAAGGAAGCAAGAAAAAACTTGTTCTTTCGTGTATTGATCACGTCATACAAAATAAATAAAAAATATATATATATTTCTTTCTTTTCTTTTTTTTTTTTTTCTTCTTTTATGAAAACCCCAAACACGAGAGGTATTAGAACCTATAGTACTTATACCACGCATGGGTTGGAGGTTGAGAAGACAAAAGAAGATATTTGTTGACATTAAACTTGAACTTCTGTTGGTTGTAATTTTCAGTAAATACCGTAAAGTAGTCGCTGAACTTTGTGTAAAGCGAAAAAGGTCAGTTATAGTAAAAAAATAGTATCCTCCAGAAAACGGCAGTTGAATGAATAAACAAAAGATGAAAAGTTAGTTCTGTGAATATGAAGTTGAACAGTAAATGGATGTTGGCTTGTGGCAGCACATTTTCGGACTGTTTTTAAAGAGAGAGCTGGAATTATAGAATCCAATTTAGAAGAACAGTGCCCATGGAAGTATCTGTATAAAAGGCATGTGGCAGAAACAGAACGTCTATGAGACAGTGTGGAGAGAATCTGTTAGAGATGAGTAATTAATTAACCTAATTAATTACTCATCTCTAACAGATGAATATATCCTTCTTCTGAATGGAATCTAGAAGCCTTAGAGAAGTTTTGGGGCCCTGCCTCAAATGTGGAACAATATTCCATGGTAGGGTGGATTTGCAATTTTATAGAGTGTACAGCTGTTTAGAAGAAAGGTAACGCTGAGAGAAAAAGAGAAAACCAAGTTTTTTAGATGCAGAGGAAGCAATATTTGTAATGTGCTTGTGCCTAGAGTGATTAGAAACCAGGGTAATCCCGAAAAGCGATATATCATTTTGCTTAGAAATCGGAGTATCACTAAAAATAAGCTTTGGAGCAGAAGAATCCTTTACTCCACTGGAGAATTACCTGAAGATTGGCATTTAAGGAATTAGTAGCGGATATTCGTGAAGTTGATGCGGATATTCGTGAAGATTGAGCAGGGTAAGGTTTCTCAAACTGGGAAGTGGAGTGCAATGTGGTATCATTAGCAAAACTATGGATAGGATTTCCAGTCAATGGAAGAAGGTCATTAATATACAAGAGGAAAAGAGTGGGGGAAAGAACTGAACCTTGGGAGGACACCAGCATTAGTGGAGAAGTTAGAAGACAGAGAGCCATTCTACCATCACCCTCAGTGAGCGATCAGAGAGAAAACTGGATAACCAATAACAAAAAACAGTTGACAAACAATAAGATGGAATCTTGTTTAGAAGACATTTATCCCAAACACGATCGAAAGCCTTTGAGATGTCAAGAGCAACTGCTTGTGTTTCACCGAACTTTTCCACTGAATTTGCCCATAAATGGATAGCATAAGCCAGAATATCACCAGTGGATCGACACTGACGGAATCCATATTGGCGATCGTTGATCAAACAGAAGGTTTCTAGTTAGTTTAAGAGTTGGTGGGTAATTGATCTTTCCATTACCTTAGAAAGAGTTGAAGTAATTGCAATGGGAGGATAATTGCATGGGAGGGATTTGTCACACTTTTTAGGAACTGGTTGGATATGAGCAAATTTCCAAACAGAAGGAAAAACACAGTCATGCAGTATGATTGATGTCTTTTGAGGTTATGATGAACACCATCGTGAGATCCAAACTACCTTATATTTCAAGGGTACAGCTCTGAAAAGGTGTTCACAGTCTGGCAGCTAGTTAGTATACCAGAACGAACGTATTGGTACCTCTCTATGAGGCTTCCGTATCAGCTAGTGCATAATCTTTCTACCTCTGCTCTGCCAGATAGTGACTGGAGGGAGTCCAAGTAGTGAATATGTGGTGGGCAATGTCGAGGCCATGTTATGTCAAGGATCTGGGTATATTCTTACCACATCCACAAATTTCATTTCTTGATACAGCATCTGTCCCCACCCCACTTTTTCTTACTATTGAATACACCATGAATAGTCAAATTAATAGAACAAACTTATCTGTGAAAAGATCTAAACCTCACAAACACTTCATAGTTCATTTCACAAATGTTTGTGAAATGACTGCTCTTGATATCAATTTGAGATGTGAAGAGCAGTTGCTCCTAACATCTGTCTTTGCATAGCACATTGCATTCCACTTTCCAGTTAAAGAAATCTTGCCCTGGTCAGTCAGCTTCAACTTCTGTGATATCTGCTACCAATTGCTTAAATGCCGATCTCCAGTGGAGCAAAGACAACTTAGTTGATTTCAATCCTTCTAAAACTCGGTGCTGTCTTATATCTCGCTAAAAGGATTGTTCTGCTCCTTTGTTTATCTTTGGTGATACTCCGATTTCTAGGCAAGATGATATATCTCTTTTGGGAATTACCCTGACTGCTAATCTCTCTGGGCACAAGCACATTACAAATATTACTTCCTCTGCATCTAAAAAACTTGGTTTTCTCTTTCTATCTCGGCATAGCTTTTCTGCCAAACAGCTGTTCACTCTGTACAAATTCCAAATCCACCCTACCATGGAATATTGTTCCCACATCTGGGGCATTGCCCCCAAAGCCTCTCTCAGGCTTCTAGATTCAGTTCAAAAGAGGACATTTAGGTTAATTAATGAGTCATCTCTAACAGTCTCTCCACCCTTTGTCTCATAGACATTCTATTTTTGCTTCCTGCCTTTTCTACAGATACTTCCACGGGCACTGTTCTTCTGAATTGGCATCTGTAATTCCAGCTCTCTCTCTCTCTCTTTAAAAACAGTCCGAACATGTGCCACCGATATCCATTTACTGTCCAACTTCATACTCACAAAACCAACTTTTCTTCTTTCTCGTTTATTCATTCAACTGCAGTTTTCAGGGACAATGTTCCTTCATACGTATTTCTGAAAATTTCAGTCTACAGAAGGTTAAGTCTAATGTCAGCAAATATCTTCTTTCATCTTCTCAACCACCTACCCATGCACAGTACTAAGTAATGTAGATTCTAATACCTCTCGTGTTTGGGGTTTTCATTAAAAAAAAAAAAATATATATATATATATATATATATATACTATAATTTTTAGTGTTTTCCACCAACCATGGAATAAAACGAAAGACGAAAAACCCAAATTTTTTAAAATATTTAATATTTACAATAAATGATTTACAAACAAAATATTACTGATAGTAATTCTAAAATAAAATAAAACAACTGTGATATACAGGATAATAATAAAATGCCGAATTTAAAATGCAATAAAATATACTGGGTTAAAAGCGCTAAAATACTAACTGAAGCTTTCAAAGGCTTCTGCCTTCTTTCTCAACAGTGTGACTTCTGTTCTGCGGTGCATCATTAAATACCAGCAGGTTCACGGTGCATCTCACGTGAACGTGTACTGTTCCCGTCAGAACCGGAAGTGGCTCGGGAGCGTTTCAGGCAAAAACGTTCATCCCATCCAAGGATTACCGCCTCAAAGAGGGGATGAATGCGTGTGCCCCTATCTCTATTTATATTTTTCTCAGTAGAACTAATTCGCAAGCTCTCGAGCCACTTGCGGTCCCAAAATCTATGCGCCCGATCAGTGATGACCGCTTCATCTGGGGAGATTTGATGTTGCTTCTCCCAGAAATGTTCAGCAACGGCGGATTTGCCATAGTCTGCATTTCTTATCGCATTTGTGTGCTCCCCCAGACGATCTTTGAGATGCCGTTTTGTTTCTCCCACATAACACTCCCCACATTCCGGGCATTTAATACTGTATACGACCCCACTTATATTTTCATTTAAGACAGGGTCCTTCACCTGTGACACGATTGTGTGCAGCTTCCTGCCTGGGAGCTGCACACAACGTGTCTGGTAATTCCTTAATACGCGAGCTAAACGCTCGGATAAACCCGGATAGTAGGGAATGTATGCGGTGGCTATTGGCGTGAAGGACTCACTTCTACTCTGCCCTCCACTAATGTATTTCTCAATGATCCTCCGGGGGTAGCCACACTTCAAAAGATCCGCCGTAACACGTTCATACTCCAAGTTTCTATCCTCTGAGGTACTACAACGGGATTTTGCCATATCCACTAATGCTCTTACTACACTGTTCCTGTGATAATTAGTCTGCGCTGAGTTGTAGTGTGAAGTTCACAGTACAACTCAGTGTGAGTTCACACTACAACTCAGCGCAGACTAATTATCACAGGAACAGTGTAGTAAGAGCATTAGTGGATAGGGCAAAATCCCATTGTAGTACCTCAGAGGAAAGAAACTTGGAGTATGAACGTGTTACGGCGGATCTTTTGAAGTGTGGCTACCCCCGGAGGATCATTGAGAAATACATTAGTGGAGGGCAGAGTAGAAGTGAGTCCTTCACGCCAATAGCCACCGCATACATTCCCTACTATCCGGGTTTATCCGAGCGTTTAGCTCGCGTATTAAGGAATTACCAGACACGTTGTGTGCAGCTCCCAGGCAGGAAGCTGCACACAATCGTGTCACAGGTGAAGGACCCTGTCTTAAATGAAAATATAAGTGGGGTCGTATACAGTATTAAATGCCCAGAATGTGGGGAGTGTTATGTGGGAGAAACAAAACGGCGTCTCAAAGATCGTCTGGGGCAGCACACAAATGCGATAAGAAATGCAGACTATGGCAAATCCGCCATTGCTGAACATTTCTGGGAGAAGCAACATCAAATCTCCCCAGATGAAGCGGTCATCACTGATCGGGCGCATAGATTTTGGGACCGCAAGTGGCTCGAGAGCTTGCAAATTAGTTCTACTGAGAAAAATATAAATAGAGATAGGGGCACACGCATTCATCCCCTCTTTGAGGCGGTAATCCTTGGAGGGGATGAACGTTTTTGCCTGAAACGCTCCCGAGCCACTTCCGGTTCTGACGGGAACAGTACACGTTCACGTGAGATGCACCGTGAACCTGCTGGTATTTAATGATGCACCGCAGAACAGAAATTACACTGTTGAGAAAGAAGGCAGAAGCCTTTGAAAGCTTCAGTTAGTATTTTAGCGCTTTTAACCCAGTATATTTTATTGCATTTTAAATTCGGCATTTTATTATTATCCTGTATATCACAGTTGTTTTATTTTATTTTAGAATTACTATCAGTAATATTTTGTTTGTAAATATTAAATATTTTAAAAAATTTGGGTTTTTCGTCTTTCGTTTTATTCCATGGTTGGTGGAAAACACTAAAAATTATAGTATGAGTATACCCAACCCCAGAGGCCTATTTGAAGAACTATATATATATATATATATATATATATATATATATATATATAGTGGTGGTGAATCACCCTGACCTAGCTCCAGAGGTGCTAGCTAGTCTGATTCTCAGCACAGGTGTTAGTCCTCCTCTACACAGCCACTGTGCAGATTTACACATTTTTCCCATCGATGGATGAGGCTACGGATACCGTTTTTGTAGAAGTGGTGAGGTTGGTCTTTGAACCATGACTCTGTTGCAGAAATGAGTGTCTCATCGTCAAGGAAGTAGGTCCCCTGAACAAATGATTTGAGGGATCGAAACAAGACGTTGTCCAATGCTGCAAGATTGGGTGAGTGGCCTGGATAGGGCAGTATTTCATATCCCAAGTGGCCGCTTGTGTTGTTGCAATTTCAGAAGTGTGAACTTGGGCATTGTCTTGAAGCATTCTCACACCTTTGGACAGCATGCCGTGCCTACATGTTTTGATTTTGTCCTGTAATTTTGAGAGTAAGTTAGCATTAGCATTAGTAGAGGCATTTGATG